>NW_028123786.1:0-653680 GCF_965194805.1 Balaenoptera borealis
CTCCAGACTCATTTGTGGTGCCTCAGAGAGCAGTGGTTCATTGTTTTCCATGGCTATTATTCCATTGTGTACATGGACCACTTCTTCTTTATCCATTCACCTGTTGTTGGACATTTTGATTGCTCCACTGTCTTGGCTATTGTGAATAAGGCTGCACTGCAGCTTTTGCGGCCTGTGTCTTCTCGATTCTTGTCTTCTCAAGTGAGAGGTCCATTGGTGCGCCTGCTGGATTGAATGGTACCTCCATTTTTACTTTTAAACACAGCTCCTTTCTGTTCTCATTATTGGCTGTTACCCCTTTACGTCTCACCAGCAGGTAGAGGGTACACAGTTCCCTAAAACCCCTTCAGCATTTATTGTTTGTAGACTTTTTGCTCATGGTCAGTCGACTGGTGTAAGTTGAAACGTTTTGTAGATTAGATTGCATGGGTCTAACACTCCCTGAGGTTGAGCTTTTATCCATTTTCCTTTTTTTTAAAAGAGCGTGAGTAAAACTTAACTCTTCATACTCTCTTCTTGAAACATTTGCCTGTTTTGAATTGTTTTGTCCATTCCCTCCTTCAGCACAATTTTTTAGGGCAGGTGTTCTTTACAGCCCTGAGTCCTTGGGAATGTTAAGTGACCATTCGCTGTGAGTTTAAAGCTGTTCTTGCAGGAAACGGCCACAAGGTGGCAGCATTTCCCCTTTACCATATTTGGTTACTAGGGAAACAGAGCCTTAATGGAAGTGGTGTTGTAGGTTGTAAATTAGAATGGAATGTGCCAGGGAAAAGCCCTTTAAGTTTATGTCTCATTACTTCTTGTTCATATTTGTAGTTTACTTTTTATTTTTTATCCCAGTAAATATGATTACAATGGTTTGTTTGTTCTAGGTGTGCAAGATGTGGTTCTTTCACACATATACATGTATCTATTGTTCCTCGCCTCCTTTTCCCATGTAGGTTATGACACAATGTTGAGTAGTCTTCTCCTGGTCTTCCGTACGTCTTTGGTGGTTATATATTTCACATGGTTTGTATATCTCTGTTAACCCCAATGTGGCAATGTATCCAATCCTCATCCCTTTCTATTTGGTGAACCATAAGTTTTTTAATGAATCTGTGATTGCCTTTCTCTGTGGAAATATCTTCATTGGTATCAATTTTTAAGTAACTCTTAAAAGTGATATGATAGGATATGTGCCTTTTGCTTTCTCACTTACTACACGTGGCGTGATTACGTCTAGACTCATCTATGGTGCTGCAAACGGCATTGTTTCATTTTTTTCACTAGCGAATATTCCATCTGTACATGGAGGAGTTCTTCTTTGTCCATCCATCTGTTGGTGGACTTTTTGGTTACTTCCATATCTTGGCTATTGTAATACTGTGCAGTGCAGATTTGCCTGCCTGTGTCTTTCCAATTCTCTCTTCTTAGGTTTTACGTCGAGGAGTGGGCCTGCTGGATCATATAGTAGCTCAATGTTTACCTTTTTAAGGCACCTCCATTCTGTTCTCATTCGTGGCCCTTTCCAAGTTACGTCCCCTTTGAAGTTGAGGGTATGCATTTCTCCACAACACCTTCAGCATTTAGTGTTTGTAGTTTTCTTGCTGATGGTTATTCTGACAAGTGTGAGCTGATACCTCTCTGTGGTTGAATTCGAATGTGCCACATAATCTGTTGAAATTGAGCTTTAAGGCATGTCCTTTGCTATTTTTCAAGCTGTGATTACCCCTTAGTTCTTCAAAGTGTTCTCTTTAAGTATGTGTCACATTTTGAAATGTTTTGGCCTTTACCTCCCTCAAGACATTTTGAGGGCCTGTTTCATTTACAGTTCTGCAGTACTTGTTCCTATGAAGTGACCATTAGCACAGGCTTTAAAGCTGCTTTTGCAGGTAACTGCCAGAGGGCGGCAGCCTTTCTAGGTCCCCCACCCTGGTAACTAGGGAAAAGCCCTTGCGGCCTGTGGTGTTTCTCGGTTATAAATTAGAGTGGAGTGTGCCCGGACAAACCCACACAAGCTGATGCCTCCTTACTTTTGTTGGATTTTTACATTTAATTTTTATTTTTTATTGGAGTACTTTTCCACTGTGTACGTGGACCACTTCTACTTTGTGCATTCCTCGGTTGATGGACATTTTCATTGCTTCCAAGTGTTGGCTATGGTAAATATTGTTGGAGTGCAGGATTGCCAGGCTGTGACTTTTCGATTCTCATTTTCTCAGGTGATAGGCCCAGCAGTGGGTGTAATTGATTGACTGGTAGCACCGTGTTTCCCTTTTCAAAGCACCTTCTTTGTGTTTTCATTAGTGGCTCTTACCACGTCCCCCTTAGAATCGAGGGTACGCATTTCTCCACAATCGCTTCAGCATATATTGTTTGCAGCATTTATGCTAATGGCCCTTCTGGCTGCTGTGAGCTGATAGGTTTTTGTAATTTGGGTTTGCATGTCTTTGAAAATTCGTAAAACTCATCATTTTTCTCCACCGTTTTCTTTTCTGTTAAAAAAAAGGAAACAATTGGGAGTACAGTAGAACTCTTGAAATTGTGTTCTTGGAAGGTTGCCCTCTTTTGAAATTTTTGGTCGATTTTCCACTCCAGAATTTTTTTAGAAAGCAGGTGTCTTTTAGCGAACTGCAAGTTTGGTGAATATTTAGTGACCTTTAGCAATGGGTTTAAAGCTGCTGTTGTGGGAAGTGGCCTCAAGCAGGCAGCATATCTCCATTCCCATATCTGGGTACTAGGGCAGCAGAGCCTTTCTGGAAGTCGTGTTCCTAGTTTGTAAATTACATTGGAATGTGCATGGAGAAAGCCCCATAAGTATATGTCTCATTATTTCTTCTTGGTTTTAAAGTTGTTTTTAATTGGGGTAAAGCTGAGAATATTGTTTGTCCTAGGTGTACACAATCTGGTTCGTTTGTACATTATATATGTCTATTCAAGTACAGATCCTCTTCCCATGTAAAATGTTACTGTCGGTTCCGCAGACCTCCCTTGCTATATGGTTGGTCTTTTTGAGATATGGATATAATATGTGTTTGTATACATATAGTAACACTAATCTTAATTTATCCATTCCCCCCACCTTTCCTTTTAGATGAGCATAGTTTGTTTTCTAAGTCTGTGAGTGTCTTTCTCTGTGGAAATATGTTCCTTTGTGTCAGTTATTAGATAACGCCTATAAGTGATATCATAGAATATAGGTCTTTTGCTTTCCGACTTACCTCATGTTTTGTGATTATCTCCAGACTCATTTGTGGTGCCTCAGAGAGCAGTGGTTCATTGTTTTCCATGGCTATTATTCCATTGTGTACATGGACCACTTCTTCTTTATCCATTCACCTGTTGTTGGACATTTTGATTGCTCCACTGTCTTGGCTATTGTGAATAAGGCTGCACTGCAGCTTTTGCGGCCTGTGTCTTCTCGATTCTTGTCTTCTCAGGTGAGAGGTCCATTGGTGCGCCTGCTGGATTGAATGGTACCTCCATTTTTACTTTTAAACACAGCTCCTTTCTGTTCTCATTATTGGCTGTTACCCCTTTACGTCTCACCAGCAGGTAGAGGGTACACAGTTCCCTAAAACCCCTTCAGCATTTATTGTTTGTAGACTTTTTGCTCATGGTCAGTCGACTGGTGTAAGTTGAAACGTTTTGTAGATTAGATTGCATGGGTCTAACACTCCCTGAGGTTGAGCTTTTATCCATTTTCCTTTTTTTTAAAAGAGCGTGGGTAAAACTTAACTCTTCATACTCTCTTCTTGAAACATTTGCCTGTTTTGAATTGTTTTGTCCATTCCCTCCTTCAGCACAATTTTTTAGGGCAGGTGTTCTTTACAGCCCTGAGTCCTTGGGAATGTTAAGTGACCATTCGCTGTGAGTTTAAAGCTGTTCTTGCAGGAAACGGCCACAAGGTGGCAGCATTTCCCCTTTACCATATTTGGTTACTAGGGAAACAGAGCCTTAATGGAAGTGGTGTTGTAGGTTGTAAATTAGAATGGAATGTGCCAGGGAAAAGCCCTTTAAGTTTATGTCTCATTACTTCTTGTTCATATTTGTAGTTTACTTTTTATTTTTTATCCCAGTAAATATGATTACAATGGTTTGTTTGTTCTAGGTGTGCAAGATGTGGTTCTTTCACACATATACATGTATCTATTGTTCCTCGCCTCCTTTTCCCATGTAGGTTATGACACAATGTTGAGTAGTCTTCTCCTGGTCTTCCGTACGTCTTTGGTGGTTATATATTTCACATGGTTTGTATATCTCTGTTAACCCCAATGTGGCAATGTATCCAATCCTCATCCCTTTCTATTTGGTGAACCATAAGTTTTTTAATGAATCTGTGATTGCCTTTCTCTGTGGAAATATCTTCATTGGTATCAATTTTTAAGTAACTCTTAAAAGTGATATGATAGGATATGTGCCTTTTGCTTTCTCACTTACTACACGTGGCGTGATTACGTCTAGACTCATCTATGGTGCTGCAAACGGCATTGTTTCATTTTTTTCACTAGCGAATATTCCATCTGTACATGGAGGAGTTCTTCTTTGTCCATCCATCTGTTGGTGGACTTTTTGGTTACTTCCATATCTTGGCTATTGTAATACTGTGCAGTGCAGATTTGCCTGCCTGTGTCTTTCCAATTCTCTCTTCTTAGGTTTTACGTCGAGGAGTGGGCCTGCTGGATCATATAGTAGCTCAATGTTTACCTTTTTAAGGCACCTCCATTCTGTTCTCATTCGTGGCCCTTTCCAAGTTACGTCCCCTTTGAAGTTGAGGGTATGCATTTCTCCACAACACCTTCAGCATTTAGTGTTTGTAGTTTTCTTGCTGATGGTTATTCTGACAAGTGTGAGCTGATACCTCTCTGTGGTTGAATTCGAATGTGCCACATAATCTGTTGAAATTGAGCTTTAAGGCATGTCCTTTGCTATTTTTCAAGCTGTGATTACCCCTTAGTTCTTCAAAGTGTTCTCTTTAAGTATGTGTCACATTTTGAAATGTTTTGGCCTTTACCTCCCTCAAGACATTTTGAGGGCCTGTTTCATTTACAGTTCTGCAGTACTTGTTCCTATGAAGTGACCATTAGCACAGGCTTTAAAGCTGCTTTTGCAGGTAACTGCCAGAGGGCGGCAGCCTTTCTATGTCCCCCACCCTGGTAACTAGGGAAAAGCCCTTGCGGCCTGTGGTGTTTCTCGGTTATAAATTAGAGTGGAGTGTGCCCGGACAAACCCACACAAGCTGATGCCTCCTTACTTTTGTTGGATTTTTACATTTAATTTTTATTTTTTATTGGAGTACTTTTCCACTGTGTACGTGGACCACTTCTACTTTGTGCATTCCTCGGTTGATGGACATTTTCATTGCTTCCAAGTGTTGGCTATGGTAAATATTGTTGGAGTGCAGGATTGCCAGGCTGTGACTTTTCGATTCTCATTTTCTCAGGTGATAGGCCCAGCAGTGGGTGTAATTGATTGACTGGTAGCACCGTGTTTCCCTTTTCAAAGCACCTTCTTTGTGTTTTCATTAGTGGCTCTTACCACGTCCCCCCTTAGAATCGAGGGTACGCATTTCTCCACAATCGCTTCAGCATATATTGTTTGCAGCATTTATGCTAATGGCCCTTCTGGCTGCTGTGAGCTGATAGGTTTTTGTAATTTGGGTTTGCATGTCTTTGAAAATTCGTAAAACTCATCATTTTTCTCCACCGTTTTCTTTTCTGTTAAAAAAAAGGAAACAATTGGGAGTACAGTAGAACTCTTGAAATTGTGTTCTTGGAAGGTTGCCCTCTTTTGAAATTTTTGGTCGATTTTCCACTCCAGAATTTTTTTAGAAAGCAGGTGTCTTTTAGCGAACTGCAAGTTTGGTGAATATTTAGTGACCTTTAGCAATGGGTTTAAAGCTGCTGTTGTGGGAAGTGGCCTCAAGCAGGCAGCATATCTCCATTCCCATATCTGGGTACTAGGGCAGCAGAGCCTTTCTGGAAGTCGTGTTCCTAGTTTGTAAATTACATTGGAATGTGCATGGAGAAAGCCCCATAAGTATATGTCTCATTATTTCTTCTTGGTTTTAAAGTTGTTTTTAATTGGGGTAAAGCTGAGAATATTGTTTGTCCTAGGTGTACACAATCTGGTTCGTTTGTACATTATATATGTCTATTCAAGTACAGATCCTCTTCCCATGTAAAATGTTACTGTCGGTTCCGCAGACCTCCCTTGCTATATGGTTGGTCTTTTTGAGATATGGATATAATATGTGTTTGTATACATATAGTAACACTAATCTTAATTTATCCATTCCCCCCACCTTTCCTTTTAGATGAGCATAGTTTGTTTTCTAAGTCTGTGAGTGTCTTTCTCTGTGGAAATATGTTCCTTTGTGTCAGTTATTAGATAACGCCTATAAGTGATATCATAGAATATAGGTCTTTTGCTTTCCGACTTACCTCATGTTTCGTGATTATCTCCAGACTCATTTGTGGTGCCTCAGAGAGCAGTGGTTCATTGTTTTCCATGGCTATTATTCCATTGTGTACATGGACCACTTCTTCTTTATCCATTCACCTGTTGTTGGACATTTTGATTGCTCCACTGTCTTGGCTATTGTGAATAAGGCTGCACTGCAGCTTTTGCGGCCTGTGTCTTCTCGATTCTTGTCTTCTCAGGTGAGAGGTCCATTGGTGCGCCTGCTGGATTGAATGGTACCTCCATTTTTACTTTTAAACACAGCTCCTTTCTGTTCTCATTATTGGCTGTTACCCCTTTACGTCTCACCAGCAGGTAGAGGGTACACAGTTCCCTAAAACCCCTTCAGCATTTATTGTTTGTAGACTTTTTGCTCATGGTCAGTCGACTGGTGTAAGTTGAAACGTTTTGTAGATTAGATTGCATGGGTCTAACACTCCCTGAGGTTGAGCTTTTATCCATTTTCCTTTTTTTTAAAAGAGCGTGAGTAAAACTTAACTCTTCATACTCTCTTCTTGAAACATTTGCCTGTTTTGAATTGTTTTGTCCATTCCCTCCTTCAGCACAATTTTTTAGGGCAGGTGTTCTTTACAGCCCTGAGTCCTTGGGAATGTTAAGTGACCATTCGCTGTGAGTTTAAAGCTGTTCTTGCAGGAAACGGCCACAAGGTGGCAGCATTTCCCCTTTACCATATTTGGTTACTAGGGAAACAGAGCCTTAATGGAAGTGGTGTTGTAGGTTGTAAATTAGAATGGAATGTGCCAGGGAAAAGCCCTTTAAGTTTATGTCTCATTACTTCTTGTTCATATTTGTAGTTTACTTTTTATTTTTTATCCCAGTAAATATGATTACAATGGTTTGTTTGTTCTAGGTGTGCAAGATGTGGTTCTTTCACACATATACATGTATCTATTGTTCCTCGCCTCCTTTTCCCATGTAGGTTATGACACAATGTTGAGTAGTCTTCTCCTGGTCTTCCGTACGTCTTTGGTGGTTATATATTTCACATGGTTTGTATATCTCTGTTAACCCCAATGTGGCAATGTATCCAATCCTCATCCCTTTCTATTTGGTGAACCATAAGTTTTTTAATGAATCTGTGATTGCCTTTCTCTGTGGAAATATCTTCATTGGTATCAATTTTTAAGTAACTCTTAAAAGTGATATGATAGGATATGTGCCTTTTGCTTTCTCACTTACTACACGTGGCGTGATTACGTCTAGACTCATCTATGGTGCTGCAAACGGCATTGTTTCATTTTTTTCACTAGCGAATATTCCATCTGTACATGGAGGAGTTCTTCTTTGTCCATCCATCTGTTGGTGGACTTTTTGGTTACTTCCATATCTTGGCTATTGTAATACTGTGCAGTGCAGATTTGCCTGCCTGTGTCTTTCCAATTCTCTCTTCTTAGGTTTTACGTCGAGGAGTGGGCCTGCTGGATCATATAGTAGCTCAATGTTTACCTTTTTAAGGCACCTCCATTCTGTTCTCATTCGTGGCCCTTTCCAAGTTACGTCCCCTTTGAAGTTGAGGGTATGCATTTCTCCACAACACCTTCAGCATTTAGTGTTTGTAGTTTTCTTGCTGATGGTTATTCTGACAAGTGTGAGCTGATACCTCTCTGTGGTTGAATTCGAATGTGCCACATAATCTGTTGAAATTGAGCTTTAAGGCATGTCCTTTGCTATTTTTCAAGCTGTGATTACCCCTTAGTTCTTCAAAGTGTTCTCTTTAAGTATGTGTCACATTTTGAAATGTTTTGGCCTTTACCTCCCTCAAGACATTTTGAGGGCCTGTTTCATTTACAGTTCTGCAGTACTTGTTCCTATGAAGTGACCATTAGCACAGGCTTTAAAGCTGCTTTTGCAGGTAACTGCCAGAGGGCGGCAGCCTTTCTATGTCCCCCACCCTGGTAACTAGGGAAAAGCCCTTGCGGCCTGTGGTGTTTCTCGGTTATAAATTAGAGTGGAGTGTGCCCGGACAAACCCACACAAGCTGATGCCTCCTTACTTTTGTTGGATTTTTACATTTAATTTTTATTTTTTATTGGAGTACTTTTCCACTGTGTACGTGGACCACTTCTACTTTGTGCATTCCTCGGTTGATGGACATTTTCATTGCTTCCAAGTGTTGGCTATGGTAAATATTGTTGGAGTGCAGGATTGCCAGGCTGTGACTTTTCGATTCTCATTTTCTCAGGTGATAGGCCCAGCAGTGGGTGTGATTGATTGACTGGTAGCACCGTGTTTCCCTTTTCAAAGCACCTTCTTTGTGTTTTCATTAGTGGCTCTTACCACGTCCCCCCTTAGAATCGAGGGTACGCATTTCTCCACAATCGCTTCAGCATATATTGTTTGCAGCATTTATGCTAATGGCCCTTCTGGCTGCTGTGAGCTGATAGGTTTTTGTAATTTGGGTTTGCATGTCTTTGAAAATTCGTAAAACTCATCATTTTTCTCCACCGTTTTCTTTTCTGTTAAAAAAAAGGAAACAATTGGGAGTACAGTAGAACTCTTGAAATTGTGTTCTTGGAAGGTTGCCCTCTTTTGAAATTTTTGGTCGATTTTCCACTCCAGAATTTTTTTAGAAAGCAGGTGTCTTTTAGCGAACTGCAAGTTTGGTGAATATTTAGTGACCTTTAGCAATGGGTTTAAAGCTGCTGTTGTGGGAAGTGGCCTCAAGCAGGCAGCATATCTCCATTCCCATATCTGGGTACTAGGGCAGCAGAGCCTTTCTGGAAGTCGTGTTCCTAGTTTGTAAATTACATTGGAATGTGCATGGAGAAAGCCCCATAAGTATATGTCTCATTATTTCTTCTTGGTTTTAAAGTTGTTTTTAATTGGGGTAAAGCTGAGAATATTGTTTGTCCTAGGTGTACACAATCTGGTTCGTTTGTACATTATATATGTCTATTCAAGTACAGATCCTCTTCCCATGTAAAATGTTACTGTCGGTTCCGCAGACCTCCCTTGCTATATGGTTGGTCTTTTTGAGATATGGATATAATATGTGTTTGTATACATATAGTAACACTAATCTTAATTTATCCATTCCCCCCACCTTTCCTTTTAGATGAGCATAGTTTGTTTTCTAAGTCTGTGAGTGTCTTTCTCTGTGGAAATATGTTCCTTTGTGTCAGTTATTAGATAACGCCTATAAGTGATATCATAGAATATAGGTCTTTTGCTTTCCGACTTACCTCATGTTTCGTGATTATCTCCAGACTCATTTGTGGTGCCTCAGAGAGCAGTGGTTCATTGTTTTCCATGGCTATTATTCCATTGTGTACATGGACCACTTCTTCTTTATCCATTCACCTGTTGTTGGACATTTTGATTGCTCCACTGTCTTGGCTATTGTGAATAAGGCTGCACTGCAGCTTTTGCGGCCTGTGTCTTCTCGATTCTTGTCTTCTCAGGTGAGAGGTCCATTGGTGCGCCTGCTGGATTGAATGGTACCTCCATTTTTACTTTTAAACACAGCTCCTTTCTGTTCTCATTATTGGCTGTTACCCCTTTACGTCTCACCAGCAGGTAGAGGGTACACAGTTCCCTAAAACCCCTTCAGCATTTATTGTTTGTAGACTTTTTGCTCATGGTCAGTCGACTGGTGTAAGTTGAAACGTTTTGTAGATTAGATTGCATGGGTCTAACACTCCCTGAGGTTGAGCTTTTATCCATTTTCCTTTTTTTTAAAAGAGCGTGAGTAAAACTTAACTCTTCATACTCTCTTCTTGAAACATTTGCCTGTTTTGAATTGTTTTGTCCATTCCCTCCTTCAGCACAATTTTTTAGGGCAGGTGTTCTTTACAGCCCTGAGTCCTTGGGAATGTTAAGTGACCATTCGCTGTGAGTTTAAAGCTGTTCTTGCAGGAAACGGCCACAAGGTGGCAGCATTTCCCCTTTACCATATTTGGTTACTAGGGAAACAGAGCCTTAATGGAAGTGGTGTTGTAGGTTGTAAATTAGAATGGAATGTGCCAGGGAAAAGCCCTTTAAGTTTATGTCTCATTACTTCTTGTTCATATTTGTAGTTTACTTTTTATTTTTTATCCCAGTAAATATGATTACAATGGTTTGTTTGTTCTAGGTGTGCAAGATGTGGTTCTTTCACACATATACATGTATCTATTGTTCCTCGCCTCCTTTTCCCATGTAGGTTATGACACAATGTTGAGTAGTCTTCTCCTGGTCTTCCGTACGTCTTTGGTGGTTATATATTTCACATGGTTTGTATATCTCTGTTAACCCCAATGTGGCAATGTATCCAATCCTCATCCCTTTCTATTTGGTGAACCATAAGTTTTTTAATGAATCTGTGATTGCCTTTCTCTGTGGAAATATCTTCATTGGTATCAATTTTTAAGTAACTCTTAAAAGTGATATGATAGGATATGTGCCTTTTGCTTTCTCACTTACTACACGTGGCGTGATTACGTCTAGACTCATCTATGGTGCTGCAAACGGCATTGTTTCATTTTTTTCACTAGCGAATATTCCATCTGTACATGGAGGAGTTCTTCTTTGTCCATCCATCTGTTGGTGGACTTTTTGGTTACTTCCATATCTTGGCTATTGTAATACTGTGCAGTGCAGATTTGCCTGCCTGTGTCTTTCCAATTCTCTCTTCTTAGGTTTTACGTCGAGGAGTGGGCCTGCTGGATCATATAGTAGCTCAATGTTTACCTTTTTAAGGCACCTCCATTCTGTTCTCATTCGTGGCCCTTTCCAAGTTACGTCCCCTTTGAAGTTGAGGGTATGCATTTCTCCACAACACCTTCAGCATTTAGTGTTTGTAGTTTTCTTGCTGATGGTTATTCTGACAAGTGTGAGCTGATACCTCTCTGTGGTTGAATTCGAATGTGCCACATAATCTGTTGAAATTGAGCTTTAAGGCATGTCCTTTGCTATTTTTCAAGCTGTGATTACCCCTTAGTTCTTCAAAGTGTTCTCTTTAAGTATGTGTCACATTTTGAAATGTTTTGGCCTTTACCTCCCTCAAGACATTTTGAGGGCCTGTTTCATTTACAGTTCTGCAGTACTTGTTCCTATGAAGTGACCATTAGCACAGGCTTTAAAGCTGCTTTTGCAGGTAACTGCCAGAGGGCGGCAGCCTTTCTATGTCCCCCACCCTGGTAACTAGGGAAAAGCCCTTGCGGCCTGTGGTGTTTCTCGGTTATAAATTAGAGTGGAGTGTGCCCGGACAAACCCACACAAGCTGATGCCTCCTTACTTTTGTTGGATTTTTACATTTAATTTTTATTTTTTATTGGAGTACTTTTCCACTGTGTACGTGGACCACTTCTACTTTGTGCATTCCTCGGTTGATGGACATTTTCATTGCTTCCAAGTGTTGGCTATGGTAAATATTGTTGGAGTGCAGGATTGCCAGGCTGTGACTTTTCGATTCTCATTTTCTCAGGTGATAGGCCCAGCAGTGGGTGTGATTGATTGACTGGTAGCACCGTGTTTCCCTTTTCAAAGCACCTTCTTTGTGTTTTCATTAGTGGCTCTTACCACGTCCCCCCTTAGAATCGAGGGTACGCATTTCTCCACAATCGCTTCAGCATATATTGTTTGCAGCATTTATGCTAATGGCCCTTCTGGCTGCTGTGAGCTGATAGGTTTTTGTAATTTGGGTTTGCATGTCTTTGAAAATTCGTAAAACTCATCATTTTTCTCCACCGTTTTCTTTTCTGTTAAAAAAAAGGAAACAATTGGGAGTACAGTAGAACTCTTGAAATTGTGTTCTTGGAAGGTTGCCCTCTTTTGAAATTTTTGGTCGATTTTCCACTCCAGAATTTTTTTAGAAAGCAGGTGTCTTTTAGCGAACTGCAAGTTTGGTGAATATTTAGTGACCTTTAGCAATGGGTTTAAAGCTGCTGTTGTGGGAAGTGGCCTCAAGCAGGCAGCATATCTCCATTCCCATATCTGGGTACTAGGGCAGCAGAGCCTTTCTGGAAGTCGTGTTCCTAGTTTGTAAATTACATTGGAATGTGCATGGAGAAAGCCCCATAAGTATATGTCTCATTATTTCTTCTTGGTTTTAAAGTTGTTTTTAATTGGGGTAAAGCTGAGAATATTGTTTGTCCTAGGTGTACACAATCTGGTTCGTTTGTACATTATATATGTCTATTCAAGTACAGATCCTCTTCCCATGTAAAATGTTACTGTCGGTTCCGCAGACCTCCCTTGCTATATGGTTGGTCTTTTTGAGATATGGATATAATATGTGTTTGTATACATATAGTAACACTAATCTTAATTTATCCATTCCCCCCACCTTTCCTTTTAGATGAGCATAGTTTGTTTTCTAAGTCTGTGAGTGTCTTTCTCTGTGGAAATATGTTCCTTTGTGTCAGTTATTAGATAACGCCTATAAGTGATATCATAGAATATAGGTCTTTTGCTTTCCGACTTACCTCATGTTTCGTGATTATCTCCAGACTCATTTGTGGTGCCTCAGAGAGCAGTGGTTCATTGTTTTCCATGGCTATTATTCCATTGTGTACATGGACCACTTCTTCTTTATCCATTCACCTGTTGTTGGACATTTTGATTGCTCCACTGTCTTGGCTATTGTGAATAAGGCTGCACTGCAGCTTTTGCGGCCTGTGTCTTCTCGATTCTTGTCTTCTCAGGTGAGAGGTCCATTGGTGCGCCTGCTGGATTGAATGGTACCTCCATTTTTACTTTTAAACACAGCTCCTTTCTGTTCTCATTATTGGCTGTTACCCCTTTACGTCTCACCAGCAGGTAGAGGGTACACAGTTCCCTAAAACCCCTTCAGCATTTATTGTTTGTAGACTTTTTGCTCATGGTCAGTCGACTGGTGTAAGTTGAAACGTTTTGTAGATTAGATTGCATGGGTCTAACACTCCCTGAGGTTGAGCTTTTATCCATTTTCCTTTTTTTTAAAAGAGCGTGAGTAAAACTTAACTCTTCATACTCTCTTCTTGAAACATTTGCCTGTTTTGAATTGTTTTGTCCATTCCCTCCTTCAGCACAATTTTTTAGGGCAGGTGTTCTTTACAGCCCTGAGTCCTTGGGAATGTTAAGTGACCATTCGCTGTGAGTTTAAAGCTGTTCTTGCAGGAAACGGCCACAAGGTGGCAGCATTTCCCCTTTACCATATTTGGTTACTAGGGAAACAGAGCCTTAATGGAAGTGGTGTTGTAGGTTGTAAATTAGAATGGAATGTGCCAGGGAAAAGCCCTTTAAGTTTATGTCTCATTACTTCTTGTTCATATTTGTAGTTTACTTTTTATTTTTTATCCCAGTAAATATGATTACAATGGTTTGTTTGTTCTAGGTGTGCAAGATGTGGTTCTTTCACACATATACATGTATCTATTGTTCCTCGCCTCCTTTTCCCATGTAGGTTATGACACAATGTTGAGTAGTCTTCTCCTGGTCTTCCGTACGTCTTTGGTGGTTATATATTTCACATGGTTTGTATATCTCTGTTAACCCCAATGTGGCAATGTATCCAATCCTCATCCCTTTCTATTTGGTGAACCATAAGTTTTTTAATGAATCTGTGATTGCCTTTCTCTGTGGAAATATCTTCATTGGTATCAATTTTTAAGTAACTCTTAAAAGTGATATGATAGGATATGTGCCTTTTGCTTTCTCACTTACTACACGTGGCGTGATTACGTCTAGACTCATCTATGGTGCTGCAAACGGCATTGTTTCATTTTTTTCACTAGCGAATATTCCATCTGTACATGGAGGAGTTCTTCTTTGTCCATCCATCTGTTGGTGGACTTTTTGGTTACTTCCATATCTTGGCTATTGTAATACTGTGCAGTGCAGATTTGCCTGCCTGTGTCTTTCCAATTCTCTCTTCTTAGGTTTTACGTCGAGGAGTGGGCCTGCTGGATCATATAGTAGCTCAATGTTTACCTTTTTAAGGCACCTCCATTCTGTTCTCATTCGTGGCCCTTTCCAAGTTACGTCCCCTTTGAAGTTGAGGGTATGCATTTCTCCACAACACCTTCAGCATTTAGTGTTTGTAGTTTTCTTGCTGATGGTTATTCTGACAAGTGTGAGCTGATACCTCTCTGTGGTTGAATTCGAATGTGCCACATAATCTGTTGAAATTGAGCTTTAAGGCATGTCCTTTGCTATTTTTCAAGCTGTGATTACCCCTTAGTTCTTCAAAGTGTTCTCTTTAAGTATGTGTCACATTTTGAAATGTTTTGGCCTTTACCTCCCTCAAGACATTTTGAGGGCCTGTTTCATTTACAGTTCTGCAGTACTTGTTCCTATGAAGTGACCATTAGCACAGGCTTTAAAGCTGCTTTTGCAGGTAACTGCCAGAGGGCGGCAGCCTTTCTATGTCCCCCACCCTGGTAACTAGGGAAAAGCCCTTGCGGCCTGTGGTGTTTCTCGGTTATAAATTAGAGTGGAGTGTGCCCGGACAAACCCACACAAGCTGATGCCTCCTTACTTTTGTTGGATTTTTACATTTAATTTTTATTTTTTATTGGAGTACTTTTCCACTGTGTACGTGGACCACTTCTACTTTGTGCATTCCTCAGTTGATGGACATTTTCATTGCTTCCAAGTGTTGGCTATGGTAAATATTGTTGGAGTGCAGGATTGCCAGGCTGTGACTTTTCGATTCTCATTTTCTCAGGTGATAGGCCCAGCAGTGGGTGTAATTGATTGACTGGTAGCACCGTGTTTCCCTTTTCAAAGCACCTTCTTTGTGTTTTCATTAGTGGCTCTTACCACGTCCCCCTTAGAATCGAGGGTACGCATTTCTCCACAATCGCTTCAGCATATATTGTTTGCAGCATTTATGCTAATGGCCCTTCTGGCTGCTGTGAGCTGATAGGTTTTTGTAATTTGGGTTTGCATGTCTTTGAAAATTCGTAAAACTCATCATTTTTCTCCACCGTTTTCTTTTCTGTTAAAAAAAAGGAAACAATTGGGAGTACAGTAGAACTCTTGAAATTGTGTTCTTGGAAGGTTGCCCTCTTTTGAAATTTTTGGTCGATTTTCCACTCCAGAATTTTTTTAGAAAGCAGGTGTCTTTTAGCGAACTGCAAGTTTGGTGAATATTTAGTGACCTTTAGCAATGGGTTTAAAGCTGCTGTTGTGGGAAGTGGCCTCAAGCAGGCAGCATATCTCCATTCCCATATCTGGGTACTAGGGCAGCAGAGCCTTTCTGGAAGTCGTGTTCCTAGTTTGTAAATTACATTGGAATGTGCATGGAGAAAGCCCCATAAGTTTATGTCTCATTATTTCTTCTTGGTTTTAAAATTTTTTTTAATTGGGGTAAAGCTTAGAATATTGTTTGTCCTAGGTGTACACAATCTGGTTCGTTTGTACATTATATATGTCTATTCAAGTACAGATCCTCTTCCCATGTAAAATGTTACTGAGGGTTCCGCAGACCTCCCTTGCTATATGGTTGGTCTTTTTGAGATATGGATATAATATGTGTTTGTATACATATAGTAACACTAATCTTAATTTATCCATTCCCCCCACCTTTCCTTTTAGATGAGCATAGTTTGTTTTCTAAGTCTGTGAGTGTCTTTCTCTGTGGAAATATGTTCCTTTGTGTCAGTTATTAGATAACGCCTATAAGTGATATCATAGAATATAGGTCTTTTGCTTTCCGACTTACCTCATGTTTTGTGATTATCTCCAGACTCATTTGTGGTGCCTCAGAGAGCAGTGGTTCATTGTTTTCCATGGCTATTATTCCATTGTGTACATGGACCACTTCTTCTTTATCCATTCACCTGTTGTTGGACATTTTGATTGCTCCACTGTCTTGGCTATTGTGAATAAGGCTGCACTGCAGCTTTTGCGGCCTGTGTCTTCTCGATTCTTGTCTTCTCAAGTGAGAGGTCCATTGGTGCGCCTGCTGGATTGAATGGTACCTCCATTTTTACTTTTAAACACAGCTCCTTTCTGTTCTCATTATTGGCTGTTACCCCTTTACGTCTCACCAGCAGGTAGAGGGTACACAGTTCCCTAAAACCCCTTCAGCATTTATTGTTTGTAGACTTTTTGCTCATGGTCAGTCGACTGGTGTAAGTTGAAACGTTTTGTAGATTAGATTGCATGGGTCTAACACTCCCTGAGGTTGAGCTTTTATCCATTTTCCTTTTTTTTAAAAGAGCGTGGGTAAAACTTAACTCTTCATACTCTCTTCTTGAAACATTTGCCTGTTTTGAATTGTTTTGTCCATTCCCTCCTTCAGCACAATTTTTTAGGGCAGGTGTTCTTTACAGCCCTGAGTCCTTGGGAATGTTAAGTGACCATTCGCTGTGAGTTTAAAGCTGTTCTTGCAGGAAACGGCCACAAGGTGGCAGCATTTCCCCTTTACCATATTTGGTTACTAGGGAAACAGAGCCTTAATGGAAGTGGTGTTGTAGGTTGTAAATTAGAATGGAATGTGCCAGGGAAAAGCCCTTTAAGTTTATGTCTCATTACTTCTTGTTCATATTTGTAGTTTACTTTTTATTTTTTATCCCAGTAAATATGATTACAATGGTTTGTTTGTTCTAGGTGTGCAAGATGTGGTTCTTTCACACATATACATGTATCTATTGTTCCTCGCCTCCTTTTCCCATGTAGGTTATGACACAATGTTGAGTAGTCTTCTCCTGGTCTTCCGTACGTCTTTGGTGGTTATATATTTCACATGGTTTGTATATCTCTGTTAACCCCAATGTGGCAATGTATCCAATCCTCATCCCTTTCTATTTGGTGAACCATAAGTTTTTTAATGAATCTGTGATTGCCTTTCTCTGTGGAAATATCTTCATTGGTATCAATTTTTAAGTAACTCTTAAAAGTGATATGATAGGATATGTGCCTTTTGCTTTCTCACTTACTACACGTGGCGTGATTACGTCTAGACTCATCTATGGTGCTGCAAACGGCATTGTTTCATTTTTTTCACTAGCGAATATTCCATCTGTACATGGAGGAGTTCTTCTTTGTCCATCCATCTGTTGGTGGACTTTTTGGTTACTTCCATATCTTGGCTATTGTAATACTGTGCAGTGCAGATTTGCCTGCCTGTGTCTTTCCAATTCTCTCTTCTTAGGTTTTACGTCGAGGAGTGGGCCTGCTGGATCATATAGTAGCTCAATGTTTACCTTTTTAAGGCACCTCCATTCTGTTCTCATTCGTGGCCCTTTCCAAGTTATGTCCCCTTTGAAGTTGAGGGTATGCATTTCTCCACAACACCTTCAGCATTTAGTGTTTGTAGTTTTCTTGCTGATGGTTATTCTGACAAGTGTGAGCTGATACCTCTCTGTGGTTGAATTCGAATGTGCCACATAATCTGTTGAAATTGAGCTTTAAGGCATGTCCTTTGCTATTTTTCAAGCTGTGATTACCCCTTAGTTCTTCAAAGTGTTCTCTTTAAGTATGTGTCACATTTTGAAATGTTTTGGCCTTTACCTCCCTCAAGACATTTTGAGGGCCTGTTTCATTTACAGTTCTGCAGTACTTGTTCCTATGAAGTGACCATTAGCACAGGCTTTAAAGCTGCTTTTGCAGGTAACTGCCAGAGGGCGGCAGCCTTTCTATGTCCCCCACCCTGGTAACTAGGGAAAAGCCCTTGCGGCCTGTGGTGTTTCTCGGTTATAAATTAGAGTGGAGTGTGCCCGGACAAACCCACACAAGCTGATGTCTCCTTACTTTTGTTGGATTTTTACATTTAATTTTTATTTTTTATTGGAGTACTTTTCCACTGTGTACGTGGACCACTTCTACTTTGTGCATTCCTCGGTTGATGGACATTTTCATTGCTTCCAAGTGTTGGCTATGGTAAATATTGTTGGAGTGCAGGATTGCCAGGCTGTGACTTTTCGATTCTCATTTTCTCAGGTGATAGGCCCAGCAGTGGGTGTAATTGATTGACTGGTAGCACCGTGTTTCCCTTTTCAAAGCACCTTCTTTGTGTTTTCATTAGTGGCTCTTACCACGTCCCCCTTAGAATCCAGGGTACGCATTTCTCCACAATCGCTTCAGCATATATTGTTTGCAGCATTTATGCTAATGGCCCTTCTGGCTGCTGTGAGCTGATAGGTTTTTGTAATTTGGGTTTGCATGTCTTTGAAAATTCGTAAAACTCATCATTTTTCTCCACCGTTTTCTTTTCTGTTAAAAAAAAGGAAACAATTGGGAGTACAGTAGAACTCTTGAAATTGTGTTCTTGGAAGGTTGCCCTCTTTTGAAATTTTTGGTCGATTTTCCACTCCAGAATTTTTTTAGAAAGCAGGTGTCTTTTAGCGAACTGCAAGTTTGGTGAATATTTAGTGACCTTTAGCAATGGGTTTAAAGCTGCTGTTGTGGGAAGTGGCCTCAAGCAGGCAGCATATCTCCATTCCCATATCTGGGTACTAGGGCAGCAGAGCCTTTCTGGAAGTCGTGTTCCTAGTTTGTAAATTACATTGGAATGTGCATGGAGAAAGCCCCATAAGTTTATGTCTCATTATTTCTTCTTGGTTTTAAAATTTTTTTTAATTGGGGTAAAGCTTAGAATATTGTTTGTCCTAGGTGTACACAATCTGGTTCGTTTGTACATTATATATGTCTATTCAAGTACAGATCCTCTTCCCATGTAAAATGTTACTGAGGGTTCCGCAGACCTCCCTTGCTATATGGTTGGTCTTTTTGAGATATGGATATAATATGTGTTTGTATACATATAGTAACACTAATCTTAATTTATCCATTCCCCCCACCTTTCCTTTTAGATGAGCATAGTTTGTTTTCTAAGTCTGTGAGTGTCTTTCTCTGTGGAAATATGTTCCTTTGTGTCAGTTATTAGATAACGCCTATAAGTGATATCATAGAATATAGGTCTTTTGCTTTCCGACTTACCTCATGTTTTGTGATTATCTCCAGACTCATTTGTGGTGCCTCAGAGAGCAGTGGTTCATTGTTTTCCATGGCTATTATTCCATTGTGTACATGGACCACTTCTTCTTTATCCATTCACCTGTTGTTGGACATTTTGATTGCTCCACTGTCTTGGCTATTGTGAATAAGGCTGCACTGCAGCTTTTGCGGCCTGTGTCTTCTCGATTCTTGTCTTCTCAAGTGAGAGGTCCATTGGTGCGCCTGCTGGATTGAATGGTACCTCCATTTTTACTTTTAAACACAGCTCCTTTCTGTTCTCATTATTGGCTGTTACCCCTTTACGTCTCACCAGCAGGTAGAGGGTACACAGTTCCCTAAAACCCCTTCAGCATTTATTGTTTGTAGACTTTTTGCTCATGGTCAGTCGACTGGTGTAAGTTGAAACGTTTTGTAGATTAGATTGCATGGGTCTAACACTCCCTGAGGTTGAGCTTTTATCCATTTTCCTTTTTTTTAAAAGAGCGTGGGTAAAACTTAACTCTTCATACTCTCTTCTTGAAACATTTGCCTGTTTTGAATTGTTTTGTCCATTCCCTCCTTCAGCACAATTTTTTAGGGCAGGTGTTCTTTACAGCCCTGAGTCCTTGGGAATGTTAAGTGACCATTCGCTGTGAGTTTAAAGCTGTTCTTGCAGGAAACGGCCACAAGGTGGCAGCATTTCCCCTTTACCATATTTGGTTACTAGGGAAACAGAGCCTTAATGGAAGTGGTGTTGTAGGTTGTAAATTAGAATGGAATGTGCCAGGGAAAAGCCCTTTAAGTTTATGTCTCATTACTTCTTGTTCATATTTGTAGTTTACTTTTTATTTTTTATCCCAGTAAATATGATTACAATGGTTTGTTTGTTCTAGGTGTGCAAGATGTGGTTCTTTCACACATATACATGTATCTATTGTTCCTCGCATCCTTTTCCCATGTAGGTTATGACACAATGTTGAGTAGTCTTCTCCTGGTCTTCCGTACGTCTTTGGTGGTTATATATTTCACATGGTTTGTATATCTCTGTTAACCCCAATGTGGCAATGTATCCAATCCTCATCCCTTTCTATTTGGTGAACCATAAGTTTTTTAATGAATCTGTGATTGCCTTTCTCTGTGGAAATATCTTCATTGGTATCAATTTTTAAGTAACTCTTAAAAGTGATATGATAGGATATGTGCCTTTTGCTTTCTCACTTACTACACGTGGCGTGATTACGTCTAGACTCATCTATGGTGCTGCAAACGGCATTGTTTCATTTTTTTCACTAGCGAATATTCCATCTGTACATGGAGGAGTTCTTCTTTGTCCATCCATCTGTTGGTGGACTTTTTGGTTACTTCCATATCTTGGCTATTGTAATACTGTGCAGTGCAGATTTGCCTGCCTGTGTCTTTCCAATTCTCTCTTCTTAGGTTTTACGTCGAGGAGTGGGCCTGCTGGATCATATAGTAGCTCAATGTTTACCTTTTTAAGGCACCTCCATTCTGTTCTCATTCGTGGCCCTTTCCAAGTTACGTCCCCTTTGAAGTTGAGGGTATGCATTTCTCCACAACACCTTCAGCATTTAGTGTTTGTAGTTTTCTTGCTGATGGTTATTCTGACAAGTGTGAGCTGATACCTCTCTGTGGTTGAATTCGAATGTGCCACATAATCTGTTGAAATTGAGCTTTAAGGCATGTCCTTTGCTATTTTTCAAGCTGTGATTACCCCTTAGTTCTTCAAAGTGTTCTCTTTAAGTATGTGTCACATTTTGAAATGTTTTGGCCTTTACCTCCCTCAAGACATTTTGAGGGCCTGTTTCATTTACAGTTCTGCAGTACTTGTTCCTATGAAGTGACCATTAGCACAGGCTTTAAAGCTGCTTTTGCAGGTAACTGCCAGAGGGCGGCAGCCTTTCTAGGTCCCCCACCCTGGTAACTAGGGAAAAGCCCTTGCGGCCTGTGGTGTTTCTCGGTTATAAATTAGAGTGGAGTGTGCCCGGACAAACCCACACAAGCTGATGTCTCCTTACTTTTGTTGGATTTTTACATTTAATTTTTATTTTTTATTGGAGTAATTTTCCACTGTGTACGTGGACCACTTCTACTTTGTGCATTCCTCGGTTGATGGACATTTTCATTGCTTCCAAGTGTTGGCTATGGTAAATATTGTTGGAGTGCAGGATTGCCAGGCTGTGACTTTTCGATTCTCATTTTCTCAGGTGATAGGCCCAGCAGTGGGTGTAATTGATTGACTGGTAGCACCGTGTTTCCCTTTTCAAAGCACCTTCTTTGTGTTTTCATTAGTGGCTCTTACCACGTCCCCCTTAGAATCGAGGGTACGCATTTCTCCACAATCGCTTCAGCATATATTGTTTGCAGCATTTATGCTAATGGCCCTTCTGGCTGCTGTGAGCTGATAGGTTTTTGTAATTTGGGTTTGCGTGTCTTTGAAAATTCGTAAAACTCATCATTTTTCTCCACCGTTTTCTTTTCTGTTAAAAAAAAGGAAACAATTGGGAGTACAGTAGAACTCTTGAAATTGTGTTCTTGGAAGGTTGCCCTCTTTTGAAATTTTTGGTCGATTTTCCACTCCAGAATTTTTTTAGAAAGCAGGTGTCTTTTAGCGAACTGCAAGTTTGGTGAATATTTAGTGACCTTTAGCAATGGGTTTAAAGCTGCTGTTGTGGGAAGTGGCCTCAAGCAGGCAGCATATCTCCATTCCCATATCTGGGTACTAGGGCAGCAGAGCCTTTCTGGAAGTCGTGTTCCTAGTTTGTAAATTACATTGGAATGTGCATGGAGAAAGCCCCATAAGTTTATGTCTCATTATTTCTTCTTGGTTTTAAAATTTTTTTTAATTGGGGTAAAGCTTAGAATATTGTTTGTCCTAGGTGTACACAATCTGGTTCGTTTGTACATTATATATGTCTATTCAAGTACAGATCCTCTTCCCATGTAAAATGTTACTGAGGGTTCCGCAGACCTCCCTTGCTATATGGTTGGTCTTTTTGAGATATGGATATAATATGTGTTTGTATACATATAGTAACACTAATCTTAATTTATCCATTCCCCCCACCTTTCCTTTTAGATGAGCATAGTTTGTTTTCTAAGTCTGTGAGTGTCTTTCTCTGTGGAAATATGTTCCTTTGTGTCAGTTATTAGATAACGCCTATAAGTGATATCATAGAATATAGGTCTTTTGCTTTCCGACTTACCTCATGTTTTGTGATTATCTCCAGACTCATTTGTGGTGCCTCAGAGAGCAGTGGTTCATTGTTTTCCATGGCTATTATTCCATTGTGTACATGGACCACTTCTTCTTTATCCATTCACCTGTTGTTGGACATTTTGATTGCTCCACTGTCTTGGCTATTGTGAATAAGGCTGCACTGCAGCTTTTGCGGCCTGTGTCTTCTCGATTCTTGTCTTCTCAAGTGAGAGGTCCATTGGTGCGCCTGCTGGATTGAATGGTACCTCCATTTTTACTTTTAAACACAGCTCCTTTCTGTTCTCATTATTGGCTGTTACCCCTTTACGTCTCACCAGCAGGTAGAGGGTACACAGTTCCCTAAAACCCCTTCAGCATTTATTGTTTGTAGACTTTTTGCTCATGGTCAGTCGACTGGTGTAAGTTGAAACGTTTTGTAGATTAGATTGCATGGGTCTAACACTCCCTGAGGTTGAGCTTTTATCCATTTTCCTTTTTTTTAAAAGAGCGTGGGTAAAACTTAACTCTTCATACTCTCTTCTTGAAACATTTGCCTGTTTTGAATTGTTTTGTCCATTCCCTCCTTCAGCACAATTTTTTAGGGCAGGTGTTCTTTACAGCCCTGAGTCCTTGGGAATGTTAAGTGACCATTCGCTGTGAGTTTAAAGCTGTTCTTGCAGGAAACGGCCACAAGGTGGCAGCATTTCCCCTTTACCATATTTGGTTACTAGGGAAACAGAGCCTTAATGGAAGTGGTGTTGTAGGTTGTAAATTAGAATGGAATGTGCCAGGGAAAAGCCCTTTAAGTTTATGTCTCATTACTTCTTGTTCATATTTGTAGTTTACTTTTTATTTTTTATCCCAGTAAATATGATTACAATGGTTTGTTTGTTCTAGGTGTGCAAGATGTGGTTCTTTCACACATATACATGTATCTATTGTTCCTCGCATCCTTTTCCCATGTAGGTTATGACACAATGTTGAGTAGTCTTCTCCTGGTCTTCCGTACGTCTTTGGTGGTTATATATTTCACATGGTTTGTATATCTCTGTTAACCCCAATGTGGCAATGTATCCAATCCTCATCCCTTTCTATTTGGTGAACCATAAGTTTTTTAATGAATCTGTGATTGCCTTTCTCTGTGGAAATATCTTCATTGGTATCAATTTTTAAGTAACTCTTAAAAGTGATATGATAGGATATGTGCCTTTTGCTTTCTCACTTACTACACGTGGCGTGATTACGTCTAGACTCATCTATGGTGCTGCAAACGGCATTGTTTCATTTTTTTCACTAGCGAATATTCCATCTGTACATGGAGGAGTTCTTCTTTGTCCATCCATCTGTTGGTGGACTTTTTGGTTACTTCCATATCTTGGCTATTGTAATACTGTGCAGTGCAGATTTGCCTGCCTGTGTCTTTCCAATTCTCTCTTCTTAGGTTTTACGTCGAGGAGTGGGCCTGCTGGATCATATAGTAGCTCAATGTTTACCTTTTTAAGGCACCTCCATTCTGTTCTCATTCGTGGCCCTTTCCAAGTTACGTCCCCTTTGAAGTTGAGGGTATGCATTTCTCCACAACACCTTCAGCATTTAGTGTTTGTAGTTTTCTTGCTGATGGTTATTCTGACAAGTGTGAGCTGATACCTCTCTGTGGTTGAATTCGAATGTGCCACATAATCTGTTGAAATTGAGCTTTAAGGCATGTCCTTTGCTATTTTTCAAGCTGTGATTACCCCTTAGTTCTTCAAAGTGTTCTCTTTAAGTATGTGTCACATTTTGAAATGTTTTGGCCTTTACCTCCCTCAAGACATTTTGAGGGCCTGTTTCATTTACAGTTCTGCAGTACTTGTTCCTATGAAGTGACCATTAGCACAGGCTTTAAAGCTGCTTTTGCAGGTAACTGCCAGAGGGCGGCAGCCTTTCTAGGTCCCCCACCCTGGTAACTAGGGAAAAGCCCTTGCGGCCTGTGGTGTTTCTCGGTTATAAATTAGAGTGGAGTGTGCCCGGACAAACCCACACAAGCTGATGTCTCCTTACTTTTGTTGGATTTTTACATTTAATTTTTATTTTTTATTGGAGTACTTTTCCACTGTGTACGTGGACCACTTCTACTTTGTGCATTCCTCGGTTGATGGACATTTTCATTGCTTCCAAGTGTTGGCTATGGTAAATATTGTTGGAGTGCAGGATTGCCAGGCTGTGACTTTTCGATTCTCATTTTCTCAGGTGATAGGCCCAGCAGTGGGTGTAATTGATTGACTGGTAGCACCGTGTTTCCCTTTTCAAAGCACCTTCTTTGTGTTTTCATTAGTGGCTCTTACCACGTCCCCCTTAGAATCGAGGGTACGCATTTCTCCACAATCGCTTCAGCATATATTGTTTGCAGCATTTATGCTAATGGCCCTTCTGGCTGCTGTGAGCTGATAGGTTTTTGTAATTTGGGTTTGCGTGTCTTTGAAAATTCGTAAAACTCATCATTTTTCTCCACCGTTTTCTTTTCTGTTAAAAAAAAGGAAACAATTGGGAGTACAGTAGAACTCTTGAAATTGTGTTCTTGGAAGGTTGCCCTCTTTTGAAATTTTTGGTCGATTTTCCACTCCAGAATTTTTTTAGAAAGCAGGTGTCTTTTAGCGAACTGCAAGTTTGGTGAATATTTAGTGACCTTTAGCAATGGGTTTAAAGCTGCTGTTGTGGGAAGTGGCCTCAAGCAGGCAGCATATCTCCATTCCCATATCTGGGTACTAGGGCAGCAGAGCCTTTCTGGAAGTCGTGTTCCTAGTTTGTAAATTACATTGGAATGTGCATGGAGAAAGCCCCATAAGTTTATGTCTCATTATTTCTTCTTGGTTTTAAAATTTTTTTTAATTGGGGTAAAGCTTAGAATATTGTTTGTCCTAGGTGTACACAATCTGGTTCGTTTGTACATTATATATGTCTATTCAAGTACAGATCCTCTTCCCATGTAAAATGTTACTGAGGGTTCCGCAGACCTCCCTTGCTATATGGTTGGTCTTTTTGAGATATGGATATAATATGTGTTTGTATACATATAGTAACACTAATCTTAATTTATCCATTCCCCCCACCTTTCCTTTTAGATGAGCATAGTTTGTTTTCTAAGTCTGTGAGTGTCTTTCTCTGTGGAAATATGTTCCTTTGTGTCAGTTATTAGATAACGCCTATAAGTGATATCATAGAATATAGGTCTTTTGCTTTCCGACTTACCTCATGTTTTGTGATTATCTCCAGACTCATTTGTGGTGCCTCAGAGAGCAGTGGTTCATTGTTTTCCATGGCTATTATTCCATTGTGTACATGGACCACTTCTTCTTTATCCATTCACCTGTTGTTGGACATTTTGATTGCTCCACTGTCTTGGCTATTGTGAATAAGGCTGCACTGCAGCTTTTGCGGCCTGTGTCTTCTCGATTCTTGTCTTCTCAGGTGAGAGGTCCATTGGTGCGCCTGCTGGATTGAATGGTACCTCCATTTTTACTTTTAAACACAGCTCCTTTCTGTTCTCATTATTGGCTGTTACCCCTTTACGTCTCACCAGCAGGTAGAGGGTACACAGTTCCCTAAAACCCCTTCAGCATTTATTGTTTGTAGACTTTTTGCTCATGGTCAGTCGACTGGTGTAAGTTGAAACGTTTTGTAGATTAGATTGCATGGGTCTAACACTCCCTGAGGTTGAGCTTTTATCCATTTTCCTTTTTTTTAAAAGAGCGTGAGTAAAACTTAACTCTTCATACTCTCTTCTTGAAACATTTGCCTGTTTTGAATTGTTTTGTCCATTCCCTCCTTCAGCACAATTTTTTAGGGCAGGTGTTCTTTACAGCCCTGAGTCCTTGGGAATGTTAAGTGACCATTCGCTGTGAGTTTAAAGCTGTTCTTGCAGGAAACGGCCACAAGGTGGCAGCATTTCCCCTTTACCATATTTGGTTACTAGGGAAACAGAGCCTTAATGGAAGTGGTGTTGTAGGTTGTAAATTAGAATGGAATGTGCCAGGGAAAAGCCCTTTAAGTTTATGTCTCATTACTTCTTGTTCATATTTGTAGTTTACTTTTTATTTTTTATCCCAGTAAATATGATTACAATGGTTTGTTTGTTCTAGGTGTGCAAGATGTGGTTCTTTCACACATATACATGTATCTATTGTTCCTCGCATCCTTTTCCCATGTAGGTTATGACACAATGTTGAGTAGTCTTCTCCTGGTCTTCCGTACGTCTTTGGTGGTTATATATTTCACATGGTTTGTATATCTCTGTTAACCCCAATGTGGCAATGTATCCAATCCTCATCCCTTTCTATTTGGTGAACCATAAGTTTTTTAATGAATCTGTGATTGCCTTTCTCTGTGGAAATATCTTCATTGGTATCAATTTTTAAGTAACTCTTAAAAGTGATATGATAGGATATGTGCCTTTTGCTTTCTCACTTACTACACGTGGCGTGATTACGTCTAGACTCATCTATGGTGCTGCAAACGGCATTGTTTCATTTTTTTCACTAGCGAATATTCCATCTGTACATGGAGGAGTTCTTCTTTGTCCATCCATCTGTTGGTGGACTTTTTGGTTACTTCCATATCTTGGCTATTGTAATACTGTGCAGTGCAGATTTGCCTGCCTGTGTCTTTCCAATTCTCTCTTCTTAGGTTTTACGTCGAGGAGTGGGCCTGCTGGATCATATAGTAGCTCAATGTTTACCTTTTTAAGGCACCTCCATTCTGTTCTCATTCGTGGCCCTTTCCAAGTTACGTCCCCTTTGAAGTTGAGGGTATGCATTTCTCCACAACACCTTCAGCATTTAGTGTTTGTAGTTTTCTTGCTGATGGTTATTCTGACAAGTGTGAGCTGATACCTCTCTGTGGTTGAATTCGAATGTGCCACATAATCTGTTGAAATTGAGCTTTAAGGCATGTCCTTTGCTATTTTTCAAGCTGTGATTACCCCTTAGTTCTTCAAAGTGTTCTCTTTAAGTATGTGTCACATTTTGAAATGTTTTGGCCTTTACCTCCCTCAAGACATTTTGAGGGCCTGTTTCATTTACAGTTCTGCAGTACTTGTTCCTATGAAGTGACCATTAGCACAGGCTTTAAAGCTGCTTTTGCAGGTAACTGCCAGAGGGCGGCAGCCTTTCTAGGTCCCCCACCCTGGTAACTAGGGAAAAGCCCTTGCGGCCTGTGGTGTTTCTCGGTTATAAATTAGAGTGGAGTGTGCCCGGACAAACCCACACAAGCTGATGTCTCCTTACTTTTGTTGGATTTTTACATTTAATTTTTATTTTTTATTGGAGTACTTTTCCACTGTGTACGTGGACCACTTCTACTTTGTGCATTCCTCGGTTGATGGACATTTTCATTGCTTCCAAGTGTTGGCTATGGTAAATATTGTTGGAGTGCAGGATTGCCAGGCTGTGACTTTTCGATTCTCATTTTCTCAGGTGATAGGCCCAGCAGTGGGTGTAATTGATTGACTGGTAGCACCGTGTTTCCCTTTTCAAAGCACCTTCTTTGTGTTTTCATTAGTGGCTCTTACCACGTCCCCCTTAGAATCGAGGGTACGCATTTCTCCACAATCGCTTCAGCATATATTGTTTGCAGCATTTATGCTAATGGCCCTTCTGGCTGCTGTGAGCTGATAGGTTTTTGTAATTTGGGTTTGCGTGTCTTTGAAAATTCGTAAAACTCATCATTTTTCTCCACCGTTTTCTTTTCTGTTAAAAAAAAGGAAACAATTGGGAGTACAGTAGAACTCTTGAAATTGTGTTCTTGGAAGGTTGCCCTCTTTTGAAATTTTTGGTCGATTTTCCACTCCAGAATTTTTTTAGAAAGCAGGTGTCTTTTAGCGAACTGCAAGTTTGGTGAATATTTAGTGACCTTTAGCAATGGGTTTAAAGCTGCTGTTGTGGGAAGTGGCCTCAAGCAGGCAGCATATCTCCATTCCCATATCTGGGTACTAGGGCAGCAGAGCCTTTCTGGAAGTCGTGTTCCTAGTTTGTAAATTACATTGGAATGTGCATGGAGAAAGCCCCATAAGTTTATGTCTCATTATTTCTTCTTGGTTTTAAAATTTTTTTTAATTGGGGTAAAGCTTAGAATATTGTTTGTCCTAGGTGTACACAATCTGGTTCGTTTGTACATTATATATGTCTATTCAAGTACAGATCCTCTTCCCATGTAAAATGTTACTGAGGGTTCCGCAGACCTCCCTTGCTATATGGTTGGTCTTTTTGAGATATGGATATAATATGTGTTTGTATACATATAGTAACACTAATCTTAATTTATCCATTCCCCCCACCTTTCCTTTTAGATGAGCATAGTTTGTTTTCTAAGTCTGTGAGTGTCTTTCTCTGTGGAAATATGTTCCTTTGTGTCAGTTATTAGATAACGCCTATAAGTGATATCATAGAATATAGGTCTTTTGCTTTCCGACTTACCTCATGTTTTGTGATTATCTCCAGACTCATTTGTGGTGCCTCAGAGAGCAGTGGTTCATTGTTTTCCATGGCTATTATTCCATTGTGTACATGGACCACTTCTTCTTTATCCATTCACCTGTTGTTGGACATTTTGATTGCTCCACTGTCTTGGCTATTGTGAATAAGGCTGCACTGCAGCTTTTGCGGCCTGTGTCTTCTCGATTCTTGTCTTCTCAAGTGAGAGGTCCATTGGTGCGCCTGCTGGATTGAATGGTACCTCCATTTTTACTTTTAAACACAGCTCCTTTCTGTTCTCATTATTGGCTGTTACCC
This sequence comes from Balaenoptera borealis, assembly GCF_965194805.1. NCBI lineage: Eukaryota > Metazoa > Chordata > Mammalia > Artiodactyla > Balaenopteridae > Balaenoptera > Balaenoptera borealis. Next base: position 29,290 of record NW_028123786.1, read on the forward strand.
CTTTACGTCTCACCAGCAGGTAGAGGGTACACAGTTCCCTAAAACCCCTTCAGCATTTATTGTTTGTAGACTTTTTGCTCATGGTCAGTCGACTGGTGTAAGTTGAAACGTTTTGTAGATTAGATTGCATGGGTCTAACACTCCCTGAGGTTGAGCTTTTATCCATTTTCCTTTTTTTTAAAAGAGCGTGGGTAAAACTTAACTCTTCATACTCTCTTCTTGAAACATTTGCCTGTTTTGAATTGTTTTGTCCATTCCCTCCTTCAGCACAATTTTTTAGGGCAGGTGTTCTTTACAGCCCTGAGTCCTTGGGAATGTTAAGTGACCATTCGCTGTGAGTTTAAAGCTGTTCTTGCAGGAAACGGCCACAAGGTGGCAGCATTTCCCCTTTACCATATTTGGTTACTAGGGAAACAGAGCCTTAATGGAAGTGGTGTTGTAGGTTGTAAATTAGAATGGAATGTGCCAGGGAAAAGCCCTTTAAGTTTATGTCTCATTACTTCTTGTTCATATTTGTAGTTTACTTTTTATTTTTTATCCCAGTAAATATGATTACAATGGTTTGTTTGTTCTAGGTGTGCAAGATGTGGTTCTTTCACACATATACATGTATTTATTGTTCCTCGCCTCCTTTTCCCATGTAGGTTATGACACAATGTTGAGTAGTCTTCTCCTGGTCTTCCGTACGTCTTTGGTGGTTATATATTTCACATGGTTTGTATATCTCTGTTAACCCCAATGTGGCAATGTATCCAATCCTCATCCCTTTCTATTTGGTGAACCATAAGTTTTTTAATGAATCTGTGATTGCCTTTCTCTGTGGAAATATCTTCATTGGTATCAATTTTTAAGTAACTCTTAAAAGTGATATGATAGGATATGTGCCTTTTGCTTTCTCACTTACTACACGTGGCGTGATTACGTCTAGACTCATCTATGGTGCTGCAAACGGCATTGTTTCATTTTTTTCACTAGCGAATATTCCATCTGTACATGGAGGAGTTCTTCTTTGTCCATCCATCTGTTGGTGGACTTTTTGGTTACTTCCATATCTTGGCTATTGTAATACTGTGCAGTGCAGATTTGCCTGCCTGTGTCTTTCCAATTCTCTCTTCTTAGGTTTTACGTCGAGGAGTGGGCCTGCTGGATCATATAGTAGCTCAATGTTTACCTTTTTAAGGCACCTCCATTCTGTTCTCATTCGTGGCCCTTTCCAAGTTACGTCCCCTTTGAAGTTGAGGGTATGCATTTCTCCACAACACCTTCAGCATTTAGTGTTTGTAGTTTTCTTGCTGATGGTTATTCTGACAAGTGTGAGCTGATACCTCTCTGTGGTTGAATTCGAATGTGCCACATAATCTGTTGAAATTGAGCTTTAAGGCATGTCCTTTGCTATTTTTCAAGCTGTGATTACCCCTTAGTTCTTCAAAGTGTTCTCTTTAAGTATGTGTCACATTTTGAAATGTTTTGGCCTTTACCTCCCTCAAGACATTTTGAGGGCCTGTTTCATTTACAGTTCTGCAGTACTTGTTCCTATGAAGTGACCATTAGCACAGGCTTTAAAGCTGCTTTTGCAGGTAACTGCCAGAGGGCGGCAGCCTTTCTAGGTCCCCCACCCTGGTAACTAGGGAAAAGCCCTTGCGGCCTGTGGTGTTTCTCGGTTATAAATTAGAGTGGAGTGTGCCCGGACAAACCCACACAAGCTGATGTCTCCTTACTTTTGTTGGATTTTTACATTTAATTTTTATTTTTTATTGGAGTACTTTTCCACTGTGTACGTGGACCACTTCTACTTTGTGCATTCCTCGGTTGATGGACATTTTCATTGCTTCCAAGTGTTGGCTATGGTAAATATTGTTGGAGTGCAGGATTGCCAGGCTGTGACTTTTCGATTCTCATTTTCTCAGGTGATAGGCCCAGCAGTGGGTGTAATTGATTGACTGGTAGCACCGTGTTTCCCTTTTCAAAGCACCTTCTTTGTGTTTTCATTAGTGGCTCTTACCACGTCCCCCTTAGAATCGAGGGTACGCATTTCTCCACAATCGCTTCAGCATATATTGTTTGCAGCATTTATGCTAATGGCCCTTCTGGCTGCTGTGAGCTGATAGGTTTTTGTAATTTGGGTTTGCATGTCTTTGAAAATTCGTAAAACTCATCATTTTTCTCCACCGTTTTCTTTTCTGTTAAAAAAAAGGAAACAATTGGGAGTACAGTAGAACTCTTGAAATTGTGTTCTTGGAAGGTTGCCCTCTTTTGAAATTTTTGGTCGATTTTCCACTCCAGAATTTTTTTAGAAAGCAGGTGTCTTTTAGCGAACTGCAAGTTTGGTGAATATTTAGTGACCTTTAGCAATGGGTTTAAAGCTGCTGTTGTGGGAAGTGGCCTCAAGCAGGCAGCATATCTCCATTCCCATATCTGGGTACTAGGGCAGCAGAGCCTTTCTGGAAGTCGTGTTCCTAGTTTGTAAATTACATTGGAATGTGCATGGAGAAAGCCCCATAAGTTTATGTCTCATTATTTCTTCTTGGTTTTAAAATTTTTTTTAATTGGGGTAAAGCTTAGAATATTGTTTGTCCTAGGTGTACACAATCTGGTTCGTTTGTACATTATATATGTCTATTCAAGTACAGATCCTCTTCCCATGTAAAATGTTACTGAGGGTTCCGCAGACCTCCCTTGCTATATGGTTGGTCTTTTTGAGATATGGATATAATATGTGTTTGTATACATATAGTAACACTAATCTTAATTTATCCATTCCCCCCACCTTTCCTTTTAGATGAGCATAGTTTGTTTTCTAAGTCTGTGAGTGTCTTTCTCTGTGGAAATATGTTCCTTTGTGTCAGTTATTAGATAACGCCTATAAGTGATATCATAGAATATAGGTCTTTTGCTTTCCGACTTACCTCATGTTTTGTGATTATCTCCAGACTCATTTGTGGTGCCTCAGAGAGCAGTGGTTCATTGTTTTCCATGGCTATTATTCCATTGTGTACATGGACCACTTCTTCTTTATCCATTCACCTGTTGTTGGACATTTTGATTGCTCCACTGTCTTGGCTATTGTGAATAAGGCTGCACTGCAGCTTTTGCGGCCTGTGTCTTCTCGATTCTTGTCTTCTCAAGTGAGAGGTCCATTGGTGCGCCTGCTGGATTGAATGGTACCTCCATTTTTACTTTTAAACACAGCTCCTTTCTGTTCTCATTATTGGCTGTTACCCCTTTACGTCTCACCAGCAGGTAGAGGGTACACAGTTCCCTAAAACCCCTTCAGCATTTATTGTTTGTAGACTTTTTGCTCATGGTCAGTCGACTGGTGTAAGTTGAAACGTTTTGTAGATTAGATTGCATGGGTCTAACACTCCCTGAGGTTGAGCTTTTATCCATTTTCCTTTTTTTTAAAAGAGCGTGGGTAAAACTTAACTCTTCATACTCTCTTCTTGAAACATTTGCCTGTTTTGAATTGTTTTGTCCATTCCCTCCTTCAGCACAATTTTTTAGGGCAGGTGTTCTTTACAGCCCTGAGTCCTTGGGAATGTTAAGTGACCATTCGCTGTGAGTTTAAAGCTGTTCTTGCAGGAAACGGCCACAAGGTGGCAGCATTTCCCCTTTACCATATTTGGTTACTAGGGAAACAGAGCCTTAATGGAAGTGGTGTTGTAGGTTGTAAATTAGAATGGAATGTGCCAGGGAAAAGCCCTTTAAGTTTATGTCTCATTACTTCTTGTTCATATTTGTAGTTTACTTTTTATTTTTTATCCCAGTAAATATGATTACAATGGTTTGTTTGTTCTAGGTGTGCAAGATGTGGTTCTTTCACACATATACATGTATCTATTGTTCCTCGCCTCCTTTTCCCATGTAGGTTATGACACAATGTTGAGTAGTCTTCTCCTGGTCTTCCGTACGTCTTTGGTGGTTATATATTTCACATGGTTTGTATATCTCTGTTAACCCCAATGTGGCAATGTATCCAATCCTCATCCCTTTCTATTTGGTGAACCATAAGTTTTTTAATGAATCTGTGATTGCCTTTCTCTGTGGAAATATCTTCATTGGTATCAATTTTTAAGTAACTCTTAAAAGTGATATGATAGGATATGTGCCTTTTGCTTTCTCACTTACTACACGTGGCGTGATTACGTCTAGACTCATCTATGGTGCTGCAAACGGCATTGTTTCATTTTTTTCACTAGCGAATATTCCATCTGTACATGGAGGAGTTCTTCTTTGTCCATCCATCTGTTGGTGGACTTTTTGGTTACTTCCATATCTTGGCTATTGTAATACTGTGCAGTGCAGATTTGCCTGCCTGTGTCTTTCCAATTCTCTCTTCTTAGGTTTTACGTCGAGGAGTGGGCCTGCTGGATCATATAGTAGCTCAATGTTTACCTTTTTAAGGCACCTCCATTCTGTTCTCATTCGTGGCCCTTTCCAAGTTATGTCCCCTTTGAAGTTGAGGGTATGCATTTCTCCACAACACCTTCAGCATTTAGTGTTTGTAGTTTTCTTGCTGATGGTTATTCTGACAAGTGTGAGCTGATACCTCTCTGTGGTTGAATTCGAATGTGCCACATAATCTGTTGAAATTGAGCTTTAAGGCATGTCCTTTGCTATTTTTCAAGCTGTGATTACCCCTTAGTTCTTCAAAGTGTTCTCTTTAAGTATGTGTCACATTTTGAAATGTTTTGGCCTTTACCTCCCTCAAGACATTTTGAGGGCCTGTTTCATTTACAGTTCTGCAGTACTTGTTCCTATGAAGTGACCATTAGCACAGGCTTTAAAGCTGCTTTTGCAGGTAACTGCCAGAGGGCGGCAGCCTTTCTAGGTCCCCCACCCTGGTAACTAGGGAAAAGCCCTTGCGGCCTGTGGTGTTTCTCGGTTATAAATTAGAGTGGAGTGTGCCCGGACAAACCCACACAAGCTGATGTCTCCTTACTTTTGTTGGATTTTTACATTTAATTTTTATTTTTTATTGGAGTACTTTTCCACTGTGTACGTGGACCACTTCTACTTTGTGCATTCCTCGGTTGATGGACATTTTCATTGCTTCCAAGTGTTGGCTATGGTAAATATTGTTGGAGTGCAGGATTGCCAGGCTGTGACTTTTCGATTCTCATTTTCTCAGGTGATAGGCCCAGCAGTGGGTGTAATTGATTGACTGGTAGCACCGTGTTTCCCTTTTCAAAGCACCTTCTTTGTGTTTTCATTAGTGGCTCTTACCACGTCCCCCTTAGAATCCAGGGTACGCATTTCTCCACAATCGCTTCAGCATATATTGTTTGCAGCATTTATGCTAATGGCCCTTCTGGCTGCTGTGAGCTGATAGGTTTTTGTAATTTGGGTTTGCATGTCTTTGAAAATTCGTAAAACTCATCATTTTTCTCCACCGTTTTCTTTTCTGTTAAAAAAAAGGAAACAATTGGGAGTACAGTAGAACTCTTGAAATTGTGTTCTTGGAAGGTTGCCCTCTTTTGAAATTTTTGGTCGATTTTCCACTCCAGAATTTTTTTAGAAAGCAGGTGTCTTTTAGCGAACTGCAAGTTTGGTGAATATTTAGTGACCTTTAGCAATGGGTTTAAAGCTGCTGTTGTGGGAAGTGGCCTCAAGCAGGCAGCATATCTCCATTCCCATATCTGGGTACTAGGGCAGCAGAGCCTTTCTGGAAGTCGTGTTCCTAGTTTGTAAATTACATTGGAATGTGCATGGAGAAAGCCCCATAAGTTTATGTCTCATTATTTCTTCTTGGTTTTAAAATTTTTTTTAATTGGGGTAAAGCTTAGAATATTGTTTGTCCTAGGTGTACACAATCTGGTTCGTTTGTACATTATATATGTCTATTCAAGTACAGATCCTCTTCCCATGTAAAATGTTACTGAGGGTTCCGCAGACCTCCCTTGCTATATGGTTGGTCTTTTTGAGATATGGATATAATATGTGTTTGTATACATATAGTAACACTAATCTTAATTTATCCATTCCCCCCACCTTTCCTTTTAGATGAGCATAGTTTGTTTTCTAAGTCTGTGAGTGTCTTTCTCTGTGGAAATATGTTCCTTTGTGTCAGTTATTAGATAATGCCTATAAGTGATATCATAGAATATAGGTCTTTTGCTTTCCGACTTACCTCATGTTTCGTGATTATCTCCAGACTCATTTGTGGTGCCTCAGAGAGCAGTGGTTCATTGTTTTCCATGGCTATTATTCCATTGTGTACATGGACCACTTCTTCTTTATCCATTCACCTGTTGTTGGACATTTTGATTGCTCCACTGTCTTGGCTATTGTGAATAAGGCTGCACTGCAGCTTTTGCGGCCTGTGTCTTCTCGATTCTTGTCTTCTCAAGTGAGAGGTCCATTGGTGCGCCTGCTGGATTGAATGGTACCTCCATTTTTACTTTTAAACACAGCTCCTTTCTGTTCTCATTATTGGCTGTTACCCCTTTACGTCTCACCAGCAGGTAGAGGGTACACAGTTCCCTAAAACCCCTTCAGCATTTATTGTTTGTAGACTTTTTGCTCATGGTCAGTCGACTGGTGTAAGTTGAAACGTTTTGTAGATTAGATTGCATGGGTCTAACACTCCCTGAGGTTGAGCTTTTATCCATTTTCCTTTTTTTTAAAAGAGCGTGAGTAAAACTTAACTCTTCATACTCTCTTCTTGAAACATTTGCCTGTTTTGAATTGTTTTGTCCATTCCCTCCTTCAGCACAATTTTTTAGGGCAGGTGTTCTTTACAGCCCTGAGTCCTTGGGAATGTTAAGTGACCATTCGCTGTGAGTTTAAAGCTGTTCTTGCAGGAAACGGCCACAAGGTGGCAGCATTTCCCCTTTACCATATTTGGTTACTAGGGAAACAGAGCCTTAATGGAAGTGGTGTTGTAGGTTGTAAATTAGAATGGAATGTGCCAGGGAAAAGCCCTTTAAGTTTATGTCTCATTACTTCTTGTTCATATTTGTAGTTTACTTTTTATTTTTTATCCCAGTAAATATGATTACAATGGTTTGTTTGTTCTAGGTGTGCAAGATGTGGTTCTTTCACACATATACATGTATCTATTGTTCCTCGCATCCTTTTCCCATGTAGGTTATGACACAATGTTGAGTAGTCTTCTCCTGGTCTTCCGTACGTCTTTGGTGGTTATATATTTCACATGGTTTGTATATCTCTGTTAACCCCAATGTGGCAATGTATCCAATCCTCATCCCTTTCTATTTGGTGAACCATAAGTTTTTTAATGAATCTGTGATTGCCTTTCTCTGTGGAAATATCTTCATTGGTATCAATTTTTAAGTAACTCTTAAAAGTGATATGATAGGATATGTGCCTTTTGCTTTCTCACTTACTACACGTGGCGTGATTACGTCTAGACTCATCTATGGTGCTGCAAACGGCATTGTTTCATTTTTTTCACTAGCGAATATTCCATCTGTACATGGAGGAGTTCTTCTTTGTCCATCCATCTGTTGGTGGACTTTTTGGTTACTTCCATATCTTGGCTATTGTAATACTGTGCAGTGCAGATTTGCCTGCCTGTGTCTTTCCAATTCTCTCTTCTTAGGTTTTACGTCGAGGAGTGGGCCTGCTGGATCATATAGTAGCTCAATGTTTACCTTTTTAAGGCACCTCCATTCTGTTCTCATTCGTGGCCCTTTCCAAGTTACGTCCCCTTTGAAGTTGAGGGTATGCATTTCTCCACAACACCTTCAGCATTTAGTGTTTGTAGTTTTCTTGCTGATGGTTATTCTGACAAGTGTGAGCTGATACCTCTCTGTGGTTGAATTCGAATGTGCCACATAATCTGTTGAAATTGAGCTTTAAGGCATGTCCTTTGCTATTTTTCAAGCTGTGATTACCCCTTAGTTCTTCAAAGTGTTCTCTTTAAGTATGTGTCACATTTTGAAATGTTTTGGCCTTTACCTCCCTCAAGACATTTTGAGGGCCTGTTTCATTTACAGTTCTGCAGTACTTGTTCCTATGAAGTGACCATTAGCACAGGCTTTAAAGCTGCTTTTGCAGGTAACTGCCAGAGGGCGGCAGCCTTTCTAGGTCCCCCACCCTGGTAACTAGGGAAAAGCCCTTGCGGCCTGTGGTGTTTCTCGGTTATAAATTAGAGTGGAGTGTGCCCGGACAAACCCACACAAGCTGATGTCTCCTTACTTTTGTTGGATTTTTACATTTAATTTTTATTTTTTATTGGAGTACTTTTCCACTGTGTACGTGGACCACTTCTACTTTGTGCATTCCTCGGTTGATGGACATTTTCATTGCTTCCAAGTGTTGGCTATGGTAAATATTGTTGGAGTGCAGGATTGCCAGGCTGTGACTTTTCGATTCTCATTTTCTCAGGTGATAGGCCCAGCAGTGGGTGTAATTGATTGACTGGTAGCACCGTGTTTCCCTTTTCAAAGCACCTTCTTTGTGTTTTCATTAGTGGCTCTTACCACGTCCCCCTTAGAATCGAGGGTACGCATTTCTCCACAATCGCTTCAGCATATATTGTTTGCAGCATTTATGCTAATGGCCCTTCTGGCTGCTGTGAGCTGATAGGTTTTTGTAATTTGGGTTTGCATGTCTTTGAAAATTCGTAAAACTCATCATTTTTCTCCACCGTTTTCTTTTCTGTTAAAAAAAAGGAAACAATTGGGAGTACAGTAGAACTCTTGAAATTGTGTTCTTGGAAGGTTGCCCTCTTTTGAAATTTTTGGTCGATTTTCCACTCCAGAATTTTTTTAGAAAGCAGGTGTCTTTTAGCGAACTGCAAGTTTGGTGAATATTTAGTGACCTTTAGCAATGGGTTTAAAGCTGCTGTTGTGGGAAGTGGCCTCAAGCAGGCAGCATATCTCCATTCCCATATCTGGGTACTAGGGCAGCAGAGCCTTTCTGGAAGTCGTGTTCCTAGTTTGTAAATTACATTGGAATGTGCATGGAGAAAGCCCCATAAGTTTATGTCTCATTATTTCTTCTTGGTTTTAAAATTTTTTTTAATTGGGGTAAAGCTTAGAATATTGTTTGTCCTAGGTGTACACAATCTGGTTCGTTTGTACATTATATATGTCTATTCAAGTACAGATCCTCTTCCCATGTAAAATGTTACTGAGGGTTCCGCAGACCTCCCTTGCTATATGGTTGGTCTTTTTGAGATATGGATATAATATGTGTTTGTATACATATAGTAACACTAATCTTAATTTATCCATTCCCCCCACCTTTCCTTTTAGATGAGCATAGTTTGTTTTCTAAGTCTGTGAGTGTCTTTCTCTGTGGAAATATGTTCCTTTGTGTCAGTTATTAGATAACGCCTATAAGTGATATCATAGAATATAGGTCTTTTGCTTTCCGACTTACCTCATGTTTCGTGATTATCTCCAGACTCATTTGTGGTGCCTCAGAGAGCAGTGGTTCATTGTTTTCCATGGCTATTATTCCATTGTGTACATGGACCACTTCTTCTTTATCCATTCACCTGTTGTTGGACATTTTGATTGCTCCACTGTCTTGGCTATTGTGAATAAGGCTGCACTGCAGCTTTTGCGGCCTGTGTCTTCTCGATTCTTGTCTTCTCAAGTGAGAGGTCCATTGGTGCGCCTGCTGGATTGAATGGTACCTCCATTTTTACTTTTAAACACAGCTCCTTTCTGTTCTCATTATTGGCTGTTACCCCTTTACGTCTCACCAGCAGGTAGAGGGTACACAGTTCCCTAAAACCCCTTCAGCATTTATTGTTTGTAGACTTTTTGCTCATGGTCAGTCGACTGGTGTAAGTTGAAACGTTTTGTAGATTAGATTGCATGGGTCTAACACTCCCTGAGGTTGAGCTTTTATCCATTTTCCTTTTTTTTAAAAGAGCGTGAGTAAAACTTAACTCTTCATACTCTCTTCTTGAAACATTTGCCTGTTTTGAATTGTTTTGTCCATTCCCTCCTTCAGCACAATTTTTTAGGGCAGGTGTTCTTTACAGCCCTGAGTCCTTGGGAATGTTAAGTGACCATTCGCTGTGAGTTTAAAGCTGTTCTTGCAGGAAACGGCCACAAGGTGGCAGCATTTCCCCTTTACCATATTTGGTTACTAGGGAAACAGAGCCTTAATGGAAGTGGTGTTGTAGGTTGTAAATTAGAATGGAATGTGCCAGGGAAAAGCCCTTTAAGTTTATGTCTCATTACTTCTTGTTCATATTTGTAGTTTACTTTTTATTTTTTATCCCAGTAAATATGATTACAATGGTTTGTTTGTTCTAGGTGTGCAAGATGTGGTTCTTTCACACATATACATGTATCTATTGTTCCTCGCATCCTTTTCCCATGTAGGTTATGACACAATGTTGAGTAGTCTTCTCCTGGTCTTCCGTACGTCTTTGGTGGTTATATATTTCACATGGTTTGTATATCTCTGTTAACCCCAATGTGGCAATGTATCCAATCCTCATCCCTTTCTATTTGGTGAACCATAAGTTTTTTAATGAATCTGTGATTGCCTTTCTCTGTGGAAATATCTTCATTGGTATCAATTTTTAAGTAACTCTTAAAAGTGATATGATAGGATATGTGCCTTTTGCTTTCTCACTTACTACACGTGGCGTGATTACGTCTAGACTCATCTATGGTGCTGCAAACGGCATTGTTTCATTTTTTTCACTAGCGAATATTCCATCTGTACATGGAGGAGTTCTTCTTTGTCCATCCATCTGTTGGTGGACTTTTTGGTTACTTCCATATCTTGGCTATTGTAATACTGTGCAGTGCAGATTTGCCTGCCTGTGTCTTTCCAATTCTCTCTTCTTAGGTTTTACGTCGAGGAGTGGGCCTGCTGGATCATATAGTAGCTCAATGTTTACCTTTTTAAGGCACCTCCATTCTGTTCTCATTCGTGGCCCTTTCCAAGTTACGTCCCCTTTGAAGTTGAGGGTATGCATTTCTCCACAACACCTTCAGCATTTAGTGTTTGTAGTTTTCTTGCTGATGGTTATTCTGACAAGTGTGAGCTGATACCTCTCTGTGGTTGAATTCGAATGTGCCACATAATCTGTTGAAATTGAGCTTTAAGGCATGTCCTTTGCTATTTTTCAAGCTGTGATTACCCCTTAGTTCTTCAAAGTGTTCTCTTTAAGTATGTGTCACATTTTGAAATGTTTTGGCCTTTACCTCCCTCAAGACATTTTGAGGGCCTGTTTCATTTACAGTTCTGCAGTACTTGTTCCTATGAAGTGACCATTAGCACAGGCTTTAAAGCTGCTTTTGCAGGTAACTGCCAGAGGGCGGCAGCCTTTCTAGGTCCCCCACCCTGGTAACTAGGGAAAAGCCCTTGCGGCCTGTGGTGTTTCTCGGTTATAAATTAGAGTGGAGTGTGCCCGGACAAACCCACACAAGCTGATGTCTCCTTACTTTTGTTGGATTTTTACATTTAATTTTTATTTTTTATTGGAGTACTTTTCCACTGTGTACGTGGACCACTTCTACTTTGTGCATTCCTCGGTTGATGGACATTTTCATTGCTTCCAAGTGTTGGCTATGGTAAATATTGTTGGAGTGCAGGATTGCCAGGCTGTGACTTTTCGATTCTCATTTTCTCAGGTGATAGGCCCAGCAGTGGGTGTAATTGATTGACTGGTAGCACCGTGTTTCCCTTTTCAAAGCACCTTCTTTGTGTTTTCATTAGTGGCTCTTACCACGTCCCCCTTAGAATCGAGGGTACGCATTTCTCCACAATCGCTTCAGCATATATTGTTTGCAGCATTTATGCTAATGGCCCTTCTGGCTGCTGTGAGCTGATAGGTTTTTGTAATTTGGGTTTGCATGTCTTTGAAAATTCGTAAAACTCATCATTTTTCTCCACCGTTTTCTTTTCTGTTAAAAAAAAGGAAACAATTGGGAGTACAGTAGAACTCTTGAAATTGTGTTCTTGGAAGGTTGCCCTCTTTTGAAATTTTTGGTCGATTTTCCACTCCAGAATTTTTTTAGAAAGCAGGTGTCTTTTAGCGAACTGCAAGTTTGGTGAATATTTAGTGACCTTTAGCAATGGGTTTAAAGCTGCTGTTGTGGGAAGTGGCCTCAAGCAGGCAGCATATCTCCATTCCCATATCTGGGTACTAGGGCAGCAGAGCCTTTCTGGAAGTCGTGTTCCTAGTTTGTAAATTACATTGGAATGTGCATGGAGAAAGCCCCATAAGTTTATGTCTCATTATTTCTTCTTGGTTTTAAAATTTTTTTTAATTGGGGTAAAGCTTAGAATATTGTTTGTCCTAGGTGTACACAATCTGGTTCGTTTGTACATTATATATGTCTATTCAAGTACAGATCCTCTTCCCATGTAAAATGTTACTGAGGGTTCCGCAGACCTCCCTTGCTATATGGTTGGTCTTTTTGAGATATGGATATAATATGTGTTTGTATACATATAGTAACACTAATCTTAATTTATCCATTCCCCCCACCTTTCCTTTTAGATGAGCATAGTTTGTTTTCTAAGTCTGTGAGTGTCTTTCTCTGTGGAAATATGTTCCTTTGTGTCAGTTATTAGATAACGCCTATAAGTGATATCATAGAATATAGGTCTTTTGCTTTCCGACTTACCTCATGTTTCGTGATTATCTCCAGACTCATTTGTGGTGCCTCAGAGAGCAGTGGTTCATTGTTTTCCATGGCTATTATTCCATTGTGTACATGGACCACTTCTTCTTTATCCATTCACCTGTTGTTGGACATTTTGATTGCTCCACTGTCTTGGCTATTGTGAATAAGGCTGCACTGCAGCTTTTGCGGCCTGTGTCTTCTCGATTCTTGTCTTCTCAAGTGAGAGGTCCATTGGTGCGCCTGCTGGATTGAATGGTACCTCCATTTTTACTTTTAAACACAGCTCCTTTCTGTTCTCATTATTGGCTGTTACCCCTTTACGTCTCACCAGCAGGTAGAGGGTACACAGTTCCCTAAAACCCCTTCAGCATTTATTGTTTGTAGACTTTTTGCTCATGGTCAGTCGACTGGTGTAAGTTGAAACGTTTTGTAGATTAGATTGCATGGGTCTAACACTCCCTGAGGTTGAGCTTTTATCCATTTTCCTTTTTTTTAAAAGAGCGTGAGTAAAACTTAACTCTTCATACTCTCTTCTTGAAACATTTGCCTGTTTTGAATTGTTTTGTCCATTCCCTCCTTCAGCACAATTTTTTAGGGCAGGTGTTCTTTACAGCCCTGAGTCCTTGGGAATGTTAAGTGACCATTCGCTGTGAGTTTAAAGCTGTTCTTGCAGGAAACGGCCACAAGGTGGCAGCATTTCCCCTTTACCATATTTGGTTACTAGGGAAACAGAGCCTTAATGGAAGTGGTGTTGTAGGTTGTAAATTAGAATGGAACGTGCCAGGGAAAAGCCCTTTAAGTTTATGTCTCATTACTTCTTGTTCATATTTGTAGTTTACTTTTTATTTTTTTATCCCAGTAAATATGATTACAATGGTTTGTTTGTTCTAGGTGTGCAAGATGTGGTTCTTTCACACATATACATGTATCTATTGTTCCTCGCATCCTTTTCCCATGTAGGTTATGACACAATGTTGAGTAGTCTTCTCCTGGTCTTCCGTACGTCTTTGGTGGTTATATATTTCACATGGTTTGTATATCTCTGTTAACCCCAATGTGGCAATGTATCCAATCCTCATCCCTTTCTATTTGGTGAACCATAAGTTTTTTAATGAATCTGTGATTGCCTTTCTCTGTGGAAATATCTTCATTGGTATCAATTTTTAAGTAACTCTTAAAGGTGATATGATAGGATATGTGCCTTTTGCTTTCTCACTTACTACACGTGGCGTGATTACGTCTAGACTCATCTATGGTGCTGCAAACGGCATTGTTTCATTTTTTTCACTAGCGAATATTCCATCTGTACATGGAGGAGTTCTTCTTTGTCCATCCATCTGTTGGTGGACTTTTTGGTTACTTCCATATCTTGGCTATTGTAATACTGTGCAGTGCAGATTTGCCTGCCTGTGTCTTTCCAATTCTCTCTTCTTAGGTTTTACGTCGAGGAGTGGGCCTGCTGGATCATATAGTAGCTCAATGTTTACCTTTTTAAGGCACCTCCATTCTGTTCTCATTCGTGGCCCTTTCCAAGTTACGTCCCCTTTGAAGTTGAGGGTATGCATTTCTCCACAACACCTTCAGCATTTAGTGTTTGTAGTTTTCTTGCTGATGGTTATTCTGACAAGTGTGAGCTGATACCTCTCTGTGGTTGAATTCGAATGTGCCACATAATCTGTTGAAATTGAGCTTTAAGGCATGTCCTTTGCTATTTTTCAAGCTGTGATTACCCCTTAGTTCTTCAAAGTGTTCTCTTTAAGTATGTGTCACATTTTGAAATGTTTTGGCCTTTACCTCCCTCAAGACATTTTGAGGGCCTGTTTCATTTACAGTTCTGCAGTACTTGTTCCTATGAAGTGACCATTAGCACAGGCTTTAAAGCTGCTTTTGCAGGTAACTGCCAGAGGGCGGCAGCCTTTCTATGTCCCCCACCCTGGTAACTAGGGAAAAGCCCTTGCGGCCTGTGGTGTTTCTCGGTTATAAATTAGAGTGGAGTGTGCCCGGACAAACCCACACAAGCTGATGTCTCCTTACTTTTGTTGGATTTTTACATTTAATTTTTATTTTTTATTGGAGTACTTTTCCACTGTGTACGTGGACCACTTCTACTTTGTGCATTCCTCGGTTGATGGACATTTTCATTGCTTCCAAGTGTTGGCTATGGTAAATATTGTTGGAGTGCAGGATTGCCAGGCTGTGACTTTTCGATTCTCATTTTCTCAGGTGATAGGCCCAGCAGTGGGTGTAATTGATTGACTGGTAGCACCGTGTTTCCCTTTTCAAAGCACCTTCTTTGTGTTTTCATTAGTGGCTCTTACCACGTCCCCCTTAGAATCGAGGGTACGCATTTCTCCACAATCGCTTCAGCATATATTGTTTGCAGCATTTATGCTAATGGCCCTTCTGGCTGCTGTGAGCTGATAGGTTTTTGTAATTTGGGTTTGCATGTCTTTGAAAATTCGTAAAACTCATCATTTTTCTCCACCGTTTTCTTTTCTGTTAAAAAAAAGGAAACAATTGGGAGTACAGTAGAACTCTTGAAATTGTGTTCTTGGAAGGTTGCCCTCTTTTGAAATTTTTGGTCGATTTTCCACTCCAGAATTTTTTTAGAAAGCAGGTGTCTTTTAGCGAACTGCAAGTTTGGTGAATATTTAGTGACCTTTAGCAATGGGTTTAAAGCTGCTGTTGTGGGAAGTGGCCTCAAGCAGGCAGCATATCTCCATTCCCATATCTGGGTACTAGGGCAGCAGAGCCTTTCTGGAAGTCGTGTTCCTAGTTTGTAAATTACATTGGAATGTGCATGGAGAAAGCCCCATAAGTTTATGTCTCATTATTTCTTCTTGGTTTTAAAATTTTTTTTAATTGGGGTAAAGCTTAGAATATTGTTTGTCCTAGGTGTACACAATCTGGTTCGTTTGTACATTATATATGTCTATTCAAGTACAGATCCTCTTCCCATGTAAAATGTTACTGAGGGTTCCGCAGACCTCCCTTGCTATATGGTTGGTCTTTTTGAGATATGGATATAATATGTGTTTGTATACATATAGTAACACTAATCTTAATTTATCCATTCCCCCCACCTTTCCTTTTAGATGAGCATAGTTTGTTTTCTAAGTCTGTGAGTGTCTTTCTCTGTGGAAATATGTTCCTTTGTGTCAGTTATTAGATAACGCCTATAAGTGATATCATAGAATATAGGTCTTTTGCTTTCCGACTTACCTCATGTTTCGTGATTATCTCCAGACTCATTTGTGGTGCCTCAGAGAGCAGTGGTTCATTGTTTTCCATGGCTATTATTCCATTGTGTACATGGACCACTTCTTCTTTATCCATTCACCTGTTGTTGGACATTTTGATTGCTCCACTGTCTTGGCTATTGTGAATAAGGCTGCACTGCAGCTTTTGCGGCCTGTGTCTTCTCGATTCTTGTCTTCTCAAGTGAGAGGTCCATTGGTGCGCCTGCTGGATTGAATGGTACCTCCATTTTTACTTTTAAACACAGCTCCTTTCTGTTCTCATTATTGGCTGTTACCCCTTTACGTCTCACCAGCAGGTAGAGGGTACACAGTTCCCTAAAACCCCTTCAGCATTTATTGTTTGTAGACTTTTTGCTCATGGTCAGTCGACTGGTGTAAGTTGAAACGTTTTGTAGATTAGATTGCATGGGTCTAACACTCCCTGAGGTTGAGCTTTTATCCATTTTCCTTTTTTTTAAAAGAGCGTGAGTAAAACTTAACTCTTCATACTCTCTTCTTGAAACATTTGCCTGTTTTGAATTGTTTTGTCCATTCCCTCCTTCAGCACAATTTTTTAGGGCAGGTGTTCTTTACAGCCCTGAGTCCTTGGGAATGTTAAGTGACCATTCGCTGTGAGTTTAAAGCTGTTCTTGCAGGAAACGGCCACAAGGTGGCAGCATTTCCCCTTTACCATATTTGGTTACTAGGGAAACAGAGCCTTAATGGAAGTGGTGTTGTAGGTTGTAAATTAGAATGGAATGTGCCAGGGAAAAGCCCTTTAAGTTTATGTCTCATTACTTCTTGTTCATATTTGTAGTTTACTTTTTATTTTTTATCCCAGTAAATATGATTACAATGGTTTGTTTGTTCTAGGTGTGCAAGATGTGGTTCTTTCACACATATACATGTATCTATTGTTCCTCGCATCCTTTTCCCATGTAGGTTATGACACAATGTTGAGTAGTCTTCTCCTGGTCTTCCGTACGTCTTTGGTGGTTATATATTTCACATGGTTTGTATATCTCTGTTAACCCCAATGTGGCAATGTATCCAATCCTCATCCCTTTCTATTTGGTGAACCATAAGTTTTTTAATGAATCTGTGATTGCCTTTCTCTGTGGAAATATCTTCATTGGTATCAATTTTTAAGTAACTCTTAAAGGTGATATGATAGGATATGTGCCTTTTGCTTTCTCACTTACTACACGTGGCGTGATTACGTCTAGACTCATCTATGGTGCTGCAAACGGCATTGTTTCATTTTTTTCACTAGCGAATATTCCATCTGTACATGGAGGAGTTCTTCTTTGTCCATCCATCTGTTGGTGGACTTTTTGGTTACTTCCATATCTTGGCTATTGTAATACTGTGCAGTGCAGATTTGCCTGCCTGTGTCTTTCCAATTCTCTCTTCTTAGGTTTTACGTCGAGGAGTGGGCCTGCTGGATCATATAGTAGCTCAATGTTTACCTTTTTAAGGCACCTCCATTCTGTTCTCATTCGTGGCCCTTTCCAAGTTACGTCCCCTTTGAAGTTGAGGGTATGCATTTCTCCACAACACCTTCAGCATTTAGTGTTTGTAGTTTTCTTGCTGATGGTTATTCTGACAAGTGTGAGCTGATACCTCTCTGTGGTTGAATTCCAATGTGCCACATAATCTGTTGAAATTGAGCTTTAAGGCATGTCCTTTGCTATTTTTCAAGCTGTGATTACCCCTTAGTTCTTCAAAGTGTTCTCTTTAAGTATGTGTCACATTTTGAAATGTTTTGGCCTTTACCTCCCTCAAGACATTTTGAGGGCCTGTTTCATTTACAGTTCTGCAGTACTTGTTCCTATGAAGTGACCATTAGCACAGGCTTTAAAGCTGCTTTTGCAGGTAACTGCCAGAGGGCGGCAGCCTTTCTATGTCCCCCACCCTGGTAACTAGGGAAAAGCCCTTGCGGCCTGTGGTGTTTCTCGGTTATAAATTAGAGTGGAGTGTGCCCGGACAAACCCACACAAGCTGATGTCTCCTTACTTTTGTTGGATTTTTACATTTAATTTTTATTTTTTATTGGAGTACTTTTCCACTGTGTACGTGGACCACTTCTACTTTGTGCATTCCTCGGTTGATGGACATTTTCATTGCTTCCAAGTGTTGGCTATGGTAAATATTGTTGGAGTGCAGGATTGCCAGGCTGTGACTTTTCGATTCTCATTTTCTCAGGTGATAGGCCCAGCAGTGGGTGTAATTGATTGACTGGTAGCACCGTGTTTCCCTTTTCAAAGCACCTTCTTTGTGTTTTCATTAGTGGCTCTTACCACGTCCCCCTTAGAATCGAGGGTACGCATTTCTCCACAATCGCTTCAGCATATATTGTTTGCAGCATTTATGCTAATGGCCCTTCTGGCTGCTGTGAGCTGATAGGTTTTTGTAATTTGGGTTTGCATGTCTTTGAAAATTCGTAAAACTCATCATTTTTCTCCACCGTTTTCTTTTCTGTTAAAAAAAAGGAAACAATTGGGAGTACAATAGAACTCTTGAAATTGTGTTCTTGGAAGGTTGCCCTCTTTTGAAATTTTTGGTCGATTTTCCACTCCAGAATTTTTTTAGAAAGCAGGTGTCTTTTAGCGAACTGCAAGTTTGGTGAATATTTAGTGACCTTTAGCAATGGGTTTAAAGCTGCTGTTGTGGGAAGTGGCCTCAAGCAGGCAGCATATCTCCATTCCCATATCTGGGTACTAGGGCAGCAGAGCCTTTCTGGAAGTCGTGTTCCTAGTTTGTAAATTACATTGGAATGTGCATGGAGAAAGCCCCATAAGTATATGTCTCATTATTTCTTCTTGGTTTTAAAATTTTTTTTTAATTGGGGTAAAGCTTAGAATATTGTTTGTCCTAGGTGTACACCATCTGGTTCGTTTGTACATTATATATGTCTATTCAAGTACAGATCCTCTTCCCATGTAAAATGTTACTGACGGTTCCGCAGACCTCCCTTGCTATATGGTTGGTCTTTTTGAGATATGGATATAATATGTGTTTGTATACATATAGTAACACTAATCTTAATTTATCCATTCCCCCCACCTTTCCTTTTAGATGAGCATAGTTTGTTTTCTAAGTCTGTGAGTGTCTTTCTCTGTGGAAATATGTTCCTTTGTGTCAGTTATTAGATAACGCCTATAAGTGATATCATAGAATATAGGTCTTTTGCTTTCCGACTTACCTCATGTTTCGTGATTATCTCCAGACTCATTTGTGGTGCCTCAGAGAGCAGTGGTTCATTGTTTTCCATGGCTATTATTCCATTGTGTACATGGACCACTTCTTCTTTATCCATTCACCTGTTGTTGGACATTTTGATTGCTCCACTGTCTTGGCTATTGTGAATAAGGC
This sequence comes from Balaenoptera borealis, assembly GCF_965194805.1. NCBI lineage: Eukaryota > Metazoa > Chordata > Mammalia > Artiodactyla > Balaenopteridae > Balaenoptera > Balaenoptera borealis. The sequence continues at coordinate 48,473 of NW_028123786.1, forward strand.
TGCACTGCAGCTTTTGCGGCCTGTGTCTTCTCGATTCTTGTCTTCTCAGGTGAGAGGTCCAATGGTGCGCCTGCTGCATTGAATGGTGCCTGCAGTTATACTTTTAAACACAGCTCCTTTCTGTTCTCATTATTGGCTGTTACCCCTTCACGTCTCACCAGCAGGTAGAGTGTACACAGTTCTCTAAAACCCCTTCAGCATTTATTGTTTGTTGACTTTTTGCTGATGGTAAGTCAACTGGTGTAAGTTGAAACTTTTTGTAGATTAGATTGCATGGGTCTAACACTCCCTGAGGTTGAGCTTTTATCCATTTTCCTTTTTTTTAAAAGAGCGTGAGTAAAACTTAACTCTTCATACTCTCTTCTTGAAACATTTGCCTGTTTTGAATTTTTTTGTCCATTCCTTCCTTCAGCACAATTTTTTAGGGCAGGTGTCCTTTACAGCCCTGAGTCCTTGGGAATGTTAAGTGACCATTAGCTGTGAGTTTAAAGCTGTTCTTGCAGGAAACGGCCACAAGGTGGCAGCATTTCCCCTTTACCATATTTGGTTACTAGGGAAACAGAGCCTTAATGGAAGTGGTGTTGTAGGTTGTAAATTAGAATGGAATGTGCCAGGGAAAAGCCCTTTAAGTTTATGTCTCATTACTTCTTGTTCATATTTGTAATTTACTTTTTATTTTTTATCCCAGCAAATATGATTACAATGGTTTGTTTGTTCTAGGTGTGCAAGATGTGGTTCTTTCACACATATACATGCATCTATTCTTCCTCGCATCCTTTTGCCATGTAGGTTATGACACAATGTTGAGGAGTCTTCTCCTGGTCTTCCGTACGTCTTTGGTGGTTATATATTTCACATGGTTTGTATATCTCTGTTAACCCCAATGTGGCAATGTATCCAATCCTCATCCCTTTCTATTTGGTGAACCATAAGTTTTTTAATGAATCTGTGATTGCCTTTCTCTGTGGAAATATCTTCATTGGTATCAATTTTTAAGTAACTCTTAAAAGTGATATGATAGGATATGTGTCTTTTGCTTTCTCACTTACTACACGTGGCGTGATTATGTCTAGACTCATCTATGGTGCTGCAAACGGCATTGTTTCATTTTTTTCACTAGCGAATATTCCATCTGTACATGGAGGAGTTCTTCTTTGTCCATCCATCTGTTGGTGGACTTTTCGGTTACTTCCATATCTTGGCTATTGTAATACTGTGCAGTGCAGATTTGCCTGCCTGTGTCTTTCCAATTCTCTCTTCTTAGGTTTTACGTCGAGGAGTGGGCCTGCTGGATCATATAGTAGCTCAATGTTTACCTTTTAAGGCACCTGCATTCTGTTCTCATTCGTGGCCCTTTCCAAGTTACGTCCCCTTTGAAGTTGAGGGTATGCATTTCTCCACAACACCTTCAGCATTTAGTGTTTGTAGTTTTCTTGCTGATGGTTATTCTGACAAGTGTGAGCTGATACCTCTCTGTGGTTGAATTCGAATGTGCCACATAATCTGTTGAAATTGAGCTTTAAGGCATGTCCTTTTCTATTTTTCAAGCTGTGATTACCCCTTAGTTCTTCAAAGTGTTCTCTTTAAGTATGTGTCATATTTTGAAATGTTTTGGCCTTTACCTCCCTCAAGACATTTTGAGGGCCTGTTTCATTTACAGTTCTGCAGTACTTGTTCCTATGAAGTGACCATTAGCACAGGCTTAAAAGCTGCTTTTGCAGGTAACTGCCAGAGGGCGGCAGCCTTTCTATGTCCCCCACCCTGGTAACTAGGGAAAAGCCCTTGCGGCCTGTGGTGTTTCTCGGTTATAAATTAGAGTGGAGTGTGCCCGAACAAACCCACACAAGCTGATGTCTCCTTACTTTTGTTGGATTTTTACATTTAATTTTTATTTTTTATTGGAGTAATATTCCATTGCAGCACCATAGATGAATCTAGACGTAATCACGCCACGTGTAGTAAGTGAGAAAGCAAAAGACACATATCCTATCATATCACTTTTAAGAGTTACTTAAAAATTGATACCAATGAAGATATTTCCACAGAGAAAGGCAATCACAGATTCATTAAAAAACTTATGGTTCACCAAATAGAAAGGGATGAGGATTGGATACATTGCCACATTGGGGTTAACAGAGATATACAAACCATGTGAAATATATAACCACCAAAGACGTACGGAAGACCAGGAGAAGACTACTCAACATTGTGTCATAACCTACATGGGAAAAGGATGCGAGGAAGAATAGTTCCATGTATATGTGTGAAAGAACCACATCTTGCACAAATAGAACAAACAAACCATTGTAATCATATTTACTGGGATAAAAAATAAGTAAACTACAAATATGAACAAGAAGTAATGAGACATAAACTTAAAGGGCTTTTCCCTGGCACATTCCATTCTAAATTACAACCTACAACACCACTTCCATTAAGGCTCTGTTTCCCTAGTAACCAAATATGGTAAAGGGGAAATGCTGCCACCTTGTGGCCGTTTCCTCCAAGAGCAGCTTTAAACTCACAGCTAATGGTCACTTAACATTCCCAAGGACTCAGGGCTGTAAAGGACACCTGCCCTAAAAAATTGTGCTGAAGGAAGGAATGGACAAAACAATTCAAAACAGGCAAATGTTTCAAGAAGAGAGTATGAAGAGTTAAGTTTTACTCACGCTCATTTAAAAAAAGGAAAATGGATAAAAGCTCAACCTCAGGGAGTGTTAGACCCGTGCAATCTAATCTACAAAAAGTTTCAACTTACACCAGTTGACTTACCATCAGCAAAAAGTCAACAAACAATAAGTGCTGAAGGGGTTTTAGAGAACTGTGTACACTCTACCTGCTGGTGAGACGTGAAGGGGTAACAGCCAATAATGAGAACAGAAAGGAGCTGTGTTTAAAAGTATAACTGCAGGCACCATTCAATGCAGCAGGCGCACCATTGGACCTCTCACCTGAGAAGACAAGAATCGAGAAGACACAGGCCGCAAAAGCTGCAGTGCAGCCTTATTCACAATAGCCAAGACAGTGGAGCAATCAAAATGTCCAACAACAGGTGAATGGATAAAGAAGAAGTGGTTCATGTACACAATGGAATAATAGCCATGGAAAACAATGAACCACTGCTCTCTGAGGCACCACAAATGAGTCTGGAGATAATCACGAAACATGAGGTAAGTCGGAAAGCAAAAGACCTATATTCTATGATATCACTTATAGGCGTTATCTAATAACTGACACAAAGGAACATATTTCCACAGAGAAAGACACTCACAGACTTAGAAAACAAACTATGCTCATCTAAAAGGAAAGGTGGGGGGAATCGATAAATTAAGATTAGTGTTACTATATGTATACAAACACATATTATATACATATCTCAAAAGGACCAACCATATAACAAGGGAGGTCTGCGGAACCCTCAGTAACATTTTACATGGGAAGAGTATCTGTAATTGAATAGACATATATAATGTACAAACGAACCAGATGGTGTACACCTAGGACAAACAATATTCTAAGCTTTACCCCAATTAAAAAAAATTTTAAAACCAAGAAGAAATAATGAGACATAAACTTATGGGGCTTTCTCCATGCACATTCCAATGTAATTTACAAACTAGGAACACGACCTCCAGAAAGGCTCTGCTGCCCTAATACCCAGATATGGGAATGGAGATATGCTGCCTGCTTGAGGCCACTTCCCACAACAGCAGATTTAAACCCATTGCTAAAGGTCACTAAATATTCACCAAACTTGCAGTTCGCTAAAAGACACCTGCTTTCTAAAAAAATTCTGGGGTGGAAAATCGACCAAAAATTTCAAAAGAGGGCAACCTTCCAAGAACACAATTTCAAGAGTTCTATTGTACTCCCAATTGTTTCCTTTTTTTTAACAGAAAAGAAAACGGTGGAGAAAAATGATGAGTTTTACGAATTTTCAAAGACATGCAAACCCAAATTACAAAAACCTATCAGCTCACAGCAGCCAGAAGGGCCATTAGCATAAATGCTGCAAACAATAAATGCTGAAGCGATTGTGGAGAAATGCGTACCCTGGATTCTAAGGGGGACGTGGTAAGAGCCACTAATGAAAACACAAAAAAGGTGCTTTGAAAAGGGTAACACGGTGCTACCAGTCAATCAATCACACCCACTGCTGGGCCTATCATCTGAGAAAATGAGAATCGAAAAGTCACAGGCTGGCAATCCTGCACTCCAACAATATTTACCATAGCCAACACTTGGAAGCAATGAAAATGTCCATCAACCGAGGAATGCACAAAGTAGAAGTGGTCCACGTACACAGTGGAAACTTACTCCAATAAAAAATAAAAATTAAATGTAAAAATCCAACAAAAGTAAGGAGACATCAGCTTGTGTGGGTTTGTCTGGGCACACTCCACTCTAATTTATAACCGAGAAACACCACAGGCCGCAAGGGCTTTTCCCTAGTTACCAGGGTGGGGGACCTAGAAAGGCTGCCGCCCTCTGGCAGTTACCTGCAAAAGCAGCTTTAAAGCCTGTGCTAATGGTCACTTCATAGGAACAAGTACTGCAGAACTGTAAATGAAACAGGCCCTCAAAATGTCTTGAGGGAGGTAAAGGCCAAAACATTTCAAAATATGACACATACTTAAAGAGAACACTTTGAAGAACTAAGGGGTAATCACAGCTTGAAAAATAGAAAAGGACATGCCTTAAAGCTCAATTTCAACAGATTATGTGGCACATTCGAATTCAACCACAGAGAGGTATCAGCTCACACTTGTCAGAATAACCATCAGCAAGAAAACTACAAACACTAAATGCTGAAGGTGTTGTGGAGAAATGCATACCCTCAACTTCAAAGGGGACGTAACTTGGAAAGGGCCACGAATGAGAACAGAATGCAGGTGCCTTAAAAGGTAAACATTGAGCTACTATATGATCCAGCAGGCCCACTCCTCGACGTAAAACCTAAGAAGAGAGAATTGGAAAGACACAGGCAGGCAAATCTGCACTGCACAGTATTACAATAGCCAAGATATGGAAGTAACCGAAAAGTCCACCAACAGATGGATGGACAAAGAAGAACTCCTCCATGTACAGATGGAATATTCGCTAGTGAAAAAAATGAAACAATGCTGTTTGCAGCACCATAGATGAGTCTAGACGTAATCACGCCACGTGTAGTAAGTGAGAAAGCAAAAGACACATATCCTATCATATCACTTTTAAGAGTTACTTAAAAATTGATACCAATGAATATATTTCCACAGAGAAAGGCAATCACAGATTCATTAAAAAACTTATGGTTCACCAAATAGAAAGGGATGAGGATTGGATACATTGCCACATTGGGGTTAACAGAGATATACAAACCATGTGAAATATATAACCACCAAAGACGTACGGAAGACCAGGAGAAGACTACTCAACATTGTGTCATAACCTACATGGGAAAAGGATGCGAGGAAGAATAGTTCCATGTATATGTGTGAAAGAACCACATCTTGCACAAATAGAACAAACAAACCATTGTAATCATATTTACTGGGATAAAAAATAAAAAGTAAACTACAAATATGAACAAGAAGTAATGAAACATAAACTTAAAGGGCTTTTCCCTGGCACATTCCATTCTAAATTACAACCTACAACACCACTTCCATTAAGGCTCTGTTTCCCTAGTAACCAAATATGGTAAAGGGGAAGTGCTGCCACCTTGTGGCCGTTTCCTCCAAGAGCAGCTTTAAACTCACAGCTAATGGTCACTTAACATTCCCAAGGACTCAGGGCTGTAAAGGACACCTGCCCTAAAAAATTGTGCTGAAGGAAGGAATGGACAAAACAATTCAAAACAGGCAAATGTTTCAAGAAGAGAGTATGAAGAGTTAAGTTTTACTCACGCTCTTTTAAAAAAAAGGAAAATGGATAAAAGCTCAACCTCAGGGAGTGTTAGACCCGTGCAATCTAATCTACAAAAAGTTTCAACTTACACCAGTTGACTTACCATCAGGAAAAAGTCAACAAACAATAAATGCTGAAGGGGTTTTAGAGAACTGTGTACACTCTACCTGCTGGTGAGACGTGAAGGGGTAACAGCCAATAATGAGAACAGAAAGGAGCTGTGTTTAAAAGTATAACTGCAGGCACCATTCAATGCAGCAGGCGCACCATTGGACCTCTCACCTGAGAAGACAAGAATCGAGAAGACACAGGCCGCAAAAGCTGCAGTGCAGCCTTATTCACAATAGCCAAGACAGTGGAGCAATCAAAATGTCCAACAACAGGTGAATGGATAAAGAAGAAGTGGTCCATGTACACAATGGAATAATAGCCATGGAAAACAATGAACCACTGCTCTCTGAGGCACCACAAATGAGTCTGGAGATAATCACGAAACATGAGGTAAGTCGGAAAGCAAAAGACCTATATTCTATGATATCACTTATAGGCGTTATCTAATAACTGACACAAAGGAACATATTTCCACAGAGAAAGACACTCACAGACTTAGAAAACAAACTATGCTCATCTAAAAGGAAAGGTGGGGGGAATCGATAAATTAAGATTAGTGTTACTATATGTATACAAACACATATTATATACATATCTCAAAAGGACCAACCATATAGCAAGGGAGGTCTGCGGAACCCTCAGTAACATTTTACATGGGAAGAGGATCTGTACTTGAATAGACATATATAATGTACAAACGAACCAGATGGTGTACACCTAGGACAAACAATATTCTAAGCTTTACCCCAATTAAAAAAAAAAATTTAAAACCAAGAAGAAATAATGAGACATAAACTTATGGGGCTTTCTCCATGCACATTCCAATGTAATTTACAAACTAGGAACACGACTTCCAGAAAGGCTCTGCTGCCCTAGTACCCAGATATGGGAATGGAGATATGCTGCCTGCTTGAGGCCACTTCCCACAACAGCAGATTTAAACCCATTGCTAAAGGTCACTAAATATTCACCAAACTTGCAGTTCGCTAAAAGACACCTGCTTTCTAAAAAAATTCTGGGGTGGAAAATCGACCAAAAATTTCAAAAGAGGGCAACCTTCCAAGAACACAATTTCAAGAGTTCTATTGTACTCCCAATTGTTTCCTTTTTTTTAACAGAAAAGAAAACGGTGGAGAAAAATGATGAGTTTTACGAATTTTCAAAGACATGCAAACCCAAATTACAAAAACCTATCAGCTCACAGCAGCCAGAAGGGCCATTAGCATAAATGCTGCAAACAATAAATGCTGAAGCGATTGTGGAGAAATGCGTACCCTCGATTCTAAGGGGGACGTGGTAAGAGCCACTAATGAAAACACAAAGAAGGTGCTTTGAAAAGGGAAACACGGTGCTACCAGTCAATCAATCACACCCACTGCTGGGCCTATCACCTGAGAAAATGAGAATCGAAAAGTCACAGGCTGGCAATCCTGCACTCCAACAATATTTACCATAGCCAACACTTGGAAGCAATGAAAATGTCCATCAACCGAGGAATGCACAAAGTAGAAGTGGTCCACGTACACAGTGGAACCTTACTCCAATAAAAAATAAAAATTAAATGTAAAAATCCAACAAAAGTAAGGAGACATCAGCTTGTGTGGGTTTGTCCGGGCACACTCCACTCTAATTTATAACCGAGAAACACCACAGGCCGCAAGGGCTTTTCCCTAGTTACCAGGGTGGGGGACATAGAAAGGCTGCCGCCCTCTGGCAGTTACCTGCAAAAGCAGCTTTAAAGCCTGTGCTAATGGTCACTTCATAGGAACAAGTACTGCAGAACTGTAAATGAAACAGGCCCTCAAAATGTCTTGAGGGAGGTAAAGGCCAAAACATTTCAAAATATGACACATACTTAAAGAGAACACTTTGAAGAACTAAGGGGTAATCACAGCTTGAAAAATAGAAAAGGACATGCCTTAAAGCTCAATTTCAACAGATTATGTGGCACATTCGAATTCAACCACAGAGAGGTATCAGCTCACACTTGTCAGAATAACCATCAGCAAGAAAACTACAAACACTAAATGCTGAAGGTGTTGTGGAGAAATGCATACCCTCAACTTCAAAGGGGACGTAACTTGGAAAGGGCCACGAATGAGAACAGAATGCAGGTGCCTTAAAAGGTAAACATTGAGCTACTATATGATCCAGCAGGCCCACTCCTCGACGTAAAACCTAAGAAGAGAGAATTGGAAAGACACAGGCAGGCAAATCTGCACTGCACAGTATTACAATAGCCAAGATATGGAAGTAACCGAAAAGTCCACCAACAGATGGATGGACAAAGAAGAACTCCTCCATGTACAGATGGAATATTCGCTAGTGAAAAAAATGAAACAATGCCATTTGCAGCACCATAGATGAGTCTAGACGTAATCACGCCACGTGTAGTAAGTGAGAAAGCAAAAGACACATATCCTATCATATCACTTTTAAGAGTTACTTAAAAATTGATACCAATGAAGATATTTCCACAGAGAAAGGCAATCACAGATTCATTAAAAAACTTATGGTTCACCAAATAGAAAGGGATGAGGATTGGATACATTGCCACATTGGGGTTAACAGAGATATACAAACCATGTGAAATATATAACCACCAAAGACGTACGGAAGACCAGGAGAAGACTACTCAACATTGTGTCATAACCTACATGGGAAAAGGATGCGAGGAAGAATAGTTCCATGTATATGTGTGAAAGAACCACATCTTGCACAAATAGAACAAACAAACCATTGTAATCATATTTACTGGGATAAAAAATAAAAAGTAAACTACAAATATGAACAAGAAGTAATGAGACATAAACTTAAAGGGCTTTTCCCTGGCACATTCCATTCTAAATTACAACCTACAACACCACTTCCATTAAGGCTCTGTTTCCCTAGTAACCAAATATGGTAAAGGGGAAATGCTGCCACCTTGTGGCCGTTTCCTCCAAGAGCAGCTTTAAACTCACAGCTAATGGTCACTTAACATTCCCAAGGACTCAGGGCTGTAAAGGACACCTGCCCTAAAAAATTGTGCTGAAGGAAGGAATGGACAAAACAATTCAAAACAGGCAAATGTTTCAAGAAGAGAGTATGAAGAGTTAAGTTTTACTCACGCTCTTTTAAAAAAAAGGAAAATGGATAAAAGCTCAACCTCAGGGAGTGTTAGACCCGTGCAATCTAATCTACAAAAAGTTTCAACTTACACCAGTTGACTTACCATCAGGAAAAAGTCAACAAACAATAAATGCTGAAGGGGTTTTAGAGAACTGTGTACACTCTACCTGCTGGTGAGACGTGAAGGGGTAACAGCCAATAATGAGAACAGAAAGGAGCTGTGTTTAAAAGTATAACTGCAGGCACCATTCAATGCAGCAGGCGCACCATTGGACCTCTCACCTGAGAAGACAAGAATCGAGAAGACACAGGCCGCAAAAGCTGCAGTGCAGCCTTATTCACAATAGCCAAGACAGTGGAGCAATCAAAATGTCCAACAACAGGTGAATGGATAAAGAAGAAGTGGTCCATGTACACAATGGAATAATAGCCATGGAAAACAATGAACCACTGCTCTCTGAGGCACCACAAATGAGTCTGGAGATAATCACGAAACATGAGGTAAGTCGGAAAGCAAAAGACCTATATTCTATGATATCACTTATAGGCGTTATCTAATAACTGACACAAAGGAACATATTTCCACAGAGAAAGACACTCACAGACTTAGAAAACCAACTATGCTCATCTAAAAGGAAAGGTGGGGGGAATGGATAAATTAAGATTAGTGTTACTATATGTATACAAACACATATTATATACATATCTCAAAAAGACCAACCATATAGCAAGGGAGGTCTGCGGAACCCTCAGTAACATTTTACATGGGAAGAGGATCTGTACTTGAATAGACATATATAATGTACAAACGAACCAGATGGTGTACACCTAGGACAAACAATATTCTAAGCTTTACCCCAATTAAAAAAAAAATTTAAAACCAAGAAGAAATAATGAGACATAAACTTATGGGGCTTTCTCCATGCACATTCCAATGTAATTTACAAACTAGGAACACGACTTCCAGAAAGGCTCTGCTGCCCTAGTACCCAGATATGGGAATGGAGATATGCTGCCTGCTTGAGGCCACTTCCCACAATAGCAGATTTAAACCCATTGCTAAAGGTCACTAAATATTCACCAAACTTGCAGTTCGCTAAAAGACACCTGCTTTCTAAAAAAATTCTGGGGTGGAAAATCGACCAAAAATTTCAAAAGAGGGCAACCTTCCAAGAACACAATTTCAAGAGTTCTATTGTACTCCCAATTGTTTCCTTTTTTTTAACAGAAAAGAAAACGGTGGAGAAAAATGATGAGTTTTACGAATTTTCAAAGACATGCAAACCCAAATTACAAAAACCTATCAGCTCACAGCAGCCAGAAGGGCCATTAGCATAAATGCTGCAAACAATAAATGCTGAAGCGATTGTGGAGAAATGCGTACCCTCGATTCTAAGGGGGACGTGGTAAGAGCCACTAATGAAAACACAAAGAAGGTGCTTTGAAAAGGGAAACACGGTGCTACCAGTCAATCAGTCACACCCACTGCTGGGCCTATCACCTGAGAAAATGAGAATCGAAAAGTCACAGGCTGGCAATCCTGCACTCCAACAATATTTACCATAGCCAACACTTGGAAGCAATGAAAATGTCCATCAACCGAGGAATGCACAAAGTAGAAGTGGTCCACGTACACAGTGGAACCTTACTCCAATAAAAAATAAAAATTAAATGTAAAAATCCAACAAAAGTAAGGAGACATCAGCTTGTGTGGGTTTGTCCGGGCACACTCCACTCTAATTTATAACCGAGAAACACCACAGGCCGCAAGGGCTTTTCCCTAGTTACCAGGGTGGGGGACCTAGAAAGGCTGCCGCCCTCTGGCAGTTACCTGCAAAAGCAGCTTTAAAGCCTGTGCTAATGGTCACTTCATAGGAACAAGTACTGCAGAACTGTAAATGAAACAGGCCCTCAAAATGTCTTGAGGGAGGTAAAGGCCAAAACATTTCAAAATATGACACATACTTAAAGAGAACACTTTGAAGAACTAAGGGGTAATCACAGCTTGAAAAATAGAAAAGGACATGCCTTAAAGCTCAATTTCAACAGATTATGTGGCACATTCGAATTCAACCACAGAGAGGTATCAGCTCACACTTGTCAGAATAACCATCAGCAAGAAAACTACAAACACTAAATGCTGAAGGTGTTGTGGAGAAATGCATACCCTCAACTTCAAAGGGGACGTAACTTGGAAAGGGCCACGAATGAGAACAGAATGCAGGTGCCTTAAAAGGTAAACATTGAGCTACTATATGATCCAGCAGGCCCACTCCTCGACGTAAAACCTAAGAAGAGAGAATTGGAAAGACACAGGCAGGCAAATCTGCACTGCACAGTATTACAATAGCCAAGATATGGAAGTAACCGAAAAGTCCACCAACAGATGGATGGACAAAGAAGAACTCCTCCATGTACAGATGGAATATTCGCTAGTGAAAAAAATGAAACAATGCCGTTTGCAGCACCATAGATGAGTCTAGACGTAATCACGCCACGTGTAGTAAGTGAGAAAGCAAAAGACACATATCCTATCATATCACTTTTAAGAGTTACTTAAAAATTGATACCAATGAAGATATTTCCACAGAGAAAGGCAATCACAGATTCATTAAAAAACTTATGGTTCACCAAATAGAAAGGGATGAGGATTGGATACATTGCCACATTGGGGTTAACAGAGATATACAAACCATGTGAAATATATAACCACCAAAGACGTACGGAAGACCAGGAGAAGACTACTCAACATTGTGTCATAACCTACATGGGAAAAGGATGCGAGGAAGAATAGTTCCATGTATATGTGTGAAAGAACCACATCTTGCACAAATAGAACAAACAAACCATTGTAATCATATTTACTGGGATAAAAAATAAAAAGTAAACTACAAATATGAACAAGAAGTAATGAGACATAAACTTAAAGGGCTTTTCCCTGGCACATTCCATTCTAAATTACAACCTACAACACCACTTCCATTAAGGCTCTGTTTCCCTAGTAACCAAATATGGTAAAGGGGAAATGCTGCCACCTTGTGGCCGTTTCCTCCAAGAGCAGCTTTAAACTCACAGCTAATGGTCACTTAACATTCCCAAGGACTCAGGGCTGTAAAGGACACCTGCCCTAAAAAATTGTGCTGAAGGAAGGAATGGACAAAACAATTCAAAACAGGCAAATGTTTCAAGAAGAGAGTATGAAGAGTTAAGTTTTACTCACGCTCTTTTAAAAAAAAGGAAAATGGATAAAAGCTCAACCTCAGGGAGTGTTAGACCCATGCAATCTAATCTACAAAAAGTTTCAACTTACACCAGTTGACTTACCATCAGCAAAAAGTCAACAAACAATAAATGCTGAAGGGGTTTTAGAGAACTGTGTACACTCTACCTGCTGGTGAGACGTGAAGGGGTAACAGCCAATAATGAGAACAGAAAGGAGCTGTGTTTAAAAGTATAACTGCAGGCACCATTCAATGCAGCAGGCGCACCATTGGACCTCTCACCTGAGAAGACAAGAATCGAGAAGACACAGGCCGCAAAAGCTGCAGTGCAGCCTTATTCACAATAGCCAAGACAGTGGAGCAATCAAAATGTCCAACAACAGGTGAATGGAAAAAGAAGAAGTGGTTCATGTACACAATGGAATAATAGCCATGGAAAACAATGAACCACTGCTCTCTGAGGCACCACAAATGAGTCTGGAGATAATCACGAAACATGAGGTAAGTCGGAAAGCAAAAGACCTATATTCTATGATATCACTTATAGGCGTTATCTAATAACTGACACAAAGGAACATATTTCCACAGAGAAAGACACTCACAGACTTAGAAAACCAACTATGCTCATCTAAAAGGAAAGGTGGGGGGAATGGATAAATTAAGATTAGTGTTACTATATGTATACAAACACATATTATATACATATCTCAAAAAGACCAACCATATAGCAAGGGAGGTCTGCGGAACCCTCAGTAACATTTTACATGGGAAGAGGATCTGTACTTGAATAGACATATATAATGTACAAACGAACCAGATGGTGTACACCTAGGAGAAACAATATTCTAAGCTTTACCCCAATTAAAAAAAAAATTTAAAACCAAGAAGAAATAATGAGACATAAACTTATGGGGCTTTCTCCATGCACATTCCAATGTAATTTACAAACTAGGAACACGACTTCCAGAAAGGCTCTGCTGCCCTAGTACCCAGATATGGGAATGGAGATATGCTGCCTGCTTGAGGCCACTTCCCACAACAGCAGATTTAAACCCATTGCTAAAGGTCACTAAATATTCACCAAACTTGCAGTTCGCTAAAAGACACCTGCTTTCTAAAAAAATTCTGGGGTGGAAAATCGACCAAAAATTTCAAAAGAGGGCAACCTTCCAAGAACACAATTTCAAGAGTTCTATTGTACTCCCAATTGTTTCCTTTTTTTTAACAGAAAAGAAAACGGTGGAGAAAAATGATGAGTTTTACGAATTTTCAAAGACATGCAAACCCAAATTACAAAAACCTATCAGCTCACAGCAGCCAGAAGGGCCATTAGCATAAATGCTGCAAACAATAAATGCTGGAGCGATTGTGGAGAAATGCGTACCCTGGATTCTAAGGGGGACGTGGTAAGAGCCACTAATGAAAACACAAAGAAGGTGCTTTGAAAAGGGTAACACGGTGCTTCCAGTCAATCAATCACACCCACTGCTGGGCCTATCACCTGAGAAAATGAGAATCGAAAAGTCACAGGCTGGCAATCCTGCACTCCAACAATATTTACCATAGCCAACACTTGGAAGCAATGAAAATGTCCATCAACCGAGGAATGCACAAAGTAGAAGTGGTCCACGTACACAGTGGAAACTTACTCCAATAAAAAATAAAAATTAAATGTAAAAATCCAACAAAAGTAAGGAGACATCAGCTTGTGTGGGTTTGTCCGGGCACACTCCACTCTAATTTATAACCGAGAAACACCACAGGCCGCAAGGGCTTTTCCCTAGTTACCAGGGTGGGGGACCTAGAAAGGCTGCCGCCCTCTGGCAGTTACCTGCAAAAGCAGCTTTAAAGCCTGTGCTAATGGTCACTTCATAGGAACAAGTACTGCAGAACTGTAAATGAAACAGGCCCTCAAAATGTCTTGAGGGAGGTAAAGGCCAAAACATTTCAAAATATGACACATACTTAAAGAGAACACTTTGAAGAACTAAGGGGTAATCACAGCTTGAAAAATAGAAAAGGACATGCCTTAAAGCTCAATTTCAACAGATTATGTGGCACATTCGAATTCAACCACAGAGAGGTATCAGCTCACACTTGTCAGAATAACCATCAGCAAGAAAACTACAAACACTAAATGCTGAAGGTGTTGTGGAGAAATGCATACCCTCAACTTCAAAGGGGACGTAACTTGGAAAGGGCCACGAATGAGAACAGAATGCAGGTGCCTTAAAAGGTAAACATTGAGCTACTATATGATCCAGCAGGCCCACTCCTCGACGTAAAACCTAAGAAGAGAGAATTGGAAAGACACAGGCAGGCAAATCTGCACTGCACAGTATTACAATAGCCAAGATATGGAAGTAACCGAAAAGTCCACCAACAGATGGATGGACAAAGAAGAACTCCTCCATGTACAGATGGAATATTCGCTAGTGAAAAAAATGAAACAATGCCGTTTGCAGCACCATAGATGAGTCTAGACGTAATCACGCCACGTGTAGTAAGTGAGAAAGCAAAAGACACATATCCTATCATATCACTTTTAAGAGTTACTTAAAAATTGATACCAATGAAGATATTTCCACAGAGAAAGGCAATCACAGATTCATTAAAAAACTTATGGTTCACCAAATAGAAAGGGATGAGGATTGGATACATTGCCACATTGGGTTTAACAGAGATATACAAACCATGTGAAATATATAACCACCAAAGACGTACGGAAGACCAGGAGAAGACTACTCAACATTGTGTCATAACCTACATGGGAAAAGGATGCGAGGAAGAATAGTTCCATGTATATGTGTGAAAGAACCACATCTTGCACAAATAGAACAAACAAACCATTGTAATCATATTTACTGGGATAAAAAATAAAAAGTAAACTACAAATATGAACAAGAAGTAATGAGACATAAACTTAAAGGGCTTTTCCCTGGCACATTCCATTCTAAATTACAACCTACAACACCACTTCCATTAAGGCTCTGTTTCCCTAGTAACCAAATATGGTAAAGGGGAAATGCTGCCACCTTGTGGCCGTTTCCTCCAAGAGCAGCTTTAAACTCACAGCTAATGGTCACTTAACATTCCCAAGGACTCAGGGCTGTAAAGGACACCTGCCCTAAAAAATTGTGCTGAAGGAAGGAATGGACAAAACAATTCAAAACAGGCAAATGTTTCAAGAAGAGAGTATGAAGAGTTAAGTTTTACTCACGCTCTTTTAAAAAAAAGGAAAATGGATAAAAGCTCAACCTCAGGGAGTGTTAGACCCATGCAATCTAATCTACAAAAAGTTTCAACTTACACCAGTTGACTGACCATCAGCAAAAAGTCAACAAACAATAAATGCTGAAGGGGTTTTAGAGAACTGTGTACACTCTACCTGCTGGTGAGACGTGAAGGGGTAACAGCCAATAATGAGAACAGAAAGGAGCTGTGTTTAAAAGTATAACTGCAGGCACCATTCAATGCAGCAGGCGCACCATTGGACCTCTCACCTGAGAAGACAAGAATCGAGAAGACACAGGCCGCAAAAGCTGCAGTGCAGCCTTATTCACAATAGCCAAGACAGTGGAGCAATCAAAATGTCCAACAACAGGTGAATGGATAAAGAAGAAGTGGTCCATGTACACAATGGAATAATAGCCATGGAAAACAATGAACCACTGCTCTCTGAGGCACCACAAATGAGTCTGGAGATAATCACGAAACATGAGGTAAGTCGGAAAGCAAAAGACCTATATTCTATGATATCACTTATAGGCGTTATCTAATAACTGACACAAAGGAACATATTTCCACAGAGAAAGACACTCACAGACTTAGAAAACCAACTATGCTCATCTAAAAGGAAAGGTGGGGGGAATGGATAAATTAAGATTAGTGTTACTATATGTATACAAACACATATTATATACATATCTCAAAAAGACCAACCATATAGCAAGGGAGGTCTGCGGAACCCTCAGTAACATTTTACATGGGAAGAGGATCTGTACTTGAATAGACATATATAATGTACAAACGAACCAGATGGTGTACACCTAGGAGAAACAATATTCTAAGCTTTACCCCAATTAAAAAAAAAATTTAAAACCAAGAAGAAATAATGAGACATAAACTTATGGGGCTTTCTCCATGCACATTCCAATGTAATTTACAAACTAGGAACACGACTTCCAGAAAGGCTCTGCTGCCCTAGTACCCAGATATGGGAATGGAGATATGCTGCCTGCTTGAGGCCACTTCCCACAACAGCAGATTTAAACCCATTGCTAAAGGTCACTAAATATTCACCAAACTTGCAGTTCGCTAAAAGACACCTGCTTTCTAAAAAAATTCTGGGGTGGAAAATCGACCAAAAATTTCAAAAGAGGGCAACCTTCCAAGAACACAATTTCAAGAGTTCTATTGTACTCCCAATTGTTTCCTTTTTTTTAACAGAAAAGAAAACGGTGGAGAAAAATGATGAGTTTTACGAATTTTCAAAGACATGCAAACCCAAATTACAAAAACCTATCAGCTCACAGCAGCCAGAAGGGCCATTAGCATAAATGCTGCAAACAATAAATGCTGAAGCGATTGTGGAGAAATGCGTACCCTCGATTCTAAGGGGGACGTGGTAAGAGCCACTAATGAAAACACAAAGAAGGTGCTTTGAAAAGGGAAACACGGTGCTACCAGTCAATCAGTCACACCCACTGCTGGGCCTATCACCTGAGAAAATGAGAATCGAAAAGTCACAGGCTGGCAATCCTGCACTCCAACAATATTTACCATAGCCAACACTTGGAAGCAATGAAAATGTCCATCAACCGAGGAATGCACAAAGTAGAAGTGGTCCACGTACACAGTGGAAACTTACTCCAATAAAAAATAAAAATTAAATGTAAAAATCCAACAAAAGTAAGGAGACATCAGCTTGTGTGGGTTTGTCCGGGCACACTCCACTCTAATTTATAACCGAGAAACACCACAGGCCGCAAGGGCTTTTCCCTAGTTACCAGGGTGGGGGACCTAGAAAGGCTGCCGCCCTCTGGCAGTTACCTGCAAAAGCAGCTTTAAAGCCTGTGCTAATGGTCACTTCATAGGAACAAGTACTGCAGAACTGTAAATGAAACAGGCCCTCAAAATGTCTTGAGGGAGGTAAAGGCCAAAACATTTCAAAATATGACACATACTTAAAGAGAACACTTTGAAGAACTAAGGGGTAATCACAGCTTGAAAAATAGAAAAGGACATGCCTTAAAGCTCAATTTCAACAGATTATGTGGCACATTCGAATTCAACCACAGAGAGGTATCAGCTCACACTTGTCAGAATAACCATCAGCAAGAAAACTACAAACACTAAATGCTGAAGGTGTTGTGGAGAAATGCATACCCTCAACTTCAAAGGGGACGTAACTTGGAAAGGGCCACGAATGAGAACAGAATGCAGGTGCCTTAAAAGGTAAACATTGAGCTACTATATGATCCAGCAGGCCCACTCCTCGACGTAAAACCTAAGAAGAGAGAATTGGAAAGACACAGGCAGGCAAATCTGCACTGCACAGTATTACAATAGCCAAGATATGGAAGTAACCGAAAAGTCCACCAACAGATGGATGGACAAAGAAGAACTCCTCCATGTACAGATGGAATATTCGCTAGTGAAAAAAATGAAACAATGCCGTTTGCAGCACCATAGATGAGTCTAGACGTAATCACGCCACGTGTAGTAAGTGAGAAAGCAAAAGACACATATCCTATCATATCACTTTTAAGAGTTACTTAAAAATTGATACCAATGAATATATTTCCACAGAGAAAGGCAATCACAGATTCATTAAAAAACTTATGGTTCACCAAATAGAAAGGGATGAGGATTGGATACATTGCCACATTGGGGTTAACAGAGATATACAAACCATGTGAAATATATAACCACCAAAGACGTACGGAAGACCAGGAGAAGACTACTCAACATTGTGTCATAACCTACATGGGAAAAGGATGCGAGGAAGAATAGTTCCATGTATATGTGTGAAAGAACCACATCTTGCACAAATAGAACAAACAAACCATTGTAATCATATTTACTGGGATAAAAAATAAAAAGTAAACTACAAATATGAACAAGAAGTAATGAGACATAAACTTAAAGGGCTTTTCCCTGGCACATTCCATTCTAAATTACAACCTACAACACCACTTCCATTAAGGCTCTGTTTCCCTAGTAACCAAATATGGTAAAGGGGAAATGCTGCCACCTTGTGGCCGTTTCCTCCAAGAGCAGCTTTAAACTCACAGCTAATGGTCACTTAACATTCCCAAGGACTCAGGGCTGTAAAGGACACCTGCCCTAAAAAATTGTGCTGAAGGAAGGAATGGACAAAACAATTCAAAACAGGCAAATGTTTCAAGAAGAGAGTATGAAGAGTTAAGTTTTACTCACGCTCTTTTAAAAAAAAGGAAAATGGATAAAAGCTCAACCTCAGGGAGTGTTAGACCCATGCAATCTAATCTACAAAAAGTTTCAACTTACACCAGTTGACTGACCATCAGCAAAAAGTCAACAAACAATAAATGCTGAAGGGGTTTTAGAGAACTGTGTACACTCTACCTGCTGGTGAGACGTGAAGGGGTAACAGCCAATAATGAGAACAGAAAGGAGCTGTGTTTAACAGTATAACTGCAGGCACCATTCAATGCAGCAGGCACACCATTGGACCTCTCACCTGAGAAGACAAGAATCGAGAAGACACAGGCCGCAAAAGCTGCAGTGCAGCCTTATTCACAATAGCCAAGACAGTGGAGCAATCAAAATGTCCAACAACAGGTGAATGGATAAAGAAGAAGTGGTCCATGTACACAATGGAATAATAGCCATGGAAAACAATGAACCACTGCTCTCTGAGGCACCACAAATGAGTCTGGAGATAATCACGAAACATGAGGTAAGTCGGAAAGCAAAAGACCTATATTCTATGATATCACTTATAGGCGTTATCTAATAACTGACACAAAGGAACATATTTCCACAGAGAAAGACACTCACAGACTTAGAAAACCAACTATGCTCATCTAAAAGGAAAGGTGGGGGGAATGGATAAATTAAGATTAGTGTTACTATATGTATACAAACACATATTATATACATATCTCAAAAAGACCAACCATATAGCAAGGGAGGTCTGCGGAACCCTCAGTAACATTTTACATGGGAAGAGGATCTGTACTTGAATAGACATATATAATGTACAAACGAACCAGATGGTGTACACCTAGGAGAAACAATATTCTAAGCTTTACCCCAATTAAAAAAAAAATTTAAAACCAAGAAGAAATAATGAGACATAAACTTATGGGGCTTTCTCCATGCACATTCCAATGTAATTTACAAACTAGGAACACGACTTCCAGAAAGGCTCTGCTGCCCTAGTACCCAGATATGGGAATGGAGATATGCTGCCTGCTTGAGGCCACTTCCCACAACAGCAGATTTAAACCCATTGCTAAAGGTCACTAAATATTCACCAAACTTGCAGTTCGCTAAAAGACACCTGCTTTCTAAAAAAATTCTGGGGTGGAAAATCGACCAAAAATTTCAAAAGAGGGCAACCTTCCAAGAACACAATTTCAAGAGTTCTATTGTACTCCCAATTGTTTCCTTTTTTTTAACAGAAAAGAAAACGGTGGAGAAAAATGATGAGTTTTACGAATTTTCAAAGACATGCAAACCCAAATTACAAAAACCTATTAGCTCACAGCAGCCAGAAGGGCCATTAGCATAAATGCTGCAAACAATAAATGCTGAAGCGATTGTGGAGAAATGCGTACCCTCGATTCTAAGGGGGACGTGGTAAGAGCCACTAATGAAAACACAAAGAAGGTGCTTTGAAAAGGGAAACACGGTGCTACCAGTCAATCAGTCACACCCACTGCTGGGCCTATCACCTGAGAAAATGAGAATCGAAAAGTCACAGGCTGGCAATCCTGCACTCCAACAATATTTACCATAGCCAACACTTGGAAGCAATGAAAATGTCCATCAACCGAGGAATGCACAAAGTAGAAGTGGTCCACGTACACAGTGGAAAATTACTCCAATAAAAAATAAAAATTAAATGTAAAAATCCAACAAAAGTAAGGAGACATCAGCTTGTGTGGGTTTGTCCGGGCACACTCCACTCTAATTTATAACCGAGAAACACCACAGGCCGCAAGGGCTTTTCCCTAGTTACCAGGGTGGGGGACCTAGAAAGGCTGCCGCCCTCTGGCAGTTACCTGCAAAAGCAGCTTTAAAGCCTGTGCTAATGGTCACTTCATAGGAACAAGTACTGCAGAACTGTAAATGAAACAGGCCCTCAAAATGTCTTGAGGGAGGTAAAGGCCAAAACATTTCAAAATATGACACATACTTAAAGAGAACACTTTGAAGAACTAAGGGGTAATCACAGCTTGAAAAATAGAAAAGGACATGCCTTAAAGCTCAATTTCAACAGATTATGTGGCACATTCGAATTCAACCACAGAGAGGTATCAGCTCACACTTGTCAGAATAACCATCAGCAAGAAAACTACAAACACTAAATGCTGAAGGTGTTGTGGAGAAATGCATACCCTCAACTTCAAAGGGGACGTAACTTGGAAAGGGCCACGAATGAGAACAGAATGCAGGTGCCTTAAAAGGTAAACATTGAGCTACTATATGATCCGGCAGGCCCACTCCTCGACGTAAAACCTAAGAAGAGAGAATTGGAAAGACACAGGCAGGCAAATCTGCACTGCACAGTATTACAATAGCCAAGATATGGAAGTAACCGAAAAGTCCACCAACAGATGGATGGACAAAGAAGAACTCCTCCATGTACAGATGGAATATTCGCTAGTGAAAAAAATGAAACAATGCCGTTTGCAGCACCATAGATGAGTCTAGACGTAATCACGCCACGTGTAGTAAGTGAGAAAGCAAAAGACACATATCCTATCATATCACTTTTAAGAGTTACTTAAAAATTGATACCAATGAATATATTTCCACAGAGAAAGGCAATCACAGATTCATTAAAAAACTTATGGTTCACCAAATAGAAAGGGATGAGGATTGGATACATTGCCACATTGGGGTTAACAGAGATATACAAACCATGTGAAATATATAACCACCAAAGACGTACGGAAGACCAGGAGAAGACTACTCAACATTGTGTCATAACCTACATGGGAAAAGGATGCGAGGAAGAATAGTTCCATGTATATGTGTGAAAGAACCACATCTTGCACAAATAGAACAAACAAACCATTGTAATCATATTTACTGGGATAAAAAATAAAAAGTAAACTACAAATATGAACAAGAAGTAATGAGACATAAACTTAAAGGGCTTTTCCCTGGCACATTCCATTCTAAATTACAACCTACAACACCACTTCCATTAAGGCTCTGTTTCCCTAGTAACCAAATATGGTAAAGGGGAAATGCTGCCACCTTGTGGCCGTTTCCTCCAAGAGCAGCTTTAAACTCACAGCTAATGGTCACTTAACATTCCCAAGGACTCAGGGCTGTAAAGGACACCTGCCCTAAAAAATTGTGCTGAAGGAAGGAATGGACAAAACAATTCAAAACAGGCAAATGTTTCAAGAAGAGAGTATGAAGAGTTAAGTTTTACTCACGCTCTTTTAAAAAAAAGGAAAATGGATAAAAGCTCAACCTCAGGGAGTGTTAGACCCATGCAATCTAATCTCCAAAAAGTTTCAACTTACACCAGTTGACTTACCATCAGCAAAAAGTCAACAAACAATAAATGCTGAAGGGGTTTTAGAGAACTGTGTACACTCTACCTGCTGGTGAGACGTGAAGGGGTAACAGCCAATAATGAGAACAGAAAGGAGCTGTGTTTAAAAGTATAACTGCAGGCACCATTCAATGCAGCAGGCGCACCATTGGACCTCTCACCTGAGAAGACAAGAATCGAGAAGACACAGGCCGCAAAAGCTGCAGTGCAGCCTTATTCACAATAGCCAAGACAGTGGAGCAATCAAAATGTCCAACAACAGGTGAATGGATAAAGAAGAAGTGGTTCATGTACACAATGGAATAATAGCCATGGAAAACAATGAACCACTGCTCTCTGAGGCACCACAAATGAGTCTGGAGATAATCACGAAACATGAGGTAAGTCGGAAAGCAAAAGACCTATATTCTATGATATCACTTATAGGCGTTATCTAATAACTGACACAAAGGAACATATTTCCACAGAGAAAGACACTCACAGACTTAGAAAACCAACTATGCTCATCTAAAAGGAAAGGTGGGGGGAATGGATAAATTAAGATTAGTGTTACTATATGTATACAAACACATATTATATACATATCTCAAAAAGACCAACCATATAGCAAGGGAGGTCTGCGGAACCCTCAGTAACATTTTACATGGGAAGAGGATCTGTACTTGAATAGACATATATAATGTACAAACGAACCAGATGGTGTACACCTAGGACAAACAATATTCTAAGCTTTACCCCAATTAAAAAAAAAAATTTAAAACCAAGAAGAAATAATGAGACATAAACTTATGGGGCTTTCTCCATGCACATTCCAATGTAATTTACAAACTAGGAACACGACTTCCAGAAAGGCTCTGCTGCCCTAGTACCCAGATATGGGAATGGAGATATGCTGCCTGCTTGAGGCCACTTCCCACAACAGCAGATTTAAACCTATTGCTAACGGTCACTAAATATTCACCAAACTTGCAGTTCGCTAAAAGACACCTGCTTTCTAAAAAAATTCTGGGGTGGAAAATCGACCAAAAATTTCAAAAGAGGGCAACCTTCCAAGAACACAATTTCAAGAGTTCTATTGTACTCCCAATTGTTTCCTTTTTTTTAACAGAAAAGAAAACGGTGGAGAAAAATGATGAGTTTTACGAATTTTCAAAGACATGCAAACCCAAATTACAAAAACCTATCAGCTCACAGCAGCCAGAAGGGCCATTAGCATAAATGCTGCAAACAATAAATGCTGGAGCGATTGTGGAGAAATGCGTACCCTGGATTCTAAGGGGGACGTGGTAAGAGCCACTAATGAAAACACAAAGAAGGTGCTTTGAAAAGGGTAACACGGTGCTTCCAGTCAATCAATCACACCCACTGCTGGGCCTATCACCTGAGAAAATGAGAATCGAAAAGTCACAGGCTGGCAATCCTGCACTCCAACAATATTTACCATAGCCAACACTTGGAAGCAATGAAAATGTCCATCAACCGAGGAATGCACAAAGTAGAAGTGGTCCACGTACACAGTGGAACCTTACTCCAATAAAAAATAAAAATTAAATGTAAAAATCCAACAAAAGTAAGGAGACATCAGCTTGTGTGGGTTTGTCCGGGCACACTCCACTCTAATTTATAACCGAGAAACACCACAGGCCGCAAGGGCTTTTCCCTAGTTACCAGGGTGGGGGACCTAGAAAGGCTGCCGCCCTCTGGCAGTTACCTGCAAAAGCAGCTTTAAAGCCTGTGCTAATGGTCACTTCATAGGAACAAGTACTGCAGAACTGTAAATGAAACAGGCCCTCAAAATGTCTTGAGGGAGGTAAAGGCCAAAACATTTCAAAATATGACACATACTTAAAGAGAACACTTTGAAGAACTAAGGGGTAATCACAGCTTGAAAAATAGAAAAGGACATGCCTTAAAGCTCAATTTCAACAGATTATGTGGCACATTCGAATTCAACCACAGAGAGGTATCAGCTCACACTTGTCAGAATAACCATCAGCAAGAAAACTACAAACACTAAATGCTGAAGGTGTTGTGGAGAAATGCATACCCTCAACTTCAAAGGGGACGTAACTTGGAAAGGGCCACGAATGAGAACAGAATGCAGGTGCCTTAAAAGGTAAACATTGAGCTACTATATGATCCAGCAGGCCCACTCCTCGACGTAAAACCTAAGAAGAGAGAATTGGAAAGACACAGGCAGGCAAATCTGCACTGCACAGTATTACAATAGCCAAGATATGGAAGTAACCGAAAAGTCCACCAACAGATGGATGGACAAAGAAGAACTCCTCCATGTACAGATGGAATATTCGCTAGTGAAAAAAATGAAACAATGCCGTTTGCAGCACCATAGATGAGTCTAGACGTAATCACGCCACGTGTAGTAAGTGAGAAAGCAAAAGACACATATCCTATCATATCACTTTTAAGAGTTACTTAAAAATTGATACCAATGAATATATTTCCACAGAGAAAGGCAATCACAGATTCATTAAAAAACTTATGGTTCACCAAATAGAAGGGATGAGGATTGGATACATTGCCACATTGGGGTTAACAGAGATATACAAACCATGTGAAATATATAACCACCAAAGACGTACGGAAGACCAGGAGAAGACTACTCAACATTGTGTCATAACCTACATGGGAAAAGGATGCGAGGAAGAATAGTTCCATGTATATGTGTGAAAGAACCACATCTTGCACAAATAGAACAAACAAACCATTGTAATCATATTTACTGGGATAAAAAATAAAAAGTAAACTACAAATATGAACAAGAAGTAATGAGACATAAACTTAAAGGGCTTTTCCCTGGCACATTCCATTCTAAATTACAACCTACAACACCACTTCCATTAAGGCTCTGTTTCCCTAGTAACCAAATATGGTAAAGGGGAAATGCTGCCACCTTGTGGCCGTTTCCTCCAAGAGCAGCTTTAAACTCACAGCTAATGGTCACTTAACATTCCCAAGGACTCAGGGCTGTAAAGGACACCTGCCCTAAAAAATTGTGCTGAAGGAAGGAATGGACAAAACAATTCAAAACAGGCAAATGTTTCAAGAAGAGAGTATGAAGAGTTAAGTTTTACTCACGCTCTTTTAAAAAAAAGGAAAATGGATAAAAGCTCAACCTCAGGGAGTGTTAGACCCATGCAATCTAATCTCCAAAAAGTTTCAACTTACACCAGTTGACTGACCATCAGCAAAAAGTCAACAAACAATAAATGCTGAAGGGGTTTTAGAGAACTGTGTACACTCTACCTGCTGGTGAGACGTGAAGGGGTAACAGCCAATAATGAGAACAGAAAGGAGCTGTGTTTAAAAGTATAACTGCAGGCACCATTCAATGCAGCAGGCGCACCATTGGACCTCTCACCTGAGAAGACAAGAATCGAGAAGACACAGGCCGCAAAAGCTGCAGTGCAGCCTTATTCACAATAGCCAAGACAGTGGAGCAATCAAAATGTCCAACAACAGGTGAATGGATAAAGAAGAAGTGGTTCATGTACACAATGGAATAATAGCCATGGAAAACAATGAACCACTGCTCTCTGAGGCACCACAAATGAGTCTGGAGATAATCACGAAACATGAGGTAAGTCGGAAAGCAAAAGACCTATATTCTATGATATCACTTATAGGCGTTATCTAATAACTGACACAAAGGAACATATTTCCACAGAGAAAGACACTCACAGACTTAGAAAACCAACTATGCTCATCTAAAAGGAAAGGTGGGGGGAATGGATAAATTAAGATTAGTGTTACTATATGTATACAAACACATATTATATACATATCTCAAAAAGACCAACCATATAGCAAGGGAGGTCTGCGGAACCCTCAGTAACATTTTACATGGGAAGAGGATCTGTACTTGAATAGACATATATAATGTACAAACGAACCAGATGGTGTACACCTAGGAGAAACAATATTCTAAGCTTTACCCCAATTAAAAAAAAAATTTAAAACCAAGAAGAAATAATGAGACATAAACTTATGGGGCTTTCTCCATGCACATTCCAATGTAATTTACAAACTAGGAACACGACTTCCAGAAAGGCTCTGCTGCCCTAGTACCCAGATATGGGAATGGAGATATGCTGCCTGCTTGAGGCCACTTCCCACAACAGCAGATTTAAACCCATTGCTAAAGGTCACTAAATATTCACCAAACTTGCAGTTCGCTAAAAGACACCTGCTTTCTAAAAAAATTCTGGGGTGGAAAATCGACCAAAAATTTCAAAAGAGGGCAACCTTCCAAGAACACAATTTCAAGAGTTCTATTGTACTCCCAATTGTTTCCTTTTTTTTAACAGAAAAGAAAACGGTGGAGAAAAATGATGAGTTTTACGAATTTTCAAAGACATGCAAACCCAAATTACAAAAACCTATCAGCTCACAGCAGCCAGAAGGGCCATTAGCATAAATGCTGCAAACAATAAATGCTGGAGCGATTGTGGAGAAATGCGTACCCTGGATTCTAAGGGGGACGTGGTAAGAGCCACTAATGAAAACACAAAGAAGGTGCTTTGAAAAGGGTAACACGGTGCTTCCAGTCAATCAATCACACCCACTGCTGGGCCTATCACCTGAGAAAATGAGAATCGAAAAGTCACAGGCTGGCAATCCTGCACTCCAACAATATTTACCATAGCCAACACTTGGAAGCAATGAAAATGTCCATCAACCGAGGAATGCACAAAGTAGAAGTGGTCCACGTACACAGTGGAACCTTACTCCAATAAAAAATAAAAATTAAATGTAAAAATCCAACAAAAGTAAGGAGACATCAGCTTGTGTGGGTTTGTCCGGGCACACTCCACTCTAATTTATAACCGAGAAACACCACAGGCCGCAAGGGCTTTTCCCTAGTTACCAGGGTGGGGGACCTAGAAAGGCTGCCGCCCTCTGGCAGTTACCTGCAAAAGCAGCTTTAAAGCCTGTGCTAATGGTCACTTCATAGGAACAAGTACTGCAGAACTGTAAATGAAACAGGCCCTCAAAATGTCTTGAGGGAGGTAAAGGCCAAAACATTTCAAAATATGACACATACTTAAAGAGAACACTTTGAAGAACTAAGGGGTAATCACAGCTTGAAAAATAGAAAAGGACATGCCTTAAAGCTCAATTTCAACAGATTATGTGGCACATTCGAATTCAACCACAGAGAGGTATCAGCTCACACTTGTCAGAATAACCATCAGCAAGAAAACTACAAACACTAAATGCTGAAGGTGTTGTGGAGAAATGCATACCCTCAACTTCAAAGGGGACGTAACTTGGAAAGGGCCACGAATGAGAACAGAATGCAGGTGCCTTAAAAGGTAAACATTGAGCTACTATATGATCCAGCAGGCCCACTCCTCGACGTAAAACCTAAGAAGAGAGAATTGGAAAGACACAGGCAGGCAAATCTGCACTGCACAGTATTACAATAGCCAAGATATGGAAGTAACCGAAAAGTCCACCAACAGATGGATGGACAAAGAAGAACTCCTCCATGTACAGATGGAATATTCGCTAGTGAAAAAAATGAAACAATGCCGTTTGCAGCACCATAGATGAGTCTAGACGTAATCACGCCACGTGTAGTAAGTGAGAAAGCAAAAGACACATATCCTATCATATCACTTTTAAGAGTTACTTAAAAATTGATACCAATGAATATATTTCCACAGAGAAAGGCAATCACAGATTCATTAAAAAACTTATGGTTCACCAAATAGAAGGGATGAGGATTGGATACATTGCCACATTGGGGTTAACAGAGATATACAAACCATGTGAAATATATAACCACCAAAGACGTACGGAAGACCAGGAGAAGACTACTCAACATTGTGTCATAACCTACATGGGAAAAGGATGCGAGGAAGAATAGTTCCATGTATATGTGTGAAAGAACCACATCTTGCACAAATAGAACAAACAAACCATTGTAATCATATTTACTGGGATAAAAAATAAAAAGTAAACTACAAATATGAACAAGAAGTAATGAGACATAAACTTAAAGGGCTTTTCCCTGGCACATTCCATTCTAAATTACAACCTACAACACCACTTCCATTAAGGCTCTGTTTCCCTAGTAACCAAATATGGTAAAGGGGAAATGCTGCCACCTTGTGGCCGTTTCCTCCAAGAGCAGCTTTAAACTCACAGCTAATGGTCACTTAACATTCCCAAGGACTCAGGGCTGTAAAGGACACCTGCCCTAAAAAATTGTGCTGAAGGAAGGAATGGACAAAACAATTCAAAACAGGCAAATGTTTCAAGAAGAGAGTATGAAGAGTTAAGTTTTACTCACGCTCTTTTAAAAAAAAGGAAAATGGATAAAAGCTCAACCTCAGGGAGTGTTAGACCCATGCAATCTAATCTCCAAAAAGTTTCAACTTACACCAGTTGACTGACCATCAGCAAAAAGTCAACAAACAATAAATGCTGAAGGGGTTTTAGAGAACTGTGTACACTCTACCTGCTGGTGAGACGTGAAGGGGTAACAGCCAATAATGAGAACAGAAAGGAGCTGTGTTTAAAAGTATAACTGCAGGCACCATTCAATGCAGCAGGCGCACCATTGGACCTCTCACCTGAGAAGACAAGAATCGAGAAGACACAGGCCGCAAAAGCTGCAGTGCAGCCTTATTCACAATAGCCAAGACAGTGGAGCAATCAAAATGTCCAACAACAGGTGAATGGATAAAGAAGAAGTGGTTCATGTACACAATGGAATAATAGCCATGGAAAACAATGAACCACTGCTCTCTGAGGCACCACAAATGAGTCTGGAGATAATCACGAAACATGAGGTAAGTCGGAAAGCAAAAGACCTATATTCTATGATATCACTTATAGGCGTTATCTAATAACTGACACAAAGGAACATATTTCCACAGAGAAAGACACTCACAGACTTAGAAAACCAACTATGCTCATCTAAAAGGAAAGGTGGGGGGAATGGATAAATTAAGATTAGTGTTACTATATGTATACAAACACATATTATATACATATCTCAAAAAGACCAACCATATAGCAAGGGAGGTCTGCGGAACCCTCAGTAACATTTTACATGGGAAGAGGATCTGTACTTGAATAGACATATATAATGTACAAACGAACCAGATGGTGTACACCTAGGAGAAACAATATTCTAAGCTTTACCCCAATTAAAAAAAAAATTTAAAACCAAGAAGAAATAATGAGACATAAACTTATGGGGCTTTCTCCATGCACATTCCAATGTAATTTACAAACTAGGAACACGACTTCCAGAAAGGCTCTGCTGCCCTAGTACCCAGATATGGGAATGGAGATATGCTGCCTGCTTGAGGCCACTTCCCACAACAGCAGATTTAAACCCATTGCTAAAGGTCACTAAATATTCACCAAACTTGCAGTTCGCTAAAAGACACCTGCTTTCTAAAAAAATTCTGGGGTGGAAAATCGACCAAAAATTTCAAAAGAGGGCAACCTTCCAAGAACACAATTTCAAGAGTTCTATTGTACTCCCAATTGTTTCCTTTTTTTTAACAGAAAAGAAAACGGTGGAGAAAAATGATGAGTTTTACGAATTTTCAAAGACATGCAAACCCAAATTACAAAAACCTATCAGCTCACAGCAGCCAGAAGGGCCATTAGCATAAATGCTGCAAACAATAAATGCTGGAGCGATTGTGGAGAAATGCGTACCCTGGATTCTAAGGGGGACGTGGTAAGAGCCACTAATGAAAACACAAAGAAGGTGCTTTGAAAAGGGTAACACGGTGCTTCCAGTCAATCAATCACACCCACTGCTGGGCCTATCACCTGAGAAAATGAGAATCGAAAAGTCACAGGCTGGCAATCCTGCACTCCAACAATATTTACCATAGCCAACACTTGGAAGCAATGAAAATGTCCATCAACCGAGGAATGCACAAAGTAGAAGTGGTCCACGTACACAGTGGAAACTTACTCCAATAAAAAATAAAAATTAAATGTAAAAATCCAACAAAAGTAAGGAGACATCAGCTTGTGTGGGTTTGTCCGGGCACACTCCACTCTAATTTATAACCGAGAAACACCACAGGCCGCAAGGGCTTTTCCCTAGTTACCAGGGTGGGGGACCTAGAAAGGCTGCCGCCCTCTGGCAGTTACCTGCAAAAGCAGCTTTAAAGCCTGTGCTAATGGTCACTTCATAGGAACAAGTACTGCAGAACTGTAAATGAAACAGGCCCTCAAAATGTCTTGAGGGAGGTAAAGGCCAAAACATTTCAAAATATGACACATACTTAAAGAGAACACTTTGAAGAACTAAGGGGTAATCACAGCTTGAAAAATAGAAAAGGACATGCCTTAAAGCTCACTTTCAACAGATTATGTGGCACATTCGAATTCAACCACAGAGAGGTATCAGCTCACACTTGTCAGAATAACCATCAGCAAGAAAACTACAAACACTAAATGCTGAAGGTGTTGTGGAGAAATGCATACCCTCAACTTCAAAGGGGACGTAACTTGGAAAGGGCCACGAATGAGAACAGAATGCAGGTGCCTTAAAAGGTAAACATTGAGCTACTATATGATCCGGCAGGCCCACTCCTCGACGTAAAACCTAAGAAGAGAGAATTGGAAAGACACAGGCAGGCAAATCTGCACTGCACAGTATTACAATAGCCAAGATATGGAAGTAACCGAAAAGTCCACCAACAGATGGATGGACAAAGAAGAACTCCTCCATGTACAGATGGAATATTCGCTAGTGAAAAAAATGAAACAATGCCGTTTGCAGCACCATAGATGAGTCTAGACGTAATCACGCCACGTGTAGTAAGTGAGAAAGCAAAAGACACATATCCTATCATATCACTTTTAAGAGTTACTTAAAAATTGATACCAATGAAGATATTTCCACAGAGAAAGGCAATCACAGATTCATTAAAAAACTTATGGTTCACCAAATAGAAAGGGATGAGGATTGGATACATTGCCACATTGGGGTTAACAGAGATATACAAACCATGTGAAATATATAACCACCAAAGACGTACGGAAGACCAGGAGAAGACTACTCAACATTGTGTCATAACCTACATGGGAAAAGGATGCGAGGAAGAGTAGTTCCATGTATATGTGTGAAAGAACCACATCTTGCACAAATAGAACAAACAAACCATTGTAATCATATTTACTGGGATAAAAAATAAAAAGTAAACTACAAATATGAACAAGAAGTAATGAGACATAAACTTAAAGGGCTTTTCCCTGGCACATTCCATTCTAAATTACAACCTACAACACCACTTCCATTAAGGCTCTGTTTCCCTAGTAACCAAATATGGTAAAGGGGAAATGCTGCCACCTTGTGGCCGTTTCCTCCAAGAGCAGCTTTAAACTCACAGCTAATGGTCACTTAACATTCCCAAGGACTCAGGGCTGTAAAGGACACCTGCCCTAAAAAATTGTGCTGAAGGAAGGAATGGACAAAACAATTCAAAACA
This sequence comes from Balaenoptera borealis, assembly GCF_965194805.1. NCBI lineage: Eukaryota > Metazoa > Chordata > Mammalia > Artiodactyla > Balaenopteridae > Balaenoptera > Balaenoptera borealis. The sequence goes on from NW_028123786.1 coordinate 80,086, forward strand.
GGCAAATGTTTCAAGAAGAGAGTATGAAGAGTTAAGTTTTACTCACGCTCTTTTAAAAAAAAGGAAAATGGATAAAAGCTCAACCTCAGGGAGTGTTAGACCCATGCAATCTAATCTCCAAAAAGTTTCAACTTACACCAGTTGACTGACCATCAGCAAAAAGTCAACAAACAATAAATGCTGAAGGGGTTTTAGAGAACTGTGTACACTCTACCTGCTGGTGAGACGTGAAGGGGTAACAGCCAATAATGAGAACAGAAAGGAGCTGTGTTTAAAAGTATAACTGCAGGCACCATTCAATGCAGCAGGCGCACCATTGGACCTCTCACCTGAGAAGACAAGAATCGAGAAGACACAGGCCGCAAAAGCTGCAGTGCAGCCTTATTCACAATAGCCAAGACAGTGGAGCAATCAAAATGTCCAACAACAGGTGAATGGATAAAGAAGAAGTGGTTCATGTACACAATGGAATAATAGCCATGGAAAACAATGAACCACTGCTCTCTGAGGCACCACAAATGAGTCTGGAGATAATCACGAAACATGAGGTAAGTCGGAAAGCAAAAGACCTATATTCTATGATATCACTTATAGGCGTTATCTAATAACTGACACAAAGGAACATATTTCCACAGAGAAAGACACTCACAGACTTAGAAAACCAACTATGCTCATCTAAAAGGAAAGGTGGGGGGAATGGATAAATTAAGATTAGTGTTACTATATGTATACAAACACATATTATATACATATCTCAAAAAGACCAACCATATAGCAAGGGAGGTCTGCGGAACCCTCAGTAACATTTTACATGGGAAGAGGATCTGTACTTGAATAGACATATATAATGTACAAACGAACCAGATGGTGTACACCTAGGAGAAACAATATTCTAAGCTTTACCCCAATTAAAAAAAAAATTTAAAACCAAGAAGAAATAATGAGACATAAACTTATGGGGCTTTCTCCATGCACATTCCAATGTAATTTACAAACTAGGAACACGACTTCCAGAAAGGCTCTGCTGCCCTAGTACCCAGATATGGGAATGGAGATATGCTGCCTGCTTGAGGCCACTTCCCACAACAGCAGATTTAAACCCATTGCTAAAGGTCACTAAATATTCACCAAACTTGCAGTTCGCTAAAAGACACCTGCTTTCTAAAAAAATTCTGGGGTGGAAAATCGACCAAAAATTTCAAAAGAGGGCAACCTTCCAAGAACACAATTTCAAGAGTTCTATTGTACTCCCAATTGTTTCCTTTTTTTTAACAGAAAAGAAAACGGTGGAGAAAAATGATGAGTTTTACGAATTTTCAAAGACATGCAAACCCAAATTACAAAAACCTATCAGCTCACAGCAGCCAGAAGGGCCATTAGCATAAATGCTGCAAACAATAAATGCTGGAGCGATTGTGGAGAAATGCGTACCCTGGATTCTAAGGGGGACGTGGTAAGAGCCACTAATGAAAACACAAAGAAGGTGCTTTGAAAAGGGTAACACGGTGCTTCCAGTCAATCAATCACACCCACTGCTGGGCCTATCACCTGAGAAAATGAGAATCGAAAAGTCACAGGCTGGCAATCCTGCACTCCAACAATATTTACCATAGCCAACACTTGGAAGCAATGAAAATGTCCATCAACCGAGGAATGCACAAAGTAGAAGTGGTCCACGTACACAGTGGAAACTTACTCCAATAAAAAATAAAAATTAAATGTAAAAATCCAACAAAAGTAAGGAGACATCAGCTTGTGTGGGTTTGTCCGGGCACACTCCACTCTAATTTATAACCGAGAAACACCACAGGCCGCAAGGGCTTTTCCCTAGTTACCAGGGTGGGGGACCTAGAAAGGCTGCCGCCCTCTGGCAGTTACCTGCAAAAGCAGCTTTAAAGCCTGTGCTAATGGTCACTTCATAGGAACAAGTACTGCAGAACTGTAAATGAAACAGGCCCTCAAAATGTCTTGAGGGAGGTAAAGGCCAAAACATTTCAAAATATGACACATACTTAAAGAGAACACTTTGAAGAACTAAGGGGTAATCACAGCTTGAAAAATAGAAAAGGACATGCCTTAAAGCTCAATTTCAACAGATTATGTGGCACATTCGAATTCAACCACAGAGAGGTATCAGCTCACACTTGTCAGAATAACCATCAGCAAGAAAACTACAAACACTAAATGCTGAAGGTGTTGTGGAGAAATGCATACCCTCAACTTCAAAGGGGACGTAACTTGGAAAGGGCCACGAATGAGAACAGAATGCAGGTGCCTTAAAAGGTAAACATTGAGCTACTATATGATCCAGCAGGCCCACTCCTCGACGTAAAACCTAAGAAGAGAGAATTGGAAAGACACAGGCAGGCAAATCTGCACTGCACAGTATTACAATAGCCAAGATATGGAAGTAACCGAAAAGTCCACCAACAGATGGATGGACAAAGAAGAACTCCTCCATGTACAGATGGAATATTCGCTAGTGAAAAAAATGAAACAATGCCGTTTGCAGCACCATAGATGAGTCTAGACGTAATCACGCCACGTGTAGTAAGTGAGAAAGCAAAAGACACATATCCTATCATATCACTTTTAAGAGTTACTTAAAAATTGATACCAATGAAGATATTTCCACAGAGAAAGGCAATCACAGATTCATTAAAAAACTTATGGTTCACCAAATAGAAAGGGATGAGGATTGGATACATTGCCACATTGGGGTTAACAGAGATATACAAACCATGTGAAATATATAACCACCAAAGACGTACGGAAGACCAGGAGAAGACTACTCAACATTGTGTCATAACCTACATGGGAAAAGGATGCGAGGAAGAGTAGTTCCATGTATATGTGTGAAAGAACCACATCTTGCACAAATAGAACAAACAAACCATTGTAATCATATTTACTGGGATAAAAAATAAAAAGTAAACTACAAATATGAACAAGAAGTAATGAGACATAAACTTAAAGGGCTTTTCCCTGGCACATTCCATTCTAAATTACAACCTACAACACCACTTCCATTAAGGCTCTGTTTCCCTAGTAACCAAATATGGTAAAGGGGAAATGCTGCCACCTTGTGGCCGTTTCCTCCAAGAGCAGCTTTAAACTCACAGCTAATGGTCACTTAACATTCCCAAGGACTCAGGGCTGTAAAGGACACCTGCCCTAAAAAATTGTGCTGAAGGAAGGAATGGACAAAACAATTCAAAACAGGCAAATGTTTCAAGAAGAGAGTATGAAGAGTTAAGTTTTACTCACGCTCTTTTAAAAAAAAGGAAAATGGATAAAAGCTCAACCTCAGGGAGTGTTAGACCCATGCAATCTAATCTCCAAAAAGTTTCAACTTACACCAGTTGACTGACCATCAGCAAAAAGTCAACAAACAATAAATGCTGAAGGGGTTTTAGAGAACTGTGTACACTCTACCTGCTGGTGAGACGTGAAGGGGTAACAGCCAATAATGAGAACAGAAAGGAGCTGTGTTTAAAAGTATAACTGCAGGCACCATTCAATGCAGCAGGCGCACCATTGGACCTCTCACCTGAGAAGACAAGAATCGAGAAGACACAGGCCGCAAAAGCTGCAGTGCAGCCTTATTCACAATAGCCAAGACAGTGGAGCAATCAAAATGTCCAACAACAGGTGAATGGATAAAGAAGAAGTGGTTCATGTACACAATGGAATAATAGCCATGGAAAACAATGAACCACTGCTCTCTGAGGCACCACAAATGAGTCTGGAGATAATCACGAAACATGAGGTAAGTCGGAAAGCAAAAGACCTATATTCTATGATATCACTTATAGGCGTTATCTAATAACTGACACAAAGGAACATATTTCCACAGAGAAAGACACTCACAGACTTAGAAAACCAACTATGCTCATCTAAAAGGAAAGGTGGGGGGAATGGATAAATTAAGATTAGTGTTACTATATGTATACAAACACATATTATATACATATCTCAAAAAGACCAACCATATAGCAAGGGAGGTCTGCGGAACCCTCAGTAACATTTTACATGGGAAGAGGATCTGTACTTGAATAGACATATATAATGTACAAACGAACCAGATGGTGTACACCTAGGAGAAACAATATTCTAAGCTTTACCCCAATTAAAAAAAAAATTTAAAACCAAGAAGAAATAATGAGACATAAACTTATGGGGCTTTCTCCATGCACATTCCAATGTAATTTACAAACTAGGAACACGACTTCCAGAAAGGCTCTGCTGCCCTAGTACCCAGATATGGGAATGGAGATATGCTGCCTGCTTGAGGCCACTTCCCACAACAGCAGATTTAAACCCATTGCTAAAGGTCACTAAATATTCACCAAACTTGCAGTTCGCTAAAAGACACCTGCTTTCTAAAAAAATTCTGGGGTGGAAAATCGACCAAAAATTTCAAAAGAGGGCAACCTTCCAAGAACACAATTTCAAGAGTTCTATTGTACTCCCAATTGTTTCCTTTTTTTTAACAGAAAAGAAAACGGTGGAGAAAAATGATGAGTTTTACGAATTTTCAAAGACATGCAAACCCAAATTACAAAAACCTATCAGCTCACAGCAGCCAGAAGGGCCATTAGCATAAATGCTGCAAACAATAAATGCTGGAGCGATTGTGGAGAAATGCGTACCCTGGATTCTAAGGGGGACGTGGTAAGAGCCACTAATGAAAACACAAAGAAGGTGCTTTGAAAAGGGTAACACGGTGCTTCCAGTCAATCAATCACACCCACTGCTGGGCCTATCACCTGAGAAAATGAGAATCGAAAAGTCACAGGCTGGCAATCCTGCACTCCAACAATATTTACCATAGCCAACACTTGGAAGCAATGAAAATGTCCATCAACCGAGGAATGCACAAAGTAGAAGTGGTCCACGTACACAGTGGAAACTTACTCCAATAAAAAATAAAAATTAAATGTAAAAATCCAACAAAAGTAAGGAGACATCAGCTTGTGTGGGTTTGTCCGGGCACACTCCACTCTAATTTATAACCGAGAAACACCACAGGCCGCAAGGGCTTTTCCCTAGTTACCAGGGTGGGGGACCTAGAAAGGCTGCCGCCCTCTGGCAGTTACCTGCAAAAGCAGCTTTAAAGCCTGTGCTAATGGTCACTTCATAGGAACAAGTACTGCAGAACTGTAAATGAAACAGGCCCTCAAAATGTCTTGAGGGAGGTAAAGGCCAAAACATTTCAAAATATGACACATACTTAAAGAGAACACTTTGAAGAACTAAGGGGTAATCACAGCTTGAAAAATAGAAAAGGACATGCCTTAAAGCTCAATTTCAACAGATTATGTGGCACATTCGAATTCAACCACAGAGAGGTATCAGCTCACACTTGTCAGAATAACCATCAGCAAGAAAACTACAAACACTAAATGCTGAAGGTGTTGTGGAGAAATGCATACCCTCAACTTCAAAGGGGACGTAACTTGGAAAGGGCCACGAATGAGAACAGAATGCAGGTGCCTTAAAAGGTAAACATTGAGCTACTATATGATCCAGCAGGCCCACTCCTCGACGTAAAACCTAAGAAGAGAGAATTGGAAAGACACAGGCAGGCAAATCTGCACTGCACAGTATTACAATAGCCAAGATATGGAAGTAACCGAAAAGTCCACCAACAGATGGATGGACAAAGAAGAACTCCTCCATGTACAGATGGAATATTCGCTAGTGAAAAAAATGAAACAATGCCGTTTGCAGCACCATAGATGAGTCTAGACGTAATCACGCCACGTGTAGTAAGTGAGAAAGCAAAAGACACATATCCTATCATATCACTTTTAAGAGTTACTTAAAAATTGATACCAATGAATATATTTCCACAGAGAAAGGCAATCACAGATTCATTAAAAAACTTATGGTTCACCAAATAGAAGGGATGAGGATTGGATACATTGCCACATTGGGGTTAACAGAGATATACAAACCATGTGAAATATATAACCACCAAAGACGTACGGAAGACCAGGAGAAGACTACTCAACATTGTGTCATAACCTACATGGGAAAAGGATGCGAGGAAGAATAGTTCCATGTATATGTGTGAAAGAACCACATCTTGCACAAATAGAACAAACAAACCATTGTAATCATATTTACTGGGATAAAAAATAAAAAGTAAACTACAAATATGAACAAGAAGTAATGAGACATAAACTTAAAGGGCTTTTCCCTGGCACATTCCATTCTAAATTACAACCTACAACACCACTTCCATTAAGGCTCTGTTTCCCTAGTAACCAAATATGGTAAAGGGGAAATGCTGCCACCTTGTGGCCGTTTCCTCCAAGAGCAGCTTTAAACTCACAGCTAATGGTCACTTAACATTCCCAAGGACTCAGGGCTGTAAAGGACACCTGCCCTAAAAAATTGTGCTGAAGGAAGGAATGGACAAAACAATTCAAAACAGGCAAATGTTTCAAGAAGAGAGTATGAAGAGTTAAGTTTTACTCACGCTCTTTTAAAAAAAAGGAAAATGGATAAAAGCTCAACCTCAGGGAGTGTTAGACCCATGCAATCTAATCTCCAAAAAGTTTCAACTTACACCAGTTGACTGACCATCAGCAAAAAGTCAACAAACAATAAATGCTGAAGGGGTTTTAGAGAACTGTGTACACTCTACCTGCTGGTGAGACGTGAAGGGGTAACAGCCAATAATGAGAACAGAAAGGAGCTGTGTTTAAAAGTATAACTGCAGGCACCATTCAATGCAGCAGGCGCACCATTGGACCTCTCACCTGAGAAGACAAGAATCGAGAAGACACAGGCCGCAAAAGCTGCAGTGCAGCCTTATTCACAATAGCCAAGACAGTGGAGCAATCAAAATGTCCAACAACAGGTGAATGGATAAAGAAGAAGTGGTTCATGTACACAATGGAATAATAGCCATGGAAAACAATGAACCACTGCTCTCTGAGGCACCACAAATGAGTCTGGAGATAATCACGAAACATGAGGTAAGTCGGAAAGCAAAAGACCTATATTCTATGATATCACTTATAGGCGTTATCTAATAACTGACACAAAGGAACATATTTCCACAGAGAAAGACACTCACAGACTTAGAAAACCAACTATGCTCATCTAAAAGGAAAGGTGGGGGGAATGGATAAATTAAGATTAGTGTTACTATATGTATACAAACACATATTATATACATATCTCAAAAAGACCAACCATATAGCAAGGGAGGTCTGCGGAACCCTCAGTAACATTTTACATGGGAAGAGGATCTGTACTTGAATAGACATATATAATGTACAAACGAACCAGATGGTGTACACCTAGGAGAAACAATATTCTAAGCTTTACCCCAATTAAAAAAAAAATTTAAAACCAAGAAGAAATAATGAGACATAAACTTATGGGGCTTTCTCCATGCACATTCCAATGTAATTTACAAACTAGGAACACGACTTCCAGAAAGGCTCTGCTGCCCTAGTACCCAGATATGGGAATGGAGATATGCTGCCTGCTTGAGGCCACTTCCCACAACAGCAGATTTAAACCCATTGCTAAAGGTCACTAAATATTCACCAAACTTGCAGTTCGCTAAAAGACACCTGCTTTCTAAAAAAATTCTGGGGTGGAAAATCGACCAAAAATTTCAAAAGAGGGCAACCTTCCAAGAACACAATTTCAAGAGTTCTATTGTACTCCCAATTGTTTCCTTTTTTTTAACAGAAAAGAAAACGGTGGAGAAAAATGATGAGTTTTACGAATTTTCAAAGACATGCAAACCCAAATTACAAAAACCTATCAGCTCACAGCAGCCAGAAGGGCCATTAGCATAAATGCTGCAAACAATAAATGCTGGAGCGATTGTGGAGAAATGCGTACCCTGGATTCTAAGGGGGACGTGGTAAGAGCCACTAATGAAAACACAAAGAAGGTGCTTTGAAAAGGGTAACACGGTGCTTCCAGTCAATCAATCACACCCACTGCTGGGCCTATCACCTGAGAAAATGAGAATCGAAAAGTCACAGGCTGGCAATCCTGCACTCCAACAATATTTACCATAGCCAACACTTGGAAGCAATGAAAATGTCCATCAACCGAGGAATGCACAAAGTAGAAGTGGTCCACGTACACAGTGGAACCTTACTCCAATAAAAAATAAAAATTAAATGTAAAAATCCAACAAAAGTAAGGAGACATCAGCTTGTGTGGGTTTGTCCGGGCACACTCCACTCTAATTTATAACCGAGAAACACCACAGGCCGCAAGGGCTTTTCCCTAGTTACCAGGGTGGGGGACCTAGAAAGGCTGCCGCCCTCTGGCAGTTACCTGCAAAAGCAGCTTTAAAGCCTGTGCTAATGGTCACTTCATAGGAACAAGTACTGCAGAACTGTAAATGAAACAGGCCCTCAAAATGTCTTGAGGGAGGTAAAGGCCAAAACATTTCAAAATATGACACATACTTAAAGAGAACACTTTGAAGAACTAAGGGGTAATCACAGCTTGAAAAATAGAAAAGGACATGCCTTAAAGCTCAATTTCAACAGATTATGTGGCACATTCGAATTCAACCACAGAGAGGTATCAGCTCACACTTGTCAGAATAACCATCAGCAAGAAAACTACAAACACTAAATGCTGAAGGTGTTGTGGAGAAATGCATACCCTCAACTTCAAAGGGGACGTAACTTGGAAAGGGCCACGAATGAGAACAGAATGCAGGTGCCTTAAAAGGTAAACATTGAGCTACTATATGATCCAGCAGGCCCACTCCTCGACGTAAAACCTAAGAAGAGAGAATTGGAAAGACACAGGCAGGCAAATCTGCACTGCACAGTATTACAATAGCCAAGATATGGAAGTAACCGAAAAGTCCACCAACAGATGGATGGACAAAGAAGAACTCCTCCATGTACAGATGGAATATTCGCTAGTGAAAAAAATGAAACAATGCCGTTTGCAGCACCATAGATGAGTCTAGACGTAATCACGCCACGTGTAGTAAGTGAGAAAGCAAAAGACACATATCCTATCATATCACTTTTAAGAGTTACTTAAAAATTGATACCAATGAATATATTTCCACAGAGAAAGGCAATCACAGATTCATTAAAAAACTTATGGTTCACCAAATAGAAGGGATGAGGATTGGATACATTGCCACATTGGGGTTAACAGAGATATACAAACCATGTGAAATATATAACCACCAAAGACGTACGGAAGACCAGGAGAAGACTACTCAACATTGTGTCATAACCTACATGGGAAAAGGATGCGAGGAAGAATAGTTCCATGTATATGTGTGAAAGAACCACATCTTGCACAAATAGAACAAACAAACCATTGTAATCATATTTACTGGGATAAAAAATAAAAAGTAAACTACAAATATGAACAAGAAGTAATGAGACATAAACTTAAAGGGCTTTTCCCTGGCACATTCCATTCTAAATTACAACCTACAACACCACTTCCATTAAGGCTCTGTTTCCCTAGTAACCAAATATGGTAAAGGGGAAATGCTGCCACCTTGTGGCCGTTTCCTCCAAGAGCAGCTTTAAACTCACAGCTAATGGTCACTTAACATTCCCAAGGACTCAGGGCTGTAAAGGACACCTGCCCTAAAAAATTGTGCTGAAGGAAGGAATGGACAAAACAATTCAAAACAGGCAAATGTTTCAAGAAGAGAGTATGAAGAGTTAAGTTTTACTCACGCTCTTTTAAAAAAAAGGAAAATGGATAAAAGCTCAACCTCAGGGAGTGTTAGACCCATGCAATCTAATCTCCAAAAAGTTTCAACTTACACCAGTTGACTGACCATCAGCAAAAAGTCAACAAACAATAAATGCTGAAGGGGTTTTAGAGAACTGTGTACACTCTACCTGCTGGTGAGACGTGAAGGGGTAACAGCCAATAATGAGAACAGAAAGGAGCTGTGTTTAAAAGTATAACTGCAGGCACCATTCAATGCAGCAGGCGCACCATTGGACCTCTCACCTGAGAAGACAAGAATCGAGAAGACACAGGCCGCAAAAGCTGCAGTGCAGCCTTATTCACAATAGCCAAGACAGTGGAGCAATCAAAATGTCCAACAACAGGTGAATGGATAAAGAAGAAGTGGTTCATGTACACAATGGAATAATAGCCATGGAAAACAATGAACCACTGCTCTCTGAGGCACCACAAATGAGTCTGGAGATAATCACGAAACATGAGGTAAGTCGGAAAGCAAAAGACCTATATTCTATGATATCACTTATAGGCGTTATCTAATAACTGACACAAAGGAACATATTTCCACAGAGAAAGACACTCACAGACTTAGAAAACCAACTATGCTCATCTAAAAGGAAAGGTGGGGGGAATGGATAAATTAAGATTAGTGTTACTATATGTATACAAACACATATTATATACATATCTCAAAAAGACCAACCATATAGCAAGGGAGGTCTGCGGAACCCTCAGTAACATTTTACATGGGAAGAGGATCTGTACTTGAATAGACATATATAATGTACAAACGAACCAGATGGTGTACACCTAGGAGAAACAATATTCTAAGCTTTACCCCAATTAAAAAAAAAATTTAAAACCAAGAAGAAATAATGAGACATAAACTTATGGGGCTTTCTCCATGCACATTCCAATGTAATTTACAAACTAGGAACACGACTTCCAGAAAGGCTCTGCTGCCCTAGTACCCAGATATGGGAATGGAGATATGCTGCCTGCTTGAGGCCACTTCCCACAACAGCAGATTTAAACCCATTGCTAAAGGTCACTAAATATTCACCAAACTTGCAGTTCGCTAAAAGACACCTGCTTTCTAAAAAAATTCTGGGGTGGAAAATCGACCAAAAATTTCAAAAGAGGGCAACCTTCCAAGAACACAATTTCAAGAGTTCTATTGTACTCCCAATTGTTTCCTTTTTTTTAACAGAAAAGAAAACGGTGGAGAAAAATGATGAGTTTTACGAATTTTCAAAGACATGCAAACCCAAATTACAAAAACCTATCAGCTCACAGCAGCCAGAAGGGCCATTAGCATAAATGCTGCAAACAATAAATGCTGGAGCGATTGTGGAGAAATGCGTACCCTGGATTCTAAGGGGGACGTGGTAAGAGCCACTAATGAAAACACAAAGAAGGTGCTTTGAAAAGGGTAACACGGTGCTTCCAGTCAATCAATCACACCCACTGCTGGGCCTATCACCTGAGAAAATGAGAATCGAAAAGTCACAGGCTGGCAATCCTGCACTCCAACAATATTTACCATAGCCAACACTTGGAAGCAATGAAAATGTCCATCAACCGAGGAATGCACAAAGTAGAAGTGGTCCACGTACACAGTGGAAACTTACTCCAATAAAAAATAAAAATTAAATGTAAAAATCCAACAAAAGTAAGGAGACATCAGCTTGTGTGGGTTTGTCCGGGCACACTCCACTCTAATTTATAACCGAGAAACACCACAGGCCGCAAGGGCTTTTCCCTAGTTACCAGGGTGGGGGACCTAGAAAGGCTGCCGCCCTCTGGCAGTTACCTGCAAAAGCAGCTTTAAAGCCTGTGCTAATGGTCACTTCATAGGAACAAGTACTGCAGAACTGTAAATGAAACAGGCCCTCAAAATGTCTTGAGGGAGGTAAAGGCCAAAACATTTCAAAATATGACACATACTTAAAGAGAACACTTTGAAGAACTAAGGGGTAATCACAGCTTGAAAAATAGAAAAGGACATGCCTTAAAGCTCACTTTCAACAGATTATGTGGCACATTCGAATTCAACCACAGAGAGGTATCAGCTCACACTTGTCAGAATAACCATCAGCAAGAAAACTACAAACACTAAATGCTGAAGGTGTTGTGGAGAAATGCATACCCTCAACTTCAAAGGGGACGTAACTTGGAAAGGGCCACGAATGAGAACAGAATGCAGGTGCCTTAAAAGGTAAACATTGAGCTACTATATGATCCAGCAGGCCCACTCCTCGACGTAAAACCTAAGAAGAGAGAATTGGAAAGACACAGGCAGGCAAATCTGCACTGCACAGTATTACAATAGCCAAGATATGGAAGTAACCGAAAAGTCCACCAACAGATGGATGGACAAAGAAGAACTCCTCCATGTACAGATGGAATATTCGCTAGTGAAAAAAATGAAACAATGCCGTTTGCAGCACCATAGATGAGTCTAGACGTAATCACGCCACGTGTAGTAAGTGAGAAAGCAAAAGACACATATCCTATCATATCACTTTTAAGAGTTACTTAAAAATTGATACCAATGAAGATATTTCCACAGAGAAAGGCAATCACAGATTCATTAAAAAACTTATGGTTCACCAAATAGAAAGGGATGAGGATTGGATACATTGCCACATTGGGGTTAACAGAGATATACAAACCATGTGAAATATATAACCACCAAAGACGTACGGAAGACCAGGAGAAGACTACTCAACATTGTGTCATAACCTACATGGGAAAAGGATGCGAGGAAGAGTAGTTCCATGTATATGTGTGAAAGAACCACATCTTGCACAAATAGAACAAACAAACCATTGTAATCATATTTACTGGGATAAAAAATAAAAAGTAAACTACAAATATGAACAAGAAGTAATGAGACATAAACTTAAAGGGCTTTTCCCTGGCACATTCCATTCTAAATTACAACCTACAACACCACTTCCATTAAGGCTCTGTTTCCCTAGTAACCAAATATGGTAAAGGGGAAATGCTGCCACCTTGTGGCCGTTTCCTCCAAGAGCAGCTTTAAACTCACAGCTAATGGTCACTTAACATTCCCAAGGACTCAGGGCTGTAAAGGACACCTGCCCTAAAAAATTGTGCTGAAGGAAGGAATGGACAAAACAATTCAAAACAGGCAAATGTTTCAAGAAGAGAGTATGAAGAGTTAAGTTTTACTCACGCTCTTTTAAAAAAAAGGAAAATGGATAAAAGCTCAACCTCAGGGAGTATTAGACCCATGCAATCTAATCTCCAAAAAGTTTCAACTTACACCAGTTGACTGACCATCAGCAAAAAGTCAACAAACAATAAATGCTGAAGGGGTTTTAGAGAACTGTGTACACTCTACCTGCTGGTGAGACGTGAAGGGGTAACAGCCAATAATGAGAACAGAAAGGAGCTGTGTTTAAAAGTATAACTGCAGGCACCATTCAATGCAGCAGGCGCACCATTGGACCTCTCACCTGAGAAGACAAGAATCGAGAAGACACAGGCCGCAAAAGCTGCAGTGCAGCCTTATTCACAATAGCCAAGACAGTGGAGCAATCAAAATGTCCAACAACAGGTGAATGGATAAAGAAGAAGTGGTTCATGTACACAATGGAATAATAGCCATGGAAAACAATGAACCACTGCTCTCTGAGGCACCACAAATGAGTCTGGAGATAATCACGAAACATGAGGTAAGTCGGAAAGCAAAAGACCTATATTCTATGATATCACTTATAGGCGTTATCTAATAACTGACACAAAGGAACATATTTCCACAGAGAAAGACACTCACAGACTTAGAAAACCAACTATGCTCATCTAAAAGGAAAGGTGGGGGGAATGGATAAATTAAGATTAGTGTTACTATATGTATACAAACACATATTATATCCATATCTCAAAAAGACCAACCATATAGCAAGGGAGGTCTGCGGAACCCTCAGTAACATTTTACATGGGAAGAGGATCTGTACTTGAATAGACATATATAATGTACAAACGAACCAGATGGTGTACACCTAGGAGAAACAATATTCTAAGCTTTACCCCAATTAAAAAAAAAATTTAAAACCAAGAAGAAATAATGAGACATAAACTTATGGGGCTTTCTCCATGCACATTCCAATGTAATTTACAAACTAGGAACACGACTTCCAGAAAGGCTCTGCTGCCCTAGTACCCAGATATGGGAATGGAGATATGCTGCCTGCTTGAGGCCACTTCCCACAACAGCAGATTTAAACCCATTGCTAAAGGTCACTAAATATTCACCAAACTTGCAGTTCGCTAAAAGACACCTGCTTTCTAAAAAAATTCTGGGGTGGAAAATCGACCAAAAATTTCAAAAGAGGGCAACCTTCCAAGAACACAATTTCAAGAGTTCTATTGTACTCCCAATTGTTTCCTTTTTTTTAACAGAAAAGAAAACGGTGGAGAAAAATGATGAGTTTTACGAATTTTCAAAGACATGCAAACCCAAATTACAAAAACCTATCAGCTCACAGCAGCCAGAAGGGCCATTAGCATAAATGCTGCAAACAATAAATGCTGGAGCGATTGTGGAGAAATGCGTACCCTGGATTCTAAGGGGGACGTGGTAAGAGCCACTAATGAAAACACAAAGAAGGTGCTTTGAAAAGGGTAACACGGTGCTTCCAGTCAATCAATCACACCCACTGCTGGGCCTATCACCTGAGAAAATGAGAATCGAAAAGTCACAGGCTGGCAATCCTGCACTCCAACAATATTTACCATAGCCAACACTTGGAAGCAATGAAAATGTCCATCAACCGAGGAATGCACAAAGTAGAAGTGGTCCACGTACACAGTGGAAACTTACTCCAATAAAAAATAAAAATTAAATGTAAAAATCCAACAAAAGTAAGGAGACATCAGCTTGTGTGGGTTTGTCCGGGCACACTCCACTCTAATTTATAACCGAGAAACACCACAGGCCGCAAGGGCTTTTCCCTAGTTACCAGGGTGGGGGACCTAGAAAGGCTGCCGCCCTCTGGCAGTTACCTGCAAAAGCAGCTTTAAAGCCTGTGCTAATGGTCACTTCATAGGAACAAGTACTGCAGAACTGTAAATGAAACAGGCCCTCAAAATGTCTTGAGGGAGGTAAAGGCCAAAACATTTCAAAATATGACACATACTTAAAGAGAACACTTTGAAGAACTAAGGGGTAATCACAGCTTGAAAAATAGAAAAGGACATGCCTTAAAGCTCAATTTCAACAGATTATGTGGCACATTCGAATTCAACCACAGAGAGGTATCAGCTCACACTTGTCAGAATAACCATCAGCAAGAAAACTACAAACACTAAATGCTGAAGGTGTTGTGGAGAAATGCATACCCTCAACTTCAAAGGGGACGCAACTTGGAAAGGGCCACGAATGAGAACAGAATGCAGGTGCCTTAAAAGGTAAACATTGAGCTACTATATGATCCAGCAGGCCCACTCCTCGACGTAAAACCTAAGAAGAGAGAATTGGAAAGACACAGGCAGGCAAATCTGCACTGCACAGTATTACAATAGCCAAGATATGGAAGTAACCGAAAAGTCCACCAACAGATGGATGGACAAAGAAGAACTCCTCCATGTACAGATGGAATATTCTCTAGTGAAAAAAATGAAACAATGCCGTTTGCAGCACCATAGATGAGTCTAGACGTAATCACCCCACGTGTAGTAAGTGAGAAAGCAAAAGACACATATCCTATCATATCACTTTTAAGAGTTACTTAAAAATTGATACCAATGAAGATATTTCCACAGAGAAAGATAATCACAGATTCATTAAAAAACTTATGGTTCACCAAATAGAAAGGGATGAGGATTGGATACATTGCCACATTGGGGTTAACAGAGATATACAAACCATGTGAAATATATAACCACCAAAGACGTACGGAAGACCAGGAGAAGACTACTCAACATTGTGTCATAACCTACATGGGAAAAGGATGCGAGGAAGAGTAGTTCCATGTATATGTGTGAAAGAACCACATCTTGCACAAATAGAACAAACAAACCATTGTAATCATATTTACTGGGATAAAAAATAAAAAGTAAACTACAAATATGAACAAGAAGTAATGAGACATAAACTTAAAGGGCTTTTCCCTGGCACATTCCATTCTAAATTACAACCTACAACACCACTTCCATTAAGGCTCTGTTTCCCTAGTAACCAAATATGGTAAAGGGGAAATGCTGCCACCTTGTGGCCGTTTCCTCCAAGAGCAGCTTTAAACTCACAGCTAATGGTCACTTAGCATTCCCAAGGACTCAGGGCTGTAAAGGACACCTGCCCTAAAAAATTGTGCTGAAGGAAGGAATGGACAAAACAATTCAAAACAGGCAAATGTTTCAAGAAGAGAGTATGAAGAGTTAAGTTTTACTCACGCTCTTTTAAAAAAAAGGAAAATGGATAAAAGCTCAACCTCAGGGTGTGTTAGACCCATGCAATCTAATCTACAAAAAGTTTCAACTTACACCAGTTGACTTACCATCAGCAAAAAGTCAACAAACAATAAATGCTGAAGGGGTTTTAGAGAACTGTGTACACTCTACCTGCTGGTGAGACGTGAAGGGGTAACAGCCAATAATGAGAACAGAAAGGAGCTGTGTTTAAAAGTATAACTGCAGGCACCATTCAATGCAGCAGGCGCACCATTGGACCTCTCACCTGAGAAGACAAGAATCGAGAAGACACAGGCCGCAAAAGCTGCAGTGCAGCCTTATTCACAATAGCCAAGACAGTGGAGCAATCAAAATGTCCAACAACAGGTGAATGGATAAAGAAGAAGTGGTCCATGTACACAATGGAATAATAGCCATGGAAAACAATGAACCACTGCTCTCTGAGGCACCACAAATGAGTCTGGAGATAATCACGAAACATGAGGTAAGTCGGAAAGCAAAAGACCTATATTCTATGATATCACTTATAGGCGTTATCTAATAACTGACACAAAGGAACATATTTCCACAGAGAAAGACACTCACAGACTTAGAAAACAAACTATGCTCATCTAAAAGGAAAGGTGGGGGGAATGGATAAATTAAGATTAGTGTTACTATATGTATACAAACACATATTATATCCATATCTCAAAAAGACCAACCATATAGCAAGGGAGGTCTGCGGAACCCTCAGTAACATTTTACATGGGAAGAGGATCTGTACTTGAAAAGACATATATAATGTACAAACGAACCAGATGGTGTACACCTAGGACAAACAATATTCTAAGCTTTACCCCAATTAAAAAAAAAATTTAAAACCAAGAAGAAATAATGAGACATAAACTTATGGGGCTTTCTCCATGCACATTCCAATGTAATTTACAAACTAGGAACACGACTTCCAGAAAGGCTCTGCTGCCCTAGTACCCAGATATGGGAATGGAGATATGCTGCCTGCTTGAGGCCACTTCCCACAACAGCAGATTTAAACCCATTGCTAAAGGTGACTAAATATTCACCAAACTTGCAGTTCGCTAAAAGACACCTGCTTTCTAAAAAAATTCTGTGGTGGAAATCGACCAAAAATTTCAAAAGAGGGCAACCTTCCAACAACACAATTTCAAGAGTTCTATTGTACTCCCAATTGTTTCCTTTTTTTTAACAGAAAAGAAAACGGTGGAGAAAAATGATGAGTTTTACGAATTTTCAAAGACATGCAAACCCAAATTACAAAAACCTATCAGCTCACAGCAGCCAGAAGGGCCATTAGCATAAATGCTGCAAACAATAAATGCTGAAGCGATTGTGGAGAAATGCGTACCCTGGATTCTAAGGGGGACGTGGTAAGAGCCACTAATGAAAACACAAAGAAGGTGCTTTGAAAAGGGAAACACGGTGCTACCAGTCAATCAATCACACCCACTGCTGGGCCTATCACCTGAGAAAATGAGAATCGAAAAGTCACAGGCTGGCAATCCTGCACTCCAACAATATTTACCATAGCCAACACTTGGAAGCAATGAAAATGTCCATCAACCGAGGAATGCACAAAGTAGAAGTGGTCCACGTACACAGTGGAAAATTACTCCAATAAAAAATAAAAATTAAATGTAAAAATCCAACAAAAGTAAGGAGACATCAGCTTGTGTGGGTTTGTCCGGGCACACTCCACTCTAATTTATAACCGAGAAACACCACAGGCCGCAAGGGCTTTTCCCTAGTTACCAGGGTGGGGGACCTAGAAAGGCTGCCGCCCTCTGGCAGTTACCTGCAAAAGCAGCTTTAAAGCCTGTGCTAATGGTCACTTCATAGGAACAAGTACTGCAGAACTGTAAATGAAACAGGCCCTCAAAATGTCTTGAGGGAGGTAAAGGCCAAAACATTTCAAAATATGACACATACTTAAAGAGAACACTTTGAAGAACTAAGGGGTAATCACAGCTTGAAAAATAGAAAAGGACATGCCTTAAAGCTCACTTTCAACAGATTATGTGGCACATTCGAATTCAACCACAGAGAGGTATCAGCTCACACTTGTCAGAATAACCATCAGCAAGAAAACTACAAACACTAAATGCTGAAGGTGTTGTGGAGAAATGCATACCCTCAACTTCAAAGGGGACGTAACTTGGAAAGGGCCACGAATGAGAACAGAATGCAGGTGCCTTAAAAGGTAAACATTGAGCTACTATATGATCCAGCAGGCCCACTCCTCGACGTAAAACCTAAGAAGAGAGAATTGGAAAGACACAGGCAGGCAAATCTGCACTGCACAGTATTACAATAGCCAAGATATGGAAGTAACCGAAAAGTCCACCAACAGATGGATGGACAAAGAAGAACTCCTCCATGTACAGATGGAATATTCGCTAGTGAAAAAAATGAAACAATGCCGTTTGCAGCACCATAGATGAGTCTAGACGTAATCACGCCACGTGTAGTAAGTGAGAAAGCAAAAGACACATATCCTATCATATCACTTTTAAGAGTTACTTAAAAATTGATACCAATGAAGATATTTCCACAGAGAAAGGCAATCACAGATTCATTAAAAAACTTATGGTTCACCAAATAGAAAGGGATGAGGATTGGATACATTGCCACATTGGGGTTAACAGAGATATACAAACCATGTGAAATATATAACCACCAAAGACGTACGGAAGACCAGGAGAAGACTACTCGACATTGTGTCATAACCTACATGGGAAAAGGATGCGAGGAAGAATAGTTCCATGTATATGTGTGAAAGAACCACATCTTGCACAAATAGAACAAACAAACCATTGTAATCATATTTACTGGGATAAAAAATAAAAAGTAAACTACAAATATGAACAAGAAGTAATGAGACATAAACTTAAAGGGCTTTTCCCTGGCACATTCCATTCTAAATTACAACCTACAACACCACTTCCATTAAGGCTCTGTTTCCCTAGTAACCAAATATGGTAAAGGGGAAATGCTGCCACCTTGTGGCCGTTTCCTCCAAGAGCAGCTTTAAACTCACAGCTAATGGTCACTTAGCATTCCCAAGGACTCAGGGCTGTAAAGGACACCTGCCCTAAAAAATTGTGCTGAAGGAAGGAATGGACAAAACAATTCAAAACAGGCAAATGTTTCAAGAAGAGAGTATGAAGAGTTAAGTTTTACTCACGCTCTTTTAAAAAAAAGGAAAATGGATAAAAGCTCAACCTCAGGGTGTGTTAGACCCATGCAATCTAATCTACAAAAAGTTTCAACTTACACCAGTTGACTTACCATCAGCAAAAAGTCAACAAACAATAAATGCTGAAGGGGTTTTAGAGAACTGTGTACACTCTACCTGCTGGTGAGACGTGAAGGGGTAACAGCCAATAATGAGAACAGAAAGGAGGTGTGTTTAAAAGTATAACTGCAGGCACCATTCAATGCAGCAGGCGCACCATTGGACCTCTCACCTGAGAAGACAAGAATCGAGAAGACACAGGCCGCAAAAGCTGCAGTGCAGCCTTATTCACAATAGCCAAGACAGTGGAGCAATCAAAATGTCCAACAACAGGTGAATGGATAAAGAAGAAGTGGTTCATGTACACAATGGAATAATAGCCATGGAAAACAATGAACCACTGCTCTCTGAGGCACCACAAATGAGTCTGGAGATAATCACGAAACATGAGGTAAGTCGGAAAGCAAAAGACCTATATTCTATGATATCACTTATAGGCGTTATCTAATAACTGACACAAAGGAACATATTTCCACAGAGAAAGACACTCACAGACTTAGAAAACAAACTATGCTCATCTAAAAGGAAAGGTGGGGGGAATGGATAAATTAAGATTAGTGTTACTATATGTATACAAACACATATTATATACATATCTCAAAAAGACCAACCATATAGCAAGGGAGGTCTGCGGAACCCTCAGTAACATTTTACATGGGAAGAGGATCTGTACTTGAAAAGACATATATAATGTACAAACGAACCAGATGGTGTACACCTAGGACAAACAATATTCTAAGCTTTACCCCAATTAAAAAAAAAATTTAAAACCAAGAAGAAATAATGAGACATAAACTTATGGGGCTTTCTCCATGCACATTCCAATGTAATTTACAAACTAGGAACACGACTTCCAGAAAGGCTCTGCTGCCCTAGTACCCAGATATGGGAATGGAGATATGCTGCCTGCTTGAGGCCACTTCCCACAACAGCAGATTTAAACCCATTGCTAAAGGTGACTAAATATTCACCAAACTTGCAGTTCGCTAAAAGACACCTGCTTTCTAAAAAAATTCTGGGGTGGAAATCGACCAAAAATTTCAAAAGAGGGCAACCTTCCAAGAACACAATTTCAAGAGTTCTATTGTACTCCCAATTGTTTCCTTTTTTTTAACAGAAAAGAAAACGGTGGAGAAAAATGATGAGTTTTACGAATTTTCAAAGACATGCAAACCCAAATTACAAAAACCTATCAGCTCACAGCAGCCAGAAGGGCCATTAGCATAAATGCTGCAAACAATAAATGCTGAAGCGATTGTGGAGAAATGCGTACCCTGGATTCTAAGGGGGACGTGGTAAGAGCCACTAATGAAAACACAAAGAAGGTGCTTTGAAAAGGGAAACACGGTGCTACCAGTCAATCAATCACACCCACTGCTGGGCCTATCACCTGAGAAAATGAGAATCGAAAAGTCACAGGCTGGCAATCCTGCACTCCAACAATATTTACCATAGCCAACACTTGGAAGCAATGAAAATGTCCATCAACCGAGGAATGCACAAAGTAGAAGTGGTCCACGTACACAGTGGAAAATTACTCCAATAAAAAATAAAAATTAAATGTAAAAATCCAACAAAAGTAAGGAGACATCAGCTTGTGTGGGTTTGTCCGGGCACACTCCACTCTAATTTATAACCGAGAAACACCACAGGCCGCAAGGGCTTTTCCCTAGTTACCAGGGTGGGGGACCTAGAAAGGCTGCCGCCCTCTGGCAGTTACCTGCAAAAGCAGCTTTAAAGCCTGTGCTAATGGTCACTTCATAGGAACAAGTACTGCAGAACTGTAAATGAAACAGGCCCTCAAAATGTCTTGAGGGAGGTAAAGGCCAAAACATTTCAAAATATGACACATACTTAAAGAGAACACTTTGAAGAACTAAGGGGTAATCACAGCTTGAAAAATAGAAAAGGACATGCCTTAAAGCTCACTTTCAACAGATTATGTGGCACATTCGAATTCAACCACAGAGAGGTATCAGCTCACACTTGTCAGAATAACCATCAGCAAGAAAACTACAAACACTAAATGCTGAAGGTGTTGTGGAGAAATGCATACCCTCAACTTCAAAGGGGACGTAACTTGGAAAGGGCCACGAATGAGAACAGAATGCAGGTGCCTTAAAAGGTAAACATTGAGCTACTATATGATCCAGCAGGCCCACTCCTCGACGTAAAACCTAAGAAGAGAGAATTGGAAA
The DNA here is from genome assembly GCF_965194805.1 of Balaenoptera borealis. Classification (NCBI taxonomy): domain Eukaryota; kingdom Metazoa; phylum Chordata; class Mammalia; order Artiodactyla; family Balaenopteridae; genus Balaenoptera; species Balaenoptera borealis. Next base: position 101,764 of record NW_028123786.1, read on the forward strand.
GACACAGGCAGGCAAATCTGCACTGCACAGTATTACAATAGCCAAGATATGGAAGTAACCGAAAAGTCCACCAACAGATGGATGGACAAAGAAGAACTCCTCCATGTACAGATGGAATATTCGCTAGTGAAAAAAATGAAACAATGCCGTTTGCAGCACCATAGATGAGTCTAGACGTAATCACGCCACGTGTAGTAAGTGAGAAAGCAAAAGACACATATCCTATCATATCACTTTTAAGAGTTACTTAAAAATTGATACCAATGAAGATATTTCCACAGAGAAAGGCAATCACAGATTCATTAAAAAACTTATGGTTCACCAAATAGAAAGGGATGAGGATTGGATACATTGCCACATTGGGGTTAACAGAGATATACAAACCATGTGAAATATATAACCACCAAAGACGTACGGAAGACCAGGAGAAGACTACTCGACATTGTGTCATAACCTACATGGGAAAAGGATGCGAGGAAGAATAGTTCCATGTATATGTGTGAAAGAACCACATCTTGCACAAATAGAACAAACAAACCATTGTAATCATATTTACTGGGATAAAAAATAAAAAGTAAACTACAAATATGAACAAGAAGTAATGAGACATAAACTTAAAGGGCTTTTCCCTGGCACATTCCATTCTAAATTACAACCTACAACACCACTTCCATTAAGGCTCTGTTTCCCTAGTAACCAAATATGGTAAAGGGGAAATGCTGCCACCTTGTGGCCGTTTCCTCCAAGAGCAGCTTTAAACTCACAGCTAATGGTCACTTAACATTCCCAAGGACTCAGGGCTGTAAAGGACACCTGCCCTAAAAAATTGTGCTGAAGGAAGGAATGGACAAAACAATTCAAAACAGGCAAATGTTTCAAGAAGAGAGTATGAAGAGTTAAGTTTTACTCACGCTCTTTTAAAAAAAAGGAAAATGGATAAAAGCTCAACCTCAGGGAGTGTTAGACCCATGCAATCTAATCTACAAAAAGTTTCAACTTACACCAGTTGACTGACCATCAGCAAAAAGTCAACAAACAATAAATGCTGAAGGGGTTTTAGAGAACTGTGTACACTCTACCTGCTGGTGAGACGTGAAGGGGTAACAGCCAATAATGAGAACAGAAAGGAGCTGTGTTTAAAAGTATAACTGCAGGCACCATTCAATGCAGCAGGCGCACCATTGGACCTCTCACCTGAGAAGACAAGAATCGAGAAGACACAGGCCGCAAAAGCTGCAGTGCAGCCTTATTCACAATAGCCAAGACAGTGGAGCAATCAAAATGTCCAACAACAGGTGAATGGATAAAGAAGAAGTGGTTCATGTACACAATGGAATAATAGCCATGGAAAACAATGAACCACTGCTCTCTGAGGCACCACAAATGAGTCTGGAGATAATCAGGAAACATGAGGTAAGTCGGAAAGCAAAAGACCTATATTCTATGATATCACTTATAGGCGTTATCTAATAACTGACACAAAGGAACATATTTCCACAGAGAAAGACACTCACAGACTTAGAAAACAAACTATGCTCATCTAAAAGGAAAGGTGGGGGGAATCGATAAATTAAGATTAGTGTTACTATATGTATACAAACACATATTATATACATATCTCAAAAAGACCAACCATATAGCAAGGGAGGTCTGCGGAACCCTCAGTAACATTTTACATGGGAAGAGAATCTGTACTTGAAAAGACATATATAATGTACAAACGAACCAGATGGTGTACACCTAGGACAAACAATATTCTAAGCTTTACCCCAATTTAAAAAAATATTTAAAACCAAGAAGAAATAATGAGACATAAACTTATGGGGCTTTCTCCATGCACATTCCAATGTAATTTACAAACTAGGAACACGACTTCCAGAAAGGCTCTGCTGCCCTAGTACCCAGATATGGGAATGGAGATATGCTGCCTGCTTGAGGCCACTTCCCACAACAGCAGATTTAAACCCATTGCTAAAGGTCACTAAATATTCACCAAACTTGCAGTTCGCTAAAAGACACCTGCTTTCTAAAAAAATTCTGGGGTGGAAAATCGACCAAAAATTTCAAAAGAGGGCAACCTTCCAAGAACACAATTTCAAGAGTTCTATTGTACTCCCAATTGTTTCCTTTTTTTTAACAGAAAAGAAAACGGTGGAGAAAAATGATGAGTTTTACGAATTTTCAAAGACATGCAAACCCAAATTACAAAAACCTATCAGCTCACAGCAGCCAGAAGGGCCATTAGCATAAATGCTGCAAACAATAAATGCTGAAGCGATTGTGGAGAAATGCGTACCCTGGATTCTAAGGGGGACGTGGTAAGAGCCACTAATGAAAACACAAAGAAGGTGCTTTGAAAAGGGTAACACGGTGCTTCCAGTCAATCAATCACACCCACTGCTGGGCCTATCACCTGAGAAAATGAGAATCGAAAAGTCACAGGCTGGCAATCCTGCACTCCAACAATATTTACCATAGCCAACACTTGGAAGCAATGAAAATGTCCATCAACCGAGGAATGCACAAAGTAGAAGTGGTCCACGTACACAGTGGAAAATTACTCCAATAAAAAATAAAAATTAAATGTAAAAATCCAACAAAAGTAAGGAGACATCAGCTTGTGTGGGTTTGTCCGGGCACACTCCACTCTAATTTATAACCGAGAAACACCACAGGCCGCAAGGGCTTTTCCCTAGTTACCAGGGTGGGGGACCTAGAAAGGCTGCCGCCCTCTGGCAGTTACCTGCAAAAGCAGCTTTAAAGCCTGTGCTAATGGTCACTTCATAGGAACAAGTACTGCAGAACTGTAAATGAAACAGGCCCTCAAAATGTCTTGAGGGAGGTAAAGGCCAAAACATTTCAAAATATGACACATACTTAAAGAGAACACTTTGAAGAACTAAGGGGTAATCACAGCTTGAAAAATAGAAAAGGACATGCCTTAAAGCTCACTTTCAACAGATTATGTGGCACATTCGAATTCAACCACAGAGAGGTATCAGCTCACACTTGTCAGAATAACCATCAGCAAGAAAACTACAAACACTAAATGCTGAAGGTGTTGTGGAGAAATGCATACCCTCAACTTCAAAGGGGACGTAACTTGGAAAGGGCCACGAATGAGAACAGAATGCAGGTGCCTTAAAAGGTAAACATTGAGCTACTATATGATCCAGCAGGCCCACTCCTCGACGTAAAACCTAAGAAGAGAGAATTGGAAAGACACAGGCAGGCAAATCTGCACTGCACAGTATTACAATAGCCAAGATATGGAAGTAACCGAAAAGTCCACCAACAGATGGATGGACAAAGAAGAACTCCTCCATGTACAGATGGAATATTCGCTAGTGAAAAAAATGAAACAATGCCGTTTGCAGCACCATAGATGAGTCTAGACGTAATCACGCCACGTGTAGTAAGTGAGAAAGCAAAAGACACATATCCTATCATGTCACTTTTAAGAGTTACTTAAAAATTGATACCAATGAAGATATTTCCACAGAGAAAGGCAATCACAGATTCATTAAAAAACTTATGGTTCACCAAATAGAAAGGGATGAGGATTGGATACATTGCCACATTGGGGTTAACAGAGATATACAAACCATGTGAAATGTATAACCACCAAAGACGTACGGAAGACCAGGAGAAGACTACTCGACATTGTGTCATAACCTACATGGGAAAAGGATGCGAGGAAGAATAGTTCCATGTATATGTGTGAAAGAACCACATCTTGCACAAATAGAACAAACAAACCATTGTAATCATATTTACTGGGATAAAAAATAAAAAGTAAACTACAAATATGAACAAGAAGTAATGAGACATAAACTTAAAGGGCTTTTCCCTGGCACATTCCATTCTAAATTACAACCTACAACACCACTTCCATTAAGGCTCTGTTTCCCTAGTAACCAAATATGGTAAAGGGGAAATGCTGCCACCTTGTGGCCGTTTCCTCCAAGAGCAGCTTTAAACTCACAGCTAATGGTCACTTAACATTCCCAAGGACTCAGGGCTGTAAAGGACACCTGCCCTAAAAAATTGTGCTGAAGGAAGGAATGGACAAAACAATTCAAAACAGGCAAATGTTTCAAGAAGAGAGTATGAAGAGTTAAGTTTTACTCACGCTCTTTTAAAAAAAAAGAAAATGGATAAAAGCTCAACCTCAGGGAGTGTTAGACCCATGCAATCTAATCTACAAAAAGTTTCAACTTACACCAGTTGACTTACCATCAGCAAAAAGTCAACAAACAATAAATGCTGAAGGGGTTTTAGAGAACTGTGTACACTCTACCTGCTGGTGAGACGTGAAGGGGTAACAGCCAATAATGAGAACAGAAAGGAGCTGTGTTTAAAAGTATAACTGCAGGCACCATTCAATGCAGCAGGCGCACCATTGGACCTCTCACCTGAGAAGACAAGAATCGAGAAGACACAGGCCGCAAAAGCTGCAGTGCAGCCTTATTCACAATAGCCAAGACAGTGGAGCAATCAAAATGTCCAACAACAGGTGAATGGATAAAGAAGAAGTGGTCCATGTACACAATGGAATAATAGCCATGGAAAACAATGAACCACTGCTCTCTGAGGCACCACAAATGAGTCTGGAGATAATCACGAAACATGAGGTAAGTCGGAAAGCAAAAGACCTCTATTCTATGATATCACTTATAGGCGTTATCTAATAACTGACACAAAGGAACATATTTCCACAGAGAAAGACACTCACAGACTTAGAAAACAAACTATGCTCATCTAAAAGGAAAGGTGGGGGGAATCGATAAATTAAGATTAGTGTTACTATATGTATACAAACACATATTATATACATATCTCAAAAAGACCAACCATATAGCAAGGGAGGTCTGCGGAACCCTCAGTAACATTTTACATGGGAAGAGGATCTGTACTTGAAAAGACATATATAATGTACAAACGAACCAGATGGTGTACACCTAGGACAAACAATATTCTAAGCTTTACCCCAATTAAAAAAAAAATTTAAAAGCAAGAAGAAATAATGAGACATAAACTTATGGGGCTTTCTCCATGCACATTCCAATGTAATTTACAAACTAGGAACACGACTTCCAGAAAGGCTCTGCTGCCCTAGTACCCAGATATGGGAATGGAGATATGCTGCCTGCTTGAGGCCACTTCCCACAACAGCAGATTTAAACCCATTGCTAAAGGTGACTAAATATTCACCAAACTTGCAGTTCGCTAAAAGACACCTGCTTTCTAAAAAAATTCTGGGGTGGAAAATCGACCAAAAATTTCAAAAGAGGGCAACCTTCCAAGAACACAATTTCAAGAGTTCTATTGTACTCCCAATTGTTTCCTTTTTTTTAACAGAAAAGAAAACGGTGGAGAAAAATGATGAGTTTTACGAATTTTCAAAGACATGCAAACCCAAATTACAAAAACCTATCAGCTCACAGCAGCCAGAAGGGCCATTAGCATAAATGCTGCAAACAATAAATGCTGAAGCGATTGTGGAGAAATGCGTACCCTGGATTCTAAGGGGGACGTGGTAAGAGCCACTAATGAAAACACAAAGAAGGTGCTTTGAAAAGGGAAACACGGTGCTACCAGTCAATCAATCACACCCACTGCTGGGCCTATCACCTGAGAAAATGAGAATCGAAAAGTCACAGGCTGGCAATCCTGCACTCCAACAATATTTACCATAGCCAACACTTGGAAGCAATGAAAATGTCCATCAACCGAGGAATGCACAAAGTAGAAGTGGTCCACGTACACAGTGGAAAATTACTCCAATAAAAAATAAAAATTAAATGTAAAAATCCAACAAAAGTAAGGAGACATCAGCTTGTGTGGGTTTGTCCGGGCACACTCCACTCTAATTTATAACCGAGAAACACCACAGGCCGCAAGGGCTTTTCCCTAGTTACCAGGGTGGGGGACCTAGAAAGGCTGCCGCCCTCTGGCAGTTACCTGCAAAAGCAGCTTTAAAGCCTGTGCTAATGGTCACTTCATAGGAACAAGTACTGCAGAACTGTAAATGAAACAGGCCCTCAAAATGTCTTGAGGGAGGTAAAGGCCAAAACATTTCAAAATATGACACATACTTAAAGAGAACACTTTGAAGAACTAAGGGGTAATCACAGCTTGAAAAATAGAAAAGGACATGCCTTAAAGCTCACTTTCAACAGATTATGTGGCACATTCGAATTCAACCACAGAGAGGTATCAGCTCACACTTGTCAGAATAACCATCAGCAAGAAAACTACAAACACTAAATGCTGAAGGTGTTGTGGAGAAATGCATACCCTCAACTTCAAAGGGGACGTAACTTGGAAAGGGCCACGAATGAGAACAGAATGCAGGTGCCTTAAAAGGTAAACATTGAGCTACTATATGATCCAGCAGGCCCACTCCTCGACGTAAAACCTAAGAAGAGAGAATTGGAAAGACACAGGCAGGCAAATCTGCACTGCACAGTATTACAATAGCCAAGATATGGAAGTAACCGAAAAGTCCACCAACAGATGGATGGACAAAGAAGAACTCCTCCATGTACAGATGGAATATTCGCTAGTGAAAAAAATGAAACAATGCCGTTTGCAGCACCATAGATGAGTCTAGACGTAATCACGCCACGTGTAGTAAGTGAGAAAGCAAAAGACACATATCCTATCATATCACTTTTAAGAGTTACTTAAAAATTGATACCAATGAAGATATTTCCACAGAGAAAGGCAATCACAGATTCATTAAAAAACTTATGGTTCACCAAATAGAAAGGGATGAGGATTGGATACATTGCCACATTGGGGTTAACAGAGATATACAAACCATGTGAAATATATAACCACCAAAGACGTACGGAAGACCAGGAGAAGACTACTCGACATTGTGTCATAACCTACATGGGAAAAGGATGCGAGGAAGAATAGTTCCATGTATATGTGTGAAAGAACCACATCTTGCACAAATAGAACAAACAAACCATTGTAATCATATTTACTGGGATAAAAAATAAAAAGTAAACTACAAATATGAACAAGAAGTAATGAGACATAAACTTAAAGGGCTTTTCCCTGGCACATTCCATTCTAAATTACAACCTACAACACCACTTCCATTAAGGCTCTGTTTCCCTAGTAACCAAATATGGTAAAGGGGAAATGCTGCCACCTTGTGGCCGTTTCCTCCAAGAGCAGCTTTAAACTCACAGCTAATGGTCACTTAACATTCCCAAGGACTCAGGGCTGTAAAGGACACCTGCCCTAAAAAATTGTGCTGAAGGAAGGAATGGACAAAACAATTCAAAACAGGCAAATGTTTCAAGAAGAGAGTATGAAGAGTTAAGTTTTACTCACGCTCTTTTAAAAAAAAGGAAAATGGATAAAAGTTCAACCTCAGGGAGTGTTAGACCCATGCAATCTAATCTACAAAAAGTTTCAACTTACACCAGTTGACTGACCATCAGCAAAAAGTCAACAAACAATAAATGCTGAAGGGGTTTTAGAGAACTGTGTACACTCTACCTGCTGGTGAGACGTGAAGGGGTAACAGCCAATAATGAGAACAGAAAGGAGCTGTGTTTAAAAGTATAACTGCAGGCACCATTCAATGCAGCAGGCGCACCATTGGACCTCTCACCTGAGAAGACAAGAATCGAGAAGACACAGGCCGCAAAAGCTGCAGTGCAGCCTTATTCACAATAGCCAAGACAGTGGAGCAATCAAAATGTCCAACAACAGGTGAATGGATAAAGAAGAAGTGGTCCATGTACACAATGGAATAATAGCCATGGAAAACAATGAACCACTGCTCTCTGAGGCACCACAAATGAGTCTGGAGATAATCACGAAACATGAGGTAAGTCGGAAAGCAAAAGACCTCTATTCTATGATATCACTTATAGGCGTTATCTAATAACTGACACAAAGGAACATATTTCCACAGAGAAAGACACTCACAGACTTAGAAAACCAACTATGCTCATCTAAAAGGAAAGGTGGGGGGAATGGATAAATTAAGATTAGTGTTACTATATGTATACAAACACATATTATATACATATCTCAAAAAGACCAACCATATAGCAAGGGAGGTCTGCGGAACCCTCAGTAACATTTTACATGGGAAGAGGATCTGTACTTGAATAGACATATATAATGTACAAACGAACCAGATGGTGTACACCTAGGACAAACAATATTCTAAGCTTTACCCCAATTAAAAAAAAAATTTAAAACCAAGAAGAAATAATGAGACATAAACTTATGGGGCTTTCTCCATGCACATTCCAATGTAATTTACAAACTAGGAACACGACTTCCAGAAAGGCTCTGCTGCCCTAGTACCCAGATATGGGAATGGAGATATGCTGCCTGCTTGAGGCCACTTCCCACAACAGCAGATTTAAACCCATTGCTAAAGGTGACTAAATATTCACCAAACTTGCAGTTCGCTAAAAGACACCTGCTTTCTAAAAAAATTCTGGGGTGGAAAATCGACCAAAAATTTCAAAAGAGGGCAACCTTCCAAGAACACAATTTCAAGAGTTCTATTGTACTCCCAATTGTTTCCTTTTTTTTAACAGAAAAGAAAACGGTGGAGAAAAATGATGAGTTTTACGAATTTTCAAAGACATGCAAACCCAAATTACAAAAACCTATCAGCTCACAGCAGCCAGAAGGGCCATTAGCATAAATGCTGCAAACAATAAATGCTGAAGCGATTGTGGAGAAATGCGTACCCTGGATTCTAAGGGGGACGTGGTAAGAGCCACTAATGAAAACACAAAGAAGGTGCTTTGAAAAGGGAAACACGGTGCTACCAGTCAATCAATCACACCCACTGCTGGGCCTATCACCTGAGAAAATGAGAATCGAAAAGTCACAGGCTGGCAATCCTGCACTCCAACAATATTTACCATAGCCAACACTTGGAAGCAATGAAAATGTCCATCAACCGAGGAATGCACAAAGTAGAAGTGGTCCACGTACACAGTGGAAAATTACTCCAATAAAAAATAAAAATTAAATGTAAAAATCCAACAAAAGTAAGGAGACATCAGCTTGTGTGGGTTTGTCCGGGCACACTCCACTCTAATTTATAACCGAGAAACACCACAGGCCGCAAGGGCTTTTCCCTAGTTACCAGGGTGGGGGACCTAGAAAGGCTGCCGCCCTCTGGCAGTTACCTGCAAAAGCAGCTTTAAAGCCTGTGCTAATGGTCACTTCATAGGAACAAGTACTGCAGAACTGTAAATGAAACAGGCCCTCAAAATGTCTTGAGGGAGGTAAAGGCCAAAACATTTCAAAATATGACACATACTTAAAGAGAACACTTTGAAGAACTAAGGGGTAATCACAGCTTGAAAAATAGAAAAGGACATGCCTTAAAGCTCACTTTCAACAGATTATGTGGCACATTCGAATTCAACCACAGAGAGGTATCAGCTCACACTTGTCAGAATAACCATCAGCAAGAAAACTACAAACACTAAATGCTGAAGGTGTTGTGGAGAAATGCATACCCTCAACTTCAAAGGGGACGTAACTTGGAAAGGGCCACGAATGAGAACAGAATGCAGGTGCCTTAAAAGGTAAACATTGAGCTACTATATGATCCAGCAGGCCCACTCCTCGACGTAAAACCTAAGAAGAGAGAATTGGAAAGACACAGGCAGGCAAATCTGCACTGCACAGTATTACAATAGCCAAGATATGGAAGTAACCGAAAAGTCCACCAACAGATGGATGGACAAAGAAGAACTCCTCCATGTACAGATGGAATATTCGCTAGTGAAAAAAATGAAACAATGCCGTTTGCAGCACCATAGATGAGTCTAGACGTAATCACGCCACGTGTAGTAAGTGAGAAAGCAAAAGACACATATCCTATCATATCACTTTTAAGAGTTACTTAAAAATTGATACCAATGAAGATATTTCCACAGAGAAAGGCAATCACAGATTCATTAAAAAACTTATGGTTCACCAAATAGAAAGGGATGAGGATTGGATACATTGCCACATTGGGGTTAACAGAGATATACAAACCATGTGAAATATATAACCACCAAAGACGTACGGAAGACCAGGAGAAGACTACTCGACATTGTGTCATAACCTACATGGGAAAAGGATGCGAGGAAGAATAGTTCCATGTATATGTGTGAAAGAACCACATCTTGCACAAATAGAACAAACAAACCATTGTAATCATATTTACTGGGATAAAAAATAAAAAGTAAACTACAAATATGAACAAGAAGTAATGAGACATAAACTTAAAGGGCTTTTCCCTGGCACATTCCATTCTAAATTACAACCTACAACACCACTTCCATTAAGGCTCTGTTTCCCTAGTAACCAAATATGGTAAAGGGGAAATGCTGCCACCTTGTGGCCGTTTCCTCCAAGAGCAGCTTTAAACTCACAGCTAATGGTCACTTAACATTCCCAAGGACTCAGGGCTGTAAAGGACACCTGCCCTAAAAAATTGTGCTGAAGGAAGGAATGGACAAAACAATTCAAAACAGGCAAATGTTTCAAGAAGAGAGTATGAAGAGTTAAGTTTTACTCACGCTCTTTTAAAAAAAAGGAAAATGGATAAAAGTTCAACCTCAGGGAGTGTTAGACCCATGCAATCTAATCTACAAAAAGTTTCAACTTACACCAGTTGACTGACCATCAGCAAAAAGTCAACAAACAATAAATGCTGAAGGGGTTTTAGAGAACTGTGTACACTCTACCTGCTGGTGAGACGTGAAGGGGTAACAGCCAATAATGAGAACAGAAAGGAGCTGTGTTTAAAAGTATAACTGCAGGCACCATTCAATGCAGCAGGCGCACCATTGGACCTCTCACCTGAGAAGACAAGAATCGAGAAGACACAGGCCGCAAAAGCTGCAGTGCAGCCTTATTCACAATAGCCAAGACAGTGGAGCAATCAAAATGTCCAACAACAGGTGAATGGATAAAGAAGAAGTGGTCCATGTACACAATGGAATAATAGCCATGGAAAACAATGAACCACTGCTCTCTGAGGCACCACAAATGAGTCTGGAGATAATCACGAAACATGAGGTAAGTCGGAAAGCAAAAGACCTCTATTCTATGATATCACTTATAGGCGTTATCTAATAACTGACACAAAGGAACATATTTCCACAGAGAAAGACACTCACAGACTTAGAAAACCAACTATGCTCATCTAAAAGGAAAGGTGGGGGGAATGGATAAATTAAGATTAGTGTTACTATATGTATACAAACACATATTATATACATATCTCAAAAAGACCAACCATATAGCAAGGGAGGTCTGCGGAACCCTCAGTAACATTTTACATGGGAAGAGGATCTGTACTTGAATAGACATATATAATGTACAAACGAACCAGATGGTGTACACCTAGGACAAACAATATTCTAAGCTTTACCCCAATTAAAAAAAAAATTTAAAACCAAGAAGAAATAATGAGACATAAACTTATGGGGCTTTCTCCATGCACATTCCAATGTAATTTACAAACTAGGAACACGACTTCCAGAAAGGCTCTGCTGCCCTAGTACCCAGATATGGGAATGGAGATATGCTGCCTGCTTGAGGCCACTTCCCACAACAGCAGATTTAAACCCATTGCTAAAGGTGACTAAATATTCACCAAACTTGCAGTTCGCTAAAAGACACCTGCTTTCTAAAAAAATTCTGGGGTGGAAAATCGACCAAAAATTTCAAAAGAGGGCAACCTTCCAAGAACACAATTTCAAGAGTTCTATTGTACTCCCAATTGTTTCCTTTTTTTTAACAGAAAAGAAAACGGTGGAGAAAAATGATGAGTTTTACGAATTTTCAAAGACATGCAAACCCAAATTACAAAAACCTATCAGCTCACAGCAGCCAGAAGGGCCATTAGCATAAATGCTGCAAACAATAAATGCTGGAGCGATTGTGGAGAAATGCGTACCCTGGATTCTAAGGGGGACGTGGTAAGAGCCACTAATGAAAACACAAAGAAGGTGCTTTGAAAAGGGAAACACGGTGCTACCAGTCAATCAATCACACCCACTGCTGGGCCTATCACCTGAGAAAATGAGAATCGAAAAGTCACAGGCTGGCAATCCTGCACTCCAACAATATTTACCATAGCCAACACTTGGAAGCAATGAAAATGTCCATCAACCGAGGAATGCACAAAGTAGAAGTGGTCCACGTACACAGTGGAAAATTACTCCAATAAAAAATAAAAATTAAATGTAAAAATCCAACAAAAGTAAGGAGACATCAGCTTGTGTGGGTTTGTCCGGGCACACTCCACTCTAATTTATAACCGAGAAACACCACAGGCCGCAAGGGCTTTTCCCTAGTTACCAGGGTGGGGGACCTAGAAAGGCTGCCGCCCTCTGGCAGTTACCTGCAAAAGCAGCTTTAAAGCCTGTGCTAATGGTCACTTCATAGGAACAAGTACTGCAGAACTGTAAATGAAACAGGCCCTCAAAATGTCTTGAGGGAGGTAAAGGCCAAAACATTTCAAAATATGACACATACTTAAAGAGAACACTTTGAAGAACTAAGGGGTAATCACAGCTTGAAAAATAGAAAAGGACATGCCTTAAAGCTCACTTTCAACAGATTATGTGGCACATTCGAATTCCACCACAGAGAGGTATCAGCTCACACTTGTCAGAATAACCATCAGCAAGAAAACTACAAACACTAAATGCTGAAGGTGTTGTGGAGAAATGCATACCCTCAACTTTAAAGGGGACGTAACTTGGAAAGGGCCACGAATGAGAACAGAATGCAGGTGCCTTAAAAGGTAAACATTGAGCTACTATATGATCCAGCAGGCCCACTCCTCGACGTAAAACCTAAGAAGAGAGAATTGGAAAGACACAGGCAGGCAAATCTGCACTGCACAGTATTACAATAGCCAAGATATGGAAGTAACCGAAAAGTCCACCAACAGATGGATGGACAAAGAAGAACTCCTCCATGTACAGATGGAATATTCGCTAGTGAAAAAAATGAAACAATGCCGTTTGCAGCACCATAGATGAGTCTAGACGTAATCACGCCACGTGTAGTAAGTGAGAAAGCAAAAGACACATATCCTATCATATCACTTTTAAGAGTTACTTAAAAATTGATACCAATGAAGATATTTCCACAGAGAAAGGCAATCACAGATTCATTAAAAAACTTATGGTTCACCAAATAGAAAGGGATGAGGATTGGATACATTGCCACATTGGGGTTAACAGAGATATACAAACCATGTGAAATATATAACCACCAAAGACGTACGGAAGACCAGGAGAAGACTACTCGACATTGTGTCATAACCTACATGGGAAAAGGATGCGAGGAAGAATAGTTCCATGTATATGTGTGAAAGAACCACATCTTGCACAAATAGAACAAACAAACCATTGTAATCATATTTACTGGGATAAAAAATAAAAAGTAAACTACAAATATGAACAAGAAGTAATGAGACATAAACTTAAAGGGCTTTTCCCTGGCACATTCCATTCTAAATTACAACCTACAACACCACTTCCATTAAGGCTCTGTTTCCCTAGTAACCAAATATGGTAAAGGGGAAATGCTGCCACCTTGTGGCCGTTTCCTCCAAGAGCAGCTTTAAACTCACAGCTAATGGTCACTTAACATTCCCAAGGACTCAGGGCTGTAAAGGACACCTGCCCTAAAAAATTGTGCTGAAGGAAGGAATGGACAAAACAATTCAAAACAGGCAAATGTTTCAAGAAGAGAGTATGAAGAGTTAAGTTTTACTCACGCTCTTTTAAAAAAAAGGAAAATGGATAAAAGCTCAACCTCAGGGAGTGTTAGACCCATGCAATCTAATCTACAAAAAGTTTCAACTTACACCAGTTGACTGACCATCAGCAAAAAGTCAACAAACAATAAATGCTGAAGGGGTTTTAGAGAACTGTGTACACTCTACCTGCTGGTGAGACGTGAAGGGGTAACAGCCAATAATGAGAACAGAAAGGAGCTGTGTTTAAAAGTATAACTGCAGGCACCATTCAATGCAGCAGGCGCACCATTGGACCTCTCACCTGAGAAGACAAGAATCGAGAAGACACAGGCCGCAAAAGCTGCAGTGCAGCCTTATTCACAATAGCCAAGACAGTGGAGCAATCAAAATGTCCAACAACAGGTGAATGGATAAAGAAGAAGTGGTCCATGTACACAATGGAATAATAGCCATGGAAAACAATGAACCACTGCTCTCTGAGGCACCACAAATGAGTCTGGAGATAATCACGAAACATGAGGTAAGTCGGAAAGCAAAAGACCTATATTCTATGATATCACTTATAGGCGTTATCTAATAACTGACACAAAGGAACATATTTCCACAGAGAAAGACACTCACAGACTTAGAAAACAAACTATGCTCATCTAAAAGGAAAGGTGGGGGGAATCGATAAATTAAGATTAGTGTTACTATATGTATACAAACACATATTATATACATATCTCAAAAAGACCAACCATATAGCAAGGGAGGTCTGCGGAACCCTCAGTAACATTTTACATGGGAAGAGGATCTGTACTTGAAAAGACATATATAATGTACAAACGAACCAGATGGTGTACACCTAGGACAAACAATATTCTAAGCTTTACCCCAATTAAAAAAAAAATTTAAAAGCAAGAAGAAATAATGAGACATAAACTTATGGGGCTTTCTCCATGCACATTCCAATGTAATTTACAAACTAGGAACACGACTTCCAGAAAGGCTCTGCTGCCCTAGTACCCAGATATGGGAATGGAGATATGCTGCCTGCTTGAGGCCACTTCCCACAACAGCAGATTTAAACCCATTGCTAAAGGTGACTAAATATTCACCAAACTTGCAGTTCGCTAAAAGACACCTGCTTTCTAAAAAAATTCTGGGGTGGAAAATCGACCAAAAATTTCAAAAGAGGGCAACCTTCCAAGAACACAATTTCAAGAGTTCTATTGTACTCCCAATTGTTTCCTTTTTTTTAACAGAAAAGAAAACGGTGGAGAAAAATGATGAGTTTTACGAATTTTCAAAGACATGCAAACCCAAATTACAAAAACCTATCAGCTCACAGCAGCCAGAAGGGCCATTAGCATAAATGCTGCAAACAATAAATGCTGAAGCGATTGTGGAGAAATGCGTACCCTCGATTCTAAGGGGGACGTGGTAAGAGCCACTAATGAAAACACAAAGAAGGTGCTTTGAAAAGGGAAACACGGTGCTACCAGTCAATCAATCACACCCACTGCTGGGCCTATCACCTGAGAAAATGAGAATCGAAAAGTCACAGGCTGGCAATCCTGCACTCCAACAATATTTACCATAGCCAACACTTGGAAGCAATGAAAATGTCCATCAACCGAGGAATGCACAAAGTAGAAGTGGTCCACGTACACAGTGGAAAATTACTCCAATAAAAAATAAAAATTAAATGTAAAAATCCAACAAAAGTAAGGAGACATCAGCTTGTGTGGGTTTGTCCGGGCACACTCCACTCTAATTTATAACCGAGAAACACCACAGGCCGCAAGGGCTTTTCCCTAGTTACCAGGGTGGGGGACCTAGAAAGGCTGCCGCCCTCTGGCAGTTACCTGCAAAAGCAGCTTTAAAGCCTGTGCTAATGGTCACTTCATAGGAACAAGTACTGCAGAACTGTAAATGAAACAGGCCCTCAAAATGTCTTGAGGGAGGTAAAGGCCAAAACATTTCAAAATATGACACATACTTAAAGAGAACACTTTGAAGAACTAAGGGGTAATCACAGCTTGAAAAATAGAAAAGGACATGCCTTAAAGCTCACTTTCAACAGATTATGTGGCACATTCGAATTCAACCACAGAGAGGTATCAGCTCACACTTGTCAGAATAACCATCAGCAAGAAAACTACAAACACTAAATGCTGAAGGTGTTGTGGAGAAATGCATACCCTCAACTTCAAAGGGGACGTAACTTGGAAAGGGCCACGAATGAGAACAGAATGCAGGTGCCTTAAAAGGTAAACATTGAGCTACTATATGATCCAGCAGGCCCACTCCTCGACGTAAAACCTAAGAAGAGAGAATTGGAAAGACACAGGCAGGCAAATCTGCACTGCACAGTATTACAATAGCCAAGATATGGAAGTAACCGAAAAGTCCACCAACAGATGGATGGACAAAGAAGAACTCCTCCATGTACAGATGGAATATTCGCTAGTGAAAAAAATGAAACAATGCCGTTTGCAGCACCATAGATGAGTCTAGACGTAATCACGCCACGTGTAGTAAGTGAGAAAGCAAAAGACACATATCCTATCATATCACTTTTAAGAGTTACTTAAAAATTGATACCAATGAAGATATTTCCACAGAGAAAGGCAATCACAGATTCATTAAAAAACTTATGGTTCACCAAATAGAAAGGGATGAGGATTGGATACATTGCCACATTGGGGTTAACAGAGATATACAAACCATGTGAAATATATAACCACCAAAGACGTACGGAAGACCAGGAGAAGACTACTCGACATTGTGTCATAACCTACATGGGAAAAGGATGCGAGGAAGAATAGTTCCATGTATATGTGTGAAAGAACCACATCTTGCACAAATAGAACAAACAAACCATTGTAATCATATTTACTGGGATAAAAAATAAAAAGTAAACTACAAATATGAACAAGAAGTAATGAGACATAAACTTAAAGGGCTTTTCCCTGGCACATTCCATTCTAAATTACAACCTACAACACCACTTCCATTAAGGCTCTGTTTCCCTAGTAACCAAATATGGTAAAGGGGAAATGCTGCCACCTTGTGGCCGTTTCCTCCAAGAGCAGCTTTAAACTCACAGCTAATGGTCACTTAACATTCCCAAGGACTCAGGGCTGTAAAGGACACCTGCCCTAAAAAATTGTGCTGAAGGAAGGAATGGACAAAACAATTCAAAACAGGCAAATGTTTCAAGAAGAGAGTATGAAGAGTTAAGTTTTACTCACGCTCTTTTAAAAAAAAGGAAAATGGATAAAAGTTCAACCTCAGGGAGTGTTAGACCCATGCAATCTAATCTACAAAAAGTTTCAACTTACACCAGTTGACTGACCATCAGCAAAAAGTCAACAAACAATAAATGCTGAAGGGGTTTTAGAGAACTGTGTACACTCTACCTGCTGGTGAGACGTGAAGGGGTAACAGCCAATAATGAGAACAGAAAGGAGCTGTGTTTAAAAGTATAACTGCAGGCACCATTCAATGCAGCAGGCGCACCATTGGACCTCTCACCTGAGAAGACAAGAATCGAGAAGACACAGGCCGCAAAAGCTGCAGTGCAGCCTTATTCACAATAGCCAAGACAGTGGAGCAATCAAAATGTCCAACAACAGGTGAATGGATAAAGAAGAAGTGGTCCATGTACACAATGGAATAATAGCCATGGAAAACAATGAACCACTGCTCTCTGAGGCACCACAAATGAGTCTGGAGATAATCACGAAACATGAGGTAAGTCGGAAAGCAAAAGACCTATATTCTATGATATCACTTATAGGCGTTATCTAATAACTGACACAAAGGAACATATTTCCACAGAGAAAGACACTCACAGACTTAGAAAACAAACTATGCTCATCTAAAAGGAAAGGTGGGGGGAATCGATAAATTAAGATTAGTGTTACTATATGTATACAAACACATATTATATACATATCTCAAAAAGACCAACCATATAGCAAGGGAGGTCTGCGGAACCCTCAGTAACATTTTACATGGGAAGAGGATCTGTACTTGAATAGACATATATAATGTACAAACGAACCAGATGGTGTACACCTAGGACAAACAATATTCTAAGCTTTACCCCAATTAAAAAAAAAATTTAAAACCAAGAAGAAATAATGAGACATAAACTTATGGGGCTTTCTCCATGCACATTCCAATGTAATTTACAAACTAGGAACACGACTTCCAGAAAGGCTCTGCTGCCCTAGTACCCAGATATGGGAATGGAGATATGCTGCCTGCTTGAGGCCACTTCCCACAACAGCAGATTTAAACCCATTGCTAAAGGTCACTAAATATTCACCAAACTTGCAGTTCGCTAAAAGACACCTGCTTTCTAAAAAAATTCTGGGGTGGAAAATCGACCAAAAATTACAAAAGAGGGCAACCTTCCAAGAACACAATTTCAAGAGTTCTATTGTACTCCCAATTGTTTCCTTTTTTTTAACAGAAAAGAAAACGGTGGAGAAAAATGATGAGTTTTACGAATTTTCAAAGACATGCAAACCCAAATTACAAAAACCTATCAGCTCACAGCAGCCAGAAGGGCCATTAGCATAAATGCTGCAAACAATAAATGCTGGAGCGATTGTGGAGAAGTGCGTACCCTGGATTCTAAGGGGGACGTGGTAAGAGCCACTAATGAAAACACAAAGAAGGTGCTTTGAAAAGGGAAACACGGTGCTACCAGTCAATCAATCACACCCACTGCTGGGCCTATCACCTGAGAAAATGAGAATCGAAAAGTCACAGGCTGGCAATCCTGCACTCCAACAATATTTACCATAGCCAACACTTGGAAGCAATGAAAATGTCCATCAACCGAGGAATGCACAAAGTAGAAGTGGTCCACGTACACAGTGGAACCTTACTCCAATAAAAAATAAAAATTAAATGTAAAAATCCAACAAAAGTAAGGAGACATCAGCTTGTGTGGGTTTGTCCGGGCACACTCCACTCTAATTTATAACCGAGAAACACCACAGGCCGCAAGGGCTTTTCCCTAGTTACCAGGGTGGGGGACCTAGAAAGGCTGCCGCCCTCTGGCAGTTACCTGCAAAAGCAGCTTTAAAGCCTGTGCTAATGGTCACTTCATAGGAACAAGTACTGCAGAACTGTAAATGAAACAGGCCCTCAAAATGTCTTGAGGGAGGTAAAGGCCAAAACATTTCAAAATATGACACATACTTAAAGAGAACACTTTGAAGAACTAAGGGGTAATCACAGCTTGAAAAATAGAAAAGGACATGCCTTAAAGCTCACTTTCAACAGATTATGTGGCACATTCGAATTCAACCACAGAGAGGTATCAGCTCACACTTGTCAGAATAACCATCAGCAAGAAAACTACAAACACTAAATGCTGAAGGTGTTGTGGAGAAATGCATACCCTCAACTTCAAAGGGGACGTAACTTGGAAAGGGCCACGAATGAGAACAGAATGCAGGTGCCTTAAAAGGTAAACATTGAGCTACTATATGATCCAGCAGGCCCACTCCTCGACGTAAAACCTAAGAAGAGAGAATTGGAAAGACACAGGCAGGCAAATCTGCACTGCACAGTATTACAATAGCCAAGATATGGAAGTAACCGAAAAGTCCACCAACAGATGGATGGACAAAGAAGAACTCCTCCATGTACAGATGGAATATTCGCTAGTGAAAAAAATGAAACAATGCCGTTTGCAGCACCATAGATGAGTCTAGACGTAATCACGCCACGTGTAGTAAGTGAGAAAGCAAAAGACACATATCCTATCATATCACTTTTAAGAGTTACTTAAAAATTGATACCAATGAAGATATTTCCACAGAGAAAGGCAATCACAGATTCATTAAAAAACTTATGGTTCACCAAATAGAAAGGGATGAGGATTGGATACATTGCCACATTGGGGTTAACAGAGATATACAAACCATGTGAAATATATAACCACCAAAGACGTACGGAAGACCAGGAGAAGACTACTCAACATTGTGTCATAACCTACATGGGAAAAGGATGCGAGGAAGAATAGTTCCATGTATATGTGTGAAAGAACCACATCTTGCACAAATAGAACAAACAAACCATTGTAATCATATTTACTGGGATAAAAAATAAAAAGTAAACTACAAATATGAACAAGAAGTAATGAGACATAAACTTAAAGGGCTTTTCCCTGGCACATTCCATTCTAAATTACAACCTACAACACCACTTCCATTAAGGCTCTGTTTCCCTAGTAACCAAATATGGTAAAGGGGAAATGCTGCCACCTTGTGGCCGTTTCCTCCAAGAGCAGCTTTAAACTCACAGCTAATGGTCACTTAACATTCCCAAGGACTCAGGGCTGTAAAGGACACCTGCCCTAAAAAATTGTGCTGAAGGAAGGAATGGACAAAACAATTCAAAACAGGCAAATGTTTCAAGAAGAGAGTATGAAGAGTTAAGTTTTACTCACGCTCTTTTAAAAAAAAGGAAAATGGATAAAAGCTCAACCTCAGGGAGTGTTAGACCCATGCAATCTAATCTACAAAAAGTTTCAACTTACACCAGTTGACTTACCATCAGCAAAAAGTCAACAAACAATAAATGCTGAAGGGGTTTTAGAGAACTGTGTACACTCTACCTGCTGGTGAGACGTGAAGGGGTAACAGCCAATAATGAGAACAGAAAGGAGCTGTGTTTAAAAGTATAACTGCAGGCACCATTCAATGCAGCAGGCGCACCATTGGACCTCTCACCTGAGAAGACAAGAATCGAGAAGACACAGGCCGCAAAAGCTGCAGTGCAGCCTTATTCACAATAGCCAAGACAGTGGAGCAATCAAAATGTCCAACAACAGGTGAATGGATAAAGAAGAAGTGGTCCATGTACACAATGGAATAATAGCCATGGAAAACAATGAACCACTGCTCTCTGAGGCACCACAAATGAGTCTGGAGATAATCACGAAACATGAGGTAAGTCGGAAAGCAAAAGACCTCTATTCTATGATATCACTTATAGGCGTTATCTAATAACTGACACAAAGGAACATATTTCCACAGAGAAAGACACTCACAGACTTAGAAAACCAACTATGCTCATCTAAAAGGAAAGGTGGGGGGAATGGATAAATTAAGATTAGTGTTACTATATGTATACAAACACATATTATATACATATCTCAAAAAGACCAACCATATAGCAAGGGAGGTCTGCGGAACCGTCAGTAACATTTTACATGGGAAGAGGATCTGTACTTGAATAGACATATATAATGTACAAACGAACCAGATGGTGTACACCTAGGAAAAACAATATTCTAAGCTTTACCCCAATTAAAAAAAAAATTTAAAACCAAGAAGAAATAATGAGACATAAACTTATGGGGCTTTCTCCATGCACATTCCAATGTAATTTACAAACTAGGAACACGACTTCCAGAAAGGCTCTGCTGCCCTAGTACCCAGATATGGGAATGGAGATATGCTGCCTGCTTGAGGCCACTTCCCACAACAGCAGATTTAAACCCATTGCTAAAGGTCACTAAATATTCACCAAACTTGCAGTTCGCTAAAAGACACCTGCTTTCTAAAAAAATTCTGGGGTGGAAAATCGACCAAAAATTTCAAAAGAGGGCAACCTTCCAAGAACACAATTTCAAGAGTTCTATTGTACTCCCAATTGTTTCCTTTTTTTTAACAGAAAAGAAAACGGTGGAGAAAAATGATGAGTTTTACGAATTTTCAAAGACATGCAAACCCAAATTACAAAAACCTATCAGCTCACAGCAGCCAGAAGGGCCATTAGCATAAATGCTGCAAACAATAAATGCTGAAGCGATTGTGGAGAAATGCGTACCCTGGATTCTAAGGGGGACGTGGTAAGAGCCACTAATGAAAACACAAAGAAGGTGCTTTGAAAAGGGTAACACGGTGCTTCCAGTCAATCAATCACACCCACTGCTGGGCCTATCACCTGAGAAAATGAGAATCGAAAAGTCACAGGCTGGCAATCCTGCACTCCAACAATATTTACCATAGCCAACACTTGGAAGCAATGAAAATGTCCATCAACCGAGGAATGCACAAAGTAGAAGTGGTCCACGTACACAGTGGAAAATTACTCCAATAAAAAATAAAAATTAAATGTAAAAATCCAACAAAAGTAAGGAGACATCAGCTTGTGTGGGTTTGTCCGGGCACACTCCACTCTAATTTATAACCGAGAAACACCACAGGCCGCAAGGGCTTTTCCCTAGTTACCAGGGTGGGGGACCTAGAAAGGCTGCCGCCCTCTGGCAGTTACCTGCAAAAGCAGCTTTAAAGCCTGTGCTAATGGTCACTTCATAGGAACAAGTACTGCAGAACTGTAAATGAAACAGGCCCTCAAAATGTCTTGAGGGAGGTAAAGGCCAAAACATTTCAAAATATGACACATACTTAAAGAGAACACTTTGAAGAACTAAGGGGTAATCACAGCTTGAAAAATAGAAAAGGACATGCCTTAAAGCTCAATTTCAACAGATTATGTGGCACATTCGAATTCAACCACAGAGAGGTATCAGCTCACACTTGTCAGAATAACCATCAGCAAGAAAACTACAAACACTAAATGCTGAAGGTGTTGTGGAGAAATGCATACCCTCAACTTCAAAGGGGACGTAACTTGGAAAGGGCCACGAATGAGAACAGAATGCAGGTGCCTTAAAAGGTAAACATTGAGCTACTATATGATCCAGCAGGCCCACTCCTCGACGTAAAACCTAAGAAGAGAGAATTGGAAAGACACAGGCAGGCAAATCTGCACTGCACAGTATTACAATAGCCAAGATATGGAAGTAACCGAAAAGTCCACCAACAGATGGATGGACAAAGAAGAACTCCTCCATGTACAGATGGAATATTCGCTAGTGAAAAAAATGAAACAATGCCGTTTGCAGCACCATAGATGAGTCTAGACGTAATCACGCCACGTGTAGTAAGTGAGAAAGCAAAAGACACATATCCTATCATATCACTTTTAAGAGTTACTTAAAAATTGATACCAATGAAGATATTTCCACAGAGAAAGGCAATCACAGATTCATTAAAAAACTTATGGTTCACCAAATAGAAAGGGATGAGGATTGGATACATTGCCACATTGGGGTTAACAGAGATATACAAACCATGTGAAATATATAACCACCAAAGACGTACGGAAGACCAGGAGAAGACTACTCAACATTGTGTCATAACCTACATGGGAAAAGGATGCGAGGAACAATAGATACATGTATATGTGTGAAAGAACCACATCTTGCACAAATAGAACAAACAAACCATTGTAATCATATTTACTGGGATAAAAAATAAAAAGTAAACTACAAATATGAACAAGAAGTAATGAGACATAAACTTAAAGGGCTTTTCCCTGGCACATTCCATTCTAAATTACAACCTACAACACCACTTCCATTAAGGCTCTGTTTCCCTAGTAACCAAATATGGTAAAGGGGAAATGCTGCCACCTTGTGGCCGTTTCCTCCAAGAGCAGCTTTAAACTCACAGCTAATGGTCACTTAACATTCCCAAGGACTCAGGGCTGTAAAGGACACCTGCCCTAAAAAATTGTGCTGAAGGAAGGAATGGACAAAACAATTCAAAACAGGCAAATGTTTCAAGAAGAGAGTATGAAGAGTTAAGTTTTACTCACGCTCTTTTAAAAAAAAGGAAAATGGATAAAAGCTCAACCTCAGGGAATGTTAGACCCATGCAATCTAATCTACAAAAAGTTTCAACTTACACCAGTTGACTTACCATCAGCAAAAAGTCAACAAACAATAAATGCTGAAGGGGTTTTAGAGAACTGTGTACACTCTACCTGCTGGTGAGACGTGAAGGGGTAACAGCCAATAATGAGAACAGAAAGGAGCTGTGTTTAAAAGTATAACTGCAGGCACCATTCAATGCAGCAGGCGCACCATTGGACCTCTCACCTGAGAAGACAAGAATCGAGAAGACACAGGCCGCAAAAGCTGCAGTGCAGCCTTATTCACAATAGCCAAGACAGTGGAGCAATCAAAATGTCCAACAACAGGTGAATGGATAAAGAAGAAGTGGTCCATGTACACAATGGAATAATAGCCATGGAAAACAATGAACCACTGCTCTCTGAGGCACCACAAATGAGTCTGGAGATAATCACGAAACATGAGGTAAGTCGGAAAGCAAAAGACCTCTATTCTATGATATCACTTATAGGCGTTATCTAATAACTGACACAAAGGAACATATTTCCACAGAGAAAGACACTCACAGACTTAGAAAACCAACTATGCTCATCTAAAAGGAAAGGTGGGGGGAATGGATAAATTAAGATTAGTGTTACTATATGTATACAAACACATATTATATACATATCTCAAAAAGACCAACCATATAGCAAGGGAGGTCTGCGGAACCCTCAGTAACATTTTACATGGGAAGAGGATCTGTACTTGAATAGACATATATAATGTACAAACGAACCAGATGGTGTACACCTAGGACAAACAATATTCTAAGCTTTACCCCAATTAAAAAAAAAATTTAAAACCAAGAAGAAATAATGAGACATAAACTTATGGGTCTTTCTCCATGCACATTCCAATGTAATTTACAAACTAGGAACACGACTTCCAGAAAGGCTCTGCTGCCCTAGTACCCAGATATGGGAATGGAGATATGCTGCCTGCTTGAGGCCACTTCCCACAACAGCAGATTTAAACCCATTGCTAAAGGTCACTAAATATTCACCAAACTTGCAGTTCGCTAAAAGACACCTGCTTTCTAAAAAAATTCTGGGGTGGAAAATCGACCAAAAATTTCAAAAGAGGGCAACCTTCCAAGAACACAATTTCAAGAGTTCTATTGTACTCCCAATTGTTTCCTTTTTTTTAACAGAAAAGAAAACGGTGGAGAAAAATGATGAGTTTTACGAATTTTCAAAGACATGCAAACCCAAATTACAAAAACCTATCAGCTCACAGCAGCCAGAAGGGCCATTAGCATAAATGCTGCAAACAATAAATGCTGAAGCGATTGTGGAGAAATGCGTACCCTGGATTCTAAGGGGGACGTGGTAAGAGCCACTAATGAAAACACAAAGAAGGTGCTTTGAAAAGGGTAACACGGTGCTTCCAGTCAATCAATCACACCCACTGCTGGGCCTATCACCTGAGAAAATGAGAATCGAAAAGTCACAGGCTGGCAATCCTGCACTCCAACAATATTTACCATAGCCAACACTTGGAAGCAATGAAAATGTCCATCAACCGAGGAATGCACAAAGTAGAAGTGGTCCACGTACACAGTGGAAAATTACTCCAATAAAAAATAAAAATTAAATGTAAAAATCCAACAAAAGTAAGGAGACATCAGCTTGTGTGGGTTTGTCCGGGCACACTCCACTCTAATTTATAACCGAGAAACACCACAGGCCGCAAGGGCTTTTCCCTAGTTACCAGGGTGGGGGACCTAGAAAGGCTGCCGCCCTCTGGCAGTTACCTGCAAAAGCAGCTTTAAAGCCTGTGCTAATGGTCACTTCATAGGAACAAGTACTGCAGAACTGTAAATGAAACAGGCCCTCAAAATGTCTTGAGGGAGGTAAAGGCCAAAACATTTCAAAATATGACACATACTTAAAGAGAACACTTTGAAGAACTAAGGGGTAATCACAGCTTGAAAAATAGAAAAGGACATGCCTTAAAGCTCAATTTCAACAGATTATGTGGCACATTCGAATTCAACCACAGAGAGGTATCAGCTCACACTTGTCAGAATAACCATCAGCAAGAAAACTACAAACACTAAATGCTGAAGGTGTTGTGGAGAAATGCATACCCTCAACTTCAAAGGGGACGTAACTTGGAAAGGGCCACGAATGAGAACAGAATGCAGGTGCCTTAAAAGGTAAACATTGAGCTACTATATGATCCAGCAGGCCCACTCCTCGACGTAAAACCTAAGAAGAGAGAATTGGAAAGACACAGGCAGGCAAATCTGCACTGCACAGTATTACAATAGCCAAGATATGGAAGTAACCGAAAAGTCCACCAACAGATGGATGGACAAAGAAGAACTCCTCCATGTACAGATGGAATATTCGCTAGTGAAAAAAATGAAACAATGCCGTTTGCAGCACCATAGATGAGTCTAGACGTAATCACGCCACGTGTAGTAAGTGAGAAAGCAAAAGACACATATCCTATCATATCACTTTTAAGAGTTACTTAAAAATTGATACCAATGAAGATATTTCCACAGAGAAAGGCAATCACAGATTCATTAAAAAACTTATGGTTCACCAAATAGAAAGGGATGAGGATTGGATACATTGCCACATTGGGGTTAACAGAGATATACAAACCATGTGAAATATATAACCACCAAAGACGTACGGAAGACCAGGAGAAGACTACTCAACATTGTGTCATAACCTACATGGGAAAAGGATGCGAGGAAGAATAGTTCCATGTATATGTGTGAAAGAACCACATCTTGCACAAATAGAACAAACAAACCATTGTAATCATATTTACTGGGATAAAAAATAAAAAGTAAACTACAAATATGAACAAGAAGTAATGAGACATAAACTTAAAGGGCTTTTCCCTGGCACATTCCATTCTAAATTACAACCTACAACACCACTTCCATTAAGGCTCTGTTTCCCTAGTAACCAAATATGGTAAAGGGGAAATGCTGCCACCTTGTGGCCGTTTCCTCCCAGAGCAGCTTTAAACTCACAGCTAATGGTCACTTAACATTCCCAAGGACTCAGGGCTGTAAAGGACACCTGCCCTAAAAAATTGTGCTGAAGGAAGGAATGGACAAAACAATTCAAAACAGGCAAATGTTTCAAGAAGAGAGTATGAAGAGTTAAGTTTTACTCACGCTCTTTTAAAAAAAAGGAAAATGGATAAAAGCTCAACCTCAGGGAGTGTTAGACCCATGCAATCTAATCTACAAAAAGTTTCAACTTACACCAGTTGACTTACCATCAGCAAAAAGTCAACAAACAATAAATGCTGAAGGGGTTTTAGAGAACTGTGTACACTCTACCTGCTGGTGAGACGTGAAGGGGTAACAGCCAATAATGAGAACAGAAAGGAGCTGTGTTTAAAAGTATAACTGCAGGCACCATTCAATGCAGCAGGCGCACCATTGGACCTCTCACCTGAGAAGACAAGAATCGAGAAGACACAGGCCGCAAAAGCTGCAGTGCAGCCTTATTCACAATAGCCAAGACAGTGGAGCAATCAAAATGTCCAACAACAGGTGAATGGATAAAGAAGAAGTGGTCCATGTACACAATGGAATAATAGCCATGGAAAACAATGAACCACTGCTCTCTGAGGCACCACAAATGAGTCTGGAGATAATCACGAAACATGAGGTAAGTCGGAAAGCAAAAGACCTATATTCTATGATATCACTTATAGGCGTTATCTAATAACTGACACAAAGGAACATATTTCCACAGAGAAAGACACTCACAGACTTAGAAAACAAACTATGCTCATCTAAAAGGAAAGGTGGGGGGAATGGATAAATTAAGATTAGTGTTACTATATGTATACAATCACATATTATATACATATCTCAAAAAGACCAACCATATAGCAAGGGAGGTCTGCGGAACCCTCAGTAACATTTTACATGGGAAGAGGATCTGTACTTGAATAGACATATATAATGTACAAACGAACCAGATGGTGTACACCTAGGACAAACAATATTCTAAGCTTTACCCCAATTAAAAAAAAATTTAAAACCAAGAAGAAATAATGAGACATAAACTTATGGGGCTTTCTCCATGCACATTCCAATGTAATTTACAAACTAGGAACACGACTTCCAGAAAGGCTCTGCTGCCCTAGTACCCAGATATGGGAATGGAGATATGCTGCCTGCTTGAGGCCACTTCCCACAACAGCAGATTTAAACCCATTGCTAAAGGTGACTAAATATTCACCAAACTTGCAGTTCGCTAAAAGACACCTGCTTTCTAAAAAAATTCTGGGGTGGAAAATCGACCAAAAATTTCAAAAGAGGGCAACCTTCCAAGAACACAATTTCAAGAGTTCTATTGTACTCCCAATTGTTTACTTTTTTTTAACAGAAAAGAAAACGGTGGAGAAAAATGATGAGTTTTACGAATTTTCAAAGACATGCAAACCCAAATTACAAAAACCTATCAGCTCACAGCAGCCAGAAGGGCCATTAGCATAAATGCTGCAAACAATAAATGCTGAAGCGATTGTGGAGAAATGCGTACCCTGGATTCTAAGGGGGACGTGGTAAGAGCCACTAATGAAAACACAAAGAAGGTGCTTTGAAAAGGGTAACACGGTGCTTCCAGTCAATCAATCACACCCACTGCTGGGCCTATCACCTGAGAAAATGAGAATCGAAAAGTCACAGGCTGGCAATCCTGCACTCCAACAATATTTACCATAGCCAACACTTGGAAGCAATGAAAATGTCCATCAACCGAGGAATGCACAAAGTAGAAGTGGTCCACGTACACAGTGGAAAATTACTCCAATAAAAAATAAAAATTAAATGTAAAAATCCAACAAAAGTAAGGAGACATCAGCTTGTGTGGGTTTGTCCGGGCACACTCCACTCTAATTTATAACCGAGAAACACCACAGGCCGCAAGGGCTTTTCCCTAGTTACCAGGGTGGGGGACCTAGAAAGGCTGCCGCCCTCTGGCAGTTACCTGCAAAAGCAGCTTTAAAGCCTGTGCTAATGGTCACTTCATAGGAACAAGTACTGCAGAACTGTAAATGAAACAGGCCCTCAAAATGTCTTGAGGGAGGTAAAGGCCAAAACATTTCAAAATATGACACATACTTAAAGAGAACACTTTGAAGAACTAAGGGGTAATCACAGCTTGAAAAATAGAAAAGGACATGCCTTAAAGCTCAATTTCAACGGATTATGTGGCACATTCGAATTCAACCACAGAGAGGTATCAGCTCACACTTGTCAGAATAACCATCAGCAAGAAAACTACAAACACTAAATGCTGAAGGTGTTGTGGAGAAATGCATACCCTCAACTTCAAAGGGGACGTAACTTGGAAAGGGCCACGAATGAGAACAGAATGCAGGTGCCTTAAAAGGTAAACATTGAGCTACTATATGATCCAGCAGGCCCACTCCTCGACGTAAAACCTAAGAAGAGAGAATTGGAAAGACACAGGCAGGCAAATCTGCACTGCACAGTATTACAATAGCCAAGATATGGAAGTAACCGAAAAGTCCACCAACAGATGGATGGACAAAGAAGAACTCCTCCATGTACAGATGGAATATTCGCTAGTGAAAAAAATGAAACAATGCCGTTTGCAGCACCATAGATGAGTCTAGACGTAATCACGCCACGTGTAGTAAGTGAGAAAGCAAAAGACACATATCCTATCATATCACTTTTAAGAGTTACTTAAAAATTGATACCAATGAAGATATTTCCACAGAGAAAGGCAATCACAGATTCATTAAAAAACTTATGGTTCACCAAATAGAAAGGGATGAGGATTGGATACATTACCACATTGGGGTTAACAGAGATATACAAACCATGTGAAATATATAACCACCAATGACGTACGGAAGACCAGGAGAAGACTACTCAACATTGTGTCATAACCTACATGGGAAAAGGATGCGAGGAAGAATAGTTCCATGTATATGTGTGAAAGAACCACATCTTGCACAAATAGAACAAACAAACCATTGTAATCATATTTACTGGGATAAAAAATAAAAAGTAAACTACAAATATGAACAAGAAGTAATGAGACATAAACTTAAAGGGCTTTTCCCTGGCACATTCCATTCTAAATTACAACCTACAACACCACTTCCATTAAGGCTCTGTTTCCCTGGTAACCAAATATGGTAAAGGGGAAATGCTGCCACCTTGTGGCCGTTTCCTCCAAGAGCAGCTTTAAACTCACAGCTAATGGTCACTTAACATTCCCAAGGACTCAGGGCTGTAAAGGACACCTGCCCTAAAAAATTGTGCTGAAGGAAGGAATGGACAAAACAATTCAAAACAGGCAAATGTTTCAAGAAGAGAGTATGAAGAGTTAAGTTTTACTCACGCTCTTTTAAAAAAAAGGAAAATGGATAAAAGCTCAACCTCAGGGAGTGTTAGACCCATGCAATCTAATCTACAAAAAGTTTCAACTTACACCAGTTGACTTACCATCAGCAAAAAGTCAACAAACAATAAATGCTGAAGGGGTTTTAGAGAACTGTGTACACTCTACCTGCTGGTGAGACGTGAAGGGGTAACAGCCAATAATGAGAACAGAAAGGAGCTGTGTTTAAAAGTATAACTGCAGGCACCATTCAATGCAGCAGGCGCACCATTGGACCTCTCACCTGAGAAGACAAGAATCGAGAAGACACAGGCCGCAAAAGCTGCACTGCAGCCTTATTCACAATAGCCAAGACAGTGGAGCAATCAAAATGTCCAACAACAGGTGAATGGATAAAGAAGTGGTTCATGTACACAATGGAATAATAGCCATGGAAAACAATGAACCACGGCTCTCTGAGGCACCACAAATGAGTCTGGAGATAATCACGAAACATGAGGTAAGTCGGAAAGCAAAAGACCTATATTCTATGATATCACTTATAGGCGTTATCTAATAACTGACACAAAGGAACATATTTCCACAGAGAAAGACACTCACAGACGTAGATAACAAACTATGCTCATCTAAAAGGAAAGGTGGGGGGAATGGATAAATTAAGATTAGTGTTACTATATGTATACAAACACATATTATATACATATCTCAAAAAGACCAACCATATAGCAAGGGAGGTCTGCGGAACCCTCAGTAACATTTTACATGGGAAGAGGATCTGTACTTGAATAGACATATATAATGTACAAACGAACCAGATTGTGTACACCTAGGACAAACAATATTCTAAGCTTTACCCCAATTAAAAAAAAAATTAAAACCAAGAAGAAATAATGAGACATAAACTTATGGGGCTTTCTCCATGCACATTCCAATGTAATTTACAAACTAGGAACACGACTTCCAGAAAGGCTCTGCTGCCCTAGTACCCAGATATGGGAATGGAGATATGCTGCCTGCTTGAGGCCACTTCCCACAACAGCAGATTTAAACCCATTGCTAAAGGTCACTAAATATTCACCAAACTTGCAGTTCGCTAAAAGACACCTGCTTTCTAAAAAAATTCTGGGGTGGAAAATCGACCAAAAATTTCAAAAGAGGGCAACCTTCCAAGAACACAATTTCAAGAGTTCTATTGTACTCCCAATTGTTTCCTTTTTTTTAACAGAAAAGAAAACGGTGGAGAAAAATGATGAGTTTTACGAATTTTCAAAGACATGCAAACCCAAATTACAAAAACCTATCAGCTCACAGCAGCCAGAAGGGCCATTAGCATAAATGATGCAAACAATAAATGCTGGAGCGATTGTGGAGAAATGCGTACCCTGGATTCTAAGGGGTACGTGGTAAGAGCCACTAATGAAAACACAAATAAGGTGCTTTAAAAAGGGTAACACGGTGCTACCAGTCAATCAATCACACCCACTGCTGGGCCTATCACCTGAGAAAATGAGAATCGAAAAGTCACAGGCTGGCAATCCTGCACTCCAACAATATTTACCATAGCCAACACTTGGAAGCAATGAAAATGTCCATCAACCGAGGAATGCACAAAGTAGAAGTGGTCCAAGTACACAGTGGAAAATTACTCCAATAAAAAATAAAAATTAAATGTAAAAATCCAACAAAAGTAAGGAGACATCAGCTTGTGTGGGTTTGTCCGGGCACACTCCACTCTAATTTATAACCGAGAAACACCACAGGCCGCAAGGGCTTTTCCCTAGTTACCAGGGTGGGGGACCTAGAAAGGCTGCCGCCCTCTGGCAGTTACCTGCAAAAGCAGCTTTAAAGCCTGTGCTAATGGTCACTTCATAGGAACAAGTACTGCAGAACTGTAAATGAAACAGGCCCTCAAAATGTCTTGAGGGAGGTAAAGGCCAAAACATTTCAAAATATGACACATACTTAAAGAGAACACTTTGAAGAACTAAGGGGTAATCACAGCTTGAAAAATAGAAAAGGACATGCCTTAAAGCTCAATTTCAACAGATTATGTGGCACATTCGAATTCAACCACAGAGAGGTATCAGCTCACACTTGTCAGAATAACCATCAGCAAGAAAACTACAAACACTAAATGCTGAAGCTGTTGTGGAGAAATGCATACCCTCAACTTCAAAGGGGACATAACTTGGAAAGGGCCACGAATGAGAACAGAATGCAGGTGCCTTAAATGGTAAACATTGAGCTACTATATGATCCAGCAGGCCCACTCCTCGACGTAAAACCTAAGAAGAGAGAATTGGAAAGACACAGGCAGGCAAATCTGCACTGCACAGTATTACAATAGCCAAGATATGGAAGTAACCGAAAAGTCCACCAACAGATGGATGGACAAAGAAGAACTCCTCCATGTACAGATGGAATATTCGCTAGTGAAAAAAATGAAACAATGCCGTTTGCAGCACCATAGATGAGTCTAGACGTAATCACGCCACGTGTAGTAAGTGAGAAAGCAAAAGAAACATATCCTATCATATCACTTTTAAGAGTTACTTAAAAATTGATACCAATGAATATATTTCCACAGAGAAAGGCAATCACAGATTCATTAAAAAACTTATGGTTCACCAAATAGAAAGGGATGAGGATTGGATACATTGCCACATTGGGGTTAACAGAGATATACAAACCATGTGAAATATATAACCACCAAAGACGTACGGAAGAC
Organism: Balaenoptera borealis; assembly: GCF_965194805.1. Classification (NCBI taxonomy): domain Eukaryota; kingdom Metazoa; phylum Chordata; class Mammalia; order Artiodactyla; family Balaenopteridae; genus Balaenoptera; species Balaenoptera borealis. Next base: position 134,391 of record NW_028123786.1, read on the forward strand.
CAGGAGAAGACTACTCAACATTGTGTCATAATCTACATGGGAAAAGGATGCGAGGAAGAATAGTTCCATGTATATGTGTGAAAGAACCACATCTTGCACAAATAGAACAAACAAACCATTGTAATCATATTTACTGGGATAAAAAATAAAAAGTAAACTACAAATATGAACAAGAAGTAATGAGACATAAACTTAAAGGGCTTTTCCCTGGCACATTCCATTCTAAATTACAACCTACAACACCACTTCCATTAAGGCTCTGTTTCCCTGGTAACCAAATATGGTAAAGGGGAAATGCTGCCACCTTGTGGCCGTTTCCTCCAAGAGCAGCTTTAAACTCACAGCTAATGGTCACTTAACATTCCCAAGGACTCAGGGCTGTAAAGGACACCTGCCCTAAAAAATTGTGCTGAAGGAAGGAATGGACAAAACAATTCAAAACAGGCAAATGTTTCAAGAAGAGAGTATGAAGAGTTAAGTTTTACTCACGCTCTTTTAAAAAAAAGGAAAATGGATAAAAGCTCAACCTCAGGGAGTGTTAGACCCATGCAATCTAATCTACAAAAAGTTTCAACTTACACCAGTTGACTTACCATCAGCAAAAAGTCAACAAACAATAAATGCTGAAGGGGTTTTAGAGAACTGTGTACACTCTACCTGCTGGTGAGACGTGAAGGGGTAACAGCCAATAATGAGAACAGAAAGGAGCTGTGTTTAAAAGTATAACTGCAGGCACCATTCAATGCAGCAGGCGCACCATTGGACCTCTCACCTGAGAAGACAAGAATCGAGAAGACACAGGCCGCAAAAGCTGCAGTGCAGCCTTATTCACAATAGCCAAGACAGTGGAGCAATCAAAATGTCCAACAACAGGTGAATGGATAAAGAAGAAGTGGTCCATGTACACAATGGAATAATAGCCATGGAAAACAATGAACCACTGCTCTCTGAGGCACCACAAATGAGTCTGGAGATAATCACGAAACATGAGGTAAGTCGGAAAGCAAAAGACCTCTATTCTATGATATCACTTATAGGAGTTATCTAATAACTGACACAAAGGAACATATTTCCACAGAGAAAGACACTCACAGACTTAGAAAACCAACTATGCTCATCTAAAAGGAAAGGTGGGGGGAATGGATAAATTAAGATTAGTGTTACTATATGTATACAATCACATATTATATACATATCTCAAAAAGACCAACCATATAGCAAGGGAGGTCTGCGGAACCCTCAGTAACATTTTACATGGGAAGAGGATCTGTACTTGAATAGACATATATAATGTACAAACGAACCAGATGGTGTACACCTAGGACAAACAATATTCTAAGCTTTACCCCAATTAAAAAAAAATTTAAAACCAAGAAGAAATAATGAGACATAAACTTATGGGGCTTTCTCCATGCACATTCCAATGTAATTTACAAACTAGGAACACGACTTCCAGAAAGGCTCTGCTGCCCTAGTACCCAGATATGGGAATGGAGATATGCTGCCTGCTTGAGGCCACTTCCCACAACAGCAGATTTAAACCCATTGCTAAAGGTCACTAAATATTCACCAAACTTGCAGTTCGCTAAAAGACACCTGCTTTCTAAAAAAATTCTGGGGTGGAAAATCGACCAAAAATTTCAAAAGAGGGCAACCTTCCAAGAACACAATTTCAAGAGTTCTATTGTACTCCCAATTGTTTCCTTTTTTTTAACAGAAAAGAAAACGGTGGAGAAAAATGATGAGTTTTACGAATTTTCAAAGACATGCAAACCCAAATTACAAAAACCTATCAGCTCACAGCAGCCAGAAGGGCCATTAGCATAAATGCTGCAAACAATAAATGCTGAAGCGATTGTGGAGAAATGCGTACCCTGGATTCTAAGGGGGACGTGGTAAGAGCCACTAATGAAAACACAAAGAAGGTGCTTTGAAAAGGGTAACACGGTGCTTCCAGTCAATCAATCACACCCACTGCTGGGCCTATCACCTGAGAAAATGAGAATCGAAAAGTCACAGGCTGGCAATCCTGCACTCCAACAATATTTACCATAGCCAACACTTGGAAGCAATGAAAATGTCCATCAACCGAGGAATGCACAAAGTAGAAGTGGTCCACGTACACAGTGGAAAATTACTCCAATAAAAAATAAAAATTAAATGTAAAAATCCAACAAAAGTAAGGAGACATCAGTTGTGTGGGTTTGTCCGGGCACACTCCACTCTAATTTATAACCGAGAAACACCACAGGCCGCAAGGGCTTTTCCCTAGTTACCAGGGTGGGGGACCTAGAAAGGCTGCCGCCCTCTGGCAGTTACCTGCAAAAGCAGCTTTAAAGCCTGTGCTAATGGTCACTTCATAGGAACAAGTACTGCAGAACTGTAAATGAAACAGGCCCTCAAAATGTCTTGAGGGAGGTAAAGGCCAAAACATTTCAAAATATGACACATACTTAAAGAGAACACTTTGAAGAACTAAGGGGTAATCACAGCTTGAAAAATAGAAAAGGACATGCCTTAAAGCTCAATTTCAACAGATTATGTGGCACATTCGAATTCAACCACAGAGAGGTATCAGCTCACACTTGTCAGAATAACCATCAGCAAGAAAACTACAAACACTAAATGCTGAAGGTGTTGTGGAGAAATGCATACCCTCAACTTCAAAGGGGACGTAACTTGGAAAGGGCCACGAATGAGAACAGAATGCAGGTGCCTTAAAAGGTAAACATTGAGCTACTATATGATCCAGCAGGCCCACTCCTCGACGTAAAACCTAAGAGGAGAGAATGGGAAAGACACAGGCAGGCAAATCTGCACTGCACAGTATTACAATAGCCAAGATATGGAAGTAACCGAAAAGTCCACCAACAGATGGATGGACACAGAAGAACTCCTCCATGTACAGATGGAATATTCGCTAGTGAAAAAAATGAAACAATGCCGTTTGCAGCACCATAGATGAGTCTAGACGTAATCACGCCACGTGTAGTAAGTGAGAAAGCAAAAGACACATATCCTATCATATCACTTTTAAGAGTTACTTAAAAATTGATACCAATGAAGATATTTCCACAGAGAAAGGCAATCACAGATTCATTAAAAAACTTATGGTTCACCAAATAGAAAGGGATGAGGATTGGATACATTGCCACATTGGGGTTAACAGAGATATACAAACCATGTGAAATATATAACCACCAAAGACGTACGGAAGACCAGGAGAAGACTACTCAACATTGTGTCATAACCTACATGGGAAAAGGATGCGAGGAAGAATAGTTCCATGTATATGTGTGAAAGAACCACATCTTGCACAAATAGAACAAACAAACCATTGTAATCATATTTACTGGGATAAAAAATAAAAAGTAAACTACAAATATGAACAAGAAGTAATGAGACATAAACTTAAAGGGCTTTTCCCTGGCACATTCCATTCTAAATTACAACCTACAACACCACTTCCATTAAGGCTCTGTTTCCCTAGTAACCAAATATGGTAAAGGGGAAATGCTGCCACCTTGTGGCCGTTTCCTCCAAGAGCAGCTTTAAACTCACAGCTAATGGTCACTTAACATTCCCAAGGACTCAGGGCTGTAAAGGACACCTGCCCTAAAAAATTGTGCTGAAGGAAGGAATGGACAAAACAATTCAAAACAGGCAAATGTTTCAAGAAGAGAGTATGAAGAGTTAAGTTTTACTCACGCTCTTTTAAAAAAAAAGGAAAATGGATAAAAGCTCAACCTCAGGGAGTGTTAGACCCATGCAATCTAATCTACAAAAAGTTTCAACTTACACCAGTTGACTTACCATCAGCAAAAAGTCAACAAACAATAAATGCTGAAGGGGTTTTAGAGAACTGTGTACACTCTACCTGCTGGTGAGACGTGAAGGGGTAACAGCCAATAATGAGAACAGAAAGGAGCTGTGTTTAAAAGTATAACTGCAGGCACCATTCAATGCAGCAGGCGCACCATTGGACCTCTCACCTGAGAAGACAAGAATCGAGAAGACACAGGCCGCAAAAGCTGCAGTGCAGCCTTATTCACAATAGCCAAGACAGTGGAGCAATCAAAATGTCCAACAACACGTGAATGGATAAAGAAGAAGTGGTTCATGTACACAATGGAATAATAGCCATGGAAAACAATGAACCACTGCTCTCTGAGGCACCACAAATGAGTCTGGAGATAATCACGAAACATTAGGTAAGTCGGAAAGCAAAAGACCTCTATTCTATGATATCACTTATAGGCGTTATCTAATAACTGACACAAAGGAACATATTTCCACAGAGAAAGACACTCACAGACTTAGAAAACAAACTATGCTCATCTAAAAGGAAAGGTGGGGGGAATGGATAAATTAAGATTAGTGTTACTATATGTATACAAACACATATTATATACATATCTCAAAAAGACCAACCATATAGCAAGGGAGGTCTGCGGAACCCTCAGTAACATTTTACATGGGAAGAGGATCTGTACTTGAATAGACATATATAATGTACAAACGAACCAGATGGTGTACACCTAGGACAAACAATATTCTAAGGTTTACCCCAATTAAAAAAAAAAATTTAAAACCAAGAAGAAATAATGAGACATAAACTTATGGGGCTTTCTCCATGCACATTCCAATGTAATTTACAAACTAGGAACACGACTTCCAGAAAGGCTCTGCTGCCCTAGTACCCAGATATGGGAATGGAGATATGCTGCCTGCTTGAGGCCACTTCCCACAACAGCAGATTTAAACCCATTGCTAAAGGTCACTAAATATTCACCAAACTTGCAGTTCGCTAAAAGACACCTGCTTTCTAAAAAAATTCTGGGGTGGAAAATCGACCAAAAATTTCAAAAGAGGGCAACCTTCCAAGAACACAATTTCAAGAGTTCTATTGTACTCCCAATTGTTTCCTTTTTTTTAACAGAAAAGAAAACGGTGGAGAAAAATGATGAGTTTTACGAATTTTCAAAGACATGCAAACCCAAATTACAAAAACCTATCAGTTCACAGCAGCCAGAAGGGCCATTAGCATAAATGCTGCAAACAATAAATGCTGAAGCGATTGTGGAGAAATGCGTACCCTGGATTCTAAGGGGGACGTGGTAAGAGCCACTAATGAAAACACAAAGAAGGTGCTTCGAAAAGGGTAACACGGTGCTACCAGTCAATCAATCACACCCACTGCTGGGCCTATCACCTGAGAAAATGAGAATCGAAAAGTCACAGGCTGGCAATCCTGCACTCCAACAATATTTACCATAGCCAACACTTGGAAGCAATGAAAATGTCCATCAACCGAGGAATGCACAAAGTAGAAGTGGTCCACGTACACAGTGGAAAATTACTCCAATAAAAAATAAAAATTAAATGTAAAAATCCAACAAAAGTAAGGAGACATCAGCTTGTGTGGGTTTGTCCGGGCACACTCCACTCTAATTTATAACCGAGAAACACCACAGGCCGCAAGGGCTTTTCCCTAGTTACCAGGGTGGGGGACCTAGAAAGGCTGCTGCCCTCTGGCAGTTACCTGCAAAAGCAGCTTTAAAGCCTGTGCTAATGGTCACTTCATAGGAACAAGTACTGCAGAACTGTAAATGAAACAGGCCCTCAAAATGTCTTGAGGGAGGTAAAGGCCAAAACATTTCAAAATATGACACATACTTAAAGAGAACACTTTGAAGAACTAAGGGGTAATCACAGCTTGAAAAATAGAAAAGGACATGCCTTAAAGCTCAATTTCAACAGATTATGTGGCACATTCGAATTCAACCACAGAGAGGTATCAGCTCACACTTGTCAGAATAACCATCAGCAAGAAAACTACGAACACTAAATGCTGAAGGTGTTGTGGAGAAATGCATACCCTCAACTTCAAAGGGGACATAACTTGGAAAGGGCCACGAATGAGAACAGAATGCAGGTGCCTTAAAAGGTAAACATTGAGCTACTATATGATCCAGCAGGCCCACTCCTCGACGTAAAACCTAAGAAGAGAGAATTGGAAAGAAACAGGCAGGCAAATCTGCACTGCACAGTATTACAATAGCCAAGATATGGAAGTAACCGAAAAGTCCACCAACAGATGGATGGACAAAGAAGAACTCCTCCATGTACAGATGGAATATTCGCTAGTGAAAAAAATGAAACAATGCCGTTTGCAGCACCATAGATGAGTCTAGACGTAATCACGCCACGTGTAGTAAGTGAGAAAGCAAAAGACACATATCCTATCATATCACTTTTAAGAGTTACTTAAAAATTGATACCAATGAAGATATTTCCACAGAGAAAGGCAATCACAGATTCATTAAAAAACTTATGGTTCACCAAATAGAAAGGGATGAGGATTGGATACATTACCACATTGGGGTTAACAGAGATATACAAACCATGTGAAATATATAACCACCAATGACGTACGGAAGACCAGGAGAAGACTACTCAACATTGTGTCATAGCCTACATGGGAAAAGGATGCGAGGAAGAATAGTTCCATGTATATGTGTGAAAGAACCACATCTTGCACAAATAGAACAAACAAACCATTGTAATCATATTTACTGGGATAAAAAATAAAAAGTAAACTACAAATATGAACAAGAAGTAATGAGACATAAACTTAAAGGGCTTTTCCCTGGCACATTCCATTCTAAATTACAACCTACAACACCACTTCCATTAAGGCTCTGTTTCCCTAGTAACCAAATATGGTAAAGGGGAAATGCTGCCACCTTGTGGCCGTTTCCTCCAAGAGCAGCTTTAAACTCACAGCTAATGGTCACTTAACATTCCCAAGGACTCAGGGCTGTAAAGGACACCTGCCCTAAAAAATTGTGCTGAAGGAAGGAATGGACAAAACAATTCAAAACAGGCAAATGTTTCAAGAAGAGAGTATGAAGAGTTAAGTTTTACTCACGCTCTTTTAAAAAAAAAGGAAAATGGATAAAAGCTCAACCTCAGGGAGTGTTAGACCCATGCAATCTAATCTACAAAATGTTTCAACTTACACCAGTTGACTTACCATCAGCAAAAAGTCAACAAACAATAAATGCTGAAGGGGTTTTAGAGAACTGTGTACACTCTACCTGCTGGTGAGACGTGAAGGGGTAACAGCCAATAATGAGAACAGAAAGGAGCTGTGTTTAAAAGTATAACTGCAGGCACCATTCAATGCAGCAGGCACACCATTGGACCTCTCACCTGAGAAGACAAGAATCGAGAAGACACAGGCCGCAAAAGCTGCAGTGCAGCCTTATTCACAATAGCCAAGACAGTGGAGCAATCAAAATGTCCAACAACAGGTGAATGGATAAAGAAGAAGTGGTTCATGTACACAATGGAATAATAGCCATGGAAAACAATGAACCACTGCTCTCTGAGGCACCACAAATGAGTCTGGAGATAATCACGAAACATGAGGTAAGTCGGAAAGCAAAAGACCTCTATTCTATGATATCACTTATAGGCGTTATCTAATAACTGACACAAAGGAACATATTTCCACAGAGAAAGACACTCACAGACTTAGAAAACAAACTATGCTCATCTAAAAGGAAAGGTGGGGGGAATGGATAAATTAAGATTAGTGTTACTATATGTATACAAACACATATTATATCCATATCTCAAAAAGACCAACCATATAGCAAGGGAGGTCTGCGGAACCCTCAGTAACATTTTACATGGGAAGAGGATCTGTACTTGAATAGACATATATAATGTACAAACGAACCAGATGGTGTACACCTAGGACAAACAATATTCTAAGCTTTACCCCAATTAAAAAAAAAAATTTAAAACCAAGAAGAAATAATGAGACATAAACTTATGGGGCTTTCTCCATGCACATTCCAATGTAATTTACAAACTAGGAACACGACTTCCAGAAAGGCTCTGCTGCCCTAGTACCCAGATATGGGAATGGAGATATGCTGCCTGCTTGAGGCCACTTCCCACAACAGCAGATTTAAACCCATTGCTAAAGGTCACTAAATATTCACCAAACTTGCAGTTCGCTAAAAGACACCTGCTTTCTAAAAAAATTCTGGGGTGGAAAATCGACCAAAAATTTCAAAAGAGGGCAACCTTCCAAGAACACAATTTCAAGAGTTCTATTGTACTCCCAATTGTTTCCTTTTTTTTAACAGAAAAGAAAACGGTCGAGAAAAATGATGAGTTTTACGAATTTTCAAAGACATGCAAACCCAAATTACAAAAACCTATCAGCTCACAGCAGCCAGAAGTGCCATTAGCATAAATGCTGCAAACAATAAATGCTGAAGCGATTGTGGAGAAATGCGTACCCTGGATTCTAAGGGGGACGTGGTAAGAGCCACTAATGAAAACACAAATAAGGTGCTTTGAAAAGGGAAACACGGTGCTACCAGTCAATCAATCACACCCACTGCTGGGCCTATCACCTGAGAAAATGAGAATCGAAAAGTCACAGGCTGGCAATCCTGCACTCCAACAATATTTACCATAGCCAACACTTGGAAGCAATGAAAATGTCCATCAACCGAGGAATGCACAAAGTAGAAGTGGTCCACGTACACAGTGGAAAATTACTCCAATAAAAAATAAAAATTAAATGTAAAAATCCAACAAAAGTAAGGAGACATCAGCTTGTGTGGGTTTGTCCGGGCACACTCCACTCTAATTTATAACCGAGAAACACCACAGGCCGCAAGGGCTTTTCCCTAGTTACCAGGGTGGGGGACCTAGAAAGGCTGCTGCCCTCTGGCAGTTACCTGCAAAAGCAGCTTTAAAGCCTGTGCTAATGGTCACTTCATAGGAACAAGTACTGCAGAACTGTAAATGAAACAGGCCCTCAAAATGTCTTGAGGGAGGTAAAGGCCAAAACATTTCAAAATATGACACATACTTAAAGAGAACACTTTGAAGAACTAAGGGGTAATCACAGCTTGAAAAATAGAAAAGGACATGCCTTAAAGCTCAATTTCAACAGATTATGTGGCACATTCGAATTCAACCACAGAGAGGTATCAGCTCACACTTGTCAGAATAACCATCAGCAAGAAAACTACAAACACTAAATGCTGAAGGTGTTGTGGAGAAATGCATACCCTCAACTTCAAAGGGGACATAACTTGGAAAGGGCCACGAATGAGAACAGAATGCAGGTGCCTTAAAAGGTAAACATTGAGCTACTATATGATCCAGCAGGCCCACTCCTCGACGTAAAACCTAAGAAGAGAGAATTGGAAAGACACAGGCAGGCAAATCTGCACTGCACAGTATTACAATAGCCAAGATATGGAAGTAACCGAAAAGTCCACCAACAGATGGATGGACAAAGAAGAACTCCTCCATGTACAGATGGAATATTCGCTAGTGAAAAAAATGAAACAATGCCGTTTGCAGCACCATAGATGAGTCTAGACGTAATCACGCCACGTGTAGTAAGTGAGAAAGCAAAAGACACATATCCTATCATATCACTTTTAAGAGTTACTTAAAAATTGATACCAATGAAGATATTTCCACAGAGAAAGGCAATCACAGATTCATTAAAAAACTTATGGTTCACCAAATAGAAAGGGATGAGGATTGGATACATTACCACATTGGGGTTAACAGAGATATACAAACCATGTGAAATATATAACCACCAATGACGTACGGAAGACCAGGAGAAGACTACTCAACATTGTGTCATAGCCTACATGGGAAAAGGATGCGAGGAAGAATAGTTCCATGTATATGTGTGAAAGAACCACATCTTGCACAAATAGAACAAACAAACCATTGTAATCATATTTACTGGGATAAAAAATAAAAAGTAAACTACAAATATGAACAAGAAGTAATGAGACATAAACTTAAAGGGCTTTTCCCTGGCACATTCCATTCTAAATTACAACCTACAACACCACTTCCATTAAGGCTCTGTTTCCCTAGTAACCAAATATGGTAAAGGGGAAATGCTGCCACCTTGTGGCCGTTTCCTCCAAGAGCAGCTTTAAACTCACAGCTAATGGTCACTTAACATTCCCAAGGACTCAGGGCTGTAAAGGACACCTGCCCTAAAAAATTGTGCTGAAGGAAGGAATGGACAAAACAATTCAAAACAGGCAAATGTTTCAAGAAGAGAGTATGAAGAGTTAAGTTTTACTCACGCTCTTTTAAAAAAAAGGAAAATGGATAAAAGCTCAACCTCAGGGAGTGTTAGACCCATGCAATCTAATCTACAAAAAGTTTCAACTTACACCAGTTGACTTACCATCAGCAAAAAGTCAACAAACAATAAATGCTGAAGGGGTTTTAGAGAACTGTGTACACTCTACCTGCTGGTGAGACGTGAAGGGGTAACAGCCAATAATGAGAACAGAAAGGAGCTGTGTTTAAAAGTATAACTGCAGGCACCATTCAATGCAGCAGGCGCACCATTGGACCTCTCACCTGAGAAGACAAGAATCGAGAAGACACAGGCCGCAAAAGCTGCAGTGCAGCCTTATTCACAATAGCCAAGACAGTGGAGCAATCAAAATGTCCAACAACAGGTGAATGGATAAAGAAGAAGTGGTTCATGTACACAATGGAATAATAGCCATGGAAAACAATGAACCACTGCTCTCTGAGGCACCACAAATGAGTCTGGAGATAATCACGAAACATGAGGTAAGTCGGAAAGCAAAAGACCTCTATTCTATGATATCACTTATAGGCGTTATCTAATAACTGACACAAAGGAACATATTTCCACAGAGAAAGACACTCACAGACTTAGAAAACAAACTATGCTCATCTAAAAGGAAAGGTGGGGGGAATGGATAAATTAAGATTAGTGTTACTATATGTATACAAACACATATTATATACATATCTCAAAAAGACCAACCATATAGCAAGGGAGGTCTGCGGAACCCTCAGTAACATTTTACATGGGAAGAGGATCTGTACTTGAATAGACATATATAATGTACAAACGAACCAGATGGTGTACACCTAGGACAAACAATATTCTAAGCTTTACCCCAATTAAAAAAAAAATTTAAAACCAAGAAGAAATAATGAGACATAAACTTATGGGGCTTTCTCCATGCACATTCCAATGTAATTTACAAACTAGGAACACGACTTCCAGAAAGGCTCTGCTGCCCTAGTACCCAGATATGGGAATGGAGATATGCTGCCTGCTTGAGGCCACTTCCCACAACAGCAGATTTAAACCCATTGCTAAAGGTCACTAAATATTCACCAAACTTGCAGTTCGCTAAAAGACACCTGCTTTCTAAAAAAATTCTGGGGTGGAAAATCGACCAAAAATTTCAAAAGAGGGCAACCTTCCAAGAACACAATTTCAAGAGTTCTATTGTACTCCCAATTGTTTCCTTTTTTTTAACAGAAAAGAAAACGGTGGAGAAAAATGATGAGTTTTACGAATTTTCAAAGACATGCAAACCCAAATTACAAAAACCTATCAGCTCACAGCAGCCAGAAGGGCCATTAGCATAAATGCTGCAAACAATAAATGCTGAAGCGATTGTGGAGAAATGCGTACCCTGGATTCTAAGGGGGACGTGGTAAGAGCCACTAATGAAAACACAAATAAGGTGCTTTGAAAAGGGAAACACGGTGCTACCAGTCAATCAATCACACCCACTGCTGGGCCTATCACCTGAGAAAATGAGAATCGAAAAGTCACAGGCTGGCAATCCTGCACTCCAACAATATTTACCATAGCCAACACTTGGAAGCAATGAAAATGTCCATCAACCGAGGAATGCACAAAGTAGAAGTGGTCCACGTACACAGTGGAAAATTACTCCAATAAAAAATAAAAATTAAATGTAAAAATCCAACAAAAGTAAGGAGACATCAGCTTGTGTGGGTTTGTCCGGGCACACTCCACTCTAATTTATAACCGAGAAACACCACAGGCCGCAAGGGCTTTTCCCTAGTTACCAGGGTGGGGGACCTAGAAAGGCTGCTGCCCTCTGGCAGTTACCTGCAAAAGCAGCTTTAAAGCCTGTGCTAATGGTCACTTCATAGGAACAAGTACTGCAGAACTGTAAATGAAACAGGCCCTCAAAATGTCTTGAGGGAGGTAAAGGCCAAAACATTTCAAAATATGACACATACTTAAAGAGAACACTTTGAAGAACTAAGGGGTAATCACAGCTTGAAAAATAGAAAAGGACATGCCTTAAAGCTCAATTTCAACAGATTATGTGGCACATTCGAATTCAACCACAGAGAGGTATCAGCTCACACTTGTCAGAATAACCATCAGCAAGAAAACTACAAACACTAAATGCTGAAGGTGTTGTGGAGAAATGCATACCCTCAACTTCAAAGGGGACATAACTTGGAAAGGGCCACGAATGAGAACAGAATGCAGGTGCCTTAAAAGGTAAACATTGAGCTACTATATGATCCAGCAGGCCCACTCCTCGACGTAAAACCTAAGAAGAGAGAATTGGAAAGACACAGGCAGGCAAATCTGCACTGCACAGTATTACAATAGCCAAGATATGGAAGTAACCGAAAAGTCCACCAACAGATGGATGGACAAAGAAGAACTCCTCCATGTACAGATGGAATATTCGCTAGTGAAAAAAATGAAACAATGCCGTTTGCAGCACCATAGATGAGTCTAGACGTAATCACGCCACGTGTAGTAAGTGAGAAAGCAAAAGACACATATCCTATCATATCACTTTTAAGAGTTACTTAAAAATTGATACCAATGAAGATATTTCCACAGAGAAAGGCAATCACAGATTCATTAAAAAACTTATGGTTCACCAAATAGAAAGGGATGAGGATTGGATACATTACCACATTGGGGTTAACAGAGATATACAAACCATGTGAAATATATAACCACCAAAGACGTACGGAAGACCAGGAGAAGACTACTCAACATTGTGTCATAACCTACATGGGAAAAGGATGCGAGGAAGAATAGTTCCATGTATATGTGTGAAAGAACCACATCTTGCACAAATAGAACAAACAAACCATTGTAATCATATTTACTGGGATAAAAAATAAAAAGTAAACTACAAATATGAACAAGAAGTAATGAGACATAAACTTAAAGGGCTTTTCCCTGGCACATTCCATTCTAAATTACAACCTACAACACCACTTCCATTAAGGCTCTGTTTCCCTAGTAACCAAATATGGTAAAGGGGAAATGCTGCCACCTTGTGGCCGTTTCCTCCAAGAGCAGCTTTAAACTCACAGCTAATGGTCACTTAACATTCCCAAGGACTCAGGGCTGTAAAGGACACCTGCCCTAAAAAATTGTGCTGAAGGAAGGAATGGACAAAACAATTCAAAACAGGCAAATGTTTCAAGAAGAGAGTATGAAGAGTTAAGTTTTACTCACGCTCTTTTAAAAAAAAGGAAAATGGATAAAAGCTCAACCTCAGGGAGTGTTAGACCCATGCAATCTAATCTACAAAAAGTTTCAACTTACACCAGTTGACTTACCATCAGCAAAAAGTCAACAAACAATAAATGCTGAAGGGGTTTTAGAGAACTGTGTACACTCTACCTGCTGGTGAGACGTGAAGGGGTAACAGCCAATAATGAGAACAGAAAGGAGCTGTGTTTAAAAGTATAACTGCAGGCACCATTCAATGCAGCAGGCACACCATTGGACCTCTCACCTGAGAAGACAAGAATCGAGAAGACACAGGCCGCAAAAGCTGCAGTGCAGCCTTATTCACAATAGCCAAGACAGTGGAGCAATCAAAATGTCCAACAACAGGTGAATGGATAAAGAAGAAGTGGTTCATGTACACAATGGAATAATAGCCATGGAAAACAATGAACCACTGCTCTCTGAGGCACCACAAATGAGTCTGGAGATAATCACGAAACATGAGGTAAGTCGGAAAGCAAAAGACCTCTATTCTATGATATCACTTATAGGCGTTATCTAATAACTGACACAAAGGAACATATTTCCACAGAGAAAGACACTCACAGACTTAGAAAACAAACTATGCTCATCTAAAAGGAAAGGTGGGGGGAATGGATAAATTAAGATTAGTGTTACTATATGTATACAAACACATATTATATCCATATCTCAAAAAGACCAACCATATAGCAAGGGAGGTCTGCGGAACCCTCAGTAACATTTTACATGGGAAGAGGATCTGTACTTGAATAGACATATATAATGTACAAACGAACCAGATGGTGTACACCTAGGACAAACAATATTCTAAGCTTTACCCCAATTAAAAAAAAAAATTTAAAACCAAGAAGAAATAATGAGACATAAACTTATGGGGCTTTCTCCATGCACATTCCAATGTAATTTACAAACTAGGAACACGACTTCCAGAAAGGCTCTGCTGCCCTAGTACCCAGATATGGGAATGGAGATATGCTGCCTGCTTGAGGCCACTTCCCACAACAGCAGATTTAAACCCATTGCTAAAGGTCACTAAATATTCACCAAACTTGCAGTTCGCTAAAAGACACCTGCTTTCTAAAAAAATTCTGGGGTGGAAAATCGACCAAAAATTTCAAAAGAGGGCAACCTTCCAAGAACACAATTTCAAGAGTTCTATTGTACTCCCAATTGTTTCCTTTTTTTTAACAGAAAAGAAAACGGTCGAGAAAAATGATGAGTTTTACGAATTTTCAAAGACATGCAAACCCAAATTACAAAAACCTATCAGCTCACAGCAGCCAGAAGGGCCATTAGCATAAATGCTGCAAACAATAAATGCTGAAGCGATTGTGGAGAAATGCGTACCCTGGATTCTAAGGGGGACGTGGTAAGAGCCACTAATGAAAACACAAATAAGGTGCTTTGAAAAGGGAAACACGGTGCTACCAGTCAATCAATCACACCCACTGCTGGGCCTATCACCTGAGAAAATGAGAATCGAAAAGTCACAGGCTGGCAATCCTGCACTCCAACAATATTTACCATAGCCAACACTTGGAAGCAATGAAAATGTCCATCAACCGAGGAATGCACAAAGTAGAAGTGGTCCACGTACACAGTGGAAAATTACTTCAATAAAAAATAAAAATTAAATGTAAAAATCCAACAAAAGTAAGGAGACATCAGCTTGTGTGGGTTTGTCCGGGCACACTCCACTCTAATTTATAACCGAGAAACACCACAGGCCGCAAGGGCTTTTCCCTAGTTACCAGGGTGGGGGACCTAGAAAGGCTGCTGCCCTCTGGCAGTTACCTGCAAAAGCAGCTTTAAAGCCTGTGCTAATGGTCACTTCATAGGAACAAGTACTGCAGAACTGTAAATGAAACAGGCCCTCAAAATGTCTTGAGGGAGGTAAAGGCCAAAACATTTCAAAATATGACACATACTTAAAGAGAACACTTTGAAGAACTAAGGGGTAATCACAGCTTGAAAAATAGAAAAGGACATGCCTTAAAGCTCAATTTCAACAGATTATGTGGCACATTCGAATTCAACCACAGAGAGGTATCAGCTCACACTTGTCAGAATAACCATCAGCAAGAAAACTACAAACACTAAATGCTGAAGGTGTTGTGGAGAAATGCATACCCTCAACTTCAAAGGGGACATAACTTGGAAAGGGCCACGAATGAGAACAGAATGCAGGTGCCTTAAAAGGTAAACATTGAGCTACTATATGATCCAGCAGGCCCACTCCTCGACGTAAAACCTAAGAAGAGAGAATTGGAAAGACACAGGCAGGCAAATCTGCACTGCACAGTATTACAATAGCCAAGATATGGAAGTAACCGAAAAGTCCACCAACAGATGGATGGACAAAGAAGAACTCCTCCATGTACAGATGGAATATTCGCTAGTGAAAAAAATGAAACAATGCCGTTTGCAGCACCATAGATGAGTCTAGACGTAATCACGCCACGTGTAGTAAGTGAGAAAGCAAAAGACACATATCCTATCATATCACTTTTAAGAGTTACTTAAAAATTGATACCAATGAAGATATTTCCACAGAGAAAGGCAATCACAGATTCATTAAAAAACTTATGGTTCACCAAATAGAAAGGGATGAGGATTGGATACATTACCACATTGGGGTTAACAGAGATATACAAACCATGTGAAATATATAACCACCAATGACGTACGGAAGACCAGGAGAAGACTACTCAACATTGTGTCATAGCCTACATGGGAAAAGGATGCGAGGAAGAATAGTTCCATGTATATGTGTGAAAGAACCACATCTTGCACAAATAGAACAAACAAACCATTGTAATCATATTTACTGGGATAAAAAATAAAAAGTAAACTACAAATATGAACAAGAAGTAATGAGACATAAACTTAAAGGGCTTTTCCCTGGCACATTCCATTCTAAATTACAACCTACAACACCACTTCCATTAAGGCTCTGTTTCCCTAGTAACCAAATATGGTAAAGGGGAAATGCTGCCACCTTGTGGCCGTTTCCTCCAAGAGCAGCTTTAAACTCACAGCTAATGGTCACTTAACATTCCCAAGGACTCAGGGCTGTAAAGGACACCTGCCCTAAAAAATTGTGCTGAAGGAAGGAATGGACAAAACAATTCAAAACAGGCAAATGTTTCAAGAAGAGAGTATGAAGAGTTAAGTTTTACTCACGCTCTTTTAAAAAAAAGGAAAATGGATAAAAGCTCAACCTCAGGGAGTGTTAGACCCATGCAATCTAATCTACAAAAAGTTTCAACTTACACCAGTTGACTTACCATCAGCAAAAAGTCAACAAACAATAAATGCTGAAGGGGTTTTAGAGAACTGTGTACACTCTACCTGCTGGTGAGACGTGAAGGGGTAACAGCCAATAATGAGAACAGAAAGGAGCTGTGTTTAAAAGTATAACTGCAGGCACCATTCAATGCAGCAGGCGCACCATTGGACCTCTCACCTGAGAAGACAAGAATCGAGAAGACACAGGCCGCAAAAGCTGCAGTGCAGCCTTATTCACAATAGCCAAGACAGTGGAGCAATCAAAATGTCCAACAACAGGTGAATGGATAAAGAAGAAGTGGTTCATGTACACAATGGAATAATAGCCATGGAAAACAATGAACCACTGCTCTCTGAGGCACCACAAATGAGTCTGGAGATAATCACGAAACATGAGGTAAGTCGGAAAGCAAAAGACCTCTATTCTATGATATCACTTATAGGCGTTATCTAATAACTGACACAAAGGAACATATTTCCACAGAGAAAGACACTCACAGACTTAGAAAACAAACTATGCTCATCTAAAAGGAAAGGTGGGGGGAATGGATAAATTAAGATTAGTGTTACTATATGTATACAAACACATATTATATACATATCTCAAAAAGACCAACCATATAGCAAGGGAGGTCTGCGGAACCCTCAGTAACATTTTACATGGGAAGAGGATCTGTACTTGAATAGACATATATAATGTACAAACGAACCAGATGGTGTACACCTAGGACAAACAATATTCTAAGCTTTACCCCAATTAAAAAAAAAATTTAAAACCAAGAAGAAATAATGAGACATAAACTTATGGGGCTTTCTCCATGCACATTCCAATGTAATTTACAAACTAGGAACACGACTTCCAGAAAGGCTCTGCTGCCCTAGTACCCAGATATGGGAATGGAGATATGCTGCCTGCTTGAGGCCACTTCCCACAACAGCAGATTTAAACCCATTGCTAAAGGTCACTAAATATTCACCAAACTTGCAGTTCGCTAAAAGACACCTGCTTTCTAAAAAAATTCTGGGGTGGAAAATCGACCAAAAATTTCAAAAGAGGGCAACCTTCCAAGAACACAATTTCAAGAGTTCTATTGTACTCCCAATTGTTTCCTTTTTTTTAACAGAAAAGAAAACGGTGGAGAAAAATGATGAGTTTTACGAATTTTCAAAGACATGCAAACCCAAATTACAAAAACCTATCAGCTCACAGCAGCCAGAAGGGCCATTAGCATAAATGCTGCAAACAATAAATGCTGAAGCGATTGTGGAGAAATGCGTACCCTGGATTCTAAGGGGGACGTGGTAAGAGCCACTAATGAAAACACAAATAAGGTGCTTTGAAAAGGGAAACACGGTGCTACCAGTCAATCAATCACACCCACTGCTGGGCCTATCACCTGAGAAAATGAGAATCGAAAAGTCACAGGCTGGCAATCCTGCACTCCAACAATATTTACCATAGCCAACACTTGGAAGCAATGAAAATGTCCATCAACCGAGGAATGCACAAAGTAGAAGTGGTCCACGTACACAGTGGAAAATTACTCCAATAAAAAATAAAAATTAAATGTAAAAATCCAACAAAAGTAAGGAGACATCAGCTTGTGTGGGTTTGTCCGGGCACACTCCACTCTAATTTATAACCGAGAAACACCACAGGCCGCAAGGGCTTTTCCCTAGTTACCAGGGTGGGGGACCTAGAAAGGCTGCTGCCCTCTGGCAGTTACCTGCAAAAGCAGCTTTAAAGCCTGTGCTAATGGTCACTTCATAGGAACAAGTACTGCAGAACTGTAAATGAAACAGGCCCTCAAAATGTCTTGAGGGAGGTAAAGGCCAAAACATTTCAAAATATGACACATACTTAAAGAGAACACTTTGAAGAACTAAGGGGTAATCACAGCTTGAAAAATAGAAAAGGACATGCCTTAAAGCTCAATTTCAACAGATTATGTGGCACATTCGAATTCAACCACAGAGAGGTATCAGCTCACACTTGTCAGAATAACCATCAGCAAGAAAACTACAAACACTAAATGCTGAAGGTGTTGTGGAGAAATGCATACCCTCAACTTCAAAGGGGACATAACTTGGAAAGGGCCACGAATGAGAACAGAATGCAGGTGCCTTAAAAGGTAAACATTGAGCTACTATATGATCCAGCAGGCCCACTCCTCGACGTAAAACCTAAGAAGAGAGAATTGGAAAGACACAGGCAGGCAAATCTGCACTGCACAGTATTACAATAGCCAAGATATGGAAGTAACCGAAAAGTCCACCAACAGATGGATGGACAAAGAAGAACTCCTCCATGTACAGATGGAATATTCGCTAGTGAAAAAAATGAAACAATGCCGTTTGCAGCACCATAGATGAGTCTAGACGTAATCACGCCACGTGTAGTAAGTGAGAAAGCAAAAGACACATATCCTATCATATCACTTTTAAGAGTTACTTAAAAATTGATACCAATGAAGATATTTCCACAGAGAAAGGCAATCACAGATTCATTAAAAAACTTATGGTTCACCAAATAGAAAGGGATGAGGATTGGATACATTACCACATTGGGGTTAACAGAGATATACAAACCATGTGAAATATATAACCACCAAAGACGTACGGAAGACCAGGAGAAGACTACTCAACATTGTGTCATAACCTACATGGGAAAAGGATGCGAGGAAGAATAGTTCCATGTATATGTGTGAAAGAACCACATCTTGCACAAATAGAACAAACAAACCATTGTAATCATATTTACTGGGATAAAAAATAAAAAGTAAACTACAAATATGAACAAGAAGTAATGAGACATAAACTTAAAGGGCTTTTCCCTGGCACATTCCATTCTAAATTACAACCTACAACACCACTTCCATTAAGGCTCTGTTTCCCTAGTAACCAAATATGGTAAAGGGGAAATGCTGCCACCTTGTGGCCGTTTCCTCCAAGAGCAGCTTTAAACTCACAGCTAATGGTCACTTAACATTCCCAAGGACTCAGGGCTGTAAAGGACACCTGCCCTAAAAAATTGTGCTGAAGGAAGGAATGGACAAAACAATTCAAAACAGGCAAATGTTTCAAGAAGAGAGTATGAAGAGTTAAGTTTTACTCACGCTCTTTTAAAAAAAAGGAAAATGGATAAAAGCTCAACCTCAGGGAGTGTTAGACCCATGCAATCTAATCTACAAAAAGTTTCAACTTACACCAGTTGACTTACCATCAGCAAAAAGTCAACAAACAATAAATGCTGAAGGGGTTTTAGAGAACTGTGTACACTCTACCTGCTGGTGAGACGTGAAGGGGTAACAGCCAATAATGAGAACAGAAAGGAGCTGTGTTTAATAGTATAACTGCAGGCACCATTCAATGCAGCAGGCACACCATTGGACCTCTCACCTGAGAAGACAAGAATCGAGAAGACACAGGCCGCAAAAGCTGCAGTGCAGCCTTATTCACAATAGCCAAGACAGTGGAGCAATCAAAATGTCCAACAACAGGTGAATGGATAAAGAAGAAGTGGTTCATGTACACAATGGAATAATAGCCATGGAAAACAATGAACCACTGCTCTCTGAGGCACCACAAATGAGTCTGGAGATAATCACGAAACATGAGGTAAGTCGGAAAGCAAAAGACCTCTATTCTCTGATATCACTTATAGGCGTTATCTAATAACTGACACAAAGGAACATATTTCCACAGAGAAAGACACTCACAGACTTAGAAAACAAACTATGCTCATCTAAAAGGAAAGGTGGGGGGAATGGATAAATTAAGATTAGTGTTACTATATGTATACAAACACATATTATATACATATCTCAAAAAGACCAACCATATAGCAAGGGAGGTCTGCGGAACCCTCAGTAACATTTTACATGGGAAGAGGATCTGTACTTGAATAGACATATATAATGTACAAACGAACCAGATTGTGTACACCAAGGACAAACAATATTCTAAGCTTTACCCCAATTAAAAAAAAATTTTAAAACCAAGAAGAAATAATGAGACATAAACTTATGGGGCTTTCTCCATGCACATTCCAATGTAATTTACAAACTAGGAACACGACTTCCAGAAAGGCTCTGCTGCCCTAGTACCCAGATATGGGAATGGAGATATGCTGCCTGCTTGAGGCCACTTCCCACAACAGCAGATTTAAACCCATTGCTAAAGGTCACTAAATATTCACCAAACTTGCAGTTCGCTAAAAGACACCTGCTTTCTAAAAAAATTCTGGGGTGGAAAATCGACCAAAAATTTCAAAAGAGGGCAACCTTCCAAGAACACAATTTCAAGAGTTCTATTGTACTCCCAATTGTTTCCTTTTTTTTAACAGAAAAGAAAACGGTGGAGAAAAATGATGAGTTTTACGAATTTTCAAAGACATGCAAACCCAAATTACAAAAACCTATCAGCTCACAGCAGCCAGAAGGGCCATTAGCATAAATGCTGCAAACAATAAATGCTGGAGCGATTGTGGAGAAATGCGTACCCTGGATTCTAAGGGGGACGTGGTAAGAGCCACTAATGAAAACACAAATAAGGTGCTTTGAAAAGGGAAACACGGTGCTACCAGTCAATCAATCACACCCACTGCTGGGCCTATCACCTGAGAAAATGAGAATCGAAAAGTCACAGGCTGGCAATCCTGCACTCCAACAATATTTACCATAGCCAACACTTGGAAGCAATGAAAATGTCCATCAACCGAGGAATGCACAAAGTAGAAGTGGTCCACGTACACAGTGGAAAATTACTCCAATAAAAAATAAAAATTAAATGTAAAAATCCAACAAAAGTAAGGAGACATCAGCTTGTGTGGGTTTGTCCGGGCACACTCCACTCTAATTTATAACCGAGAAACACCACAGGCCGCAAGGGCTTTTCCCTAGTTACCAGGGTGGGGGACCTAGAAAGGCTGCTGCCCTCTGGCAGTTACCTGCAAAAGCAGCTTTAAAGCCTGTGCTAATGGTCACTTCATAGGAACAAGTACTGCAGAACTGTAAATGAAACAGGCCCTCAAAATGTCTTGAGGGAGGTAAAGGCCAAAACATTTCAAAATATGACACATACTTAAAGAGAACACTTTGAAGAACTAAGGGGTAATCACAGCTTGAAAAATAGAAAAGGACATGCCTTAAAGCTCAATTTCAACAGATTATGTGGCACATTCGAATTCAACCACAGAGAGGTATCAGCTCACACTTGTCAGAATAACCATCAGCAAGAAAACTACAAACACTAAATGCTGAAGGTGTTGTGGAGAAATGCATACCCTCAACTTCAAAGGGGACGTAACTTGGAAAGGGCCACGAATGAGAACAGAATGCAGGTGCCTTAAAAGGTAAACATTGAGCTACTATATGATCCAGCAGGCCCACTCCTCGACGTAAAACCTAAGAAGAGAGAATGGGAAAGACACAGGCAGGCAAATCTGCACTGCACAGTATTACAATAGCCAAGATATGGAAGTAACCGAAAAGTCCACCAACAGATGAATGGACAAAGAAGAACTCCTCCATGTACAGATGGAATATTCGCTAGTGAAAAAAATGAAACAATGCCGTTTGCAGCACCATAGATGAGTCTAGACGTAATCACGCCACGTGTAGTAAGTGAGAAAGCAAAAGACACATATCCTATCATATCACTTTTAAGAGTTACTTAAAAATTGATACCAATGAAGATATTTCCACAGAGAAAGGCAATCACAGATTCATTAAAAAACTTATGGTTCACCAAATAGAAAGGGATGAGGATTGGATACATTACCACATTGGGGTTAACAGAGATATACAAACCATGTGAAATATATAACCACCAATGACGTACGGAAGACCAGGAGAAGACTACTCAACATTGTGTCATAACCTACATGGGAAAAGGATGTGAGGAAGAATAGATACATGTATATGTGTGAAAGAACCACATCTTGCACACCTAGAACAAACAAACCATTGTAATCATATTTGCTGGGATAAAAAATAAAAAGTAAATTACAAATATGAACAAGAAGTAATGAGACATAAACTTAAAGGGCTTTTCCCTGGCACATTCCATTCTAATTTACAACCTACAACACCACTTCCATTAAGGCTCTGTTTCCCTAGTAACCAAATTTGGTAAAGGGGAAATGCTGCCACCTTGTGGCCGTTTCTTGCAAGAACAGCTTTAAACTCACAGCTAATGGTCACTTAACATTCCCAAGGACTCAGGGCTGTAAAGGACACCTGCCCTAAAAAGTTGTGCTGAAGGAAGGAATGGAGAAAAAAAATTCAAAAGAGGCAAATGTTTCAAGAAGAGAGTATGAAGAGTTAAGTTTTACTCACGCTCTTTTAAAAAAAAGGAAAATGGATAAAAGCTCCATCTCAGGGAGTGTTAGACCCATGCAATCTAATCTACAAAAAGTTTCAACTTACACCAGTTGACTTACCATCAGCAAAATGTCTACAAACAATAAATGCTGAAGGGGTTTTAGAGAACTGTGTACACTCTACCTGCTGGTGAGACGTGAAGGGGTAACAGCCAATAATGAGAACAAAAAGGAGCTGTGTTTAAAAGTAAAACTGCAGGCACCATTCAATGCAGCAGGCGCACCATTGTATCTCTCACCTGAGAAGACAAGAATCGAGAAGACAGAGGCCGCAAAAGCTGCAGTGCAGCCTTATTCACAATAGCCAAGACAGTGGAGCAATCAAAATGTCCAACAACAGGTGAATGGATAAAGAAGTGGTCCATGTACACAATGGAATAATAGCCATGGAAAACAATGAACCACTGCTCTCTGAGGCACCACAAATGAGTCTGGAGATAATCACGAAACATGAGGTAAGTCGGAAAGCAAAAGACCTCTATTCTATGATATCACTTATAGGCGTTATCTAATAACTGACACAAAGGAACATATTTCCACAGAGAAAGACACTCACAGACTTAGAAAACAAACTATGCTCATCTAAAAGGAAAGGTGGGGGGAATGGATAAATTAAGATTAGTGTTACTATATGTATACAAACACATATTATATACATATCTCAAAAAGATCAACCATATAGCAAGGGAGGTCTGCGGAACCCTCAGTAACATTTTACATGGGAAGAGGATCTGTACTTGAATAGACATATATAATGTACAAACGAACCAGATTATGTACACCTAGGAGAAACAATATTCTAAGCTTTACCCCAATTAAAAAAAAAATTTAAAACCAAGAAGAAATAATGAGACATAAACTTATGGGGCTTTCTCCATGCACATTCCAATGTAATTTACAAACTAGGAACACGACTTCCAGAAAGGCTCTGCTGCCCTAGTACCCAGATATGGGAATGGAGATATGCTGCCTGCTTGAGGCCACTTCCCACAACAGCAGATTTAAACCCATTGCTAAAGGTCACTAAATATTCACCAAACTTGCAGTTCGCTAAAAGACACCTGCTTTCTAAAAAAATTCTGGGGTGGAAAATCGACCAAAAATTTCAAAAGAGGGCAACCTTCCAAGAACACAATTTCAAGAGTTCTATTGTACTCCCAATTGTTTCCTTTTTTTTAACAGAAAAGAAAACGGTGGAGAAAAATGATGAGTTTTACGAATTTTCAAAGACATGCAAACCCAAATTACAAAAACCTATCAGCTCACAGCAGCCAGAAGGGCCATTAGCATAAATGCTGCAAACAATAAATGCTGGAGCGATTGTGGAGAAATGCGTACCCTGGATTCTAAGGGGGACGTGGTAAGAGCCACTAATGAAAACACAAATAAGGTGCTTTGAAAAGGGAAACACGGTGCTACCAGTCAATCAATCACACCCACTGCTGGGCCTATCACCTGAGAAAATGAGAATCGAAAAGTCACAGGCTGGCAATCCTGCACTCCAACAATATTTACCATAGCCAACACTTGGAAGCAATGAAAATGTCCATCAACCGAGGAATGCACAAAGTAGAAGTGGTCCACGTACACAGTGGAAAATTACTCCAATAAAAAATAAAAATTAAATGTAAAAATCCAACAAAAGTAAGGAGACATCAGCTTGTGTGGGTTTGTCCGGGCACACTCCACTCTAATTTATAACCGAGAAACACCACAGGCCGCAAGGGCTTTTCCCTAGTTACCAGGGTGGGGGACCTAGAAAGGCTGCCGCCCTCTGGCAGTTACCTGCAAAAGCAGCTTTAAAGCCTGTGCTAATGGTCACTTCATAGGAACAAGTACTGCAGAACTGTAAATGAAACAGGCCCTCAAAATGTCTTGAGGGAGGTAAAGGCCAAAACATTTCAAAATATGACACATACTTAAAGAGAACACTTTGAAGAACTAAGGGGTAATCACAGCTTGAAAAATAGAAAAGGACATGCCTTAAAGCTCAATTTCAACAGATTATGTGGCACATTCGAATTCAACCACAGAGAGGTATCAGCTCACACTTGTCAGAATAACCATCAGCAAGAAAACTACAAACACTAAATGCTGAAGGTGTTGTGGAGAAATGCATACCCTCAACTTCAAAGGGGACGTAACTTGGAAAGGGCCACGAATGAGAACAGAATGCAGGTGCCTTAAAAGGTAAACATTGAGCTACTATATGATCCAGCAGGCCCACTCCTCGACGTAAAACCTAAGAAGAGAGAATTGGAAAGACACAGGCAGGCAAATCTGCACTGCACAGTATTACAATAGCCAAGATATGGAAGTAACCGAAAAGTCCACCAACAGATGGATGGACAAAGAAGAACTCCTCCATGTACAGATGGAATATTCGCTAGTGAAAAAAATGAAACAATGCCGTTTGCAGCACCATAGATGAGTCTAGACGTAATCACGCCACGTGTAGTAAGTGAGAAAGCAAAAGACACATATCCTATCATATCACTTTTAAGAGTTACTTAAAAATTGATACCAATGAATATATTTCCACAGAGAAAGGCAATCACAGATTCATTAAAAAACTTATGGTTCACCAAATAGAAAGGGATGAGGATTGGATACATTGCCACATTGGGGTTAACAGAGATATACAAACCATGTGAAATATATAACCACCAAAGACGTACGGAAGACCAGGAGAAGACTACTCAACTTTGTGTCATAACCTACATGGGAAAAGGATGCGAGGAAGAATAGTTCCATGTATATGTGTGAAAGAACCACATCTTGCACAAATAGAACAAACAAACCATTGTAATCATATTTACTGGGATAAAAAATAAAAAGTAAACTACAAATATGAACAAGAAGTAATGAGACATAAACTTAAAGGGCTTTTCCCTGGCACATTCCATTCTAAATTACAACCTACAACACCACTTCCATTAAGGCTCTGTTTCCCTAGTAACCAAATATGGTAAAGGGGAAATGCTGCCACCTTGTGGCCGTTTCCTCCAAGAGCAGCTTTAAACTCACAGCTAATGGTCACTTAACATTCCCAAGGACTCAGGGCTGTAAAGGACACCTGCCCTAAAAAATTGTGCTGAAGGAAGGAATGGACAAAACAATTCAAAACAGGCAAATGTTTCAAGAAGAGAGTATGAAGAGTTAAGTTTTACTCACGCTCTTTTAAAAAAAAAGGAAAATGGATAAAAGCTCAACCTCAGGGAGTGTTAGACCCATGCAATCTAATCTACAAAAAGTTTCAACTTACACCAGTTGACTTACCATCAGCAAAAAGTCAACAAACAATAAATGCTGAAGGGGTTTTAGAGAACTGTGTACACTCTACCTGCTGGTGAGACGTGAAGGGGTAACAGCCAATAATGAGAACAGAAAGGAGCTGTGTTTAAAAGTATAACTGCAGGCACCATTCAATGCAGCAGGCGCACCATTGGACCTCTCACCTGAGAAGACAAGAATCGAGAAGACACAGGCCGCAAAAGCTGCAGTGCAGCCTTATTCACAATAGCCAAGACAGTGGAGCAATCAAAATGTCCAACAACAGGTGAATGGATAAAGAAGAAGTGGTTCATGTACACAATGGAATAATAGCCATGGAAAACAATGAACCACTGCTCTCTGAGGCACCACAAATGAGTCTGGAGATAATCACGAAACATGAGGTAAGTCGGAAAGCAAAAGACCTCTATTCTATGATATCACTTATAGGCGTTATCTAATAACTGACACAAAGGAACATATTTCCACAGAGAAAGACACTCACAGACTTAGAAAACAAACTATGCTCATCTAAAAGGAAAGGTGGGGGGAATGGATAAATTAAGATTAGTGTTACTATATGTATACAAACACATATTATATACATATCTCAAAAAGACCAACCATATAGCAAGGGAGGTCTGCGGAACCCTCAGTAACATTTTACATGGGAAGAGGATCTGTACTTGAATAGACATATATAATGTACAAACGAACCAGATGGTGTACACCTAGGACAAACAATATTCTAAGCTTTACCCCAATTAAAAAAAAAATTTAAAACCAAGAAGAAATAATGAGACATAAACTTATGGGGCTTTCTCCATGCACATTCCAATGTAATTTACAAACTAGGAACACGACTTCCAGAAAGGCTCTGCTGCCCTAGTACCCAGATATGGGAATGGAGATATGCTGCCTGCTTGAGGCCACTTCCCACAACAGCAGATTTAAACCCATTGCTAAAGGTCACTAAATATTCACCAAACTTGCAGTTCGCTAAAAGACACCTGCTTTCTAAAAAAATTCTGGGGTGGAAAATCGACCAAAAATTTCAAAAGAGGGCAACCTTCCAAGAACACAATTTCAAGAGTTCTATTGTACTCCCAATTGTTTCCTTTTTTTTAACAGAAAAGAAAACGGTGGAGAAAAATGATGAGTTTTACGAATTTTCAAAGACATGCAAACCCAAATTACAAAAACCTATCAGCTCACAGCAGCCAGAAGGGCCATTAGCATAAATGCTGCAAACAATAAATGCTGGAGCGATTGTGGAGAAATGCGTACCCTGGATTCTAAGGGGGACGTGGTAAGAGCCACTAATGAAAACACAAAGAAGGTGCTTTGAAAAGGGAAACACGGTGCTACCAGTCAATCAATCACACCCACTGCTGGGCCTATCACCTGAGAAAATGAGAATCGAAAAGTCACAGGCTGGCAATCCTGCACTCCAACAATATTTACCATAGCCAACACTTGGAAGCAATGAAAATGTCCATCAACCGAGGAATGCACAAAGTAGAAGTGGTCCACGTACACAGTGGAAACTTACTCCAATAAAAAATAAAAATTAAATGTAAAAATCCAACAAAAGTAAGGAGACATCAGCTTGTGTGGGTTTGTCCGGGCACACTCCACTCTAATTTATAACCGAGAAACACCACAGGCCGCAAGGGCTTTTCCCTAGTTACCAGGGTGGGGGACCTAGAAAGGCTGCCGCCCTCTGGCAGTTACCTGCAAAAGCAGCTTTAAAGCCTGTGCTAATGGTCACTTCATAGGAACAAGTACTGCAGAACTGTAAATGAAACAGGCCCTCAAAATGTCTTGAGGGAGGTAAAGGCCAAAACATTTCAAAATATGACACATACTTAAAGAGAACACTTTGAAGAACTAAGGGGTAATCACAGCTTGAAAAATAGAAAAGGACATGCCTTAAAGCTCAATTTCAACAGATTATGTGGCACATTCGAATTCAACCACAGAGAGGTATCAGCTCACACTTGTCAGAATAACCATCAGCAAGAAAACTACAAACACTAAATGCTGAAGGTGTTGTGGAGAAATGCATACCCTCAACTTCAAAGGGGACGTAACTTGGAAAGGGCCACGAATGAGAACAGAATGCAGGTGCCTTAAAAGGTAAACATTGAGCTACTATATGATCCAGCAGGCCCACTCCTCGACGTAAAACCTAAGAAGAGAGAATTGGAAAGACACAGGCAGGCAAATCTGCACTGCACAGTATTACAATAGCCAAGATATGGAAGTAACCGAAAAGTCCACCAACAGATGGATGGACAAAGAAGAACTCCTCCATGTACAGATGGAATATTCGCTAGTGAAAAAAATGAAACAATGCCGTTTGCAGCACCATAGATGAGTCTAGACGTAATCACGCCACGTGTAGTAAGTGAGAAAGCAAAAGACACATATCCTATCATATCACTTTTAAGAGTTACTTAAAAATTGATACCAATGAATATATTTCCACAGAGAAAGGCAATCACAGATTCATTAAAAAACTTATGGTTCACCAAATAGAAAGGGATGAGGATTGGATACATTGCCACATTGGGGTTAACAGAGATATACAAACCATGTGAAATATATAACCACCAAAGACGTACGGAAGACCAGGAGAAGACTACTCAACTTTGTGTCATAACCTACATGGGAAAAGGATGCGAGGAAGAATAGTTCCATGTATATGTGTGAAAGAACCACATCTTGCACAAATAGAACAAACAAACCATTGTAATCATATTTACTGGGATAAAAAATAAAAAGTAAACTACAAATATGAACAAGAAGTAATGAGACATAAACTTAAAGGGCTTTTCCCTGGCACATTCCATTCTAAATTACAACCTACAACACCACTTCCATTAAGGCTCTGTTTCCCTAGTAACCAAATATGGTAAAGGGGAAATGCTGCCACCTTGTGGCCGTTTCCTCCAAGAGCAGCTTTAAACTCACAGCTAATGGTCACTTAACATTCCCAAGGACTCAGGGCTGTAAAGGACACCTGCCCTAAAAAATTGTGCTGAAGGAAGGAATGGACAAAACAATTCAAAACAGGCAAATGTTTCAAGAAGAGAGTATGAAGAGTTAAGTTTTACTCACGCTCTTTTAAAAAAAAAGGAAAATGGATAAAAGCTCAACCTCAGGGAGTGTTAGACCCATGCAATCTAATCTACAAAAAGTTTCAACTTACACCAGTTGACTTACCATCAGCAAAAAGTCAACAAACAATAAATGCTGAAGGGGTTTTAGAGAACTGTGTACACTCTACCTGCTGGTGAGACGTGAAGGGGTAACAGCCAATAATGAGAACAGAAAGGAGCTGTGTTTA
Source organism: Balaenoptera borealis (assembly GCF_965194805.1). NCBI lineage: Eukaryota > Metazoa > Chordata > Mammalia > Artiodactyla > Balaenopteridae > Balaenoptera > Balaenoptera borealis. The sequence goes on from NW_028123786.1 coordinate 164,100, forward strand.
AAAGTATAACTGCAGGCACCATTCAATGCAGCAGGCGCACCATTGGACCTCTCACCTGAGAAGACAAGAATCGAGAAGACACAGGCCGCAAAAGCTGCAGTGCAGCCTTATTCACAATAGCCAAGACAGTGGAGCAATCAAAATGTCCAACAACACGTGAATGGATAAAGAAGAAGTGGTTCATGTACACAATGGAATAATAGCCATGGAAAACAATGAACCACTGCTCTCTGAGGCACCACAAATGAGTCTGGAGATAATCACGAAACATGAGGTAAGTCGGAAAGCAAAAGACCTCTATTCTATGATATCACTTATAGGCGTTATCTAATAACTGACACAAAGGAACATATTTCCACAGAGAAAGACACTCACAGACTTAGAAAACAAACTATGCTCATCTAAAAGGAAAGGTGGGGGGAATGGATAAATTAAGATTAGTGTTACTATATGTATACAAACACATATTATATACATATCTCAAAAAGACCAACCATATAGCAAGGGAGGTCTGCGGAACCCTCAGTAACATTTTACATGGGAAGAGGATCTGTACTTGAATAGACATATATAATGTACAAACGAACCAGATGGTGTACACCTAGGACAAACAATATTCTAAGCTTTACCCCAATTAAAAAAAAAATTTAAAACCAAGAAGAAATAATGAGACATAAACTTATGGGGCTTTCTCCATGCACATTCCAATGTAATTTACAAACTAGGAACACGACTTCCAGAAAGGCTCTGCTGCCCTAGTACCCAGATATGGGAATGGAGATATGCTGCCTGCTTGAGGCCACTTCCCACAACAGCAGATTTAAACCCATTGCTAAAGGTCACTAAATATTCACCAAACTTGCAGTTCGCTAAAAGACACCTGCTTTCTAAAAAAATTCTGGGGTGGAAAATCGACCAAAAATTTCAAAAGAGGGCAACCTTCCAAGAACACAATTTCAAGAGTTCTATTGTACTCCCAATTGTTTCCTTTTTTTTAACAGAAAAGAAAACGGTGGAGAAAAATGATGAGTTTTACGAATTTTCAAAGACATGCAAACCCAAATTACAAAAACCTATCAGCTCACAGCAGCCAGAAGGGCCATTAGCATAAATGCTGCAAACAATAAATGCTGAAGCGATTGTGGAGAAATGCGTACCCTGGATTCTAAGGGGGACGTGGTAAGAGCCACTAATGAAAACACAAATAAGGTGCTTTGAAAAGGGAAACACGGTGCTACCAGTCAATCAATCACACCCACTGCTGGGCCTATCACCTGAGAAAATGAGAATCGAAAAGTCACAGGCTGGCAATCCTGCACTCCAACAATATTTACCATAGCCAACACTTGGAAGCAATGAAAATGTCCATCAACCGAGGAATGCACAAAGTAGAAGTGGTCCACGTACACAGTGGAAACTTACTCCAATAAAAAATAAAAATTAAATGTAAAAATCCAACAAAAGTAAGGAGACATCAGCTTGTGTGGGTTTGTCCGGGCACACTCCACTCTAATTTATAACCGAGAAACACCACAGGCCGCAAGGGCTTTTCCCTAGTTACCAGGGTGGGGGACCTAGAAAGGCTGCCGCCCTCTGGCAGTTACCTGCAGAAGCAGCTTTAAAGCCTGTGCTAATGGTCACTTCATAGGAACAAGTACTGCAGAACTGTAAATGAAACAGGCCCTCAAAATGTCTTGAGGGAGGTAAAGGCCAAAACATTTCAAAATATGACACATACTTAAAGAGAACACTTTGAAGAACTAAGGGGTAATCACAGCTTGAAAAATAGAAAAGGACATGCCTTAAAGCTCAATTTCAACAGATTATGTGGCACATTCGAATTCAACCACAGAGAGGTATCAGCTCACACTTGTCAGAATAACCATCAGCAAGAAAACTACAAACACTAAATGCTGAAGGTGTTGTGGAGAAATGCATACCCTCAACTTCAAAGGGGACGTAACTTGGAAAGGGCCACGAATGAGAACAGAATGCAGGTGCCTTAAAAGGTAAACATTGAGCTACTATATGATCCAGCAGGCCCACTCCTCGACGTAAAACCTAAGAAGAGAGAATGGGAAAGACACAGGCAGGCAAATCTGCACTGCACAGTATTACAATAGCCAAGATATGGAAGTAACCGAAAAGTCCACCAACAGATGGATGGACAAAGAAGAACTCCTCCATGTACAGATGGAATATTCGCTAGTGAAAAAAATGAAACAATGCCGTTTGCAGCACCATAGATGAGTCTAGACGTAATCACGCCACGTGTAGTAAGTGAGAAAGCAAAAGACACATATCCTATCATATCACTTTTAAGAGTTACTTAAAAATTGATACCAATGAAGATATTTCCACAGAGAAAGGCAATCACAGATTCATTAAAAAACTTATGGTTCACCAAATAGAAAGGGATGAGGATTGGATACATTACCACATTGGGGTTAACAGAGATATACAAACCATGTGAAATATATAACCACCAATGACGTACGGAAGACCAGGAGAAGACTACTCAACATTGTGTCATAACCTACATGGGAAAAGGATGTGAGGAAGAATAGATACATGTATATGTGTGAAAGAACCACATCTTGCACACCTAGAACAAACAAACCATTGTAATCATATTTGCTGGGATAAAAAATAAAAAGTAAATTACAAATATGAACAAGAAGTAATGAGACATAAACTTAAAGGGCTTTTCCCTGGCACATTCCATTCTAATTTACAACCTACAACACCACTTCCATTAAGGCTCTGTTTCCCTAGTAACAAAATTTGGTAAAGGGGAAATGCTGCCACCTTGTGGCCGTTTCTTGCAAGAACAGCTTTAAACTCACAGCTAATGGTCACTTAACATTCCCAAGGACTCAGGGCTGTAAAGGACACCTGCCCTAAAAAATTGTGCTGAAGGAAGGAATGGAGAAAAAAAATTCAAAAGAGGCAAATGTTTCAAGAAGAGAGTATGAAGAGTTAAGTTTTACTCACGCTCTTTTAAAAAAAAGGAAAATAGATAAAAGCTCAATCTCAGGGAGTGTTAGACCCATGCAATCTAATCTACAAAAAGTTTCAACTTACACCAGTTGACTTACCATCAGCAAAATGTCTACAAACAATAAATGCTGAAGGGGTTTTAGAGAACTGTGTACACTCTACCTGCTGGAGAGACGTGAAGGGGTAACAGCCAATAATGAGAACAGAAAGGAGCTGTGTTTAAAAGTAAAACTGCAGGCACCATTCAATGCAGCAGGCGCACCATTGGACCTCTCACCTGAGAAGACAAGAATCGAGAAGACACAGGCCGCAAAAGCTGCAGTGCAGCCTTATTCACAATAGCCAAGACAGTGGAGCAATCAAAATGTCCAACAACAGGTGAATGGATAAAGAAGAAGTGGTCCATGTACACAATGGAATAATAGCCATGGAAAACAATGAACCACTGCTCTCTGAGGCACCACAAATGAGTCTGGAGATAATCACGAAACATGAGGTAAGTCGGAAAGCAAAAGACCTCTATTCTATGATATCACTTATAGGCGTTATCTAATAACTGACACAAAGGAACATATTTCCACAGAGAAAGACACTCACAGACTTAGATAACAAACTATGCTCATCTAAAAGGAAAGGTGGGGGGAATGGATAAATTAAGATTAGTGTTACTATATGTATACAAACACATATTATATACATATCTCAAAAAGACCAACCATATAGCAAGGGAGGTCTGCGGAACCCTCAGTAACATTTTACATGGGAAGAGGATCTGTACTTGAATAGACATATATAATGTACAAACGAACCAGATTATGTACACCTAGGAGAAACAATATTCTAAGCTTTACCCCAATTAAAAAAAAAATTTAAAACCAAGAAGAAATAATGAGACATAAACTTATGGGGCTTTCTCCATGCACATTCCAATGTAATTTACAAACTAGGAACACGACTTCCAGAAAAGCTCTGCTGCCCTAGTACCCAGATATGGGAATGGAGATATGCTGCCTGCTTGAGGCCACTTCCCACAACAGCAGATTTAAACCCATTGCTAAAGGTCACTAAATATTCACCAAACTTGCAGTTCGCTAAAAGACACCTGCTTTCTAAAAAAATTCTGGGGTGGAAAATCGACCAAAAATTTCAAAAGAGGGCAACCTTCCAAGAACACAATTTCAAGAGTTCTATTGTACTCCCAATTGTTTCCTTTTTTTTAACAGAAAAGAAAACGGTGGAGAAAAATGATGAGTTTTACGAATTTTCAAAGACATGCAAACCCAAATTACAAAAACCTATCAGCTCACAGCAGCCAGAAGGGCCATTAGCATAAATGCTGCAAACAATAAATGCTGGAGCGATTGTGGAGAAATGCGTACCCTGGATTCTAAGGGGGACGTGGTAAGAGCCACTAATGAAAACACAAAGAAGGTGCTTTGAAAAGGGAAACACGGTGCTACCAGTCAATCAATCACACCCACTGCTGGGCCTATCACCTGAGAAAATGAGAATCGAAAAGTCACAGGCTGGCAATCCTGCACTCCAACAATATTTACCATAGCCAACACTTGGAAGCAATGAAAATGTCCATCAACCGAGGAATGCACAAAGTAGAAGTGGTCCACGTACACAGTGGAAAATTACTCCAATAAAAAATAAAAATTAAATGTAAAAATCCAACAAAAGTAAGGAGACATCAGCTTGTGTGGGTTTGTCCGGGCACACTCCACTCTAATTTATAACCGAGAAACACCACAGGCCGCAAGGGCTTTTCCCTAGTTACCAGGGTGGGGGACCTAGAAAGGCTGCCGCCCTCTGGCAGTTACCTGCAAAAGCAGCTTTAAAGCCTGTGCTAATGGTCACTTCATAGGAACAAGTACTGCAGAACTGTAAATGAAACAGGCCCTCAAAATGTCTTGAGGGAGGTAAAGGCCAAAACATTTCAAAATATGACACATACTTAAAGAGAACACTTTGAAGAACTAAGGGGTAATCACAGCTTGAAAAATAGAAAAGGACATGCCTTAAAGCTCAATTTCAACAGATTATGTGGCACATTCGAATTCAACCACAGAGAGGTATCAGCTCACACTTGTCAGAATAACCATCAGCAAGAAAACTACAAACACTAAATGCTGAAGGTGTTGTGGAGAAATGCATACCCTCAACTTCAAAGGGGACGTAACTTGGAAAGGGCCACGAATGAGAACAGAATGCAGGTGCCTTAAAAGGTAAACATTGAGCTACTATATGATCCAGCAGGCCCACTCCTCGACGTAAAACCTAAGAAGAGAGAATTGGAAAGACACAGGCAGGCAAATCTGCACTGCACAGTATTACAATAGCCAAGATATGGAAGTAACCGAAAAGTCCACCAACAGATGGATGGACAAAGAAGAACTCCTCCATGTACAGATGGAATATTCGCTAGTGAAAAAAATGAAACAATGCCGTTTGCAGCACCATAGATGAGTCTAGACGTAATCACGCCACGTGTAGTAAGTGAGAAAGCAAAAGACACATATCCTATCATATCACTTTTAAGAGTTACTTAAAAATTGATACCAATGAAGATATTTCCACAGAGAAAGGCAATCACAGATTCATTAAAAAACTTATGGTTCACCAAATAGAAAGGGATGAGGATTGGATACATTGCCACATTGGGGTTAACAGAGATATACAAACCATGTGAAATATATAACCACCAAAGACGTACGGAAGACCAGGAGAAGACTACTCAACATTGTGTCATAACCTACATGGGAAAAGGATGCGAGGAAGAATAGTTCCATGTATATGTGTGAAAGAACCACATCTTGCACAAATAGAACAAACAAACCATTGTAATCATATTTACTGGGATAAAAAATAAAAAGTAAACTACAAATATGAACAAGAAGTAATGAGACATAAACTTAAAGGGCTTTTCCCTGGCACATTCCATTCTAAATTACAACCTACAACACCACTTCCATTAAGGCTCTGTTTCCCTAGTAACCAAATATGGTAAAGGGGAAATGCTGCCACCTTGTGGCCGTTTCCTCCAAGAGCAGCTTTAAACTCACAGCTAATGGTCACTTAACATTCCCAAGGACTCAGGGCTGTAAAGGACACCTGCCCTAAAAAATTGTGCTGAAGGAAGGAATGGACAAAACAATTCAAAACAGGCAAATGTTTCAAGAAGAGAGTATGAAGAGTTAAGTTTTACTCACGCTCTTTTAAAAAAAAAGGAAAATGGATAAAAGCTCAACCTCAGGGAGTGTTAGACCCATGCAATCTAATCTACAAAAAGTTTCAACTTACACCAGTTGACTTACCATCAGCAAAAAGTCAACAAACAATAAATGCTGAAGGGGTTTTAGAGAACTGTGTACACTCTACCTGCTGGTGAGACGTGAAGGGGTAACAGCCAATAATGAGAACAGAAAGGAGCTGTGTTTAAAAGTAAAACTGCAGGCACCATTCAATGCAGCAGGCGCACCATTGGACCTCTCACCTGAGAAGACAAGAATCGAGAAGACACAGGCCGCAAAAGCTGCAGTGCAGCCTTATTCACAATAGCCAAGACAGTGGAGCAATCAAAATGTCCAACAACAGGTGAATGGATAAAGAAGAAGTGGTTCATGTACACAATGGAATAATAGCCATGGAAAACAATGAACCACTGCTCTCTGAGGCACCACAAATGAGTCTGGAGATAATCACGAAACATGAGGTAAGTCGGAAAGCAAAAGACCTCTATTCTATGATATCACTTATAGGCGTTATCTAATAACTGACACAAAGGAACATATTTCCACAGAGAAAGACACTCACAGACTTAGATAACAAACTATGCTCATCTAAAAGGAAAGGTGGGGGGAATGGATAAATTAAGATTAGTGTTACTATATGTATACAAACACATATTATATACATATCTCAAAAAGACCAACCATATAGCAAGGGAGGTCTGCGGAACCCTCAGTAACATTTTACATGGGAAGAGGATCTGTACTTGAATAGACATATATAATGTACAAACGAACCAGATGGTGTACACCTAGGACAAACAATATTCTAAGCTTTACCCCAATTAAAAAAAAAATTTAAAACCAAGAAGAAATAATGAGACATAAACTTATGGGGCTTTCTCCATGCACATTCCAATGTAATTTACAAACTAGGAACACGACTTCCAGAAAGGCTCTGCTGCCCTAGTACCCAGATATGGGAATGGAGATATGCTGCCTGCTTGAGGCCACTTCCCACAACAGCAGATTTAAACCCATTGCTAAAGGTCACTAAATATTCACCAAACTTGCAGTTCGCTAAAAGACACCTGCTTTCTAAAAAAATTCTGGGGTGGAAAATCGACCAAAAATTTCAAAAGAGGGCAACCTTCCAAGAACACAATTTCAAGAGTTCTATTGTACTCCCAATTGTTTCCTTTTTTTTAACAGAAAAGAAAACGGTGGAGAAAAATGATGAGTTTTACGAATTTTCAAAGACATGCAAACCCAAATTACAAAAACCTATCAGCTCACAGCAGCCAGAAGGGCCATTAGCATAAATGCTGCAAACAATAAATGCTGGAGCGATTGTGGAGAAATGCGTACCCTGGATTCTAAGGGGGACGTGGTAAGAGCCACTAATGAAAACACAAAGAAGGTGCTTTGAAAAGGGAAACACGGTGCTACCAGTCAATCAATCACACCCACTGCTGGGCCTATCACCTGAGAAAATGAGAATCGAAAAGTCACAGGCTGGCAATCCTGCACTCCAACAATATTTACCATAGCCAACACTTGGAAGCAATGAAAATGTCCATCAACCGAGGAATGCACAAAGTAGAAGTGGTCCACGTACACAGTGGAAACTTACTCCAATAAAAAATAAAAATTAAATGTAAAAATCCAACAAAAGTAAGGAGACATCAGCTTGTGTGGGTTTGTCCGGGCACACTCCACTCTAATTTATAACCGAGAAACACCACAGGCCGCAAGGGCTTTTCCCTAGTTACCAGGGTGGGGGACCTAGAAAGGCTGCCGCCCTCTGGCAGTTACCTGCAGAAGCAGCTTTAAAGCCTGTGCTAATGGTCACTTCATAGGAACAAGTACTGCAGAACTGTAAATGAAACAGGCCCTCAAAATGTCTTGAGGGAGGTAAAGGCCAAAACATTTCAAAATATGACACATACTTAAAGAGAACACTTTGAAGAACTAAGGGGTAATCACAGCTTGAAAAATAGAAAAGGACATGCCTTAAAGCTCAATTTCAACAGATTATGTGGCACATTCGAATTCAACCACAGAGAGGTATCAGCTCACACTTGTCAGAATAACCATCAGCAAGAAAACTACAAACACTAAATGCTGAAGGTGTTGTGGAGAAATGCATACCCTCAACTTCAAAGGGGACGTAACTTGGAAAGGGCCACGAATGAGAACAGAATGCAGGTGCCTTAAAAGGTAAACATTGAGCTACTATATGATCCAGCAGGCCCACTCCTCGACGTAAAACCTAAGAAGAGAGAATGGGAAAGACACAGGCAGGCAAATCTGCACTGCACAGTATTACAATAGCCAAGATATGGAAGTAACCGAAAAGTCCACCAACAGATGGATGGACAAAGAAGAACTCCTCCATGTACAGATGGAATATTCGCTAGTGAAAAAAATGAAACAATGCCGTTTGCAGCACCATAGATGAGTCTAGACGTAATCACGCCACGTGTAGTAAGTGAGAAAGCAAAAGACACATATCCTATCATATCACTTTTAAGAGTTACTTAAAAATTGATACCAATGAAGATATTTCCACAGAGAAAGGCAATCACAGATTCATTAAAAAACTTATGGTTCACCAAATAGAAAGGGATGAGGATTGGATACATTACCACATTGGGGTTAACAGAGATATACAAACCATGTGAAATATATAACCACCAATGACGTACGGAAGACCAGGAGAAGACTACTCAACATTGTGTCATAACCTACATGGGAAAAGGATGTGAGGAAGAATAGATACATGTATATGTGTGAAAGAACCACATCTTGCACACCTAGAACAAACAAACCATTGTAATCATATTTGCTGGGATAAAAAATAAAAAGTAAATTACAAATATGAACAAGAAGTAATGAGACATAAACTTAAAGGGCTTTTCCCTGGCACATTCCATTCTAATTTACAACCTACAACACCACTTCCATTAAGGCTCTGTTTCCCTAGTAACAAAATTTGGTAAAGGGGAAATGCTGCCACCTTGTGGCCGTTTCTTGCAAGAACAGCTTTAAACTCACAGCTAATGGTCACTTAACATTCCCAAGGACTCAGGGCTGTAAAGGACACCTGCCCTAAAAAATTGTGCTGAAGGAAGGAATGGAGAAAAAAAATTCAAAAGAGGCAAATGTTTCAAGAAGAGAGTATGAAGAGTTAAGTTTTACTCACGCTCTTTTAAAAAAAAGGAAAATAGATAAAAGCTCAATCTCAGGGAGTGTTAGACCCATGCAATCTAATCTACAAAAAGTTTCAACTTACACCAGTTGACTTACCATCAGCAAAATGTCTACAAACAATAAATGCTGAAGGGGTTTTAGAGAACTGTGTACACTCTACCTGCTGGAGAGACGTGAAGGGGTAACAGCCAATAATGAGAACAGAAAGGAGCTGTGTTTAAAAGTAAAACTGCAGGCACCATTCAATGCAGCAGGCGCACCATTGGACCTCTCACCTGAGAAGACAAGAATCGAGAAGACACAGGCCGCAAAAGCTGCAGTGCAGCCTTATTCACAATAGCCAAGACAGTGGAGCAATCAAAATGTCCAACAACAGGTGAATGGATAAAGAAGAAGTGGTCCATGTACACAATGGAATAATAGCCATGGAAAACAATGAACCACTGCTCTCTGAGGCACCACAAATGAGTCTGGAGATAATCACGAAACATGAGGTAAGTCGGAAAGCAAAAGACCTCTATTCTATGATATCACTTATAGGCGTTATCTAATAACTGACACAAAGGAACATATTTCCACAGAGAAAGACACTCACAGACTTAGATAACAAACTATGCTCATCTAAAAGGAAAGGTGGGGGGAATGGATAAATTAAGATTAGTGTTACTATATGTATACAAACACATATTATATACATATCTCAAAAAGACCAACCATATAGCAAGGGAGGTCTGCGGAACCCTCAGTAACATTTTACATGGGAAGAGGATCTGTACTTGAATAGACATATATAATGTACAAACGAACCAGATTATGTACACCTAGGAGAAACAATATTCTAAGCTTTACCCCAATTAAAAAAAAAATTTAAAACCAAGAAGAAATAATGAGACATAAACTTATGGGGCTTTCTCCATGCATATTCCAATGTAATTTACAAACTAGGAACACGACTTCCAGAAAAGCTCTGCTGCCCTAGTACCCAGATATGGGAATGGAGATATGCTGCCTGCTTGAGGCCACTTCCCACAACAGCAGATTTAAACCCATTGCTAAAGGTCACTAAATATTCACCAAACTTGCAGTTCGCTAAAAGACACCTGCTTTCTAAAAAAATTCTGGGGTGGAAAATCGACCAAAAATTTCAAAAGAGGGCAACCTTCCAAGAACACAATTTCAAGAGTTCTATTGTACTCCCAATTGTTTCCTTTTTTTTAACAGAAAAGAAAACGGTGGAGAAAAATGATGAGTTTTACGAATTTTCAAAGACATGCAAACCCAAATTACAAAAACCTATCAGCTCACAGCAGCCAGAAGGGCCATTAGCATAAATGCTGCAAACAATAAATGCTGGAGCGATTGTGGAGAAATGCGTACCCTGGATTCTAAGGGGGACGTGGTAAGAGCCACTAATGAAAACACAAAGAAGGTGCTTTGAAAAGGGAAACACGGTGCTACCAGTCAATCAATCACACCCACTGCTGGGCCTATCACCTGAGAAAATGAGAATCGAAAAGTCACAGGCTGGCAATCCTGCACTCCAACAATATTTACCATAGCCAACACTTGGAAGCAATGAAAATGTCCATCAACCGAGGAATGCACAAAGTAGAAGTGGTCCACGTACACAGTGGAAAATTACTCCAATAAAAAATAAAAATTAAATGTAAAAATCCAACAAAAGTAAGGAGACATCAGCTTGTGTGGGTTTGTCCGGGCACACTCCACTCTAATTTATAACCGAGAAACACCACAGGCCGCAAGGGCTTTTCCCTAGTTACCAGGGTGGGGGACCTAGAAAGGCTGCCGCCCTCTGGCAGTTACCTGCAAAAGCAGCTTTAAAGCCTGTGCTAATGGTCACTTCATAGGAACAAGTACTGCAGAACTGTAAATGAAACAGGCCCTCAAAATGTCTTGAGGGAGGTAAAGGCCAAAACATTTCAAAATATGACACATACTTAAAGAGAACACTTTGAAGAACTAAGGGGTAATCACAGCTTGAAAAATAGAAAAGGACATGCCTTAAAGCTCAATTTCAACAGATTATGTGGCACATTCGAATTCAACCACAGAGAGGTATCAGCTCACACTTGTCAGAATAACCATCAGCAAGAAAACTACAAACACTAAATGCTGAAGGTGTTGTGGAGAAATGCATACCCTCAACTTCAAAGGGGACGTAACTTGGAAAGGGCCACGAATGAGAACAGAATGCAGGTGCCTTAAAAGGTAAACATTGAGCTACTATATGATCCAGCAGGCCCACTCCTCGACGTAAAACCTAAGAAGAGAGAATTGGAAAGACACAGGCAGGCAAATCTGCACTGCACAGTATTACAATAGCCAAGATATGGAAGTAACCGAAAAGTCCACCAACAGATGGATGGACAAAGAAGAACTCCTCCATGTACAGATGGAATATTCGCTAGTGAAAAAAATGAAACAATGCCGTTTGCAGCACCATAGATGAGTCTAGACGTAATCACGCCACGTGTAGTAAGTGAGAAAGCAAAAGACACATATCCTATCATATCACTTTTAAGAGTTACTTAAAAATTGATACCAATGAAGATATTTCCACAGAGAAAGGCAATCACAGATTCATTAAAAAACTTATGGTTCACCAAATAGAAAGGGATGAGGATTGGATACATTGCCACATTGGGGTTAACAGAGATATACAAACCATGTGAAATATATAACCACCAAAGACGTACGGAAGACCAGGAGAAGACTACTCAACATTGTGTCATAACCTACATGGGAAAAGGATGCGAGGAAGAATAGTTCCATGTATATGTGTGAAAGAACCACATCTTGCACAAATAGAACAAACAAACCATTGTAATCATATTTACTGGGATAAAAAATAAAAAGTAAACTACAAATATGAACAAGAAGTAATGAGACATAAACTTAAAGGGCTTTTCCCTGGCACATTCCATTCTAAATTACAACCTACAACACCACTTCCATTAAGGCTCTGTTTCCCTAGTAACCAAATATGGTAAAGGGGAAATGCTGCCACCTTGTGGCCGTTTCCTCCAAGAGCAGCTTTAAACTCACAGCTAATGGTCACTTAACATTCCCAAGGACTCAGGGCTGTAAAGGACACCTGCCCTAAAAAATTGTGCTGAAGGAAGGAATGGACAAAACAATTCAAAACAGGCAAATGTTTCAAGAAGAGAGTATGAAGAGTTAAGTTTTACTCACGCTCTTTTAAAAAAAAAGGAAAATGGATAAAAGCTCAACCTCAGGGAGTGTTAGACCCATGCAATCTAATCTACAAAAAGTTTCAACTTACACCAGTTGACTTACCATCAGCAAAAAGTCAACAAACAATAAATGCTGAAGGGGTTTTAGAGAACTGTGTACACTCTACCTGCTGGTGAGACGTGAAGGGGTAACAGCCAATAATGAGAACAGAAAGGAGCTGTGTTTAAAAGTATAACTGCAGGCACCATTCAATGCAGCAGGCGCACCATTGGACCTCTCACCTGAGAAGACAAGAATCGAGAAGACACAGGCCGCAAAAGCTGCAGTGCAGCCTTATTCACAATAGCCAAGACAGTGGAGCAATCAAAATGTCCAACAACAGGTGAATGGATAAAGAAGAAGTGGTTCATGTACACAATGGAATAATAGCCATGGAAAACAATGAACCACTGCTCTCTGAGGCACCACAAATGAGTCTGGAGATAATCACGAAACATGAGGTAAGTCGGAAAGCAAAAGACCTCTATTCTATGATATCACTTATAGGCGTTATCTAATAACTGACACAAAGGAACATATTTCCACAGAGAAAGACACTCACAGACTTAGAAAACAAACTATGCTCATCTAAAAGGAAAGGTGGGGGGAATGGATAAATTAAGATTAGTGTTACTATATGTATACAAACACATATTATATACATATCTCAAAAAGACCAACCATATAGCAAGGGAGGTCTGCGGAACCCTCAGTAACATTTTACATGGGAAGAGGATCTGTACTTGAATAGACATATATAATGTACAAACGAACCAGATGGTGTACACCTAGGACAAACAATATTCTAAGCTTTACCCCAATTAAAAAAAAAATTTAAAACCAAGAAGAAATAATGAGACATAAACTTATGGGGCTTTCTCCATGCACATTCCAATGTAATTTACAAACTAGGAACACGACTTCCAGAAAGGCTCTGCTGCCCTAGTACCCAGATATGGGAATGGAGATATGCTGCCTGCTTGAGGCCACTTCCCACAACAGCAGATTTAAACCCATTGCTAAAGGTCACTAAATATTCACCAAACTTGCAGTTCGCTAAAAGACACCTGCTTTCTAAAAAAATTCTGGGGTGGAAAATCGACCAAAAATTTCAAAAGAGGGCAACCTTCCAAGAACACAATTTCAAGAGTTCTATTGTACTCCCAATTGTTTCCTTTTTTTTAACAGAAAAGAAAACGGTGGAGAAAAATGATGAGTTTTACGAATTTTCAAAGACATGCAAACCCAAATTACAAAAACCTATCAGCTCACAGCAGCCAGAAGGGCCATTAGCATAAATGCTGCAAACAATAAATGCTGGAGCGATTGTGGAGAAATGCGTACCCTGGATTCTAAGGGGGACGTGGTAAGAGCCACTAATGAAAACACAAAGAAGGTGCTTTGAAAAGGGAAACACGGTGCTACCAGTCAATCAATCACACCCACTGCTGGGCCTATCACCTGAGAAAATGAGAATCGAAAAGTCACAGGCTGGCAATCCTGCACTCCAACAATATTTACCATAGCCAACACTTGGAAGCAATGAAAATGTCCATCAACCGAGGAATGCACAAAGTAGAAGTGGTCCACGTACACAGTGGAAACTTACTCCAATAAAAAATAAAAATTAAATGTAAAAATCCAACAAAAGTAAGGAGACATCAGCTTGTGTGGGTTTGTCCGGGCACACTCCACTCTAATTTATAACCGAGAAACACCACAGGCCGCAAGGGCTTTTCCCTAGTTACCAGGGTGGGGGACCTAGAAAGGCTGCCGCCCTCTGGCAGTTACCTGCAGAAGCAGCTTTAAAGCCTGTGCTAATGGTCACTTCATAGGAACAAGTACTGCAGAACTGTAAATGAAACAGGCCCTCAAAATGTCTTGAGGGAGGTAAAGGCCAAAACATTTCAAAATATGACACATACTTAAAGAGAACACTTTGAAGAACTAAGGGGTAATCACAGCTTGAAAAATAGAAAAGGACATGCCTTAAAGCTCAATTTCAACAGATTATGTGGCACATTCGAATTCAACCACAGAGAGGTATCAGCTCACACTTGTCAGAATAACCATCAGCAAGAAAACTACAAACACTAAATGCTGAAGGTGTTGTGGAGAAATGCATACCCTCAACTTCAAAGGGGACGTAACTTGGAAAGGGCCACGAATGAGAACAGAATGCAGGTGCCTTAAAAGGTAAACATTGAGCTACTATATGATCCAGCAGGCCCACTCCTCGACGTAAAACCTAAGAAGAGAGAATGGGAAAGACACAGGCAGGCAAATCTGCACTGCACAGTATTACAATAGCCAAGATATGGAAGTAACCGAAAAGTCCACCAACAGATGGATGGACAAAGAAGAACTCCTCCATGTACAGATGGAATATTCGCTAGTGAAAAAAATGAAACAATGCCGTTTGCAGCACCATAGATGAGTCTAGACGTAATCACGCCACGTGTAGTAAGTGAGAAAGCAAAAGACACATATCCTATCATATCACTTTTAAGAGTTACTTAAAAATTGATACCAATGAAGATATTTCCACAGAGAAAGGCAATCACAGATTCATTAAAAAACTTATGGTTCACCAAATAGAAAGGGATGAGGATTGGATACATTACCACATTGGGGTTAACAGAGATATACAAACCATGTGAAATATATAACCACCAATGACGTACGGAAGACCAGGAGAAGACTACTCAACATTGTGTCATAACCTACATGGGAAAAGGATGTGAGGAAGAATAGATACATGTATATGTGTGAAAGAACCACATCTTGCACACCTAGAACAAACAAACCATTGTAATCATATTTGCTGGGATAAAAAATAAAAAGTAAATTACAAATATGAACAAGAAGTAATGAGACATAAACTTAAAGGGCTTTTCCCTGGCACATTCCATTCTAATTTACAACCTACAACACCACTTCCATTAAGGCTCTGTTTCCCTAGTAACAAAATTTGGTAAAGGGTAAATGCTGCCACCTTGTGGCCGTTTCTTGCAAGAACAGCTTTAAACTCACAGCTAATGGTCACTTAACATTCCCAAGGACTCAGGGCTGTAAAGGACACCTGCCCTAAAAAATTGTGCTGAAGGAAGGAATGGAGAAAAAAAATTCAAAAGAGGCAAATGTTTCAAGAAGAGAGTATGAAGAGTTAAGTTTTACTCACGCTCTTTTAAAAAAAAGGAAAATAGATAAAAGCTCAATCTCAGGGAGTGTTAGACCCATGCAATCTAATCTACAAAAAGTTTCAACTTACACCAGTTGACTTACCATCAGCAAAATGTCTACAAACAATAAATGCTGAAGGGGTTTTAGAGAACTGTGTACACTCTACCTGCTGGAGAGACGTGAAGGGGTAACAGCCAATAATGAGAACAGAAAGGAGCTGTGTTTAAAAGTAAAACTGCAGGCACCATTCAATGCAGCAGGCGCACCATTGGACCTCTCACCTGAGAAGACAAGAATCGAGAAGACACAGGCCGCAAAAGCTGCAGTGCAGCCTTATTCACAATAGCCAAGACAGTGGAGCAATCAAAATGTCCAACAACAGGTGAATGGATAAAGAAGAAGTGGTCCATGTACACAATGGAATAATAGCCATGGAAAACAATGAACCACTGCTCTCTGAGGCACCACAAATGAGTCTGGAGATAATCACGAAACATGAGGTAAGTCGGAAAGCAAAAGACCTCTATTCTATGATATCACTTATAGGCGTTATCTAATAACTGACACAAAGGAACATATTTCCACAGAGAAAGACACTCACAGACTTAGATAACAAACTATGCTCATCTAAAAGGAAAGGTGGGGGGAATGGATAAATTAAGATTAGTGTTACTATATGTATACAAACACATATTATATACATATCTCAAAAAGACCAACCATATAGCAAGGGAGGTCTGCGGAACCCTCAGTAACATTTTACATGGGAAGAGGATCTGTACTTGAATAGACATATATAATGTACAAACGAACCAGATTATGTACACCTAGGAGAAACAATATTCTAAGCTTTACCCCAATTAAAAAAAAAATTTAAAACCAAGAAGAAATAATGAGACATAAACTTATGGGGCTTTCTCCATGCACATTCCAATGTAATTTACAAACTAGGAACACGACTTCCAGAAAAGCTCTGCTGCCCTAGTACCCAGATATGGGAATGGAGATATGCTGCCTGCTTGAGGCCACTTCCCACAACAGCAGATTTAAACCCATTGCTAAAGGTCACTAAATATTCACCAAACTTGCAGTTCGCTAAAAGACACCTGCTTTCTAAAAAAATTCTGGGGTGGAAAATCGACCAAAAATTTCAAAAGAGGGCAACCTTCCAAGAACACAATTTCAAGAGTTCTATTGTACTCCCAATTGTTTCCTTTTTTTTAACAGAAAAGAAAACGGTGGAGAAAAATGATGAGTTTTACGAATTTTCAAAGACATGCAAACCCAAATTACAAAAACCTATCAGCTCACAGCAGCCAGAAGGGCCATTAGCATAAATGCTGCAAACAATAAATGCTGGAGCGATTGTGGAGAAATGCGTACCCTGGATTCTAAGGGGGACGTGGTAAGAGCCACTAATGAAAACACAAATAAGGTGCTTTGAAAAGGGAAACACGGTGCTACCAGTCAATCAATCACACCCACTGCTGGGCCTATCACCTGAGAAAATGAGAATCGAAAAGTCACAGGCTGGCAATCCTGCACTCCAACAATATTTACCATAGCCAACACTTGGAAGCAATGAAAATGTCCATCAACCGAGGAATGCACAAAGTAGAAGTGGTCCACGTACACAGTGGAAAATTACTCCAATAAAAAATAAAAATTAAATGTAAAAATCCAACAAAAGTAAGGAGACATCAGCTTGTGTGGGTTTGTCCGGGCACACTCCACTCTAATTTATAACCGAGAAACACCACAGGCCGCAAGGGCTTTTCCCTAGTTACCAGGGTGGGGGACCTAGAAAGGCTGCCGCCCTCTGGCAGTTACCTGCAAAAGCAGCTTTAAAGCCTGTGCTAATGGTCACTTCATAGGAACAAGTACTGCAGAACTGTAAATGAAACAGGCCCTCAAAATGTCTTGAGGGAGGTAAAGGCCAAAACATTTCAAAATATGACACATACTTAAAGAGAACACTTTGAAGAACTAAGGGGTAATCACAGCTTGAAAAATAGAAAAGGACATGCCTTAAAGCTCAATTTCAACAGATTATGTGGCACATTCGAATTCAACCACAGAGAGGTATCAGCTCACACTTGTCAGAATAACCATCAGCAAGAAAACTACAAACACTAAATGCTGAAGGTGTTGTGGAGAAATGCATACCCTCAACTTCAAAGGGGACGTAACTTGGAAAGGGCCACGAATGAGAACAGAATGCAGGTGCCTTAAAAGGTAAACATTGAGCTACTATATGATCCAGCAGGCCCACTCCTCGACGTAAAACCTAAGAAGAGAGAATTGGAAAGACACAGGCAGGCAAATCTGCACTGCACAGTATTACAATAGCCAAGATATGGAAGTAACCGAAAAGTCCACCAACAGATGGATGGACAAAGAAGAACTCCTCCATGTACAGATGGAATATTCGCTAGTGAAAAAAATGAAACAATGCCGTTTGCAGCACCATAGATGAGTCTAGACGTAATCACGCCACGTGTAGTAAGTGAGAAAGCAAAAGACACATATCCTATCATATCACTTTTAAGAGTTACTTAAAAATTGATACCAATTAAGATATTTCCACAGAGAAAGGCAATCACAGATTCATTAAAAAACTTATGGTTCACCAAATAGAAAGGGATGAGGATTGGATACATTGCCACATTGGGGTTAACAGAGATATACAAACCATGTGAAATATATAACCACCAAAGACGTACGGAAGACCAGGAGAAGACTACTCAACATTGTGTCATAACCTACATGGGAAAAGGATGCGAGGAAGAATAGTTCCATGTATATGTGTGAAAGAACCACATCTTGCACAAATAGAACAAACAAACCATTGTAATCATATTTACTGGGATAAAAAATAAAAAGTAAACTACAAATATGAACAAGAAGTAATGAGACATAAACTTAAAGGGCTTTTCCCTGGCACATTCCATTCTAAATTACAACCTACAACACCACTTCCATTAAGGCTCTGTTTCCCTAGTAACCAAATATGGTAAAGGGGAAATGCTGCCACCTTGTGGCCGTTTCCTCCAAGAGCAGCTTTAAACTCACAGCTAATGGTCACTTAACATTCCCAAGGACTCAGGGCTGTAAAGGACACCTGCCCTAAAAAATTGTGCTGAAGGAAGGAATGGACAAAACAATTCAAAACAGGCAAATGTTTCAAGAAGAGAGTATGAAGAGTTAAGTTTTACTCACGCTCTTTTAAAAAAAAAGGAAAATGGATAAAAGCTCAACCTCAGGGAGTGTTAGACCCATGCAATCTAATCTACAAAAAGTTTCAACTTACACCAGTTGACTTACCATCAGCAAAAAGTCAACAAACAATAAATGCTGAAGGGGTTTTAGAGAACTGTGTACACTCTACCTGCTGGTGAGACGTGAAGGGGTAACAGCCAATAATGAGAACAGAAAGGAGCTGTGTTTAAAAGTATAACTGCAGGCACCATTCAATGCAGCAGGCGCACCATTGGACCTCTCACCTGAGAAGACAAGAATCGAGAAGACACAGGCCGCAAAAGCTGCAGTGCAGCCTTATTCACAATAGCCAAGACAGTGGAGCAATCAAAATGTCCAACAACAGGTGAATGGATAAAGAAGAAGTGGTTCATGTACACAATGGAATAATAGCCATGGAAAACAATGAACCACTGCTCTCTGAGGCACCACAAATGAGTCTGGAGATAATCACGAAACATGAGGTAAGTCGGAAAGCAAAAGACCTCTATTCTATGATATCACTTATAGGCGTTATCTAATAACTGACACAAAGGAACATATTTCCACAGAGAAAGACACTCACAGACTTAGAAAACAAACTATGCTCATCTAAAAGGAAAGGTGGGGGGAATGGATAAATTAAGATTAGTGTTACTATATGTATACAAACACATATTATATACATATCTCAAAAAGACCAACCATATAGCAAGGGAGGTCTGCGGAACCCTCAGTAACATTTTACATGGGAAGAGGATCTGTACTTGAATAGACATATATAATGTACAAACGAACCAGATGGTGTACACCTAGGACAAACAATATTCTAAGCTTTACCCCAATTAAAAAAAAAATTTAAAACCAAGAAGAAATAATGAGACATAAACTTATGGGGCTTTCTCCATGCACATTCCAATGTAATTTACAAACTAGGAACACGACTTCCAGAAAGGCTCTGCTGCCCTAGTACCCAGATATGGGAATGGAGATATGCTGCCTGCTTGAGGCCACTTCCCACAACAGCAGATTTAAACCCATTGCTAAAGGTCACTAAATATTCACCAAACTTGCAGTTCGCTAAAAGACACCTGCTTTCTAAAAAAATTCTGGGGTGGAAAATCGACCAAAAATTTCAAAAGAGGGCAACCTTCCAAGAACACAATTTCAAGAGTTCTATTGTACTCCCAATTGTTTCCTTTTTTTTAACAGAAAAGAAAACGGTGGAGAAAAATGATGAGTTTTACGAATTTTCAAAGACATGCAAACCCAAATTACAAAAACCTATCAGCTCACAGCAGCCAGAAGGGCCATTAGCATAAATGCTGCAAACAATAAATGCTGGAGCGATTGTGGAGAAATGCGTACCCTGGATTCTAAGGGGGACGTGGTAAGAGCCACTAATGAAAACACAAAGAAGGTGCTTTGAAAAGGGAAACACGGTGCTACCAGTCAATCAATCACACCCACTGCTGGGCCTATCACCTGAGAAAATGAGAATCGAAAAGTCACAGGCTGGCAATCCTGCACTCCAACAATATTTACCATAGCCAACACTTGGAAGCAATGAAAATGTCCATCAACCGAGGAATGCACAAAGTAGAAGTGGTCCACGTACACAGTGGAAACTTACTCCAATAAAAAATAAAAATTAAATGTAAAAATCCAACAAAAGTAAGGAGACATCAGCTTGTGTGGGTTTGTCCGGGCACACTCCACTCTAATTTATAACCGAGAAACACCACAGGCCGCAAGGGCTTTTCCCTAGTTACCAGGGTGGGGGACCTAGAAAGGCTGCCGCCCTCTGGCAGTTACCTGCAAAAGCAGCTTTAAAGCCTGTGCTAATGGTCACTTCATAGGAACAAGTACTGCAGAACTGTAAATGAAACAGGCCCTCAAAATGTCTTGAGGGAGGTAAAGGCCAAAACATTTCAAAATATGACACATACTTAAAGAGAACACTTTGAAGAACTAAGGGGTAATCACAGCTTGAAAAATAGAAAAGGACATGCCTTAAAGCTCAATTTCAACAGATTATGTGGCACATTCGAATTCAACCACAGAGAGGTATCAGCTCACACTTGTCAGAATAACCATCAGCAAGAAAACTACAAACACTAAATGCTGAAGGTGTTGTGGAGAAATGCATACCCTCAACTTCAAAGGGGACGTAACTTGGAAAGGGCCACGAATGAGAACAGAATGCAGGTGCCTTAAAAGGTAAACATTGAGCTACTATATGATCCAGCAGGCCCACTCCTCGACGTAAAACCTAAGAAGAGAGAATTGGAAAGACACAGGCAGGCAAATCTGCACTGCACAGTATTACAATAGCCAAGATATGGAAGTAACCGAAAAGTCCACCAACAGATGGATGGACAAAGAAGAACTCCTCCATGTACAGATGGAATATTCGCTAGTGAAAAAAATGAAACAATGCCGTTTGCAGCACCATAGATGAGTCTAGACGTAATCACGCCACGTGTAGTAAGTGAGAAAGCAAAAGACACATATCCTATCATATCACTTTTAAGAGTTACTTAAAAATTGATACCAATTAAGATATTTCCACAGAGAAAGGCAATCACAGATTCATTAAAAAACTTATGGTTCACCAAATAGAAAGGGATGAGGATTGGATACATTGCCACATTGGGGTTAACAGAGATATACAAACCATGTGAAATATATAACCACCAAAGACGTACGGAAGACCAGGAGAAGACTACTCAACATTGTGTCATAACCTACATGGGAAAAGGATGCGAGGAAGAATAGTTCCATGTATATGTGTGAAAGAACCACATCTTGCACAAATAGAACAAACAAACCATTGTAATCATATTTACTGGGATAAAAAATAAAAAGTAAACTACAAATATGAACAAGAAGTAATGAGACATAAACTTAAAGGGCTTTTCCCTGGCACATTCCATTCTAAATTACAACCTACAACACCACTTCCATTAAGGCTCTGTTTCCCTAGTAACCAAATATGGTAAAGGGGAAATGCTGCCACCTTGTGGCCGTTTCCTCCAAGAGCAGCTTTAAACTCACAGCTAATGGTCACTTAACATTCCCAAGGACTCAGGGCTGTAAAGGACACCTGCCCTAAAAAATTGTGCTGAAGGAAGGAATGGACAAAACAATTCAAAACAGGCAAATGTTTCAAGAAGAGAGTATGAAGAGTTAAGTTTTACTCACGCTCTTTTAAAAAAAAAGGAAAATGGATAAAAGCTCAACCTCAGGGAGTGTTAGACCCATGCAATCTAATCTACAAAAAGTTTCAACTTACACCAGTTGACTTACCATCAGCAAAAAGTCAACAAACAATAAATGCTGAAGGGGTTTTAGAGAACTGTGTACACTCTACCTGCTGGTGAGACGTGAAGGGGTAACAGCCAATAATGAGAACAGAAAGGAGCTGTGTTTAAAAGTATAACTGCAGGCACCATTCAATGCAGCAGGCGCACCATTGGACCTCTCACCTGAGAAGACAAGAATCGAGAAGACACAGGCCGCAAAAGCTGCAGTGCAGCCTTATTCACAATAGCCAAGACAGTGGAGCAATCAAAATGTCCAACAACAGGTGAATGGATAAAGAAGAAGTGGTTCATGTACACAATGGAATAATAGCCATGGAAAACAATGAACCACTGCTCTCTGAGGCACCACAAATGAGTCTGGAGATAATCACGAAACATGAGGTAAGTCGGAAAGCAAAAGACCTCTATTCTATGATATCACTTATAGGCGTTATCTAATAACTGACACAAAGGAACATATTTCCACAGAGAAAGACACTCACAGACTTAGAAAACAAACTATGCTCATCTAAAAGGAAAGGTGGGGGGAATGGATAAATTAAGATTAGTGTTACTATATGTATACAAACACATATTATATACATATCTCAAAAAGACCAACCATATAGCAAGGGAGGTCTGCGGAACCCTCAGTAACATTTTACATGGGAAGAGGATCTGTACTTGAATAGACATATATAATGTACAAACGAACCAGATGGTGTACACCTAGGACAAACAATATTCTAAGCTTTACCCCAATTAAAAAAAAAATTTAAAACCAAGAAGAAATAATGAGACATAAACTTATGGGGCTTTCTCCATGCACATTCCAATGTAATTTACAAACTAGGAACACGACTTCCAGAAAGGCTCTGCTGCCCTAGTACCCAGATATGGGAATGGAGATATGCTGCCTGCTTGAGGCCACTTCCCACAACAGCAGATTTAAACCCATTGCTAAAGGTCACTAAATATTCACCAAACTTGCAGTTCGCTAAAAGACACCTGCTTTCTAAAAAAATTCTGGGGTGGAAAATCGACCAAAAATTTCAAAAGAGGGCAACCTTCCAAGAACACAATTTCAAGAGTTCTATTGTACTCCCAATTGTTTCCTTTTTTTTAACAGAAAAGAAAACGGTGGAGAAAAATGATGAGTTTTACGAATTTTCAAAGACATGCAAACCCAAATTACAAAAACCTATCAGCTCACAGCAGCCAGAAGGGCCATTAGCATAAATGCTGCAAACAATAAATGCTGGAGCGATTGTGGAGAAATGCGTACCCTGGATTCTAAGGGGGACGTGGTAAGAGCCACTAATGAAAACACAAAGAAGGTGCTTTGAAAAGGGAAACACGGTGCTACCAGTCAATCAATCACACCCACTGCTGGGCCTATCACCTGAGAAAATGAGAATCGAAAAGTCACAGGCTGGCAATCCTGCACTCCAACAATATTTACCATAGCCAACACTTGGAAGCAATGAAAATGTCCATCAACCGAGGAATGCACAAAGTAGAAGTGGTCCACGTACACAGTGGAAACTTACTCCAATAAAAAATAAAAATTAAATGTAAAAATCCAACAAAAGTAAGGAGACATCAGCTTGTGTGGGTTTGTCCGGGCACACTCCACTCTAATTTATAACCGAGAAACACCACAGGCCGCAAGGGCTTTTCCCTAGTTACCAGGGTGGGGGACCTAGAAAGGCTGCCGCCCTCTGGCAGTTACCTGCAAAAGCAGCTTTAAAGCCTGTGCTAATGGTCACTTCATAGGAACAAGTACTGCAGAACTGTAAATGAAACAGGCCCTCAAAATGTCTTGAGGGAGGTAAAGGCCAAAACATTTCAAAATATGACACATACTTAAAGAGAACACTTTGAAGAACTAAGGGGTAATCACAGCTTGAAAAATAGAAAAGGACATGCCTTAAAGCTCAATTTCAACAGATTATGTGGCACATTCGAATTCAACCACAGAGAGGTATCAGCTCACACTTGTCAGAATAACCATCAGCAAGAAAACTACAAACACTAAATGCTGAAGGTGTTGTGGAGAAATGCATACCCTCAACTTCAAAGGGGACGTAACTTGGAAAGGGCCACGAATGAGAACAGAATGCAGGTGCCTTAAAAGGTAAACATTGAGCTACTATATGATCCAGCAGGCCCACTCCTCGACGTAAAACCTAAGAAGAGAGAATTGGAAAGACACAGGCAGGCAAATCTGCACTGCACAGTATTACAATAGCCAAGATATGGAAGTAACCGAAAAGTCCACCAACAGATGGATGGACAAAGAAGAACTCCTCCATGTACAGATGGAATATTCGCTAGTGAAAAAAATGAAACAATGCCGTTTGCAGCACCATAGATGAGTCTAGACGTAATCACGCCACGTGTAGTAAGTGAGAAAGCAAAAGACACATATCCTATCATATCACTTTTAAGAGTTACTTAAAAATTGATACCAATGAAGATATTTCCACAGAGAAAGGCAATCACAGATTCATTAAAAAACTTATGGTTCACCAAATAGAAAGGGATGAGGATTGGATACATTACCACATTGGGGTTAACAGAGATATACAAACCATGTGAAATATATAACCACCAATGACGTACGGAAGACCAGGAGAAGACTACTCAACATTGTGTCATAACCTACATGGGAAAAGGATGTGAGGAAGAATAGATACATGTATATGTGTGAAAGAACCACATCTTGCACACCTAGAACAAACAAACCATTGTAATCATATTTGCTGGGATAAAAAATAAAAAGTAAATTACAAATATGAACAAGAAGTAATGAGACATAAACTTAAAGGGCTTTTCCCTGGCACATTCCATTCTAATTTACAACCTACAACACCACTTCCATTAAGGCTCTGTTTCCCTAGTAACAAAATTTGGTAAAGGGGAAATGCTGCCACCTTGTGGCCGTTTCTTGCAAGAACAGCTTTAAACTCACAGCTAATGGTCACTTAACATTCCCAAGGACTCAGGGCTGTAAAGGACACCTGCCCTAAAAAATTGTGCTGAAGGAAGGAATGGAGAAAAAAAATTCAAAAGAGGCAAATGTTTCAAGAAGAGAGTATGAAGAGTTAAGTTTTACTCACGCTCTTTTAAAAAAAAGGAAAATAGATAAAAGCTCAATCTCAGGGAGTGTTAGACCCATGCAATCTAATCTACAAAAAGTTTCAACTTACACCAGTTGACTTACCATCAGCAAAATGTCTACAAACAATAAATGCTGAAGGGGTTTTAGAGAACTGTGTACACTCTACCTGCTGGAGAGACGTGAAGGGGTAACAGCCAATAATGAGAACAGAAAGGAGCTGTGTTTAAAAGTAAAACTGCAGGCACCATTCAATGCAGCAGGCGCACCATTGGACCTCTCACCTGAGAAGACAAGAATCGAGAAGACACAGGCCGCAAAAGCTGCAGTGCAGCCTTATTCACAATAGCCAAGACAGTGGAGCAATCAAAATGTCCAACAACAGGTGAATGGATAAAGAAGAAGTGGTCCATGTACACAATGGAATAATAGCCATGGAAAACAATGAACCACTGCTCTCTGAGGCACCACAAATGAGTCTGGAGATAATCACGAAACATGAGGTAAGTCGGAAAGCAAAAGACCTCTATTCTATGATATCACTTATAGGCGTTATCTAATAACTGACACAAAGGAACATATTTCCACAGAGAAAGACACTCACAGACTTAGATAACAAACTATGCTCATCTAAAAGGAAAGGTGGGGGGAATGGATAAATTAAGATTAGTGTTACTATATGTATACAAACACATATTATATACATATCTCAAAAAGACCAACCATATAGCAAGGGAGGTCTGCGGAACCCTCAGTAACATTTTACATGGGAAGAGGATCTGTACTTGAATAGACATATATAATGTACAAACGAACCAGATTATGTACACCTAGGAGAAACAATATTCTAAGCTTTACCCCAATTAAAAAAAAAATTTAAAACCAAGAAGAAATAATGAGACATAAACTTATGGGGCTTTCTCCATGCACATTCCAATGTAATTTACAAACTAGGAACACGACTTCCAGAAAAGCTCTGCTGCCCTAGTACCCAGATATGGGAATGGAGATATGCTGCCTGCTTGAGGCCACTTCCCACAACAGCAGATTTAAACCCATTGCTAAAGGTCACTAAATATTCACCAAACTTGCAGTTCGCTAAAAGACACCTGCTTTCTAAAAAAATTCTGGGGTGGAAAATCGACCAAAAATTTCAAAAGAGGGCAACCTTCCAAGAACACAATTTCAAGAGTTCTATTGTACTCCCAATTGTTTCCTTTTTTTTAACAGAAAAGAAAACGGTGGAGAAAAATGATGAGTTTTACGAATTTTCAAAGACATGCAAACCCAAATTACAAAAACCTATCAGCTCACAGCAGCCAGAAGGGCCATTAGCATAAATGCTGCAAACAATAAATGCTGGAGCGATTGTGGAGAAATGCGTACCCTGGATTCTAAGGGGGACGTGGTAAGAGCCACTAATGAAAACACAAATAAGGTGCTTTGAAAAGGGAAACACGGTGCTACCAGTCAATCAATCACACCCACTGCTGGGCCTATCACCTGAGAAAATGAGAATCGAAAAGTCACAGGCTGGCAATCCTGCACTCCAACAATATTTACCATAGCCAACACTTGGAAGCAATGAAAATGTCCATCAACCGAGGAATGCACAAAGTAGAAGTGGTCCACGTACACAGTGGAAAATTACTCCAATAAAAAATAAAAATTAAATGTAAAAATCCAACAAAAGTAAGGAGACATCAGCTTGTGTGGGTTTGTCCGGGCACACTCCACTCTAATTTATAACCGAGAAACACCACAGGCCGCAAGGGCTTTTCCCTAGTTACCAGGGTGGGGGACCTAGAAAGGCTGCCGCCCTCTGGCAGTTACCTGCAAAAGCAGCTTTAAAGCCTGTGCTAATGGTCACTTCATAGGAACAAGTACTGCAGAACTGTAAATGAAACAGGCCCTCAAAATGTCTTGAGGGAGGTAAAGGCCAAAACATTTCAAAATATGACACATACTTAAAGAGAACACTTTGAAGAACTAAGGGGTAATCACAGCTTGAAAAATAGAAAAGGACATGCCTTAAAGCTCAATTTCAACAGATTATGTGGCACATTCGAATTCAACCACAGAGAGGTATCAGCTCACACTTGTCAGAATAACCATCAGCAAGAAAACTACAAACACTAAATGCTGAAGGTGTTGTGGAGAAATGCATACCCTCAACTTCAAAGGGGACGTAACTTGGAAAGGGCCACGAATGAGAACAGAATGCAGGTGCCTTAAAAGGTAAACATTGAGCTACTATATGATCCAGCAGGCCCACTCCTCGACGTAAAACCTAAGAAGAGAGAATTGGAAAGACACAGGCAGGCAAATCTGCACTGCACAGTATTACAATAGCCAAGATATGGAAGTAACCGAAAAGTCCACCAACAGATGGATGGACAAAGAAGAACTCCTCCATGTACAGATGGAATATTCGCTAGTGAAAAAAATGAAACAATGCCGTTTGCAGCACCATAGATGAGTCTAGACGTAATCACGCCACGTGTAGTAAGTGAGAAAGCAAAAGACACATATCCTATCATATCACTTTTAAGAGTTACTTAAAAATTGATACCAATTAAGATATTTCCACAGAGAAAGGCAATCACAGATTCATTAAAAAACTTATGGTTCACCAAATAGAAAGGGATGAGGATTGGATACATTGCCACATTGGGGTTAACAGAGATATACAAACCATGTGAAATATATAACCACCAAAGACGTACGGAAGACCAGGAGAAGACTACTCAACATTGTGTCATAACCTACATGGGAAAAGGATGCGAGGAAGAATAGTTCCATGTATATGTGTGAAAGAACCACATCTTGCACAAATAGAACAAACAAACCATTGTAATCATATTTACTGGGATAAAAAATAAAAAGTAAACTACAAATATGAACAAGAAGTAATGAGACATAAACTTAAAGGGCTTTTCCCTGGCACATTCCATTCTAAATTACAACCTACAACACCACTTCCATTAAGGCTCTGTTTCCCTAGTAACCAAATATGGTAAAGGGGAAATGCTGCCACCTTGTGGCCGTTTCCTCCAAGAGCAGCTTTAAACTCACAGCTAATGGTCACTTAACATTCCCAAGGACTCAGGGCTGTAAAGGACACCTGCCCTAAAAAATTGTGCTGAAGGAAGGAATGGACAAAACAATTCAAAACAGGCAAATGTTTCAAGAAGAGAGTATGAAGAGTTAAGTTTTACTCACGCTCTTTTAAAAAAAAAGGAAAATGGATAAAAGCTCAACCTCAGGGAGTGTTAGACCCATGCAATCTAATCTACAAAAAGTTTCAACTTACACCAGTTGACTTACCATCAGCAAAAAGTCAACAAACAATAAATGCTGAAGGGGTTTTAGAGAACTGTGTACACTCTACCTGCTGGTGAGACGTGAAGGGGTAACAGCCAATAATGAGAACAGAAAGGAGCTGTGTTTAAAAGTATAACTGCAGGCACCATTCAATGCAGCAGGCGCACCATTGGACCTCTCACCTGAGAAGACAAGAATCGAGAAGACACAGGCCGCAAAAGCTGCAGTGCAGCCTTATTCACAATAGCCAAGACAGTGGAGCAATCAAAATGTCCAACAACAGGTGAATGGATAAAGAAGAAGTGGTTCATGTACACAATGGAATAATAGCCATGGAAAACAATGAACCACTGCTCTCTGAGGCACCACAAATGAGTCTGGAGATAATCACGAAACATGAGGTAAGTCGGAAAGCAAAAGACCTCTATTCTATGATATCACTTATAGGCGTTATCTAATAACTGACACAAAGGAACATATTTCCACAGAGAAAGACACTCACAGACTTAGAAAACAAACTATGCTCATCTAAAAGGAAAGGTGGGGGGAATGGATAAATTAAGATTAGTGTTACTATATGTATACAAACACATATTATATACATATCTCAAAAAGACCAACCATATAGCAAGGGAGGTCTGCGGAACCCTCAGTAACATTTTACATGGGAAGAGGATCTGTACTTGAATAGACATATATAATGTACAAACGAACCAGATGGTGTACACCTAGGACAAACAATATTCTAAGCTTTACCCCAATTAAAAAAAAAATTTAAAACCAAGAAGAAATAATGAGACATAAACTTATGGGGCTTTCTCCATGCACATTCCAATGTAATTTACAAACTAGGAACACGACTTCCAGAAAGGCTCTGCTGCCCTAGTACCCAGATATGGGAATGGAGATATGCTGCCTGCTTGAGGCCACTTCCCACAACAGCAGATTTAAACCCATTGCTAAAGGTCACTAAATATTCACCAAACTTGCAGTTCGCTAAAAGACACCTGCTTTCTAAAAAAATTCTGGGGTGGAAAATCGACCAAAAATTTCAAAAGAGGGCAACCTTCCAAGAACACAATTTCAAGAGTTCTATTGTACTCCCAATTGTTTCCTTTTTTTTAACAGAAAAGAAAACGGTGGAGAAAAATGATGAGTTTTACGAATTTTCAAAGACATGCAAACCCAAATTACAAAAACCTATCAGCTCACAGCAGCCAGAAGGGCCATTAGCATAAATGCTGCAAACAATAAATGCTGGAGCGATTGTGGAGAAATGCGTACCCTGGATTCTAAGGGGGACGTGGTAAGAGCCACTAATGAAAACACAAAGAAGGTGCTTTGAAAAGGGAAACACGGTGCTACCAGTCAATCAATCACACCCACTGCTGGGCCTATCACCTGAGAAAATGAGAATCGAAAAGTCACAGGCTGGCAATCCTGCACTCCAACAATATTTACCATAGCCAACACTTGGAAGCAATGAAAATGTCCATCAACCGAGGAATGCACAAAGTAGAAGTGGTCCACGTACACAGTGGAAACTTACTCCAATAAAAAATAAAAATTAAATGTAAAAATCCAACAAAAGTAAGGAGACATCAGCTTGTGTGGGTTTGTCCGGGCACACTCCACTCTAATTTATAACCGAGAAACACCACAGGCCGCAAGGGCTTTTCCCTAGTTACCAGGGTGGGGGACCTAGAAAGGCTGCCGCCCTCTGGCAGTTACCTGCAAAAGCAGCTTTAAAGCCTGTGCTAATGGTCACTTCATAGGAACAAGTACTGCAGAACTGTAAATGAAACAGGCCCTCAAAATGTCTTGAGGGAGGTAAAGGCCAAAACATTTCAAAATATGACACATACTTAAAGAGAACACTTTGAAGAACTAAGGGGTAATCACAGCTTGAAAAATAGAAAAGGACATGCCTTAAAGCTCAATTTCAACAGATTATGTGGCACATTCGAATTCAACCACAGAGAGGTATCAGCTCACACTTGTCAGAATAACCATCAGCAAGAAAACTACAAACACTAAATGCTGAAGGTGTTGTGGAGAAATGCATACCCTCAACTTCAAAGGGGACGTAACTTGGAAAGGGCCACGAATGAGAACAGAATGCAGGTGCCTTAAAAGGTAAACATTGAGCTACTATATGATCCAGCAGGCCCACTCCTCGACGTAAAACCTAAGAAGAGAGAATTGGAAAGACACAGGCAGGCAAATCTGCACTGCACAGTATTACAATAGCCAAGATATGGAAGTAACCGAAAAGTCCACCAACAGATGGATGGACAAAGAAGAACTCCTCCATGTACAGATGGAATATTCGCTAGTGAAAAAAATGAAACAATGCCGTTTGCAGCACCATAGATGAGTCTAGACGTAATCACGCCACGTGTAGTAAGTGAGAAAGCAAAAGACACATATCCTATCATATCACTTTTAAGAGTTACTTAAAAATTGATACCAATGAAGATATTTCCACAGAGAAAGGCAATCACAGATTCATTAAAAAACTTATGGTTCACCAAATAGAAAGGGATGAGGATTGGATACATTGCCACATTGGGGTTAACAGAGATATACAAACCATGTGAAATATATAACCACCAATGACGTACGGAAGACCAGGAGAAGACTACTCAACATTGTGTCATAACCTACATGGGAAAAGGATGCGAGGAAGAATAGTTCCATGTATATGTGTGAAAGAACCACATCTTGCACAAATAGAACAAACAAACCATTGTAATCATATTTACTGGGATAAAAAATAAAAAGTAAACTACAAATATGAACAAGAAGTAATGAGACATAAACTTAAAGGGCTTTTCCCTGGCACATTCCATTCTAAATTACAACCTACAACACCACTTCCATTAAGGCTCTGTTTCCCTAGTAACCAAATATGGTAAAGGGGAAATGCTGCCACCTTGTGGCCGTTTCCTCCAAGAGCAGCTTTAAACTCACAGCTAATGGTCACTTAACATTCCCAAGGACTCAGGGCTGTAAAGGACACCTGCCCTAAAAAATTGTGCTGAAGGAAGGAATGGACAAAACAATTCAAAACAGGCAAATGTTTCAAGAAGAGAGTATGAAGAGTTAAGTTTTACTCACGCTCTTTTAAAAAAAAAGGAAAATGGATAAAAGCTCAACCTCAGGGAGTGTTAGACCCATGCAATCTAATCTACAAAAAGTTTCAACTTACACCAGTTGACTTACCATCAGCAAAAAGTCAACAAACAATAAATGCTGAAGGGGTTTTAGAGAACTGTGTACACTCTACCTGCTGGTGAGACGTGAAGGGGTAACAGCCAATAATGAGAACAGAAAGGAGCTGTGTTTAAAAGTATAACTGCAGGCACCATTCAATGCAGCAGGCGCACCATTGGACCTCTCACCTGAGAAGACAAGAATCGAGAAGACACAGGCCGCAAAAGCTGCAGTGCAGCCTTATTCACAATAGCCAAGACAGTGGAGCAATCAAAATGTCCAACAACAGGTGAATGGATAAAGAAGAAGTGGTTCATGTACACAATGGAATAATAGCCATGGAAAACAATGAACCACTGCTCTCTGAGGCACCACAAATGAGTCTGGAGATAATCACGAAACATGAGGTAAGTCGGAAAGCAAAAGACCTCTATTCTATGATATCACTTATAGGCGTTATCTAATAACTGACACAAAGGAACATATTTCCACAGAGAAAGACACTCACAGACTTAGAAAACAAACTATGCTCATCTAAAAGGAAAGGTGGGGGGAATGGATAAATTAAGATTAGTGTTACTATATGTATACAAACACATATTATATACATATCTCAAAAAGACCAACCATATAGCAAGGGAGGTCTGCGGAACCCTCAGTAACATTTTACATGGGAAGAGGATCTGTACTTGAATAGACATATATAATGTACAAACGAACCAGATGGTGTACACCTAGGACAAACAATATTCTAAGCTTTACCCCAATTAAAAAAAAAATTTAAAACCAAGAAGAAATAATGAGACATAAACTTATGGGGCTTTCTCCATGCACATTCCAATGTAATTTACAAACTAGGAACACGACTTCCAGAAAGGCTCTGCTGCCCTAGTACCCAGATATGGGAATGGAGATATGCTGCCTGCTTGAGGCCACTTCCCACAACAGCAGATTTAAACCCATTGCTAAAGGTCACTAAATATTCACCAAACTTGCAGTTCGCTAAAAGACACCTGCTTTCTAAAAAAATTCTGGGGTGGAAAATCGACCAAAAATTTCAAAAGAGGGCAACCTTCCAAGAACACAATTTCAAGAGTTCTATTGTACTCCCAATTGTTTCCTTTTTTTTAACAGAAAAGAAAACGGTGGAGAAAAATGATGAGTTTTACGAATTTTCAAAGACATGCAAACCCAAATTACAAAAACCTATCAGCTCACAGCAGCCAGAAGGGCCATTAGCATAAATGCTGCAAACAATAAATGCTGGAGCGATTGTGGAGAAATGCGTACCCTGGATTCTAAGGGGGACGTGGTAAGAGCCACTAATGAAAACACAAAGAAGGTGCTTTGAAAAGGGAAACACGGTGCTACCAGTCAATCAATCACACCCACTGCTGGGCCTATCACCTGAGAAAATGAGAATCGAAAAGTCACAGGCTGGCAATCCTGCACTCCAACAATATTTACCATAGCCAACACTTGGAAGCAATGAAAATGTCCATCAACCGAGGAATGCACAAAGTAGAAGTGGTCCACGTACACAGTGGAAACTTACTCCAATAAAAAATAAAAATTAAATGTAAAAATCCAACAAAAGTAAGGAGACATCAGCTTGTGTGGGTTTGTCCGGGCACACTCCACTCTAATTTATAACCGAGAAACACCACAGGCCGCAAGGGCTTTTCCCTAGTTACCAGGGTGGGGGACCTAGAAAGGCTGCCGCCCTCTGGCAGTTACCTGCAAAAGCAGCTTTAAAGCCTGTGCTAATGGTCACTTCATAGGAACAAGTACTGCAGAACTGTAAATGAAACAGGCCCTCAAAATGTCTTGAGGGAGGTAAAGGCCAAAACATTTCAAAATATGACACATACTTAAAGAGAACACTTTGAAGAACTAAGGGGTAATCACAGCTTGAAAAATAGAAAAGGACATGCCTTAAAGCTCAATTTCAACAGATTATGTGGCACATTCGAATTCAACCACAGAGAGGTATCAGCTCACACTTGTCAGAATAACCATCAGCAAGAAAACTACAAACACTAAATGCTGAAGGTGTTGTGGAGAAATGCATACCCTCAACTTCAAAGGGGACGTAACTTGGAAAGGGCCACGAATGAGAACAGAATGCAGGTGCCTTAAAAGGTAAACATTGAGCTACTATATGATCCAGCAGGCCCACTCCTCGACGTAAAACCTAAGAAGAGAGAATTGGAAAGACACAGGCAGGCAAATCTGCACTGCACAGTATTACAATAGCCAAGATATGGAAGTAACCGAAAAGTCCACCAACAGATGGATGGACAAAGAAGAACTCCTCCATGTACAGATGGAATATTCGCTAGTGAAAAAAATGAAACAATGCCGTTTGCAGCACCATAGATGAGTCTAGACGTAATCACGCCACGTGTAGTAAGTGAGAAAGCAAAAGACACATATCCTATCATATCACTTTTAAGAGTTACTTAAAAATTGATACCAATGAAGATATTTCCACAGAGAAAGGCAATCACAGATTCATTAAAAAACTTATGGTTCACCAAATAGAAAGGGATGAGGATTGGATACATTGCCACATTGGGGTTAACAGAGATATACAAACCATGTGAAATATATAACCACCAATGACGTACGGAAGACCAGGAGAAGACTACTCAACATTGTGTCATAACCTACATGGGAAAAGGATGCGAGGAAGAATAGTTCCATGTATATGTGTGAAAGAACCACATCTTGCACAAATAGAACAAACAAACCATTGTAATCATATTTACTGGGATAAAAAATAAAAAGTAAACTACAAATATGAACAAGAAGTAATGAGACATAAACTTAAAGGGCTTTTCCCTGGCACATTCCATTCTAATTTACAACCTAGAACACCACTTCCATTAAGGCTCTGTTTCCCCAGTTAGCAAATATGGTAAATGAGAAATGCTGTCAACTTGTGGCCGTTTCCTGCAAGAGCAGCTTTAAACTCACAGCTAATGGTCACTTAACATTCCCAAGGACTCAGGGCTGTAAAGGACACCTGCCCTAAAAAATTGTGCTGAAGGAGGGAATGGATAAAACAATTCAAAACAGGCAAATGTTTCAAGAAGAGAGTATGAAGAGTTAAGTTTTACTCACGCTCTTTTAAAAAAAACGAAAATGGATAAAAGCTCAACCTCAGGGAGTGTTAGACCCATGCAATCTAATCTACAAAAAGTTTCAACTTACACCAGTCGACTGACCATGAGCAAAAAGTCTACAAACAATAAATGCTGAAGGGGTTTTAGGGAACTGTGTACCCTCTACCTGCTGGTGAGACGTAAAGGGGTAACAGCCAATAATGAGAACAGAAAGGAGCTGTGTTTAAAAGTAAAAATGGAGGTACCATTCAGTCCAGGAGGCGCACCAATGGACCTCTCACTTGAGAAGACAAGAATCGAGAAGACACAGGCCGCAAAAGCTGCAGTGCAGCCTTATTCACAATAGCCAAGACAGTGGAGCAATCAAAATGTCCAACAACCGGTAAATGGATAAAGAAGAAGTGGTCCATGTACACAATGGAATAATAGCCATGGAAAACAATGAACCACTGCTCTCTGAGGCACCACAAATGAGTCTGGAGATAATCACGAAACATGTGGTAAGTCGGAAAGCAAAAGACCTATATTCTATGATATCACTTATAGGCGTTATCTAATAACTGACACAAAGGAACATATTTCCACAGAGAAAGACACTCACAGACTTAGAAAACAAACTATGCTCATCTAAAAGGAAACGTGGGGGGAATGGATAAATTAAGATTAGTGTTACTATATGTATACAAACACATATTATATACATATCTCAAAAAGACCAACCATATAACAAGGGAGGTCTGCGGAACCCTCAGTAACATTTTACATGGGAAGAGGATCTGTACTTGAATAGACATATATAATGTACAAACGAACCAGATTGTGTACACATAGGACAAACAATATTCTAAGCTTTACCCCAATTAAAAAAAATTTTAAAACCAAGAAGAAATAATGAGACATAAACTTATGGGGCTTTCTCCATGCACATTCCAATGTAATTTACAAACTAGGGACACGACTTCCAGAAAGGCTCTGCTGCCCTAGTACCCAGATATGGGAATGGAGATATGCTGCCTGCTTGAGGCCACTTCCCACAACAGCAGCTTTAAACCCATTGCTAAAGGTCACTAAATATTCACCAAACTTGCAGTTCGCTAAAAGACACCTGCTTTCTAAAAAAATTCTGGGGTGGAAAATCGACCAAAAATTTCAAAAGAGGGCAACCTTCCAAGAACACAATTTCAAGAGTTCTATTGTACTCCCAATTGTTTCCTTTTTTTAACAGAAAAGAAAACGGTGGAGAAAAATGATGAGTTTTACGAATTTTCAAAGACATGCAAACCCAAATTACAAAAACCTATCAGCTCACAGCAGCCAGAAGGGCCATTAGCATAAATGCTGCAAACAATAAATGCTGAAGCGATTGTGGAGAAATGCGTACCCTCGATTCTAAGGGGGACGTGGTAAGAGCCACTAATGAAAACACAAAGAAGGTGCTTTGAAAAGGGAAACACGGTGCTACCAGTCAATCAATCACACCCACTGCTGGGCCTATCACCTGAGAAAATGAGGATCGAAAAGTCACAGGCTGGCAATCCTGCACTCCAACAATATTTACCATAGCCAACACTTGGAAGCAATGAAAATGTCCATCAACCGAGGAATGCACAAAGTAGAAGTGGTCCACGTACACAGTGGAAAATTACTCCAATAAAAAATAAAAATTAAATGTAAAAATCCAACAAAAGTAAGGAGACATCAGCTTGTGTGGGTTTGTCCGGGCACACTCCACTCTAATTTATAACCGAGAAACACCACAGGCCGCAAGGGCTTTTCCCTAGTTACCAGGGTGGGGGACCTAGAAAGGCTGCCGCCCTCTGGCAGTTACCTGCAAAAGCAGCTTTAAAGCCTGTGCTAATGGTCACTTCATAGGAACAAGTACTGCAGAACTGTAAATGAAACAGGCCCTCAAAATGTCTTGAGGGAGGTAATGGCCAAAACATGTCAAAATGTGACACATACTTTAAGAGAACACTTTGAAGAAATAAGGGGTAATCACAGCTTGAAAAGTAAAAAGGACATGCCTTAAAGCTCAATTTCAACGGATTATGAGGCCCATTCGAATTCAACCAGAAAGAGGTAGCAGCTCACACTTGTCAAAATAACCATCAGCAAGAAAACTACTAACAATAAATGCTGAAGTTGTTGTGGAGGAATGCATACTCTGATCTTTAAGTGGGATATAACTTGGAAAGAGGCACTAAAGAGAACAGAATGTAGGTGCCTTAAAAATGTGAACATTGAGCTACCATATGACCCAGCAATCCCACTACTGTGTATACACCCAGAGAAAACCATAATTCAAAAATACACTTGCACCCGAATGTTTATTACAGCACTATTTACAATAGCCTGGTCATGGAAGCAACCTAAATGCCCATCAACAGACGAATGGATAAAGAAGTTGTGGTACATATATAGAATGGAATATTACTCAGCCACAAAAAGGAACCAAATTGAGTCATTTGTTGAGACGTGGATGGATCTAGAGACTGTCATACAGTGTGAAGTAAGTCAGAAAGAGAAAAACAAATACCGTATATTAACGCAGGTATGTGGAACCTAGAAAATTGGTACAGATGAGCCAGTTTGCAGGGCATAAGTTGAGACACAGATGTAGAGCGCAGACACATGGACACCAAGGGGGGGGGGGGAATGCGGTGGGGTGGGGATGGTGTTGTGCTGAATTTGGCTATTGGGATTGACATGTATACACTGATGTGTATAAAATTGATGACTGATAAGAACCTGCAGTATAAAAAAAACAAACAAAACAACTAATACTAAACTTTCATTCGGTTTTTTGTATGGAAATATGTTAATATAAATGTTTCAGATATTACATGAAATTTCTAAAAATCTTATATGTTCTGGTATAATGTTATAATTCATAATCCTAGTTATTACTTTAAAATGTATATGTCAGAAATAACTAATTTTCTTGTCAACTGCATTATTATAAACTTTCATCAAATCTTTAACCGTGGTCATTTTTAAGTCTTTTGTCATTTACAGACAGTTCTGGGTGTACTCTGATGCTTTTGCAAATATGTTCCTATAAAAGGGTTTCATCTTCATGAAATTCATGGAAAAGACTCTGACAAGTACAGGTTTCTGGTAACTCTATTGTACTGCTGAAATGAATGAATAAGCATTTTCAGAACTCTAATGATAAAACTAATGAACTCATAAAAGTGCTAACAAAAGATCAAGATGAAAAAAAAATTAATTACATGGGACTGAGTGAACTGATGACGATAAGTATAATTTTTGTTACTTTCTGTTTGAATTAAAAAAAAATCCCACAAGGACTCAGAGGCAAAGAATATACAAATCAATTTTCACTGCAAAGTAAAGCAGCTGCTACAGTGAAGGATTACTGGACTGAATATCAATATTTTGACATAGTATGAGTGTGTTTCATGTTTGGTAATTGCAATCATTGTTGCTTTTGTTGTGATCATCCATGTACAATGCTTGATGTCAGTCTATTTATCTCTTATAAAAATAAAATACAGTGTGTGTGTTTGGAAAAAAAAAACGAATAAGAACTAATGAGACATAAACTTATGGGGATTTCTCCTGGCAAACTCCATTCTAATTTACAACCTAAGACAACGACTTCCAGAAAGGCTCTGCTGCCCTAGTACCTAGATTGGGGAATGGCGAAATGCTGCCTCCTTTTGGCCGTTTCCCACAACAGCAGCTTTAAACCCACTGCAAACGGTCATTAATATTCAACAACTTGCAGTTCTGTAAATGACACCGGCCCTCCAAAAAAATTCTGGGGTCAAAAATCGAACAAAAAATTCAAAAGAGGGCAACCTTCGAAGAAGATAATTTCAAGAGGTATATTGTGCTCACAGATTATTCTTTTGATAAAAGAAAAAGATGTGGAAAAATGATGAATTTTAGGAAATTGGAAAGATATGCAAACCCAAATTACAAATACCTATCAGATCACAGCAGTCAGAATGGCCATCAGCAAAAATGGTGCAAACAATAAATGCTGAAGCGATTGTGGAGAAATGCGTACCCTCGGTTCTAAGGGGGACGTTGTAAAAGCCACTAATAAAAACACATTGGAGGTGCTTTGAAAAAGTAAACACTGAGTGACCAGTCCATCAATCACACCCACTGCTGGGCCTATCACCAGAGAAAATGAGAATCAAAAAGTCACAGGCTGGCAATCCTGCACTCCAACAATATTTACCATAGCCAACACTTGGAAGCAATGAAAATGTCCATCAACAGAGGAATGCACCAAGAAGTGGTCCATGTACAGAATAGAATATTAACTCCAATAATAAATATAAATTAAATTTAAAAATCCAACAAAAGTAAGGAATCATCAGCTTTTTTGTGTTTATCTGGGCACATTCTACTCTAATTTACAACCGAGGAACACCACTGGCCGTAAAGTCTGTTTCCCTAGTATCAGCGTGGGGAATGTAGAAAGGTAGCAGCCCTGTG
Organism: Balaenoptera borealis; assembly: GCF_965194805.1. Classification (NCBI taxonomy): domain Eukaryota; kingdom Metazoa; phylum Chordata; class Mammalia; order Artiodactyla; family Balaenopteridae; genus Balaenoptera; species Balaenoptera borealis. The sequence goes on from NW_028123786.1 coordinate 203,788, forward strand.
GCCGTTACCTGCAAAAGCAGTTTAAAGCCTCTGCTAATGGTCACTTCATATGAACAAGTTCTGTAGGGCTGAAAATGAAACCTGCCCTCAAAATGTCTTGAGGGAGGTAATGGCCAAAACATTTCAAAATTTGACACATACTTTAAGAAACCACTTTGAAGAACTAAGCTGTAATTACAGCTTGAAAAATAAAAATGACTTGCCTTAAAGCTCAATTGCAACGGAATATGAGACTCATGCAAATTCAACCGTAAAGAGGTGTCAGCTCACACCCGTCAGAATAACCATCAGCAAAAACTACAAATAATAAATGCTGAAGCTGCTGTGGAGAAATGTATACCCTCAACTTTAAGTGGGACGTAACCTGGAAAGAACCACTAATGATAACAGAATGGAGGTACCTTTAAAAGGTAAACACTGAGCTACCATATGACCTAGAAGACCTATTCCTGGACTATAACCGACGAAGACAGAATTGGAAGGACACAGGCAGGCAAATCTGCAATGCATACTATTACAATAGCCAATATATGGAAGTAACCAAAAAGTCCACTGACAAATGGGTGGACAAAGAAGAACTGCTACATGTACAGATGGAATATGAGCTAGTGACAAAATGAAACAATGCCATTTGCATCACCATAGATGAGTCTAGAGGTAATCACACAACTTGTAGTAAGTGAGAAAGTGAAAGACACATATCCTATCATATCAGATATAGGTGTTACCTAAAAATTGATAGAAACGAAGATATTTCCACAGAGAAAGGCAATCACAGATTCATTAAAGAAACTTATGGTTCACCAGATGGAAAGGTGTGAGGATTGGATACATTACCATATTGAGGTTAACAGAGACATACAAACACATGTGAAATATATAATCACCAAAGACCTACAGAATACCAAGAGAAGACTACTCTACATTGTGTCATAACCTACATGGGAAAAGGATCCAAAGAAGAATAGATATATGTATATGTATATGTGTGAAAGAACCACATCTTGCACACCTAGAACAAACAAAACATTGTAATCAAGTTTGTTGTGACAAAAAATAAAAATTAACTTAAAAATATGAACAAGAAGTAATGAGACATAAACTTAAGGGGCTTTTTCCTGGCACATTCCATTCTAATTTGCAACCTAGACCATCACTTCCAGTAAGGCTCTGTTGCCATAGTAACCAGATTTGGTAAAGGAGAAATGCTGCCGCCTTGTGGCCGTTTCCCGCAAGAGCGGCTTTAAACCCACAGCTAATGGTCACTTAAAATTCACAAGGACTCAGGGCTGTAAAGGACACCTGCCGTCAAAAATTGTGCTGAGGTAGGGAATGGAAAAAAAAATTTAATACAGGCAAATTTTTCAATAAAATACTATAAAGAGGTAAGTATTACTCACCGTCTTTAAATAAAAGGAGAATGGATTAAGGCTCAACCTCAGGAATTATTAGACTCATGCAATCTAATCAACAAAAGGGTTTCCAATCACACCAGTCGACTGACCATCAGCAAAAAGTCTACAAAGCATAAGTGCTGATGCGGTTGTAGAGAATTGTGTATCCTCTAGCTGCTGGTGAGATGCAAAGTGGTTAACAGTCAGTAATGAGAACAGAAAAGAGCTGCGTTTAAAAGTAAAAATTTAGGTACCATTCACTCCAGCAGGCGCACCATTGGACCTCTCACCTGAGAAGACAAGTATCAAGAAGACACAGGTTGCAAAAGTTGCAGTGCAGCATTATTCACAATAGCCAAGGCAGTGAAGCGATAAAAATGTCCATCAACAAGTGAATGGATATAGAATAAGTGGTCCAGGTACACAATGGAGTATTAGCCATGGAAAACAAGGAAACCCTGCTCTTTGAGGCACCACAAATGAGCCTGGAGATAATCACAAATCATGAGGTAAGTCGGAAAGCAAAAGACTTATATCCTATGATATCACTAATAGGCGTTATCTAATAACTGACACAAATGAACACAATTCAGAGAAATACACTCACAAACTTAGAAAACCAACTTTGCTCATCTAAAGGGAAAGGTGGCGGGAATGGATAAATGAAGATTTGTGTTACTATATGATATGGATATGATCCAAATACATATTATATACATATTACAAAAAGACCGACCATATAACAAGGGAGGTCTACAGCTTAAACCTAGTGCTAATGGTCCCTAAATATTCACACTCATTGCAGGCCTGTAAATGACACCTACATTTCAAAACAATCCTGGGGTTGAAAATTGACCAAAATTTCAAAAGAGGGCAACGTTCCAGGAAGACACTTTCAAGACGGATATTGTACTCACAATTTTTTTTCTTTTTTCTTTTAACAGAAAAGAAAAAGGCGTGGAAAAATGATGAATTTTAGACTATTTAACGACATGCATACCCATATTACAAATACCTATCAGCTCACAGCAGTCAGAATGGCCATTAGCAAAAATGCTGCAAAAAATAAATGCTGAAGCGATTGTGGAGAAATGCGTACCCTCGGTTGTAAGGGGGGGCATGTTAAGAGTCACTAATGAAAACACAATGTAGGTGCTTTGAAAAGGGAAACATTGAGCTACCAGTCAATCAATCAAAACCACTGCTGGACCTATCACCTGAGAAAATGAGAATCAAAAAGTCACAGGCAGGGTCTTCCCTGGTGGTGCAGTGGTTGAGAGTCTGCCTGCCAATGCAGGGGACACAGGTTCGAGCCCTGGTCTGGGAAGATCCCATATGCCATGAAGCAACTGTGCCCGTGAGCCACAATTGCTGAGCCTGCGTGTCTGGAGCCTGTGCTCCACAACAAGAGAGGCCGCGATGGTGAGAGGCCCACGCACGGCAATGAAGAGTGACCCCCGCTTGCCGCAACTGGAGAGGGCCCTCTCACAGAAACGAAGACCCAACACAGCCATAAATAATAAATAAATAAATAAATTAATTAATTAAAAAAAAAAGTCACAGGCTGGCAATCCTTCACTCCAGCAATATTTACCATAGTCAACACTTGGAAGCAATGAAAATGTCCATCAACCGAGGAATGCACCAAGAAGAAGTGGTCCATGTACACAATGGAATATTACTCCAATACTAAATATAAATTAAATTTAAAAAAAAACAAACAAAAGTAAGGAGACATCAGCATTTGTGGGTTTATCCGGGCACATTGCACTCTAATTTATAACCGAGGAACACCACAGGCCGAAAGGTCTGTTTCCCTAGTTACCAGAGTGGGGAACGTAGAAAGGCTGCCGCCCTCTGGCCGTTACCTGCAAAAGCAGCTTTAAAGCCTGTGCTAATGGTCACTTCATATGAACAAGTAATGCAGGGCTGTAAATGAAAACTGCCCTCAAAATGTCTCGAGGGAGGTAATGGCCAAAAATTTTCAAAATGTGACACATACTTTAAGAAAACACCTTGAAGAACTAAGCTGTAATCACTGTTTGATAAATAAAAAGGATATGCTTTAAAGCTCAATTTCAACAGATTATGGGATACATGCAAATTCAACCACAAAGGGGTATCAGCTCATACCTGTCAGAATAACCCTCAGCAAGAAAACTACAAACAATAAATACTGAAGGTGTTTTGGAGAAATGCATACCCTCAACTTTAAGTTGGACGTAACCTGGAAAGAGCCACTAATGAGAACTGAATGGTGGTGCCTTTAAAACGTACACACTGAGTTACCATATGATACAGCAAGCCCACTCCTTGGACTATAACATAAGAAGATAGAACTGGAAAGACACAGGCAAGCAAATGTGTATTGCAGCAGTATTACAATAGCCAAGACATGGAGACAACCAAAAGGTCCATCAAGAGGTGCGTGGCCAAAGAAGAACTGGTACACGTACAGATGGAATATTAGCCAGGGAAAAAAATAAAACAATGCTATTTGCAGCACCATGTATGATTCTTGAGGTAATCAGGCAAATTGTACTAAGTCAGAAAGCAAAAGACACATATCCTATAATATCACTTATAGATCTTAGCTAAAAATTGATACCAATGAAGATATTTCCACAGAGAAATGCAATCACAGATTCACTAAACTAACTTATGGTTCACCAAATGGAAAGGTGTGAGGATTGGATACCTTAGGATATTGGGGTTAACATAGATATAGAAACAAATGTGAAATGTGTAATCACCAAAGACCTACGTAATACCAAAAGAAGATTACTCAACATTGTATCATAACCTAAATGGGAAAATGATCCAAAGAAGAATAGATATATGTATATGTTTAAAAGAACCACATCTTGCACACCTAGAAGAAACAAAACATTTTAATCAAATTTGCTCTGATAAAAAATAAAAATTAAATTAAAAAAAGACCAAGAAGTAATGAGAAATAAACTTAAGGGGCTTTTTGCTGGCACATTGCATTCTAATTTACAACCAGAACATGACTTCCATTAAGGCTCTGTCATCACTAATAAAGCAGCTTTATAATCAATGTTGAAGGTAGCTTAAAAGAAGTCTCACTAATTATTGATAGTAACAAGAAAACAAAGAAAAGTAAAAATCTCACTGCAAAAAGTATACATAGAGTAAGTCAAGGTAGATCAAACACTTATTAAACTTCTGTAAAGAATAAAAGACAACAGTAGTATGTTTTTTTAAAAAGAGAGGGCCCAAATAAATCTGAAATGAAAGAGTTGATGTTACAACAGACCCCACAGAAATACAAAGTATCCTAAGATACACACAGGGTAACTCAGGGCTCAGATTGGACAGAGCCCACTCTCCAGTCCCCTGTACATGACTTACAGGAGCCTCAGGAACTGAGGAGGGGGTCCCTGAGGAGAGGCTCAAGATAGAATATGGTAGGCATTAACATGGCTCCATTCATCTTAAACATGCCTGAACTACATTCACACGAGATGATTTTGTCCTGTATGTACATCGGCACCTCTAGTCGGAACTGCAGATCTTTGGCTTCACCACCTCAACTGACAGCAATAGCTTCACCTGCTGTGGACTGTCTCCTATAGGATTTCTAGAACCACAAAGCATCGAAGCTTCACAGGACCCAGAGTCTGTGCGACTCCACGCAGAGTCTCAGAGTCTCAACTCCACTCAGATACTCCACTCTTGGAGGGCACACACAAAGTAGTGAGCACATCAGAACCCAGGGGAAGGAGCAGTGAACTCGTAGGAGAATGACCAGAACTACCTGATAGTTTTAGAGGGTCTCCTGCAGAGGCAGGTGGTAGCTGTGGCTGTGGCTCACCATGAGGACAACGACACTGGCAGCAGAAGTTCTGGGAAATACTCCTTGGTGTGAGCCCTCCCAGAGTCCGCCATTAACCCCACCAAGAGCAAGGTAGGCTCCAGTGCTGGGTCACCTCAGGCGAAACTACCAACAGGGAGGGAACCCAGCCCCATGCATCAGCAGATAAGTGGATTAAACTTTTTATTAAAGTTTTATTTAATCTGCAGACAAGCAGATTAAAGCTTTGCCCACCAAAGCAACACCCAGCTCTACCCACCACCAGTCCCTCCCATCAGGAAGCTTGCACAAGCCTCTAAGATAGACTCATCCACTGGAGAGCAGACAGCAGAAGCAAGAAGAACTATAATTCTGCAGCCTGTGGAAGGAAAACCACATTCACAGAAAGATAGACAAAATGAAAAGGCAGAGGACTTTATACCAGATTAAGGAACAAGATAAAACCCTAGGAAAAAAAACGAAATGAGGTGGAGATAGGGAACCTTCCAGAAAAAGAATTCAGAATAATGATAGTGAACATGATCCAAGACCTTGGCAAAAGAATGGAGGCAAAGATCGAGAAGATGCAAGAAATGCTTAACAAAGACCTAGAAGAATTAAGGAGCAAACACCTAGAAGAATTAAAGAACAAACAAACAGAGGTGAACAATATAATAACTGAAATGAAAAATACACCAGAAGGAATCAGTAGCAGAATAACTGTGGCAGAAGAACGGATAAGTGGCCTGGAAGACAGAAAGGTGGAAATCACTGCCATGGAACAGAATAAAGAAAAAGAATGAAAATAAATGAAGACACCCTAAGAGTCCTCTGGGAAAACATTTAACGCAACAACATTCACATCAAAGGGGTCCCAGAAGGAGAAGAGAGAGAGAAAGGACCCGAGAATACATTTGAAGAGATTATAATCGAAAACTTCCCTAGCATGGGAAAAGAAATAGCCACCCAAGTCCAGGAAGTGCAGAGAGTCCCAGTCAGGATAAATCAAAGGAGAAAAATGCCAAGACACATAGTAACCAAATTGACAAAAATTGAAGACAAAGAAAAATTATTGAAAGCAACAAGGGAAAAATGACAAATAACATACAAGGGAACTCCCATAAGGATAACATCTGATTTCTCAGCAGAAAATCTACAAGCCAGAAGGGAGTGGCATAAATTTAAAGTGATGAAAGGGAAGAACCTACAACCAAGAGTACTCCACCCAGCAAGGATCTCATTCAGATTTGACAGAGAAATCATAAGCCCTACAGACAAGCAAAAGCTAAGAGAATTCAGCACCATGAAACCAGCTCTACACCAAATGCTAAAGGAACTTCTCTAAGTGGGAAACACAAGAGAAGAAAAGGACCCACCAAGACAAACCCATAACAATTAAGAAAATAGTAATAGGAACATACATATCAATAATTACCTTAAACATGAATGGACTAAATGTTCCAACCAAAAGACACAGGCTCCCTGAATGGATACAAAAACAAGACCCATATATATGCTGTCTACAAGAGACCCATTTCAGACCTAGGGACACATACAGACTGAAAGTGAGGCGATGGAAAAATATATTCTATGCAAATGAAAATCAAAAGAAAGCTGGAGTAGCAATACTCATATCAGATAAAATAGACTTTAAAATAAAGAATGTTACAAGAGACAAGGAAAGACACTACATAATGGTCAAGGGATCAATCCAAGAAGAAGATATAACAATTATAGATATATATGTGCCCAACATAGGAGCACCTCAATACATAAGGCAACTGCTAACAGCTATAAAAGAGGAAATCAACAGTAACACCATAATAGCAGGGGACTTTAACAGCTCACTTACACCAGTGGAGATCATCCAGACAGAAAATTAATAAGGAAACACAAGCTTTAAATGACACAATAGACCAGATATAGTTAATTGATATTTATAGGACATTCCATCCAAAAACAGCAGATTACACGTTCTTCTCAACTGCACACGGAACATTCTCCAGGATAGATCACATCTTGGGTCACAAATAAAGCCTCAGTAAATTTAAGAAAACTGAAATCATATCAAGCAGCTGTTCCAACCACAATGCTATGAGATTAGAAATCAATAACAGGGACAAAACCGTAAAAAACACAAACACATGGAGGCTAAACAATACGTTACTAAATAACCAAGAGATCACCGAAGAAATAAAAGAGGAAATCAAAAACTACCTAGAGACAAATGACAAGAAACACACGATGATCCAAAACCTATGGGATGCAGCAAAAGCAGTTCTAAGAGGGAAGTTTATAGCAATACAAGCCTACCTCAGGAAACAAGAAAAATCTCAACTAAACAATCTAACCTTACACCTAGAGGAACTAGAGAAAGAAGAACAAAACCCAAAGTTAGTAGAATGAAAGAAATCATAAAGATCAAAGCAGAAATAAATGAAATAGAAGCAAAGAAAACGAAAGCAAAGATCAATAAAACTAAAAGCCGGTTCTTTGAGAAGAGAAACAAAAATGATAAACCTTTAGCCAGACTCAAGAAAAAGAGGGAGAGGAATCAAATCAACAAAATTAGAAGTGAAAAAGGAGAAGTTACAACAGACACCACAGGAATACAAAGCATCCTAAGAGACTACTACAAGCAACTCTATGCCAATAAAATGGACAACCTGAAAGAAATGGACAAATTCTTAGAAAGGGATAACCTTCCAAGACTGAACCAGGAAGAAATAGAAAATATGAACAAACCTATCACAAGCAATGAAATTGAAACTGTGATTAAAAATCTTCCAACAAACAAAAGTCCAGAACCAGATGGCATCACAGGTGAATTCTGTCAAACATTTAGAGAAGAGCTAACACCCAACCTTCTCAAATTCTTCAAAACAATTGCAGGGGAAGGAACACTCCCAAACTCATTCTATGAGACCACCGTCACCCTGATACCAAAACCAGACAAAGATACTACAAGGAAAGAAAATTATAGACCAATATCACTGATGAATATAGATGTAAAAATCCTCAACAAAATACTAGCAAACAGAATCGAACAACACATTGAAAGGATCAAACACCATGATCAAGTGGGGTTTATCCCAGGGATGCAAGGATTCTTCAATACACACAAATCAATGTGATACACCATATTAACAAATTGTAGAATAAAACCATATGATCATCTCAATAGATGCAGGAAAAGATTTTGAGAAAATCCAACACCCATTTACGATAAAAACTCTGCAGAGTGTGGGCATAGAGGGAAACTACCTCAACATAATAAAGGCCATATATGACAAACCCACAGCAAACATCATTCTCAACGGTGAAAAACTGAAAACGTTTCCTCTAAGGTCAGGAACAAGACGAGGATGTCCACTCTCACCACTACTATTCAACATAGTTTTGGAAGTCCTAGCCATGGCAATCAGAGAAGAAAAAGAAATAAAAGAAATACAAAAAGGAAAAGAAGAAGTAAAATTGTCACTGTTTGCAAATGACATCATATCATAGATAGAGAATCCTAAAGATGCCACCAGAAAACCACTGGAGCTAATCAATGAATTTGGTAAAGTTGCAGGATACAAAATTAATGCACAGAAATTGCTTGCATTCCTATACACTAACAATGAAAGAACAGAAAGAGAAATTAAGGAAACAATCCCATTACCACTGCAACAAAAATAAAATACCTAGGAATAAACCTACCTAAGGAAGTAAAAGACCTGTACTCAGAAAACTATGACACTGATGAAAGAAATCAAAGATGATATAAACAGATGGAGACATATACCATGTTCTTGGATTAGAAGAATCAATATTGTGAAAATGACTATACTACCCAAAGCAATCTACAGATTCAATGCAATCCCTATCAAAATACCTTTGGCATTTTCTACAGAACTAGAAAAAAAAATCTTAAAATTTGTAGGGAGACACAAAAGACCCCGGATAGCCAAAGCAGTCTTGAGGGGAAAAAAAAAGAGCTGGAGGAATCAAACTTCCACACTTCAGACTATATTGCAAAGCTACAGTAATCAAGATAATATGGTAGTGGCACAAAAACAGAAATATAGATCAATAGAACAGGATAGAAAGCACAGAGATAAACCCACGTACCTACGGTCCACTAATCTATGACAAAGGAGGCAAGGGTATACAATGGAGAAAAGACAGTGTCTTCAGTAAGTGGTGCTGGGAAAACTGGACAGCTACATGTAAAAGAATGAAATTAGAACACTCCCTAACACCATACACAAAAATAAACTCAAAATGGATTAGAGACCTAAATGTAAGACCAGCCACTATAAAACTCTTAGAGGAAAACATAAGCAGAACAGTCTATGACATAAATCACAGCAAGATCCTTTTTGACCCACCTCCTAGAGAAATGGAAATAAAAACAAAAATAAAAAAATGGGACTTAATGAAATTTAAAATCTTTTGCACAGCAAAGGAAAACATAAGCAAGATGAAAAGACAACCATCAGAATGGGAGAAAATATTTTCAAATGAAGCAAATGGCAAAGGATTAACCTCCAAAAAGCAGCTCCTGTAGCTCAATATCACAAAACCAAACAACCCAATCCAAAAATGGGCAGAAGACCTAAATAGACATTTCTCCAAAGAAGATATACAGGTTGCCAACAAACACATGAAAGGATGTTGAACATCACTAATTATTAGAGAAATGCAAATCAAAACTACAATGAGGTATCACCTCACACCAGTCAGAATGGCCATCATCAAAAATTCTACCAACAATAAATGCTGGAGAGGCATTTATTGGAGAAAAGGGAACCCTCTTGCACTGTTGCTGGGAATGTAAATTGATATAGCCACTAGGGAGAACGGTATGGGGGTTCCTTAAAAACTAAAAATAGAACAACCGTACAACCCAGCAATCCCACTACTGGACATTTACCCTGAGAAAACCATAATTCAAAAAGAGTCATGTACCACAGTGTTCATTGTAGCTCTATTTACAATAGCCAGGACATGGAAGCAACCTAAGTGTCCATCAACAGATAACTGGATAAAGAAGATGTGGCACATATATACAATGGAACATTATTCAGCCATAAAAAGAAACGAAACTGAGTTATTTGTAGTGAGGTGGATGGATCTAGAGTCTGTCCTACAGAGTGAAGTAAGTCAGAAAGAGAAAAACAAATACCGTATGCTAACACATATATATGGAATCTAAAAGAAAAAAAGGTTATGAAGAACCTAGGGGCAGGAAAGGATTAAGGACACAGACGTAGAGAAAGGACTTGAGGACACGGGGAGGAGGAAGTGTAAGCTGGGACAAAGTGAGAGAGTGGTATGGACATATATACACTACCAAATGTAAAATTGATAGCTACTGGGAAGCAGCCACATAGCACAGGGAGATCAGCTCGGTGCTTTGTGACCACCTAAAGGGGTGGGATAAGGGAGTGAGAGGGAAGTGCAAGAGGGAGTGGATATGGTGTTATATGTATACGTATAGCTGATTCACTTTTTTATACAGCAGAAACTAACACACAATTGTAAAGCAATTATACTCCAATAAAGATGTAAAAGGAAAAAAAAAGAAAGCCCAGAGATAAACCTACACACCTATGGTCCACTAATCTATGACAAAGGAGGCAAGGATATACAATGGAGAAAAGACAGTCTCTTCAATAAGTGGTGCTGGGAAAAATGGACAGCTACATGTAAAAGAATGAAATTAGAACACTCCCTAACACCATACACAAAAAATAAACTCAAAATGGATTAGAGACCGAAATGTAAGACTGGACACTATAAAACTCTTAGAGGAAAACATAGGAAGAACACTCTTTGACAAAAATCACAACAAGATCTTTTTTGATCCACCTACCAGAGTAATGGAATAAAAAACAAAAATAAACAAATAGGAGCAAATGAAACCTAAAAGCTTTTGCAAAGCAAAGGAAACTACAAACAAGATGAAAAGACAACCTCAGAATGGGAGAAAATATTTGCAAACGAATCAATGGACAAAGGATTCATCTCCAATATATATAAACAGCACATGCAGCTCAACAGTAAAAAAACAAACAACCCAATCCAAAAATGGGCAGATGACGTAAACAGACATTTGTCCCGAGAAGACATACAGATGGCCAAGAAGCACATGAAAAGCTGCTCAACATCACTAATTATTAGAGAAATATAAACCAAAACTACAATGAGGTATCACCTCACACAAGTTAGAATGGGCATCATCAGAAAATCTACAAACAACAAATGCTGGAGAGGGTGTGGAGAAAAGGGAACCCCCTTACACTATTTGTGGGAATGTAAATTGATACAGTCACTATGGAGAACAGTATGGAGGTTCCTTAAAAAACTAAAAATAGAATTACCATATGACCCAGCAATCCCACTACTGGGCATATACCCAGAGAAAACCATAATTCAAAAAGTCACATTCACCACAATGTTCATTGCAGCACTATTTACAATAGCCAGGTCATGGAAGCAACCTAAATGCCCATAGATAGACAAATAGAAAATATGTGGTACATATATAAAATGGAATATTACTCAGCCATAAAAAGGAATGAAATTGGGTCATTTGTAGAGGCGTGGATAGATCTAGAGACTGTCATACAGAGTGAAGTAAGTCAGAAAAAGAAAAACAAATATCGTATATTAACGCATACATGTGGAACCTAGAAAAATGGTACAGATGAACCGGTTTGCAAGGCAGAAATAGAGACACAGATGTAGAGAACAAATGTATGGTCACCAAGGGGGGAAAGTGGCAGGGTGGTGGTGGTGGGATGAATTGTGAGCCTGGGATTGACATATATACACTTATATGTATAAAATAGATAACCAATAAGAACCTGCTGTATAAAAAAATGAATAAAATAAAATTTAAAAATTAAAAAATAATATTTAAAAACAGAAAACAGAAAAAAAAGTTCTGTCCTTCCCATAGACGTATTTATATGAATGAATTATTTCCATGCTTATATCTATAAATACAAAAAGAGGAATAAAACCTACCTTGAACCAAAAAAGAAAAAAAAAAAAAACAGAACCCACTGGTCATACAGAGGAAAACCCTATCAGGGCACTTGCTCCAGTGGTAAACAATTCTGAAGTTGGTCAGAGGTGGGGAATCGTCTCCCATGCAGCCAGCAGCTCCCCCGCAAGGAGCTTCCTCATTGCAAAGCTGAGGGACCATGAGGAGGCGTCTCTGAGTAAACGTGAGCTGAGCCTCAGGCCAGCTGCTGCTGAACTTTTCCCACCCTTCCCAGGTAAAACACCCGAATGTGTACAAAGACTTTAAAGCCTAGAGGAAAGGGCTTGGAGTCACACCAGCGACAGCACGCAGGCCGACTTGGTGCCTGCAGGCCAGCCAGGACGGTCCTGGCCCCGGGCGCTCTTCTGGAAGCTTTCCATTTCCCTGCCTGAGGTACCCCTCCTGTCCCGGTCCCCACTGCTTTTTTCCTTCCTCACCTCTGCCCGGGGAGAAATTCCAGCAGCAGGTATGGGTGACACATCGTCTTCTTTAGCAGGTGGCAGCCCGGCAACTCCTGCAGAAAGTCCAGCAGAGCCCCACTCACACGGGGCCACTCATAGAGCCCTGGGCCCTACTCCCTCCCACCAGCACAACCCCGAGACTGCTGACGGGGCAGAGAATATGGCGTCAGGCACAGCTGCAGAGGCTTTTGCTGCCTGGAGGGGTGTTTATATTGACCTCAACCGAGGCACACCTGGGAAGGGCTGGCCGGCCAGGTCAGGCTGCCCAGGTCAGCCAATCCTTGCCCCTCAGGGGATCAGAGTTGCAGATAATGGGCCTTGCTGCACCGGCCAGATCCAAGGAACAGGTGTAGGGTCCCGAGAGTCAGGATAGACAAGGGGCGGCAGACCTGGCTTGTTTTCTAATCATTTTATCTGGTCCATGAGTGGAAGACAACTTCAAGAAGACCCTCTCCTAATGAGAGGAACCCAGGAGTCAGGGAGAGGAGGGTTGGTGGGTGGAGACAGAGGCCTGGTGCCCCAGCTGCAGTGGAAGCCCCTGGAAGACCAGGTGGAGGGAGGCCGCACAGAGTGAAGCCTAGGGTCACAGACATGTCGGAGCTGCTGTTTGTTAGTTCAAGCCCTGCTCTGAGGTGCTCTGTGTCAGCTCTGAGCGACAGGTGTGCTGGGGGTGCTCTGCAATGAGGGCTATGTGCACGGTTCCTGTGTGCCCAGCTCTGCCGGGGTACCTGTCCAAGGGAGCTCCATATCCAGGGAGGGGCCTGCCCACGAGAGCCCCGTGAGCTGCTGGGTACCTGTCCAAGGGAGCTCCATATCCAGGGAGGGGCCTGACCACGAGAGCCCCGTGGGCTGCTGGGTACCTGCCCAGGTGAGCTCCATATCCTGGGAGGGGCCTGACAATGAGAGCCCCGTGGGCTGCTGGGTACCTGCACAGGTGAGCTCCATATCCTGGGAGGGGCCTAACCACGAGAGCCCCGTGGGCTGCTGGCTACCTGCACAGGTGAGCTCCATATCCTGGGAGGGGCCTGACCATGAGAGCCCCGTGGGCTGCTGGGGACCTGGTAAAGGACGCCAGGACAGTCAGTGAAGCCACAGAGGATATACATCCAGTAGTTCCTAATTCCTACACCCTGCTGGTCATTCTACCATCCACCAGGACATGGTATTCTGTATTAGACTTCAATGATGCCTTCTTCTGTATTCCATTAGTCCCAGAGTCACAAGAAATTTTGGCTGTGAGTGGCAGGACTCAACATACAACAAAAACAATACTGCTTGGCCGTCCTGCCCCAGGGGTTCAAAAATTCCCACACCATCTTTGGGGAAACGTTAGCTAAAACCCTAAAAGATCTACCTCTGGAGAAGTGAACCCTCCTTCAATATGCAGACGACATTCTGGGCTTCCCTGGTGGCGCAGTGGTTGAGAATCTGCCTGCCAATGCAGGGGACACAGGTTCGAGCCCTGGTCTGAGAAGATCCCATATGCCGCGGAGCACCTAGGCCCGTGAGCCACAATTACTGAGCCTGCGCGTCTGGAGCCTGTGCTCCACAATAAGAGAGGCTGCGATAGTGAGAGGCCCGCGCACCGTGATGAAGAGTGGCCCCAGCTTGCCGCAACTAGAGAAAGCCCTCGCACAGAAACGAAGACCCAACACAGCCATAAATAATAAATAAATAAATTAAAAAAAATATGCAGACGACATTCTGATCGCCAGCCCTACTAAGGAGGCCTCTGGACTACCTAGCCAATAAAAGATAGAAGGTGTCCAAGAAAAAGGCTCAAATATCACAGACTAAGGTGACCTGCCTGGGCTTCATTCTCACAGAAGATCGGAGAAGCCCATCCCAGGAAAGGGAAGAAGCCATTTGCAGCCTCACCCTTCCTAAAACTAGAAGACAGCTTAGGGGTTCCTGCGGAGACCAGGGTTTGCTGCATCTGAATCCCTAACTACAGTCTAATACCTGGGCCTCTATATGAAACACTGAAAGGAAAAGATGATGATCCTTTTGAATAGAATCCAGAAGCGGCCTTTCAAGAATGGAAAGAGCAGTCAATTCAGACCCTTGCCCTGGACCTCCTTAATTTAGCTAAACCCTTTGACCTTTACATTCCTGGTCGAAGGCGAATCGCCCTTGGAGTTTTAGTGCCAAAACTGGGACCACTTGAAATGGAACAACGCAAGAATGCCCTCCAGGCATTGGCCAGCCACCCCATCCGACCAGGATACTGGGGGTATCTAAAAACCTGGAAATGAGCAGCCCGCAAGGCCAGCTCCCTCCTAAGGGTAAAGGACGCCACTTGGTGATCCTAACCACCCACCATGCCCTGAAGTTGCAGGGATCGCTCCGTGGGCACAATGACCTCGAGTGAGGAGGCCCTCCAACTCCAACCTCCAGAGAGACAACCTGAGGCAACAGGCCCCCATGACGACTCGTGTGACCATCACTTGACCTGGAGCTTCTCTCAGAAAACCACAAGAGTGTGCCCCAAAAGAACAGACTATTGCTTGCAGGACTTACTGCACCCAGAGCGGAGCTAATAAACCTGGCAGGGGACCCGTAAATAACGCTGCCACCATAGAAAAGCCTACAGACACCATGGTGACGGCGACCAATGAGACCAGATGTACTCCTGGTTACTTCAAAAGGGCGGTGACTGAGTGGCCGTCATGGTCCTGGATCACCACCGGCCCTGGACTGTCTGGGAGTTGAGCAGGCAGGGCTCTGACACCTGGTGCTCTTTGTACGTTAATTCAGTGGCCTAACTGAAGAAAGCGCAGACTACTGGTCAGAGCATCTAGGCTGGCAGAAACCGTCAGCCTAAGGGGGCCGAACCAATGTGGAGCAGGGTAAAACCGGCCCCCCCAGCGTCCCTGCGCATCTCTTTCCTGGACCCTTAAAGGTCATTAGAATCTATAAAACTTCCAACGCTGGTGCTCAGGCAGACGAGCAGTGAGGGAGGAGGCCTGGGGACAATCAACCTCACCTGGAGGCTGCTGGGGAGAAGTCCTGCCCCTCCCCCCCGGGTATGAGGACACCCAACTCAGCACGAAGCATTTACAGAAGAGGTGTCTGCACCCTCAGCGCCCCAAGAATGTGGAATGGGACAAGAGGCAGAGGAGGGGTTTGTCACCGGCAAAGCCCATTAAAAATTCCTGGGAGATAAAAATAGAATCTGGGCAATAAAATAAAGTCTAACCTTTTTTCCTTTGTGCTTTTTCTAATTTCACTTGTTCCTAGGTTTCCACAGGCAGAGGTCCCACACCTGGCACTTCAGACCCGATTTCCTAGTGCAAAATGGCCGGGCCGACACCTCAGCTCTCGGGGCCCTGTGCAGACTCCGCCACATAGAGCCTGAGCTCCAGCCAACTCAGCCCTCGAGAGCTCCGCCCCGTCCCTCCCGCTGACGCTGACGGGATCCCTACAGAGCAGCCCGGCCCACAGTCCGCGGGGGAGCGCACGCTCTCACCTCTCCATTCTCTGATCAAAATATAAAGTTTTCCTTTGCTTCTGAACCAAACTCAGTCTCGATCTGTTGGCTCCAATGACACTGGGGAGGGGGACCCTTGTTGGGGTCGACTCTGCAGGATCAGTAACAGAATTTGAGAACATTGTAACTTCAATGAACAGATGTGTGAGCCAAATATTGTAACTTCAATGAACAGATGTGTGAGCCAAATATTGTAACTTCAATGAACAGATGTGTGAGCCAAACTGTAGTTAACATAGAGCAGTGTATAAGGCTCGTGTAAAATAAGGTATTTCTAACACTTCCATTTGATATTTCCATCACTTTATTATAAGCAAGTTCAGTGGAGGGGTTTGTCGTATTTGTCAGGTCAACATTAGAGAAATGCAGTGATTTCTTTACAAGGATGTGGATCTACTAATCTTGGCTGAAGTTTCAATCTTGTTTTGAATGATTTTCCATTGAAAATGATACCTCTCTTTCAGCTCCTAGATTTCTGAGAAGTATTAAATCTTGTATTTTTTTATTACCAAAGGGGAAAGGTGGGAGGAGGGATAAATTAACAGTTTCGGATTAACATATACACACTGCTATGTATAAAATATATCATCAACAAGGAACTGCTGTATAGCACAGGGAACTATACTCAATATTTTGTAATAACCCCTAAGGGGAAATAATCTGAAAAACAATAGATATCAATATCGACATCATCTATCAACTACAGATAAAATGGAAACTAAAGGAGGCCGATGGTGAGCATTTCGGACCATGAAGACTTCAATCCTCTAAAGTTCGGACTCTGCCTACAGCCCAGTCCCTTAATGAACATACATGTACCAGTAGCTTAAAAATTCCCCAGATTGGGGTTCGGGGAGACACTGATTTGAAAAAATCCCTGGAGTTCTCCTTACATACATGGGACCTTTCCTACAGCTAAAACATGCCTGTGACACCCAGAAGATGGTACACGGTTGGATCAGGAAGATTTTGGAAAAGGCACCTCATCTCCTAATCCCCTGGTTGTCGGGTTCACCTCTCCAGCCTCTTTCCTAACATTCTAAACACTTGAGGATGTCAGCACCTTCAACATCCTGTTGCACAGAGTTTGAAATTTGTCCAGAGGATGAAGGGGAATGAGGAGAAACAATGAGAGAAAAGCCCTAGATGTTCAGACAGGCACAGGTCACTCTAATTTCCCATCAAGAAGAAGAATTAACCACAGGCTCAGCCTGCGCCACGGAACCAGTATAAGGCCAAAAGCAATCCTGTGGTTTTGCAGCCAGCTCACAAAAAAGCGAGTTGAAAAATGGAGCTTAGGGGCACTGCAATTCACAAACATGCAGAGTTATAAATGATCACTCTCATCCAAAAATATATTGAGGGAAGGCAACGAAGAGGATCTGAAAGCAAGGCAGAATTGCAGGAAACAAATTTCAGGAGGTAGATTCGAATCGCCTTTAAAGCACATGAAAAGCGGTAAAACATCGAAAATGATGCCCTTGGCCAAAGAGGGAGTATACCTTTTTTCCTGAATATATTCAGGAAAAAACGCATATGCCTTTTTTCGCCAATCAAGCAAGCCAGAAATGCAAATGGGCACTACAAAGAAGTCTCACTTCCCAGCGGTCAAAAGGGCCATTCTAAAAGAGTGTAAAACCCAGAAATGCAGGAAAGGCCAAGGAGAAAAGAGAGTCTTGTAAGGTTGATGGGCGGGATGTAATTTGCCAACGGCCACTCTGGAGAAGTGTATGGTGTTTCCTAAAACATCTAAAAAACACAGCTAGAGAGCGTAGGGCACTTCAACTCATGGGCGTATAAAATGGGAAAAATAAAAATCAACAAGACACAGGCACCCGAAAGTTTAGGGCTACTCTGTTGACAAGAACCTCCACTTCGTTATACCTTAAATATCCCAGGAAAGAGAAAAATGGATAAAGAAGTTGTGGTCCTTATGTACAACGGAATATCACTCAGCCATGAAATCAACTTCATAAGGCTAGTAGCAGAATGATGAGTGGATTTAGGTACGACGATTCTAAGTGAAATAAGTCACACAGAAAAAGACACTTATCATAAGATATCACTTATAGAGGGAAAGTAAAAACCGCTACCCTTGAACTGAATTACAAAACAGAACAGAGTCACGTTTAGAAAACACACTATGGCTGCTTAACGGGAAAGGTGAGGTGGGGTGATGCATAAAAGAAGGGTTTCAAATTAGCTCAGATACCGTTCCATAAACCCAATATGTAATAGACACGACCTACTCCTTGCTCAGTGAACTGGACTCAACACCCCCTATTCACCGCCCAAGAATATATCTGACTAGTAAGAATCTTAAAACATATGTATTGATATCTCTCTGTAAGTAAGTCAAGTGGGTGTAAAGCGGCATAAACAGCAGTGAAAAGCAGCTAAACCCCTTTATAAAAATCAATCACTTTTAAAAACCTGTGAAACAAAGACAGTTAAAGAGAGAGAAATTCTTACTACATTCGTTCAGGGGCTGTGATGCCACCTGGATTGACCATATCTAGACCCACAGCTGATTGAGACATAAGGGTGGACACTCTTGGGGCTGAGAGGTTTGGAAAGGTTGGGTGAGCAAACACAGACCCTTTAAAGTAATACTGCGTGGTACCCATCCCATGGGTCCCAAATCTCCAGGTTCAAGGGCATCTTCTTTCATCGAAAACATGCATTAGGAACCCAGAAGATGGTACACCGTGTGATCGGGAAAGGTTTCTAAAACGCACCTCATTTCTCATCTCCTTGGGCTCGGGTTCGCCATTCCAGCCGCTTTAATAGCAATCTCCCTCCTTGGAGAATCAGCACCTTTAACCTCCTGTTCCATACAGGTTTCAATTTGTCCCGAGGATGAACGGGAAGAGGGGGAACCAATGAGACACTAACTCTAGGTGTTGGGACAGGCACAGGTCACTCTATTTTCCCATCAGGAAGAAGAATTAACCACAGGCTCAGCCTGCCGCCCGTGACCAGTATAGGGCCTGAAGCAATCCTGCGCTTTTGCGGCCAGCTCCCAAGAAAGGGATTTGAAAAATGGAGCTCAGGGGCTCTGCAATTCACAAACCTGCAGAGTTATAAATGATAACTCTGGTCCACAAATATATTGAGGGAAGGCAACGAACAGGATTTGAAAGCAAGGCAGAATTGCAGGAAACAGATTTCAGGAGGTAGATACGAATCGCCTTTAAAGCACAGGAAAAGGGGCAAAACCTCGACCATGATGTCCTTGGCCAAAAAGGGCGTATGCGTTTTTTCCTGAATATATTCAGGAAAAAACGCATACGCCCTTTTTGGCCAACCAAGCAACCTGGAAAGGCAAATCAGCGCTACAAAGAAATCTCGCTTCCCATCGGTCAAAAGGGCCATGCTGAATAAAGTATCAAAACCAGAAATGCAGGACAGGCCATGGAGAAACGGGAGCCTTGCTACGCTGACGGGCGGGATGTAAATTGCCAACAGCCACTCTGGAGAAGTGTACGGTGTGTCCTGAAACATCTAAAAAACTCAGCTTAGAGAGCATAGGGCACTTCCACTCATGGGCGTATAAATTGGGAAAACTAAAAATCAGCAAGACAGAGGCACCCCAAAGTTTACGGCTGCTCTGTTGACAAGAACCTCCACTTCGTTACACCTTAAATATCCCAGGAAAGAGAAAAATGGATAAAGAAGTTGTGGTCCTTATGTACAATGGAATATCACTCAGCCATGAAATCAACGTCATAAGTTTAGTAGCAGCATGATGAGTGGATTTAGGTACGACGATTCTAAGTGAAATAAGTCACACAGAAAAAGACACTTATCATAAGATATCACTTATAGAGGGAATGTGAAAACCGCTACCCTTGAACTGAATTACAAAACAGAACAGAGTCACACGTTTAGAAAACACACTATGGCTGCTTAACGGGAAAGGTGAGGTGGGGTGATGCATAAAAGACGGGTTTCAAATTAGCTCAGATACCGTTCCATAAACCCAATATGTAATAGACACGACCTACTCCTTGCTGAGTGAACTGGACTCAACACCCCCTATTAACCGCCCAAGAATATATCTGACTAGTAAGAATCTCAAAACCTATGTATTGATATCTATCTGTAAGTGAGTCAAGTGGGTGTAAAGCGGCATAAACACAGCAGTGAAAAGCAGGTAAACCCCTTTATAAAAATCAATCACTTTTAAAAACCCGTGAAACAAAGACAGGGAAAGAGAAAGAAATTCTTACTAAATTCGTTCAGGGGCTGTGAGGCCACCTGGATTGACCATATATAGACCCACAGCTGATTGAGACATAAGGGTGGACACTCTTGGGGCTGAGAGGTTTCGTGAGGTTGGGTGAGCAAACGCAGACCCTTTAAAGTAATACTGCGTGGTTCCCATCCCATGGGTCCCAAATCTCCAGGTTCAAGGGCATCTTCCCACTTCGAAAACATGCATGAGAAACCCAGAAGATGGTGCACCGTGTGATCGGGAAAGGTTTCTAAATCGCACCTCATTTCTCAACTCCTTGTGCTCGGGTTCTCCATTCCAGCCGCTTTACTAGCAATCTCCCTCCTTGGAGAATCAGCACCTTTAACCTCCTGTTCCGTACAGGTTGCAATTTGTCCTGAGGATGAACGGGAAGAGGGGGAACCAATGAGACACTAGCTCTAGGTGTTGGGACAGGCACAGGTCACTCTATTTTCCCATCAGGAAGAAGAATTAACCACAGGCTCAGCCTGCCGCTCGGGACCAGAATAGAGCCTGAAGCAATCCTGCGCTTTTGCGGCCAGCTCCCAAGAAAGCGAGTTGAAAAATGGAGCTCAGGGGCACTGCAATTCACAAACCTGCAGAGTTATAAATGATAACTCTCGTCCACAAATATATTGAGGGAAGGCAACGAAGAGGATTTGAAAGCAAGGCAGAATTGCAGGAAACAGATTTCAGGAGGTAGATTCGAATCGCCTTGAAAGCACAGGAAAAGCGGCAATACCTCGACCATGATGCCCTTGGCCAAAAAGGGCGTATGCGTTTTTTCCTGAATATATTCAGGAAAAAACGCATAGGCCCTTTTTGGCCAACCAAGCAACCTGGAAAGGCAAATCAGCGCTACAAAGAAGTCTCGCTTCCCATCGGTCAAAAGGGCCATGCTGAATAAAGTATCAAAACCAGAAATGCAGGACAGGCCATGGAGAAACGGGAGCCTTGCTACGCTGATGGGCGGGATGTAAATTGCCAACAGCCACTCTGGAGAACTGTACGGTGTGTCCTGAAACATCTAAAAAATTCAGCTTAGAGAGCATAGGACACTTCCACTCATGGGCGTATAAATTGAGAAAACTAAAAATCAGCAAGACACAGGCACCCCAAAGTTTAGGGCTGCTCTGTTGACAAGAACCTCCACTTTGTTACAACGTAAATATCCCAGGAAAGAAAAAAATGGATAAAGAAGTATTAGTCCTTATGTATAATAGAATATCACTCAGCCATGAAATCAACGTCATAAGTCTAGTAGCAGCATGATGAGTGGATTTAGGTACGACGATTCTCAGTGAAATAATTCACACAGAAAAAGACACTTATCATAAGATATCACTTATAGAGGGAATGTGAAAACCGCTACCCTTGAACTGAATTACAAAACAGAACAGAGTCACACGTTTAGAAAACACACTATGGCTGCTTAACGGGAAAGGTGAGGTGGGGTGATGCATAAAACAAGGGTTTCAAATTAGCTCAGATACCGTTCCATAAACCCAATATGTAATAGATACGACCTACACCTTGCTCTGTGAACTGGACTCCACACCCCCTATTCACCGCCCAAGAATATATCTGACTAGTAAGAATCTTAAAAGCTATGTATTGATATCTCTCTGTAAGTGAGTCAAGTGGGTGTAAAGCGGCATAAACACAGCAGTGAAAAGCATCTAAACCCCTTTATAAAAATCAATCACTTTTAAAAACCCGTGAAACAAAGACAGTGAAAGAGAGAGAAATTCCTACTAAATTCGCTCACGGGCTGTGATGCCACTTGGATTGACCATACCTAGACCCACAGCTGATTGAGACATAAGGGTGGACACTCTTAGGGCTGAGAGGTTTGGTGAGGTTGGGTGAGCAAACGCAGACCCTTTAAAGTAATACTGCGTGGTTCCCATCCCATGGGTCCCAAATCTCCAGGTTCAAGGGCATCTTCCTACATGGAAAACATGCATGAGAAACCCAGAAGATGGTACACCGTGTGATCGGGAAAGGTTTCTAAAAGGGACCTCATTTCTCATCTCCTTGGGCTCGGGTTCGCCATTCCAGCTGCTTTACTAGCAATCTCCCTCCTTGGAGAATCAGCACCTTTAACCTCCTGTTCCGTACAGGTTGCAATTTGTCCTGAGGATGAACGGGAAGAGGGGGAACCAATGAGAGACTAGCTCTAGGTGTTGGGACAGGCACAGGTCACTCTATTTTCCCATCAGGAAGAAGAATTAACCACAGGCTCAGCCTGCCGCTCGGGACCAGAATAGAGCCTGAAGCAAACCTGCGCTTTTGCAGCCAGCTCCCAAGAAAGCGAGTTGAAAAATGGAGCTCAGGGGCACTGCAATTCACAAACCTGCAGAGTTATAAATGATAACTCTCGTCCACAAATATATTGAGGGAAGGCAACGAAGAGGATTTGAAAGCAAGGCAGAATTGCAGGAAACAGATTTCAGGAGGTAGATTCGAATCGCCTTTAAAGCACAGGAAAAGCGGCAACACCTCGACCATGATGCCCTTGGCCAAAAAGGGCGTATGCGTTTTTTCCTGAATATATTCAGGAAAAAACGCATACGCCCTTTTTGGCCAACCAAGCAACCTGGAAAGGCAAATCAGCGCTACAAAGAAGGCTCGTTTCCCGTCGGTCAAAAGGGCCATGCTGAATAAAGTGTCAAAACCAGAAATGCAGGACAGGCCATGGAGAAACGGGAGCCTTGCTACACTGATGGGCGGGATGTAAATTGCCAACAGCCAGTCTGTAGAAGTGTACGGTGTGTCCTGAAACATCTAAAAAACTCAGCATAGAGAGCATAGGACACTTCCACTCATTGGCATATAAATTGGGAAAACTAAAAATCAGCAAGACACAGGCACCCCAAAGTTTAGGGCTGCTCTGTTGACAAGAACCTCCACTTTGTTACAACGTAAATATCCCAGGAAAGAAAATGGATAAAGAAGTATTAGTCCTTATGTATAATAGAATATCACTCAGCCATGAAATCAACGTCATAAGTCTAGTAGCAGCATGATGAGTGGATTTAGGTACGACGATTCTAAGTGAAATAAGTCACACAGAAAAAGACACTTATCATAAGATATCACTTATACAGGGAATGTGAAAACCGCTACACTTGAACTGAATTACAAAAGAGAACAGAGGCACACGTTTAGAAAACACACTATGGCTGCTTAACGGGAAAGGTGAGGTGGGGTGATGCATAAAAGAAGGGTTTCAAATTAGCTCAGATACCGTTCCATAAACCCAATATGTAATAGAAACGACCTACTCCTTGCTCAGTGAACTGGACTCAACACCCCGTATTAACCGCCCAAGAATATATCTGACTAGTAAGAATCTTAAAACCTATGTATTGATATCTCTCTGAAAGTGAGTCAAGTGGGTGTAAAGCGGCATAAACACAGCAGTGAAAAGCAGCTAAACCCCTTTATAAAAATCAATGACTTTTAAAAACCCGTGAAACAAAGACAGGGAAAGAGAAAGAAATTCTTACTAAATTCGTTCAGGGGCTGTGATGCCACCTGGATTGACCATATATAGACCCACAGCTGATTGAGACATAAGGGTGGACACTCTTGGGGCTGAGAGGTTTCGTGAGGTTGGGTGAGCAAACGTAGACCCTTTAAAGTAATACTGCGTGGTTCCCATCCCATGGGTCCCAAATCTCCAGGTTCAAGGGCATCTTCCCACTTCGAAAACATGCACGAGAAACCCAGAAGATGGTACACCGTGTGATCGGGAAAGGTTTCTAAAAGGGACCTCATTTCTCATCTCCTTGGGCTCGGGTTCGCCATTCCAGCTGCTGTACTAGCAATCTCCCTCCTTGGAGAATCAGCACCTTTAACCTCCTGTTCCGTACATGTTGCAATTTGTCCTGAGGATGAACGGGAAGAGGGGGAACCAATGAGAGACTAGCTCTAGGTGTTGGGACAGGCACAGGTCACTCTATTTTCCCATCAGGAAGAAGAATTAACCACAGGCTCAGCCTGCCGCCCGTGACCAGTATAGGGCCTGAAGCAATCCTGCGCTTTTGCGGCCAGCTCCCAAGAAAGGGATTTGAAAAATGGAGCTCAGGGGCTCTGCTATTCACAAACCTGCAGAGTTATAAATGATAACTCTCGTCCACAAATATATTGAGGGAAGGCAACGAAGAGGATTTGAAAGCAAGGCAGAATTGCAGGAAACAGATTTCAGGAGGTAGATACGAATCGCCTTTAAAGCACAGGAAAAGGGGCAAAACCTCGACCATGATGCCCTTGGCCAAAAAGGGCGTATGCCTTTTTTCCTGAATATATTCAGGAAAAAAGGCATACGCCCTTTTTGGCCAACCAAGCAACCTGGAAAGGCAAATCAGCGCTACAAAGAAGTCTCGCTTCCCACCGGTCAAAAGGGCCATGCTGAATAAAGTGTCAAAACCAGAAATGCAGGACAGGCCATGGAGAAACGGGAGCCTTGCTACGCTGATGGGCGGGATGTAAATTGCCAACAGCTATTTTGGAGAAGTGTACGGTGTGTCGTGAAACATCTAAAAAACTCAGCTTAGAGAGCATAGGGCACTTCCACTCATGAGCGTATAAATTGGGAAAACTAAAAATCAGCAAGACACAGGCACCCCAAAGTTTAGGGCTGCTCTGTTGACAAGAACCTCTACTTTGTTACAACGTAAATATCCCAGGAAAGAAAAAAATGGATGAAGAAGTATTAGTCCTTATATATAATAGAATATCACTCAGCCATGAAATCAACGTCATAAGTCTAGTAGCAGCATGATGAGTGGATTTAGGTACGACGATTCTAAGTGAAATAATTCACACAGAAAAAGACACTTATCATAAGATATCACTTATAGAGGGAATGTGAAAACCGCGACCCTT
This sequence comes from Balaenoptera borealis, assembly GCF_965194805.1. Taxonomy (NCBI): domain Eukaryota; kingdom Metazoa; phylum Chordata; class Mammalia; order Artiodactyla; family Balaenopteridae; genus Balaenoptera; species Balaenoptera borealis. The sequence continues at coordinate 229,116 of NW_028123786.1, forward strand.
GAACTGAATTACAAAACAGAACAGAGGCACACGTTTAGAAAACACACTATGGCTGCTTAACGGGAAAGGTGAGGTGGGGTGATGCATAAAACAAGGGTTTCAAATTAGCTCAGATACCGTTCCATAAACCCAATATGTAATAGGCACGACCTACTCCTTCCTCAGTGAACTGGACTCAACACCCCCTATTAACCGCCCAAGAATATATCTGACTAGTAAGAATCTCAAAACCTATGTATTGATATCTCTCTGTAAGTGAGTCAAGTGGGTGTAAAGCGGCATAAACACAGCAGTGAAAAGCAGCTAAACCCCTTTATAAAAATCAATCACTTTTAAAAACCCGTGAAACAAAGACAGTGAAAGAGAAAGAAATTCTTACTAAATTCGTTCAGGGGCTGTGATGCCACCTGGATTGACCATATATAGACCCACAGCTGATTGAGACATAAGGGTGGACACTCTTGGGGCTGAGAGGTTTCGTGAGGTTGGGTGAGCAAACGCAGACCCTTTAAAGTAATACTGCGTGGTTCCCATCCCATGGGTCCCAAATCTCCAGGTTCAAGGGCATCTTCCCACTTCGAAAACATGCATGAGAAACCCAGAAGATGGTGCACCGTGTGATCGGGAAAGGTTTCTAAATCGTACCTCATTTCTCAACTCCTTGTGCTCGGGTTCTCCATTCCAGCCGCTTTACTAGCAATCTCCCTCCTTGGAGAATCAGCACCTTTAACCTCCTGTTCCGTACAGGTTGCAATTTGTCCTGAGGATGAACGGGAAGAGGGGGAACCAATGAGAGACTAGCTCTAGGTGTTGGGACAGGCACAGGTCACTCTATTTTCCCATCAGGAAGAAGAATTAACCACAGGCTCAGCCTGCCGCTCGGGACCAGAAGAGAGCCTGAAGCAATCCTGCGCTTTTGCGACCAGCTCCCAAGAAAGCGAGTTGAAACATGGAGCTCAGGGGCACTGCAATTCACAAACCTGCAGAGTTATAAATGATAACTCTCGTCCACAAATATATTGAGGGAAGGCAACGAAGAGGATTTGAAAGCAAGGCAGAATTGCAGGAAACAGATTTCAGGAGGTAGATTCGAATCGCCTTTAAAGCACGGGAAAAGCGGCAAAACCTCGACAATGATGCCCTTGGCCAAAAAGGGCGTATGCGTTTTTTCCTGAATATATTCAGGAAAAAACGCATACGCCCTTTTTGGCCAACCAAGCAACCTGGAAAGGCAAATCAGCGCTACAAAGAAGTCTCGCTTCCCACCGGTCAAAAGGGCCATGCTGAATAAAGTATCAAAACCAGAAATGCAGGACAGGCCATGGAGAAACGGGAGCCTTGCTACGCTGAAGGGCGGGATGTAAATTGCCAACAGCCACTCTGGAGAAGTGTACGGTGTGTCCTGAAACATCGAAAAAACTCAGCTTAGAGAGCATAGGGCACTTCCACTCATGGGCGTATAAATTGGGAAAACTACAAATCAGCAAGACACAGGCACCCCAAAGTTTAGGGCTGCTCTGTTGACAAGAACCTCCACTTCGTTACACCTTAAATATCCCAGGAAAGAGAAAAATGGATAAAGAAGTTGTGGTCCTTATGTACAATGGAATATCACTCAGCCATGAAATCAACGTCATAAGGCTAGTAGCAGCATGATGAGTGGATTTAGGTACGACGATTCTAAGTGAAATAAGTCACACAGAAAAAGACACTTATCATAAGATATCACTTATAGAGGGAATGTGAAAACCGCGACCCTTGAACTGAATTACAAAACAGAACAGAGGCACACGTTTAGAAAACACACCATGGCTGCTTAACGGGAAAGGTGAGGTGGGGTGATGCATAAAACAAGGGTTTCAAATTAGCTCAGATACCGTTCCATAAACCCAATATGTAATAGACACGACCTACTCCTTGCTCTGTGAACTGGACTCAACACCCCCTATTCACCGCCCAAGAATATATCTGACTAGTAAGAATCTTAAAAGCTATGTATTGATATCTCTCTGTAAGTGAGTCAAGTGGGTGTAAATCGGCATAAACACAGCAGTGAAAAGCAGCTAAACCCCTTTATAAAAATCAATCACTTTTTAAAACCCGTGAAACAAAGACAGAGAAAGAGAGAGAAATTCTTAATAAATTCGCTCAGGGGCTGTGACGCCACCTGGATTGACCATATCTAGACCCACAGCTGATTGAGACATAAGGGTGGACACTCTTGGGGCTGAGAGGTTTGGTGAGGTTGGGTGAGCAAACACAGACCCTTTAAAGTAATACTGCGTGGGTCCCATCCCATGGGTCCCAAATCTCCAGGTTCAAGGGCATCTTCCCACTTCAAAAACATGCATGAGAAACCCAGAAGATGGTGCACCGTGTGATCGGGAAAGGTTTCTAAAACGCACCTCATTTCTCATCTCCTTGGGCTCGGGTTCGCCATTCCAGCCGCTTTACTAGCAATCTCCCTTCTTGGAGAATCAGCACCTTTAACCTCCTGTTCCGTACAGGTTGCAATTTGTCCTGAGGATGAACGGGAAGAGGGGGAACCAATGAGAGACTAGCTCTAGGTGTTGGGAAAGGCACAGGTCACTCTATTTTCCCATCAGGAAGAAAAATTAACCACAGACTCAGCCTGCCGCCCGGGACCAGAATAGGGCCTGAAAAAATCCTGCACTTTTGCGGCCAGCTCCCAAGAAAGAGACTTGAAAAATGGAGCTCAGGGGCACTGCAATTCATAAACCTGCAGAGTTATAAATGATAACTCTCGTCCACAAATATATTGAGGGAAGGCAACGAAGAGGATTTGAAAGCACGGCAGAATTGCAGGAAACAGATTTCAGGAGGTAGATTCGAATCGCCTTTAAAGCACGGGAAAAGCGGCAAAACCTCGACAATGATGCCCTTGGCCAAAAAGGGCGTATGCGTTTTTCCTGAATATATTCAGGAAAAAACGCATACGCCCTTTTTGGCCAACCAAGCAACCTGGAAAGGCAAATCAGCGCTACAAAGAAGTCTCGCTTCCCATCGGTCAAAAGGGCCATGCTGTATAAAGTGTCAAAACCAGAAATGCAGGACAGGCCATGGAGAAACGGGAGCCTTGCTACGCTGATGGGCGGGATGTAAAATGCCAACGGCCACTCTGGAGAAGTGTACGGTGTGTCCTGAAACATCTAAAAAACTCAGCTTAGACAACATAGGGCACTTCCCCTCATGGGCGTATAAATTGGGAAAACTAAAAATCAGCAAGACACAGGCACCCCAAAGTTTAGGGCTGATCTGTTGACAAGAACCTCCACTTCGTTACACCTTAAATATCCCAGGAAAGAGAAAAATGGATAAAGAAGTTGTGGTCCTTATGTACAGCGGAATATCACTCAGCCATGAAATCAACTGCATAAGGCTAGTAGCAGCATGATGAGTGGATTTAGGTACGACGATTCTAAGTGAAATAAGTCACACAGAAAAAGACACTTATCATAAGATATCACTTATAGAGGTAATGTAAAAACCGCTACCCTTGAACTGAATTACAAAACAGAACAGAGTCACGTTTAGAAAACACACTATGGCTGCTTAACGGGAAAGGTGAGGTGGGGTGATGCATAAAACAAGGGTTTCAAATTAGCTCAGATACCGTTCCATAAACCCAATATGTAATAGACACGACCTACTCCTTGCTTTGTGAACTGGACTCAACACCCCCTATTCACCGCCCAAGAATATATCTGACTAGTAAGAATCTTAAAAGCTATGTATTGATATCTCTCTGTAAGTGAGTCAAGTGGGTGTAAAGTGGCATAAACACAGCAGTGAAAAGCAGCTAAACCCCTTTACAAAAATCAATCACTTTTAAAAACCCGTGAAACAAAGACAGTGAAAGAGAGAGAAATTCTTACTAAATTCGTTCAGGGGCTGTGATGCCACCTGGATTGACCATATCTAGACCCACAGCTGATTGAGACATAAGGGTGGACACTCTTGGGGCTGAGAGGTTTGGTGAGGTTGGGTGAGCAAACACAGACCCTTTAAAGTAATACTGCGTGGGTCCCATCCCATGGGTCCCAAATCTCCAGGTTCAAGGGCATCTTCCCACTTCGAAAACATGCATGAGAAACCCAGAAGATGGTGCACCGTGTGATCGGGAAAGGTTTCTAAAACGCACCTCATTTCTCATCTCCTTGGGCTCGGGTTCGCCATTCCAGCCGCTTTACTAGCAATCTCCCTTCTTGGAGAATCAGCACCTTTAACCTCCTGTTCCGTACAGGTTGCAATTTGTCCTGAGGATGAACGGGAAGAGGGGGAACCAATGAGAGACTAGCTCTAGGTGTTGGGACAGGCACAGGTCACTCTATTTTCCCATCAGGAATAAAAATTAACCACAGACTCAGCCTGCCGCTCGGGAGCAGAATAGGGCCTGAAGAAATCTTGCGCTTTTGCGGCCAGCTCCCAAGAAAGCGAGTTGAAAAATGGAGCTCAGGGGCACTGCAATTCATAAACCTGCAGAGTTATAAATGATAACTCTCGTCCACAAATATATTGAGGGAAGGCAACGAAGAGGATTTGAAAGCAAGGCAGAATTGCAGGAAACAGATTTCAGGAGGTAGATTCGAATCGCCTTTAAAGCACGGGAAAAGCGGCAAAACCTCGACAATGATGCCCTTGGCCAAAAAGGGCGTATGCGTTTTTTCCTGAATATATTCAGGAAAAAACGCATACGCCCTTTTTGGCCAACCAAGCAACCTGGAAAGGCAAATCAGCGCTACAAAGAAGTCTCGCTTCCCATCGGTCAAAAGGGCTATGCTGAATAAAGTGTCAAAACCAGAAATGCAGGACAGGCCATGGAGAAACGGGAGCCTTGCTATGCTGATGGGCGGGATGTAAATTGCCAACAGCCACTCTGGAGAAGTGTACTGTGTGTCCTGAAACATCTAAAAAACTCAGCTTAGAGAGCATAGGGCACTTCCACTCATGGGCGTATAAATTGGGAAAACTAAAAATCAGCAAGACACAGGCACCCCAAAGTTTAGGGCTGCTCTGTTGACAAGAACCTCCACTTCGTTACACCTTAAATATACCGGGAAAGAGAAAAATGGATAAAGAAGTTGTGGTCCTTATGTACAATGGAATATCACTCAGCCATGAAATCAACGTCATAAGGCTAGTAGCAGCATGATGAGTGGATTTAGGTACGACAATTCTAAGTGAAATAAGTCACACAGAAAAAGACACTTATCATAAGATATCACTTATAGAGGGAATGTAAAAACCGCTACCCTTGAACTGAATTACAAAACAGAACAGAGTCACGTTTAGAAAACACACTATGGCTGCTTAACGGGAAAGGTGAGGTGGGGTGATGCATAAAACAAGGGTTTCAAATTAGCTCAGATACCGTTCCATAAACCCAATATGTAATAGACACGACCTACTCCTTGCTCAGTGAACTGGACTCAACACCCCCTATTCACCGCCCAAGAATATATCCGAGAAGTAAGAATCTTAAAACCTATGTATTGATATCTCTCTGAAAGTGAGTCAAGTGGGTGTAAAGCGGCATAAACAGAGCAGTGAAAAGCAGCTAAACCCCTTTATAAAAACCAATTACTTTTAAAAACCCGTGAAACAAAGACAGTGAAAGAGAGAGAAATTCTTACTAAATTCGTTCAGGGGCTGTGATGCCACCTGGATTGACCATATATAGACCCACAGCTGATTGAGACATAAGGGTGGACACTCTTGGGGCTGAGAGGTTTGGTGAGGTTAGGTGAGCAAACGCAGACCCTTTAAAGTAATACTGCGTGGGTCCCATCCCATGGGTCCCAAATCTCCAGGTTCAAGGGCATCTTCCCACTTCGAAAACATGCATGAGAAACCCAGAAGATGGTGCACCGTGTGATCGGGAAAGGTTTTTAAAACGCACCTCATTTCTCATCTCCTTGTGCTCGGGTTCTCCATTCCAGCCGCTTTACTAGCAATCTCCCTCCTTGGAGGATCAGCACCTTTAACCTCCTGTTCCGTACAGGTTGCAATTTGTCCTGAGGATGAACGGGAAGAGGGGGAACCAATGAGAGACTAGCTCTAGGTGTTGGGACAGGCACAGGTCACTCTATTTTCCCATCAGGAAGAAGAATTAACCACAGGCTCAGCCTGCCGCCCGTGACCAGTATAGGGCCTGAAGCAATCCTGCGCTTTTGCGGCCAGCTCCCAAGAAAGGGATTTGAAAAATGGAGCTCAGGGGCTCTGCAATTCACAAACCTGCAGAGTTATAAATGATAACTCTCGTCCACAAATATATTGAGGGAAGGCAACGAAGAGGATTTGAAAGCAAGGCAGAATTGCAGGAAACAGATTTCAGGAGGTAGATTCGAATCGCCTTTAAAGCACGGGAAAAGCGGCAAAACCTCGACAATGATGCCCTTGGCCAAAAAGGGCGTATGCGTTTTTTCCTGAATATATTCAGGAAAAAACGCATACGCCCTTTTTGGCCAACCAAGCAACCTGGAAAGGCAAATCAGCGCTACAAAGAAGTCTCGCTTCCCATCGGTCAAAAGGGCTATGCTGAATAAAGTGTCAAAACCAGAAATGCAGGACAGGCCATGGAGAAACGGGAGCCTTGCTACGCTGATGGGCGGGATGTAAATTGCCAACAGCCACTCTGGAGAAGTGTACTGTGTGTCCTGAAACATCTAAAAAACTCAGCTTAGAGAGCATAGGGCACTTCCACTCATGGGCGTATAAATTGGGAAAACTAAAAATCAGCAAGACACAGGCACCCCAAAGTTTAGGGCTGCTCTGTTGACAAGAACCTCCACTTCGTTACACCTTAAATATACCGGGAAAGAGAAAAATGGATAAAGAAGTTGTGGTCCTTATGTACAATGGAATATCACTCAGCCATGAAATCAACGTCATAAGGCTAGTAGCAGCATGATGAGTGGATTTAGGTACGACAATTCTAAGTGAAATAAGTCACACAGAAAAAGACACTTATCATAAGATATCACTTATAGAGGGAATGTAAAAACCGCTACCCTTGAACTGAATTACAAAACAGAACAGAGTCACGTTTAGAAAACACACTATGGCTGCTTAACGGGAAAGGTGAGGTGGGGTGATGCATAAAACAAGGGTTTCAAATTAGCTCAGATACCGTTCCATAAACCCAATATGTAATAGACACGACCTACTCCTTGCTCAGTGAACTGGACTCAACACCCCCTATTCACCGCCCAAGAATATATCCGAGAAGTAAGAATCTTAAAACCTATGTATTGATATCTCTCTGAAAGTGAGTCAAGTGGGTGTAAAGCGGCATAAACACAGCAGTGAAAAGCAGCTAAACCCCTTTATAAAAATCAATCACTTTTAAAAACCCGTGAAACAAAGACAGTGAAAGAGAGAGAAATTCTTACTAAATTCGTTCAGGGGCTGTGATGCCACCTGGATTGACCATATATAGACCCACAGCTGATTGAGACATAAGGGTGGACACTCTTGGGGCTGAGAGGTTTGGTGAGGTTAGGTGAGCAAACGCAGACCCTTTAAAGTAATACTGCGTGGGTCCCATCCCATGGGTCCCAAATCTCCAGGTTCAAGGGCATCTTCCCACTTCGAAAACATGCATGAGAAACCCAGAAGATGGTGCACCGTGTGATCGGGAAAGGTTTTTAAAACGCACCTCATTTCTCATCTCCTTGTGCTCGGGTTCTCCATTCCAGCCGCTTTACTAGCAATCTCCCTCCTTGGAGGATCAGCACCTTTAACCTCCTGTTCCGTACAGGTTGCAATTTGTCCTGAGGATGAACGGGAAGAGGGGGAACCAATGAGAGACTAGCTCTAGGTGTTGGGACAGGCACAGGTCACTCTATTTTCCCATCAGGAAGAAGAATTAACCACAGGCTCAGCCTGCCGCCCGTGACCAGTATAGGGCCTGAAGCAATCCTGCGCTTTTGCGGCCAGCTCCCAAGAAAGGGATTTGAAAAATGGAGCTCAGGGGCTCTGCAATTCACAAACCTGCAGAGTTATAAATGATAACTCTCGTCCACAAATATATTGAGGGAAGGCAACGAAGAGGATTTGAAAGCAAGGCAGAATTGCAGGAAACAGATTTCAGGAGGTAGATTCGAATCGCCTTTAAAGCACGGGAAAAGCGGCAAAACCTCGACAATGATGCCCTTGGCCAAAAAGGGCGTATGCGTTTTTTCCTGAATATATTCAGGAAAAAACGCATACGCCCTTTTTGGCCAACCAAGCAACCTGGAAAGGCAAATCAGCGCTACAAAGAAGTCTCGCTTCCCATCGGTCAAAAGGGCTATGCTGAATAAAGTGTCAAAACCAGAAATGCAGGACAGGCCATGGAGAAACGGGAGCCTTGCTACGCTGATGGGCGGGATGTAAATTGCCAACAGCCACTCTGGAGAAGTGTACTGTGTGTCCTGAAACATCTAAAAAACTCAGCTTAGAGAGCATAGGGCACTTCCACTCATGGGCGTATAAATTGGGAAAACTAAAAATCAGCAAGACACAGGCACCCCAAAGTTTAGGGCTGCTCTGTTGACAAGAACCTCCACTTCGTTACACCTTAAATATACCGGGAAAGAGAAAAATGGATAAAGAAGTTGTGGTCCTTATGTACAATGGAATATCACTCAGCCATGAAATCAACGTCATAAGGCTAGTAGCAGCATGATGAGTGGATTTAGGTACGACAATTCTAAGTGAAATAAGTCACACAGAAAAAGACACTTATCATAAGATATCACTTATAGAGGGAATGTAAAAACCGCTACCCTTGAACTGAATTACAAAACAGAACAGAGTCACGTTTAGAAAACACACTATGGCTGCTTAACGGGAAAGGTGAGGTGGGGTGATGCATAAAACAAGGGTTTCAAATTAGCTCAGAGACCGTTCCATAAACCCAATATGTAATAGACACGACCTACTCCTTGCTTTGTGAACTGGACTCAACACCCCCTATTCACCGCCCAAGAATATATCTTACTAGTAAGAATCTTAAAAGCTATGTATTGATATCTCTCTGTAAGTGAGTCAAGTGGGTGTAAAGCGGCATAAACACAGCAGTGAAAAGCAGCTAAACCCCTTTACAAAAATCAATCACTTTTAAAAACCCGTGAAACAAAGACAGTGAAAGAGAGAGAAATTCTTACTAAATTCGTTCAGGGGCTGTGATGCCACCTGGATTGACCATATCTAGACCCACAGCTGATTGAGACATAAGGGTGGACACTCTTGGGGCTGAGAGGTTTGGTGAGGTTGGGTGAGCAAACAAAGACCCTTTAAAGTAATACTGCGTGGGTCCCATCCCATGGGTCCCAAATCTCCAGGTTCAAGGGCATCTTCCCACTTCGAAAACATGCATGAGAAACCCAGAAGATGGTGCACCGTGTGATCGGGAAAGGTTTCTAAAACGCACCTCATTTCTCATCTCCTTGGGCTCGGGTTCGCCATTCCAGCCGCTTTACTAGCAATCTCCCTTCTTGGAGAATCAGCACCTTTAACCTCCTGTTCCGTACAGGTTGCAATTTGTCCTGAGGATGAACGGGAAGAGGGGGAACCAATGAGAGACTAGCTCTAGGTGTTGGGACAGGCACAGGTCACTCTATTTTCCCATCAGGAAGAAAAATTAACCACAGACTCAGCCTGCCGCTCGGGAGCAGAATAGGGCCTGAAGAAATCTTGCGCTTTTGCGGCCAGCTCCCAAGAAAGCGAGTTGAAAAATGGAGCTCAGGGGCACTGCAATTCATAAACCTGCAGAGTTATAAATGATAACTCTCGTCCACAAATATATTGAGGGAAGGCAACGAAGAGGATTTGAAAGCAAGGCAGAATTGCAGGAAACAGATTTCAGGAGGTAGATTCGAATCGCCTTTAAAGCACGGGAAAAGCGGCAAAACCTCGACAATGATGCCCTTGGCCAAAAAGGGCGTATGCGTTTTTTCCTGAATATATTCAGGAAAAAACGCATACGCCCTTTTTGGCCAACCAAGCAACCTGGAAAGGCAAATCAGCGCTACAAAGAAGTCTCGCTTCCCATCGGTCAAAAGGGCTATGCTGAATAAAGTGTCAAAACCAGAAATGCAGGACAGGCCATGGAGAAACGGGAGCCTTGCTACGCTGATGGGCGGGATGTAAATTGCCAACAGCCACTCTGGAGAAGTGTACTGTGTGTCCTGAAACATCTAAAAAACTCAGCTTAGAGAGCATAGGGCACTTCCACTCATGGGCGTATAAATTGGGAAAACTAAAAATCAGCAAGACACAGGCACCCCAAAGTTTAGGGCTGCTCTGTTGACAAGAACCTCCACTTCGTTACACCTTAAATATACCGGGAAAGAGAAAAATGGATAAAGAAGTTGTGGTCCTTATGTACAATGGAATATCACTCAGCCATGAAATCAACGTCATAAGGCTAGTAGCAGCATGATGAGTGGATTTAGGTACGACAATTCTAAGTGAAATAAGTCACACAGAAAAAGACACTTATCATAAGATATCACTTATAGAGGGAATGTAAAAACCGCTACCCTTGAACTGAATTACAAAACAGAACAGAGTCACGTTTAGAAAACACACTATGGCTGCTTAACGGGAAAGGTGAGGTGGGGTGATGCATAAAACAAGGGTTTCAAATTAGCTCAGATACCGTTCCATAAACCCAATATGTAATAGACACGACCTACTCCTTGCTCAGTGAACTGGACTCAACACCCCCTATTCACCGCCCAAGAATATATCCGAGAAGTAAGAATCTTAAAACCTATGTATTGATATCTCTCTGAAAGTGAGTCAAGTGGGTGTAAAGCGGCATAAACAGAGCAGTGAAAAGCAGCTAAACCCCTTTATAAAAACCAATTACTTTTAAAAACCCGTGAAACAAAGACAGTGAAAGAGAGAGAAATTCTTACTAAATTCGTTCAGGGGCTGTGATGCCACCTGGATTGACCATATATAGACCCACAGCTGATTGAGACATAAGGGTGGACACTCTTGGGGCTGAGAGGTTTGGTGAGGTTAGGTGAGCAAACGCAGACCCTTTAAAGTAATACTGCGTGGGTCCCATCCCATGGGTCCCAAATCTCCAGGTTCAAGGGCATCTTCCCACTTCGAAAACATGCATGAGAAACCCAGAAGATGGTGCACCGTGTGATCGGGAAAGGTTTTTAAAACGCACCTCATTTCTCATCTCCTTGTGCTCGGGTTCTCCATTCCAGCCGCTTTACTAGCAATCTCCCTCCTTGGAGGATCAGCACCTTTAACCTCCTGTTCCGTACAGGTTGCAATTTGTCCTGAGGATGAACGGGAAGAGGGGGAACCAATGAGAGACTAGCTCTAGGTGTTGGGACAGGCACAGGTCACTCTATTTTCCCATCAGGAAGAAGAATTAACCACAGGCTCAGCCTGCCGCCCGTGACCAGTATAGGGCCTGAAGCAATCCTGCGCTTTTGCGGCCAGCTCCCAAGAAAGGGATTTGAAAAATGGAGCTCAGGGGCTCTGCAATTCACAAACCTGCAGAGTTATAAATGATAACTCTCGTCCACAAATATATTGAGGGAAGGCAACGAAGAGGATTTGAAAGCAAGGCAGAATTGCAGGAAACAGATTTCAGGAGGTAGATTCGAATCGCCTTTAAAGCACGGGAAAAGCGGCAAAACCTCGACAATGATGCCCTTGGCCAAAAAGGGCGTATGCGTTTTTTCCTGAATATATTCAGGAAAAAACGCATACGCCCTTTTTGGCCAACCAAGCAACCTGGAAAGGCAAATCAGCGCTACAAAGAAGTCTCGCTTCCCATCGGTCAAAAGGGCTATGCTGAATAAAGTGTCAAAACCAGAAATGCAGGACAGGCCATGGAGAAACGGGAGCCTTGCTACGCTGATGGGCGGGATGTAAATTGCCAACAGCCACTCTGGAGAAGTGTACTGTGTGTCCTGAAACATCTAAAAAACTCAGCTTAGAGAGCATAGGGCACTTCCACTCATGGGCGTATAAATTGGGAAAACTAAAAATCAGCAAGACACAGGCACCCCAAAGTTTAGGGCTGCTCTGTTGACAAGAACCTCCACTTCGTTACACCTTAAATATACCGGGAAAGAGAAAAATGGATAAAGAAGTTGTGGTCCTTATGTACAATGGAATATCACTCAGCCATGAAATCAACGTCATAAGGCTAGTAGCAGCATGATGAGTGGATTTAGGTACGACAATTCTAAGTGAAATAAGTCACACAGAAAAAGACACTTATCATAAGATATCACTTATAGAGGGAATGTAAAAACCGCTACCCTTGAACTGAATTACAAAACAGAACAGAGTCACGTTTAGAAAACACACTATGGCTGCTTAACGGGAAAGGTGAGGTGGGGTGATGCATAAAACAAGGGTTTCAAATTAGCTCAGATACCGTTCCATAAACCCAATATGTAATAGACACGACCTACTCCTTGCTCAGTGAACTGGACTCAACACCCCCTATTCACCGCCCAAGAATATATCCGAGAAGTAAGAATCTTAAAACCTATGTATTGATATCTCTCTGAAAGTGAGTCAAGTGGGTGTAAAGCGGCATAAACACAGCAGTGAAAAGCAGCTAAACCCCTTTATAAAAATCAATCACTTTTAAAAACCCGTGAAACAAAGACAGTGAAAGAGAGAGAAATTCTTACTAAATTCGTTCAGGGGCTGTGATGCCACCTGGATTGACCATATATAGACCCACAGCTGATTGAGACATAAGGGTGGACACTCTTGGGGCTGAGAGGTTTGGTGAGGTTAGGTGAGCAAACGCAGACCCTTTAAAGTAATACTGCGTGGGTCCCATCCCATGGGTCCCAAATCTCCAGGTTCAAGGGCATCTTCCCACTTCGAAAACATGCATGAGAAACCCAGAAGATGGTGCACCGTGTGATCGGGAAAGGTTTTTAAAACGCACCTCATTTCTCATCTCCTTGTGCTCGGGTTCTCCATTCCAGCCGCTTTACTAGCAATCTCCCTCCTTGGAGGATCAGCACCTTTAACCTCCTGTTCCGTACAGGTTGCAATTTGTCCTGAGGATGAACGGGAAGAGGGGGAACCAATGAGAGACTAGCTCTAGGTGTTGGGACAGGCACAGGTCACTCTATTTTCCCATCAGGAAGAAGAATTAACCACAGGCTCAGCCTGCCGCCCGTGACCAGTATAGGGCCTGAAGCAATCCTGCGCTTTTGCGGCCAGCTCCCAAGAAAGGGATTTGAAAAATGGAGCTCAGGGGCTCTGCAATTCACAAACCTGCAGAGTTATAAATGATAACTCTCGTCCACAAATATATTGAGGGAAGGCAACGAAGAGGATTTGAAAGCAAGGCAGAATTGCAGGAAACAGATTTCAGGAGGTAGATTCGAATCGCCTTTAAAGCACGGGAAAAGCGGCAAAACCTCGACAATGATGCCCTTGGCCAAAAAGGGCGTATGCGTTTTTTCCTGAATATATTCAGGAAAAAACGCATACGCCCTTTTTGGCCAACCAAGCAACCTGGAAAGGCAAATCAGCGCTACAAAGAAGTCTCGCTTCCCATCGGTCAAAAGGGCTATGCTGAATAAAGTGTCAAAACCAGAAATGCAGGACAGGCCATGGAGAAACGGGAGCCTTGCTACGCTGATGGGCGGGATGTAAATTGCCAACAGCCACTCTGGAGAAGTGTACTGTGTGTCCTGAAACATCTAAAAAACTCAGCTTAGAGAGCATAGGGCACTTCCACTCATGGGCGTATAAATTGGGAAAACTAAAAATCAGCAAGACACAGGCACCCCAAAGTTTAGGGCTGCTCTGTTGACAAGAACCTCCACTTCGTTACACCTTAAATATACCGGGAAAGAGAAAAATGGATAAAGAAGTTGTGGTCCTTATGTACAATGGAATATCACTCAGCCATGAAATCAACGTCATAAGGCTAGTAGCAGCATGATGAGTGGATTTAGGTACGACAATTCTAAGTGAAATAAGTCACACAGAAAAAGACACTTATCATAAGATATCACTTATAGAGGGAATGTAAAAACCGCTACCCTTGAACTGAATTACAAAACAGAACAGAGTCACGTTTAGAAAACACACTATGGCTGCTTAACGGGAAAGGTGAGGTGGGGTGATGCATAAAACAAGGGTTTCAAATTAGCTCAGATACCGTTCCATAAACCCAATATGTAATAGACACGACCTACTCCTTGCTCAGTGAACTGGACTCAACACCCCCTATTCACCGCCCAAGAATATATCCGAGAAGTAAGAATCTTAAAACCTATGTATTGATATCTCTCTGAAAGTGAGTCAAGTGGGTGTAAAGCGGCATAAACACAGCAGTGAAAAGCAGCTAAACCCCTTTATAAAAATCAATCACTTTTAAAAACCCGTGAAACAAAGACAGTGAAAGAGAGAGAAATTCTTACTAAATTCGTTCAGGGGCTGTGATGCCACCTGGATTGACCATATATAGACCCACAGCTGATTGAGACATAAGGGTGGACACTCTTGGGGCTGAGAGGTTTGGTGAGGTTAGGTGAGCAAACGCAGACCCTTTAAAGTAATACTGCGTGGGTCCCATCCCATGGGTCCCAAATCTCCAGGTTCAAGGGCATCTTCCCACTTCGAAAACATGCATGAGAAACCCAGAAGATGGTGCACCGTGTGATCGGGAAAGGTTTTTAAAACGCACCTCATTTCTCATCTCCTTGTGCTCGGGTTCTCCATTCCAGCCGCTTTACTAGCAATCTCCCTCCTTGGAGGATCAGCACCTTTAACCTCCTGTTCCGTACAGGTTGCAATTTGTCCTGAGGATGAACGGGAAGAGGGGGAACCAATGAGAGACTAGCTCTAGGTGTTGGGACAGGCACAGGTCACTCTATTTTCCCATCAGGAAGAAGAATTAACCACAGGCTCAGCCTGCCGCCCGTGACCAGTATAGGGCCTGAAGCAATCCTGCGCTTTTGCGGCCAGCTCCCAAGAAAGGGATTTGAAAAATGGAGCTCAGGGGCTCTGCAATTCACAAACCTGCAGAGTTATAAATGATAACTCTCGTCCACAAATATATTGAGGGAAGGCAACGAAGAGGATTTGAAAGCAAGGCAGAATTGCAGGAAACAGATTTCAGGAGGTAGATTCGAATCGCCTTTAAAGCACGGGAAAAGCGGCAAAACCTCGACAATGATGCCCTTGGCCAAAAAGGGCGTATGCGTTTTTTCCTGAATATATTCAGGAAAAAACGCATACGCCCTTTTTGGCCAACCAAGCAACCTGGAAAGGCAAATCAGCGCTACAAAGAAGTCTCGCTTCCCATCGGTCAAAAGGGCTATGCTGAATAAAGTGTCAAAACCAGAAATGCAGGACAGGCCATGGAGAAACGGGAGCCTTGCTACGCTGATGGGCGGGATGTAAATTGCCAACAGCCACTCTGGAGAAGTGTACGGTGTGTCCTGAAACATCTAAAAAACTCAGCTTAGAGAGCATAGGGCACGTCCACTCATGGGCGTATAAATTGGGAAAACTAAAAATCAGCAAGACACAGGCACCCCAAAGTTTAGGGCTGCTCTGTTGACAAGAACCTCCACTTCGTTACACCTTAAATATACCGGGAAAGAGAAAAATGGATAAAGAAGTCGTGGTCCTTATGTACAATGGAATATCACTCAGCCATGAAATCAACGTCATAAGGCTAGTAGCAGCATGATGAGTGGATTTAGGTACGACAATTCTAAGTGAAATAAGTCACACAGAAAAAGACACTTATCATAAGATATCACTTATAGAGGGAATGTAAAAACCGCTACCCTTGAACTGAATTACAAAACAGAACAGAGTCACGTTTAGAAAACACACTATGGCTGCTTAACGGGAAAGGTGAGGTGGGGTGATGCATAAAACAAGGGTTTCAAATTAGCTCAGATACCGTTCCATAAACCCAATATGTAATAGACACGACCTACTCCTTGCTCAGTGAACTGGACTCAACACCCGCTATTCACCGCCCAAGAATATATCCGAGAAGTAAGAATCTTAAAACCTATGTATTGATATCTCTCTGAAAGTGAGTCAAGTGGGTGTAAAGCGGCATAAACACAGCAGTGAAAAGCAGCTAAACCCCTTTATAAAAATCAATCACTTTTAAAAACCCGTGAAACAAAGACAGTGAAAGATAGAGAAATTCTTACTAAATTCGTTCAGGGGCTGTGATGCCACCTGGATTGACCATATATAGACCCACAGCTGATTGAGACATAAGGGTGGACACTCTTGGGGCTGAGAGGTTTGGTGAGGTTAGGTGAGCAAACGCAGACCCTTTAAAGTAATACTGCGTGGGTCCCATCCCATGGGTCCCAAATCTCCAGGTTCAAGGGCATCTTCCCACTTCGAAAACATGTATGAGAAACCCAGAAGATGGTGCACCGTGTGATCGGGAAAGGTTTTTAAAACGCACCTCATTTCTCATCTCCTTGTGCTCGGGTTCTCCATTCCAGCCGCTTTACTAGCAATCTCCCTCCTTGGAGGATCAGCACCTTTAACCTCCTGTTCCGTACAGGTTGCAATTTGTCCTGAGGATTAACGGGAAGAGGGGGAACCAATGAGAGACTAGCTCTAGGTGTTGGGACAGGCACAGGTCACTCTATTTTCCCATCAGGAAGAAGAATTAACCACAGGCTCAGCCTGCCGCCCGTGACCAGTATAGGGCCTGAAGCAATCCTGCGCTTTTGCGGCCAGCTCCCAAGAAAGGGATTTGAAAAATGGAGCTCAGGGGCTCTGCAATTCACAAACCTGCAGAGTTATAAATGATAACTCTCGTCCACAAATATATTGAGGGAAGGCAACGAAGAGGATTTGAAAGCAAGGCAGAATTGCAGGAAACAGATTTCAGGAGGTAGATACGAATCGCCTTTAAAGCACAGGAAAAGGGGCAAAACCTCGACCATGATGCCCTTGGCCAAAAAGGGCGTATGCGTTTTTTCCTGAATATATTCAGGAAAAAACGCATACGCCCTTTTTGGCCAACCAAGCAACCTGGAAAGGCAAATCAGCGCTACAAAGAAGTCTCGCTTCCCATCGGTCAAAAGGGCTATGCTGAATAAAGTGTCAAAACCAGAAATGCAGGACAGGCCATGGAGAAACGGGAGCCTTGCTACGCTGATGGGCGGGATGTAAAATGCCAACGGCCACTCTGGAGAAGTGTACGGTGTGTCCTGAAACATCGAAAAAACTCAGCTTAGAGAGCATAGGGCACTTCCACTCATGGGCGTATAAATTGGGAAAACTAAAAATCAGCAAGACACAGGCACCCCAAAGTTTAGGGCTGCTCTGTTGACAAGAACCTCCACTTCGTTACACCTTAAATATCCCAGGAAAGAGAAAAATGGATAAAGAAGTTGTGGTCCTTATGTACAATGGAATATCACTCAGCCATGAAATCAACGTCATAAGGCTAGTAGCAGCATGATGAGTGGATTTAGGTACGACGATTCTAAGTGAAATAAGTCACACAGAAAAAGACACTTATCATAAGATATCACTTATAGAGGGAATGTAAAAACCGCTACCCTTGAACTGAATTACAAAACAGAACAGAGGCACAAGTTTAGAAAACACACTATGGCTGCTTAACGGGAAAGGTGAGGTGGGGTGATGCATAAAACAAGGGTTTCAAATTAGCTCAGAGACCGTTCCATAAACCCAATATGTAATAGACACGACCTACTCCTTGCTCAGTGATCTGGACTCAACACCCCCTATTCACCGCCCAAGAATATATCTGACTAGTAAGAATCTTAAAAGCTATGTATTAATATCTCTCTGTAAGTGAGTCAAGTGGGTGTAAAGCGGCATAAACAGAGCAGTGAAAAGCAGCTAAACCCCTTTATAAAAACCAATTACTTTTAAAAACCCGTGAAACAAAGACAGTGAAAGATAGAGAAATTCTTACTAAATTCGTTCAGGGGCTGTGATGCCACCTGGATTGACCATATATAGACCCACAGCTGATTGAGACATAAGGGTGGACACTCTTGGGGCTGAGAGGTTTGGTGAGGTTGGGTGAGCAAACGCAGACCCTTTAAAGTAATACTGCATTGTACCCATCCCATGGGTCCCAAATCTCCAGGTTCATGGGCATCTTCCCACTTCGAAAACATGAATGAGAAACCCAGAAGATGGTGCACCGTGTGATCGGGAAAGGTTTTTAAAACGCACCTCATTTCTCATCTCCTTGTGCTCGGGTTCTCCATTCCAGCCGCTTTACTAGCAATCTCCCTCCTTGGAGGATCAGCACCTTTAACCTCCTGTTCCGTACAGGTTGCAATTTGTCCTGAGGATGAACGGGAAGAGGGGGAACCAATGAGAGACTAGCTCTAGGTGTGGGGACAGGCACAGGTCACTCTATTTTCCCATCAGGAAGAAGAATTAACCACAGGCTCAGCCTGCCGCCCGTGACCAGTATAGGGCCTGAAGCAATCCTGCGCTTTTGCGGCCAGCTCCCAAGAAAGGGATTTGAAAAATGGAGCTCAGGGGCTCTGCAATTCACAAACCTGCAGAGTTATAAATGATAACTCTCGTCCACAAATATATTGAGGGAAGGCAACGAAGAGGATTTGAAAGCAAGGCAGAATTGCAGGAAACAGATTTCAGGAGGTAGATTCGAATCGCCTTTAAAGCACGGGAAAAGCGGCAAAACCTCGACAATGATGCCCTTGGCCAAAAAGGGCGTATGCGTTTTTTCCTGAATATATTCAGGAAAAAACGCATACGCCCTTTTTGGCCAACCAAGCAACCTGGAAAGGCAAATCAGCGCTACAAAGAAGTCTCGCTTCCCATCGGTCAAAAGGGCTATGCTGAATAAAGTGTCAAAACCAGAAATGCAGGACAGGCCATGGAGAAACGGGAGCCTTGCTATGCTGATGGGCGGGATGTAAATTGCCAACAGCCACTCTGGAGAAGTGTACTGTGTGTCCTGAAACATCTAAAAAACTCAGCTTAGAGAGCATAGGGCACTTCCACTCATGGGCGTATAAATTGGGAAAACTAAAAATCAGCAAGACACAGGCACCCCAAAGTTTAGGGCTGCTCTGTTGACAAGAACCTCCACTTCGTTACACCTTAAATATACCAGGAAAGAGAAAAATGGATAAAGAAGTTGTGGTCCTTATGTACAATGGAATATCACTCAGCCATGAAATCAACGTCATAAGGCTAGTAGCAGCATGATGAGTGGATTTAGGTACGACAATTCTAAGTGAAATAAGTCACACAGAAAAAGACACTTATCATAAGATATCACTTATAGAGGGAATGTAAAAACCGCTACCCTTGAACTGAATTACAAAACAGAACAGAGTCACGTTTAGAAAACACACTATGGCTGCTTAACGGGAAAGGTGAGGTGGGGTGATGCATAAAACAAGGGTTTCAAATTAGCTCAGATACCGTTCCATAAACCCAATATGTAATAGACACGACCTACTCCTTGCTCAGTGAACTGGACTCAACACCCCCTATTGACCGCCCAAGAATATATCTGACTAGTAAGAATCTTAAAACCTATGTATTGATATCTCTCTGAAAGTGAGTCAAGTGGGTGTAAAGCGGCATAAACAGAGCAGTGAAAAGCAGCTAAACCCCTTTATAAAAACCAATCACTTTTAAAAACCCGTGAAACAAAGACAGTGAAAGAGAGAGAAATTCTTACTAAATTCGCTCAGGGGCTGTGACGCCACCTGGATTGACCTTATATAGACCCACAGCTGATTGAGACATAAGGGTGGACACTCTTGGGGCTGAGAGGTTTCGTGAGGTTGGGTGAGCAAACACAGACCCTTTAAAGTAATACTGCGTGGGTCCCATCCCATGGGTCCCAAATCTCCAGGTTCAAGGGCATCTTCCCACTTCGAAAACATGCATGAGAAACCCAGAAGATGGTGCACCGTGTGATCGGGAAAGGTTTCTAAAACGCACCTCATTTCTCATCTCCTTGGGCTCGGGTTCGCCATTCCAGCCGCTTTACTAGCAATCTCCCTTCTTGGAGAATCAGCACCTTTAACCTCCTGTTCCGTACAGGTTGCAATTTGTCCTGAGGATGAACGGGAAGAGGGGGAACCAATGAGAGACTAGCTCTAGGTGTTGGGACAGGCACAGGTCACTCTATTTTCCCATCAGGAAGAAAAATTAACCACAGACTCAGCCTGCCGCTCGGGACCAGAATAGGGCCTGAAGAAATCCTGCGCTTTTGCGGCCAGCTCCCAAGAAAGCGAGTTGAAAAATGGAGCTCAGGGGCACTGCAATTCATAAACCTGCAGAGTTATAAATGATAACTCTCGTCCACAAATATATTGAGGGAAGGCAACGAAGAGGATTTGAAAGCAAGGCAGAATTGCAGGAAACAGATTTCAGGAGGTAGATTCGAATCGCCTTTAAAGCACGGGAAAAGCGGCAAAACCTCGACAATGATGCCCTTGGCCAAAAAGGGCGTATGCGTTTTTCCTGAATATATTCAGGAAAAAACGCATACGCCCTTTTTGGCCAACCAAGCAACCTGGAAAGGCAAATCAGCCCTACAAAGAAGTCTCGCTTCCCATCGGTCAAAAGGGCCATGCTGAATAAAGTGTCAAAACCAGAAATGCAGGACAGGCCATGGAGAAACGGGAGCCTTGCTATGCTGATGGGCGGGATGTAAAATGCCAACGGCCACTCTGGAGAAGTGTACGGTGTGTCCTGAAACATCTAAAAAACTCAGCTTAGACAACATAGGGCACTTCCCCTCATGGGCGTATAAATTGGGAAAACTAAAAATCAGCAAGACACAGGCACCCCAAAGTTTAGGGCTGATCTGTTGACAAGAACCTCCACTTCGTTACACCTTAAATATCCCAGGAAAGAGAAAAATGGATAAAGAAGTTGTGGTCCTTATGTACAACGGAATATCACTCAGCCATGAAATCAACTGCATAAGGCTAGTAGCAGCATGATGAGTGGATTTAGGTACGACGATTCTAAGTGAAATAAGTCACACAGAAAAAGACACTTATCATAAGATATCACTTATAGAGGGAATGTAAAAACCGCTACCCTTGAACTGAATTACAAAACAGAACAGAGTCACGTTTAGAAAACACACTATGGCTGCTTAACGGGAAAGGTGAGGTGGGGTGATGCATAAAACAAGGGTTTCAAATTAGCTCAGATACCGTTCCATAAACCCAATATGTAATAGACACGACCTACTCCTTGCTCAGTGAACTGGACTCAACACCCCCTATTCGCCGCCCAAGAATATATCTGACTAGTAAGAATCTTAAAACATATGTATTGATATCTCTCTGTAAGTAAGTCAAGTGGGTGTAAAGCGGCATAAACAGCAGTGAAAAGCAGCTAAACCCCTTTATAAAAATCAATCACTTTTAAAAACCTGTGAAACAAAGACAGTGAAAGAGAGAGAAATTTTTACTAAATTCGTTCAGGGGCTGTGATGCCTCCTGGATTGACATATCTAGACCCACAGCTGATTGAGACATAAGGGTGGACACTCTTGGGGCTGAGAGGTTTGGTGAGGTTGGGTGAGCAAACGCAGACCCTTTAAAGTAATACTGCGTGGTACCCATCCCATGGGTCCCAAATCTCCAGGTTCAAGGGCATCTTCCTTCATCGAAAACATGCATTAGAAACCCAGAAGATGGTACACCGTGTGATCGGGAAAGGTTTCTAAAACGCACCTCATTTCTCATCTCCTTGTGCTCGGGTTCTCCATTCCAGCCGCTTTACTAGCAATCTCCCTCCTTGGAGGATCAGCACCTTTAACCTCCTGTTCCGTACAGGTTGCAATTTGTCCTGAGGATGAACGGGAAGAGGGGGAACCAATGAGAGACTAGCTCTAGGTGTTGGGACAGGCACAGGTCACTCTATTTTCCCATCAGGAAGAAGAATTAACCACAGGCTCAGCCTGCCGCCCGTGACCAGTATAGGGCCTGAAGCAATCCTGCGCTTTTGCGGCCAGCTCCCAAGAAAGGGATTTGAAAAATGGAGCTCAGGGGCTCTGCAATTCACAAACCTGCAGAGTTATAAATGATAACTCTCGTCCACAAATATATTGAGGGAAGGCAACGAAGAGGATTTGAAAGCAAGGCAGAATTGCAGGAAACAGATTTCAGGAGGTAGATACGAATCGCCTTTAAAGCACAGGAAAAGGGGCAAAACCTCGACCATGATGCCCTTGGCCAAAAAGGGCGTATGCCTTTTTTCCTGAATATATTCAGGAAAAAAGGCATACGCCCTTTTTGGCCAACCAAGCAACCTGGAAAGGCAAATCAGCGCTACAAAGAAGTCTCGCTTCCCATCGGTCAAAAGGGCTATGCTGAATAAAGTGTCAAAACCAGAAATGCAGGACAGGCCATGGAGAAACGGGAGCCTTGCTACGCTGATGGGTGGGATGTAAATTGCCAACAGCCACTCTGGAGAAGTGTACGGTGTGTCCTGAAACATCGAAAAAACTCAGCTTAGAGAGCATAGGGCACTTCCACTCATGGGCGTAAAAATTGGGAAAACTAAAAATCAGCAAGACACAGGCACCCCAAAGTTTAGGGCTGCTCTGTTGACAAGAACCTCCACTTCGTTACACCTTAAATATACCAGGAAAGAGAAAAATGGATAAAGAAGTTGTGGTCCTTATGTACAATGGAATATCACTCAGCCATGAAATCAACGTCATAAGGCTAGTAGCAGCATGATGAGTGGATTTAGGTACGACGATTCTAAGTGAAATAAGTCACACAGAAAAAGACACTTATCATAAGATATCACTTATAGAGGGAATGTGAAAACCGCGACCCTTGAACTGAATTACAAAACAGAACAGAGGCACACGTTTAGAAAACACACTATGGCTGCTTAACGGGAAAGGTGAGGTGGGGTGATGCATAAAACAAGGGTTTCAAATTAGCTCAGATACCGTTTCATAAACCCAATATGTAATAGACACGACCTACTCCTTGCTCTGTGAACTGGACTCAACACCCCCTATTCACCGTCCAAGAATATATCTGACTAGTAAGAATCTTAAAAGCTATGTATTGATATCTCTCTGTAAGTGAGTCAAGTGGGTGTAAATCGGCATAAACACAGCAGTGAAAAGCAGCTAAACCCCTTTATAAAAATCAATCACTTTTAAAAACCCGTGAAACAAAGACAGAGAAAGAGAGAGAAATTCTTACTAAATTCGCTCAGGGGCTGTGACGCCACCTGGATTGACCATATCTAGACCCACAGCTGATTGAGACATAAGGGTGGACACTCTTGGGGCTGAGAGGTTTGGTGAGGTTGGGTGAGCAAACGCAGACCCTTTAAAGTAATACTGCGTGGTTCCCATCCCATGGGTCCCAAATCTCCAGGTTCAAGGGCATCTTCCCATTTCGAAAACATGCATGAGAAACCCAGAAGATGGTGCACCGTGTGATCGGGAAAGGTTTCTAAAACGCACCTCATTTCTCATCTCCTTGGGCTCGGGTTCGCCATTCCAGCCGCTTTACTAGCAATCTCCCTTCTTGGAGAATCAGCACCTTTAACCTCCTGTTCCGTACAGGTTGCAATTTGTCCTGAGGATGAACGGGAAGAGGGGGAACCAATGAGAGACTAGCTCTAGGTGTTGGGACAGGCACAGGTCACTCTATTTTCCCATCAGGAAGAAGAATTAACCACAGGCTCAGCCTGCCGCCCGTGACCAGTATAGGGCCTGAAGCAATCCTGCGCTTTTGCGGCCAGCTCCCAAGAAAGGGATTTGAAAAATGGAGCTCAGGGGCTCTGCAATTCACAAACCTGCAGAGTTATAAATGATAACTCTCGTCCACAAATATATTGAGGGAAGGCAACGAAGAGGATTTGAAAGCAAGGCAGAATTGCAGGAAACAGATTTCAGGAGGTAGATACGAATCGCCTTTAAAGCACAGGAAAAGGGGCAAAACCTCGACCATGATGCCCTTGGCCAAAAAGGGCGTATGCCTTTTTTCCTGAATATATTCAGGAAAAAAGGCATACGCCCTTTTTGGCCAACCAAGCAACCTGGAAAGGCAAATCAGCGCTACAAAGAAGTCTCGCTTCCCATCGGTCAAAAGGGCTATGCTGAATAAAGTGTCAAAACCAGAAATGCAGGACAGGCCATGGAGAAACGGGAGCCTTGCTACGCTGATGGGTGGGATGTAAATTGCCAACAGCCACTCTGGAGAAGTGTACGGTGTGTCCTGAAACATCGAAAAAACTCAGCTTAGAGAGCATAGGGCACTTCCACTCATGGGCGTAAAAATTGGGAAAACTAAAAATCAGCAAGACACAGGCACCCCAAAGTTTAGGGCTGCTCTGTTGACAAGAACCTCCACTTCGTTACACCCTAAATATCCCAGGAAAGAGAAAAATGGATAAAGAAGTTGTGGTCCTTATGTACAATGGAATATCACTCAGCCATGAAATCAACGTCATAAGGCTAGTAGCAGCATGATGAGTGGATTTAGGTACGACGATTCTAAGTGAAATAAGTCACACAGAAAAAGACACTTATCATAAGATATCACTTATAGAGGGAATGTGAAAACCGCGACCCTTGAACTGAATTACAAAACAGAACAGAGGCACACGTTTAGAAAACACACTATGGCTGCTTAACGGGAAAGGTGAGGTGGGGTGATGCATAAAACAAGGGTTTCAAATTAGCTCAGATACCGTTTCATAAACCCAATATGTAATAGACACGACCTACTCCTTGCTCTGTGAACTGGACTCAACACCCCCTATTCACCGTCCAAGAATATATCTGACTAGTAAGAATCTTAAAAGCTATGTATTGATATCTCTCTGTAAGTGAGTCAAGTGGGTGTAAATCGGCATAAACACAGCAGTGAAAAGCAGCTAAACCCCTTTATAAAAATCAATCACTTTTAAAAACCCGTGAAACAAAGACAGAGAAAGAGAGAGAAATTCTTACTAAATTCGCTCAGGGGCTGTGACGCCACCTGGATTGACCATATCTAGACCCACAGCTGATTGAGACATAAGGGTGGACACTCTTGGGGCTGAGAGGTTTGGTGAGGTTGGGTGAGCAAACGCAGACCCTTTAAAGTACTACTGCGTGGGTCCCATCCCATGGGTCCCAAATCTCCAGGTTCAAGGGCATCTTCCCACTTCGAAAACATGCATGAGAAACCCAGAAGATGGTGCACCGTGTGATCGGGAAAGGTTTCTAAAACGCACCTCATTTCTCATCTCCTTGGGCTCGGGTTCGCCATTCCAGCCGCTTTACTAGCAATCTCCCTTCTTGGAGAATCAGCACCTTTAACCTCCTGTTCCGTACAGGTTGCAATTTGTCCTGAGGATGAACGGGAAGAGGGGGAACCAATGAGAGACTAGCTCTAGGTGTTGGGACAGGCACAGGTCACTCTATTTTCCCATCAGGAAGAAAAATTAACCACAGACTCAGCCTGCCGCTCGGGACCAGAATAGGGCCTGAAGAAATCCTGCGCTTTTGCGGCCAGCTCCCAAGAAAGCGAGTTGAAAAATGGAGCTCAGGGGCACTGCAATTCATAAACCTGCAGAGTTATAAATGATAACTCTCGTCCACAAATATATTGAGGGAAGGCAACGAAGAGGATTTGAAAGCAAGGCAGAATTGCAGGAAACAGATTTCAGGAGGTAGATTCGAATCGCCTTTAAAGCACGGGAAAAGCGGCAAAACCTCGACAATGATGCCCTTGGCCAAAAAGGGCGTATGCGTTTTTCCTGAATATATTCAGGAAAAAACGCATACGCCCTTTTTGGCCAACCAAGCAACCTGGAAAGGCAAATCAGCCCTACAAAGAAGTCTCGCTTCCCATCGGTCAAAAGGGCCATGCTGTATAAAGTGTCAAAACCAGAAATGCAGGACAGGCCATGGAGAAACGGGAGCCTTGCTACGCTGATGGGCGGGATGTAAAATGCCAACGGCCACTCTGGAGAAGTGTACGGTGTGTCCTGAAACATCTAAAAAACTCAGCTTAGACAACATAGGGCACTTCCCCTCATGGGCGTATAAATTGGGAAAACTAAAAATCAGCAAGACACAGGCACCCCAAAGTTTAGGGCTGATCTGTTGACAAGAACCTCCACTTCGTTACACCTTAAATATCCCAGGAAAGAGAAAAATGGATAAAGAAGTTGTGGTCCTTATGTACAACGGAATATCACTCAGCCATGAAATCAACGTCATAAGGCTAGTAGCAGCATGATGAGTGGATTTAGGTACGACGATTCTAAGTGAAATAAGTCACACAGAAAAAGACACTTATCATAAGATATCACTTATAGAGGGAATGTAAAAACCGCTACCCTTGAACTGAATTACAAAACAGAACAGAGTCACGTTTAGAAAACACACTATGGCTGCTTAACGGGAAAGGTGAGGTGGGGTGATGCATAAAACAAGGGTTTCAAATTAGCTCAGATACCGTTCCATAAACCCAATATGTAATAGACACGACCTACTCCTTGCTCAGTGAACTGGACTCAACACCCCCTATTCACCGCCCAAGAATATATCTGACTAGTAAGAATCTTAAAACATATGTATTGATATCTCTCTGTAAGTAAGTCAAGT
The DNA here is from genome assembly GCF_965194805.1 of Balaenoptera borealis. Taxonomy (NCBI): domain Eukaryota; kingdom Metazoa; phylum Chordata; class Mammalia; order Artiodactyla; family Balaenopteridae; genus Balaenoptera; species Balaenoptera borealis. The sequence continues at coordinate 255,754 of NW_028123786.1, forward strand.
GGGTGTAAAGCGGCATAAACAGCAGTGAAAAGCAGCTAAACCCCTTTATAAAAATCAATCACTTTTAAAAACCTGTGAAACAAAGACAGTGAAAGAGAGAGAAATTTTTACTAAATTCGTTCAGGGGCTGTGATGCCTCCTGGATTGACATATCTAGACCCACAGCTGATTGAGACATAAGGGTGGACACTCTTGGGGCTGAGAGGTTTGGTGAGGTTGGGTGAGCAAACGCAGACCCTTTAAAGTAATACTGCGTGGTACCCATCCCATGGGTCCCAAATCTCCAGGTTCAAGGGCATCTTCCTTCATCGAAAACATGCATTAGAAACCCAGAAGATGGTACACCGTGTGATCGGGAAAGGTTTCTAAAACGCACCTCATTTCTCATCTCCTTGTGCTCGGGTTCTCCATTCCAGCCGCTTTACTAGCAATCTCCCTCCTTGGAGGATCAGCACCTTTAACCTCCTGTTCCGTACAGGTTGCAATTTGTCCTGAGGATGAACGGGAAGAGGGGGAACCAATGAGAGACTAGCTCTAGGTGTTGGGACAGGCACAGGTCACTCTATTTTCCCATCAGGAAGAAGAATTAACCACAGGCTCAGCCTGCCGCCCGTGACCAGTATAGGGCCTGAAGCAATCCTGCGCTTTTGCGGCCAGCTCCCAAGAAAGGGATTTGAAAAATGGAGCTCAGGGGCTCTGCAATTCACAAACCTGCAGAGTTATAAATGATAACTCTCGTCCACAAATATATTGAGGGAAGGCAACGAAGAGGATTTGAAAGCAAGGCAGAATTGCAGGAAACAGATTTCAGGAGGTAGATACGAATCGCCTTTAAAGCACAGGAAAAGGGGCAAAACCTCGACCATGATGCCCTTGGCCAAAAAGGGCGTATGCCTTTTTTCCTGAATATATTCAGGAAAAAAGGCATACGCCCTTTTTGGCCAACCAAGCAACCTGGAAAGGCAAATCAGCGCTACAAAGAAGTCTCGCTTCCCATCGGTCAAAAGGGCTATGCTGAATAAAGTGTCAAAACCAGAAATGCAGGACAGGCCATGGAGAAACGGGAGCCTTGCTACGCTGATGGGTGGGATGTAAATTGCCAACAGCCACTCTGGAGAAGTGTACGGTGTGTCCTGAAACATCGAAAAAACTCAGCTTAGAGAGCATAGGGCACTTCCACTCATGGGCGTAAAAATTGGGAAAACTAAAAATCAGCAAGACACAGGCACCCCAAAGTTTAGGGCTGCTCTGTTGACAAGAACCTCCACTTCGTTACACCCTAAATATCCCAGGAAAGAGAAAAATGGATAAAGAAGTTGTGGTCCTTATGTACAATGGAATATCACTCAGCCATGAAATCAACGTCATAAGGCTAGTAGCAGCATGATGAGTGGATTTAGGTACGACGATTCTAAGTGAAATAAGTCACACAGAAAAAGACACTTATCATAAGATATCACTTATAGAGGGAATGTGAAAACCGCGACCCTTGAACTGAATTACAAAACAGAACAGAGGCACACGTTTAGAAAACACACTATGGCTGCTTAACGGGAAAGGTGAGGTGGGGTGATGCATAAAACAAGGGTTTCAAATTAGCTCAGATACCGTTTCATAAACCCAATATGTAATAGACACGACCTACTCCTTGCTCTGTGAACTGGACTCAACACCCCCTATTCACCGTCCAAGAATATATCTGACTAGTAAGAATCTTAAAAGCTATGTATTGATATCTCTCTGTAAGTGAGTCAAGTGGGTGTAAATCGGCATAAACACAGCAGTGAAAAGCAGCTAAACCCCTTTATAAAAATCAATCACTTTTAAAAACCCGTGAAACAAAGACAGAGAAAGAGAGAGAAATTCTTACTAAATTCGCTCAGGGGCTGTGACGCCACCTGGATTGACCATATCTAGACCCACAGCTGATTGAGACATAAGGGTGGACACTCTTGGGGCTGAGAGGTTTGGTGAGGTTGGGTGAGCAAACGCAGACCCTTTAAAGTACTACTGCGTGGGTCCCATCCCATGGGTCCCAAATCTCCAGGTTCAAGGGCATCTTCCCACTTCGAAAACATGCATGAGAAACCCAGAAGATGGTGCACCGTGTGATCGGGAAAGGTTTCTAAAACGCACCTCATTTCTCATCTCCTTGGGCTCGGGTTCGCCATTCCAGCCGCTTTACTAGCAATCTCCCTTCTTGGAGAATCAGCACCTTTAACCTCCTGTTCCGTACAGGTTGCAATTTGTCCTGAGGATGAACGGGAAGAGGGGGAACCAATGAGAGACTAGCTCTAGGTGTTGGGACAGGCACAGGTCACTCTATTTTCCCATCAGGAAGAAAAATTAACCACAGACTCAGCCTGCCGCTCGGGACCAGAATAGGGCCTGAAGAAATCCTGCGCTTTTGCGGCCAGCTCCCAAGAAAGCGAGTTGAAAAATGGAGCTCAGGGGCACTGCAATTCATAAACCTGCAGAGTTATAAATGATAACTCTCGTCCACAAATATATTGAGGGAAGGCAACGAAGAGGATTTGAAAGCAAGGCAGAATTGCAGGAAACAGATTTCAGGAGGTAGATTCGAATCGCCTTTAAAGCACGGGAAAAGCGGCAAAACCTCGACAATGATGCCCTTGGCCAAAAAGGGCGTATGCGTTTTTCCTGAATATATTCAGGAAAAAACGCATACGCCCTTTTTGGCCAACCAAGCAACCTGGAAAGGCAAATCAGCGCTACAAAGAAGTCTCGCTTCCCATCGGTCAAAAGGGCCATGCTGTATAAAGTGTCAAAACCAGAAATGCAGGACAGGCCATGGAGAAACGGGAGCCTTGCTACGCTGATGGGCGGGATGTAAAATGCCAACGGCCACTCTGGAGAAGTGTACGGTGTGTCCTGAAACATCTAAAAAACTCAGCTTAGACAACATAGGGCACTTCCCCTCATGGGCGTATAAATTGGGAAAACTAAAAATCAGCAAGACACAGGCACCCCAAAGTTTAGGGCTGATCTGTTGACAAGAACCTCCACTTCGTTACACCTTAAATATCCCAGGAAAGAGAAAAATGGATAAAGAAGTTGTGGTCCTTATGTACAACGGAATATCACTCAGCCATGAAATCAACGTCATAAGGCTAGTAGCAGCATGATGAGTGGATTTAGGTACGACGATTCTAAGTGAAATAAGTCACACAGAAAAAGACACTTATCATAAGATATCACTTATAGAGGGAATGTAAAAACCGCTACCCTTGAACTGAATTACAAAACAGAACAGAGTCACGTTTAGAAAACACACTATGGCTGCTTAACGGGAAAGGTGAGGTGGGGTGATGCATAAAACAAGGGTTTCAAATTAGCTCAGATACCGTTCCATAAACCCAATATGTAATAGACACGACCTACTCCTTGCTCAGTGAACTGGACTCAACACCCCCTATTCACCGCCCAAGAATATATCTGACTAGTAAGAATCTTAAAACATATGTATTGATATCTCTCTGTAAGTAAGTCAAGTGGGTGTAAAGCGGCATAAACAGCAGTGAAAAGCAGCTAAACCCCTTTATAAAAATCAATCACTTTTAAAAACCTGTGAAACAAAGACAGTGAAAGAGAGAGAAATTTTTACTAAATTCGTTCAGGGGCTGTGATGCCTCCTGGATTGACATATCTAGACCCACAGCTGATTGAGACATAAGGGTGGACACTCTTGGGGCTGAGAGGTTTGGTGAGGTTGGGTGAGCAAACGCAGACCCTTTTAAGTAATACTGCGTGGTACCCATCCCATGGGTCCCAAATCTCCAGGTTCAAGGGCATCTTCCTTCATCGAAAACATGCATTAGAAACCCAGAAGATGGTACACCGTGTGATCGGGAAAGGTTTCTAAAACGCACCTCATTTCTCATCTCCTTGTGCTCGGGTTCTCCATTCCAGCCGCTTTACTAGCAATCTCCCTCCTTGGAGGATCAGCACCTTTAACCTCCTGTTCCGTACAGGTTGCAATTTGTCCTGAGGATGAACGGGAAGAGGGGGAACCAATGAGAGACTAGCTCTAGGTGTTGGGACAGGCACAGGTCACTCTATTTTCCCATCAGGAAGAAGAATTAACCACAGGCTCAGCCTGCCGCCCGGGACCAGTATAGGGCCTGAAGCAATCCTGCGCTTTTGCGGCCAGCTCCCAAGAAAGGGATTTGAAAAATGGAGCTCAGGGGCTCTGCAATTCACAAACCTGCAGAGTTATAAATGATAACTCTCGTCCACAAATATATTGAGGGAAGGCAACGAAGAGGATTTGAAAGCAAGGCAGAATTGCAGGAAACAGATTTCAGGAGGTAGATACGAATCGCCTTTAAAGCACAGGAAAAGGGGCAAAACCTCGACCATGATGCCCTTGGCCAAAAAGGGCGTATGCCTTTTTTCCTGAATATATTCAGGAAAAAAGGCATACGCCCTTTTTGGCCAACCAAGCAACCTGGAAAGGCAAATCAGCGCTACAAAGAAGTCTCGCTTCCCATCGGTCAAAAGGGCTATGCTGAATAAAGTGTCAAAACCAGAAATGCAGGACAGGCCATGGAGAAACGGGAGCCTTGCTACGCTGATGGGTGGGATGTAAATTGCCAACAGCCACTCTGGAGAAGTGTACGGTGTGTCCTGAAACATCGAAAAAACTCAGCTTAGAGAGCATAGGGCACTTCCACTCATGGGCGTAAAAATTGGGAAAACTAAAAATCAGCAAGACACAGGCACCCCAAAGTTTAGGGCTGCTCTGTTGACAAGAACCTCCACTTCGTTACACCTTAAATATACCAGGAAAGAGAAAAATGGATAAAGAAGTTGTGGTCCTTATGTACAATGGAATATCACTCAGCCATGAAATCAACGTCATAAGGCTAGTAGCAGCATGATGAGTGGATTTAGGTACGACGATTCTAAGTGAAATAAGTCACACAGAAAAAGACACTTATCATAAGATATCACTTATAGAGGGAATGTGAAAACCGCGACCCTTGAACTGAATTACAAAACAGAACAGAGGCACACGTTTAGAAAACACACTATGGCTGCTTAACGGGAAAGGTGAGGTGGGGTGATGCATAAAACAAGGGTTTCAAATTAGCTCAGATACCGTTTCATAAACCCAATATGTAATAGACACGACCTACTCCTTGCTCTGTGAACTGGACTCAACACCCCCTATTCACCGTCCAAGAATATATCTGACTAGTAAGAATCTTAAAAGCTATGTATTGATATCTCTCTGTAAGTGAGTCAAGTGGGTGTAAATCGGCATAAACACAGCAGTGAAAAGCAGCTAAACCCCTTTATAAAAATCAATCACTTTTAAAAACCCGTGAAACAAAGACAGAGAAAGAGAGAGAAATTCTTACTAAATTCGCTCAGGGGCTGTGACGCCACCTGGATTGACCATATCTAGACCCACAGCTGATTGAGACATAAGGGTGGACACTCTTGGGGCTGAGAGGTTTGGTGAGGTTGGGTGAGCAAACGCAGACCCTTTAAAGTAATACTGCGTGGTTCCCATCCCATGGGTCCCAAATCTCCAGGTTCAAGGGCATCTTCCCACTTCGAAAACATGCATGAGAAACCCAGAAGATGGTGCACCGTGTGATCGGAAAAGGTTTCTAAAACGCACCTCATTTCTCATCTCCTTGGGCTCGGGTTCGCCATTCCAGCCGCTTTACTAGCAATCTCCCTTCTTGGAGAATCAGCACCTTTAACCTCCTGTTCCGTACAGGTTGCAATTTGTCCTGAGGATGAACGGGAAGAGGGGGAACCAATGAGAGACTAGCTCTAGGTGTTGGGACAGGCACAGGTCACTCTATTTTCCCATCAGGAAGAAGAATTAACCACAGGCTCAGCCTGCCGCCCGTGACCAGTATAGGGCCTGAAGCAATCCTGCGCTTTTGCGGCCAGCTCCCAAGAAAGGGATTTGAAAAATGGAGCTCAGGGGCTCTGCAATTCACAAACCTGCAGAGTTATAAATGATAACTCTCGTCCACAAATATATTGAGGGAAGGCAACGAAGAGGATTTGAAAGCAAGGCAGAATTGCAGGAAACAGATTTCAGGAGGTAGATACGAATCGCCTTTAAAGCACAGGAAAAGGGGCAAAACCTCGACCATGATGCCCTTGGCCAAAAAGGGCGTATGCCTTTTTTCCTGAATATATTCAGGAAAAAAGGCATACGCCCTTTTTGGCCAACCAAGCAACCTGGAAAGGCAAATCAGCGCTACAAAGAAGTCTCGCTTCCCATCGGTCAAAAGGGCTATGCTGAATAAAGTGTCAAAACCAGAAATGCAGGACAGGCCATGGAGAAACGGGAGCCTTGCTACGCTGATGGGTGGGATGTAAATTGCCAACAGCCACTCTGGAGAAGTGTACGGTGTGTCCTGAAACATCGAAAAAACTCAGCTTAGAGAGCATAGGGCACTTCCACTCATGGGCGTATAAATTGGGAAAACTAAAAATCAGCAAGACACAGGCACCCCAAAGTTTAGGGCTGCTCTGTTGACAAGAACCTCCACTTTGTTACACCCTAAATATCCCAGGAAAGAGAAAAATGGATAAAGAAGTTGTGGTCCTTATGTACAATGGAATATCACTCAGCCATGAAATCAACGTCATAAGGCTAGTAGCAGCATGATGAGTGGATTTAGGTACGACGATTCTAAGTGAAATAAGTCACACAGAAAAAGACACTTATCATAAGATATCACTTATAGAGGGAATGTGAAAACCGCGACCCTTGAACTGAATTACAAAACAGAACAGAGGCACACGTTTAGAAAACACACTATGGCTGCTTAACGGGAAAGGTGAGGTGGGGTGATGCATAAAACAAGGGTTTCAAATTAGCTCAGATACCGTTTCATAAACCCAATATGTAATAGACACGACCTACTCCTTGCTCTGTGAACTGGACTCAACACCCCCTATTCACCGTCCAAGAATATATCTGACTAGTAAGAATCTTAAAAGCTATGTATTGATATCTCTCTGTAAGTGAGTCAAGTGGGTGTAAATCGGCATAAACACAGCAGTGAAAAGCAGCTAAACCCCTTTATAAAAATCAATCACTTTTAAAAACCTGTGAAACAAAGGCAGTGAAAGAGAGAGAAATTCTTACTAAATTCGTTCAGGGGCTGTGATGCCTCCTGGATTGACATATCTAGACCCACAGCTGATTGAGACATAAGGGTGGACACTCTTGGGGCTGAGAGGTTTGGTGAGGTTGGGTGAGCAAACGCAGACCCTTTAAAGTACTACTGCGTGGGTCCCATCCCATGGGTCCCAAATCTCCAGGTTCAAGGGCATCTTCCCACTTCGAAAACATGCATGAGAAACCCAGAAGATGGTGCACCGTGTGATCGGGAAAGGTTTCTAAAACGCACCTCATTTCTCATCTCCTTGGGCTCGGGTTCGCCATTCCAGCCGCTTTACTAGCAATCTCCCTTCTTGGAGAATCAGCACCTTTAACCTCCTGTTCCGTACAGGTTGCAATTTGTCCTGAGGATGAACGGGAAGAGGGGGAACCAATGAGAGACTAGCTCTAGGTGTTGGGACAGGCACAGGTCACTCTATTTTCCCATCAGGAAGAAAAATTAACCACAGACTCAGCCTGCCGCTCGGGACGAGAATAGGGCCTGAAGAAATCCTGCGCTTTTGCGGCCAGCTCCCAAGAAAGCGAGTTGAAAAATGGAGCTCAGGGGCACTGCAATTCATAAACCTGCAGAGTTATAAATGATAACTCTCGTCCACAAATATATTGAGGGAAGGCAACGAAGAGGATTTGAAAGCAAGGCAGAATTGCAGGAAACAGATTTCAGGAGGTAGATTCGAATCGCCTTTAAAGCACGGGAAAAGCGGCAAAACCTCGACAATGATGCCCTTGGCCAAAAAGGGCGTATGCGTTTTTCCTGAATATATTCAGGAAAAAACGCATACGCCCTTTTTGGCCAACCAAGCAACCTGGAAAGGCAAATCAGCGCTACAAAGAAGTCTCGCTTCCCATCGGTCAAAAGGGCCATGCTGTATAAAGTGTCAAAACCAGAAATGCAGGACAGGCCATGGAGAAACGGGAGCCTTGCTACGCTGATGCGCGGGATGTAAAATGCCAACGGCCACTCTGGAGAAGTGTACGGTGTGTCCTGAAACATCTAAAAAACTCAGCTTAGACAACATAGGGCACTTCCACTCATGGGCGTATAAATTGGGAAAACTAAAAATCAGCAAGACACAGGCACCCCAAAGTTTAGGGCTGCTCTGTTGACAAGAACCTCCACTTCGTTACACCTTAAATATCCCAGGAAAGAGAAAAATGGATAAAGAAGTTGTGGTCCTTATGTACAATGGAATATCACTCAGCCATGAAATCAACGTCATAAGGCTAGTAGCAGCATGATGAGTGGATTTAGGTACGACGATTCTAAGTGAAATAAGTCACACAGAAAAAGACACTTATCATAAGATATCACTTATAGAGGGAATGTGAAAACCGCGACCCTTGAACTGAATTACAAAACAGAACAGAGGCACACGTTTAGAAAACACACTATGGCTCCTTAACGGGAAAGGTGAGGTGGGGTGATGCATAAAACAAGAGTTTCAAATTAGCTCAGATACCGTTCCATAAACCCAATATGTAATAGACACGACCTACTCCTTGCTCAGTGAACTGGACTCAACACCCCCTATTCACCGCCCAAGAATATATCCGAGAAGTAAGAATCTTAAAACCTATGTATTGATATCTCTCTGAAAGTGAGTCAAGTGGGTGTAAAGCGGCATAAACACAGCAGTGAAAAGCAGCTAAACCCCTTTATAAAAATCAATCACTTTTAAAAACCCGTGAAACAAAGACAGTGAAAGATAGAGAAATTCTTACTAAATTCGTTCAGGGGCTGTGATGCCACCTGGATTGACCATATATAGACCCACAGCTGATTGAGACATAAGGGTGGACACTCTTGGGGCTGAGAGGTTTGGTGAGGTTGGGTGAGCAAACGCAGACCCTTTAAAGTAATACTGCGTGGTTCCCATCCCATGGGTCCCAAATCTCCAGTTTCAAGGGCATCTTCCCACTTCGAAAACATGCATGAGAAACCCAGAAGATGGTGCACCGTGTGATCGGGAAAGGTTTTTAAAACGCACCTCATTTCTCATCTCCTTGTGCTCGGGTTCTCCATTCCAGCCGCTTTACTAGCAATCTCCCTCCTTGGAGGATCAGCACCTTTAACCTCCTGTTCCGTACAGGTTGCAATTTGTCCTGAGGATTAACGGGAAGAGGGGGAACCAATGAGAGACTAGCTCTAGGTGTTGGGACAGGCACAGGTCACTCTATTTTCCCATCAGGAAGAAGAATTAACCACAGGCTCAGCCTGCCGCCCGTGACCAGTATAGGGCCTGAAGCAATCCTGCGCTTTTGCGGCCAGCTCCCAAGAAAGGGATTTGAAAAATGGAGCTCAGGGGCTCTGCAATTCACAAACCTGCAGAGTTATAAATGATAACTCTCGTCCACAAATATATTGAGGGAAGGCAACGAAGAGGATTTGAAAGCAAGGCAGAATTGCAGGAAACAGATTTCAGGAGGTAGATTCGAATCGCCTTTTAAGCACGGGAAAAGCGGCAAAACCTCGACAATGATGCCCTTGGCCAAAAAGGGCGTATGCGTTTTTCCTGAATATATTCAGGAAAAAACGCATACGCCCTTTTTGGCCAACCAAGCAACCTGGAAAGGCAAATCAGCGCTACAAAGAAGTCTCGCTTCCCATCGGTCAAAAGGGCCATGCTGTATAAAGTGTCAAAACCAGAAATGCAGGACAGGCCATGGAGAAACGGGAGCCTTGCTACGCTGATGGGCGGGATGTAAAATGCCAACGGCCACTCTGGAGAAGTGTACGGTGTGTCCTGAAACATCTAAAAAACTCAGCTTAGACAACATAGGGCACTTCCCCTCATGGGCGTATAAATTGGGAAAACTAAAAATCAGCAAGACACAGGCACCCCAAAGTTTAGGGCTGATCTGTTGACAAGAACCTCCACTTCGTTACACCTTAAATATCCCAGGAAAGAGAAAAATGGATAAAGAAGTTGTGGTCCTTATGTACAACGGAATATCACTCAGCCATGAAATCAACTGCATAAGGCTAGTAGCAGCATGATGAGTGGATTTAGGTACGACGATTCTAAGTGAAATAAGTCACACAGAAAAAGACACTTATCATAAGATATCACTTATAGAGGGAATGTAAAAACCGCTACCCTTGAACTGAATTACAAAACAGAACAGAGTCACGTTTAGAAAACACACTATGGCTGCTTAACGGGAAAGGTGAGGTGGGGTGATGCATAAAACAAGGGTTTCAAATTAGCTCAGATACCGTTCCATAAACCCAATATGTAATAGACACGACCTACTCCTTGCTCAGTGAACTGGACTCAACACCCCCTATTCACCGCCCAAGAATATATCTGACTAGTAAGAATCTTAAAACATATGTATTGATATCTCTCTGTAAGTAAGTCAAGTGGGTGTAAAGCGGCATAAACAGCAGTGAAAAGCAGCTAAATCCCTTTATAAAAATCAATCACTTTTAAAAACCTGTGAAACAAAGACAGTGAAAGAGAGAGAAATTTTTACTAAATTCGTTCAGGGGCTGTGATGCCTCCTGGATTGACATATCTAGACCCACAGCTGATTGAGACATAAGGGTGGACACTCTTGGGGCTGAGAGGTTTGGTGAGGTTGGGTGAGCAAACGCAGACCCTTTAAAGTAATACTGCGTGGTACCCATCCCATGGGTCCCAAATCTCCAGGTTCAAGGGCATCTTCCTTCATCGAAAACATGCATTAGAAACCCAGAAGATGGTACACCGTGTGATCGGGAAAGGTTTCTAAAACGCACCTCATTTCTCATCTCCTTGTGCTCGGGTTCTCCATTCCAGCCGCTTTACTAGCAATCTCCCTCCTTGGAGGATCAGCACCTTTAACCTCCTGTTCCGTACAGGTTGCAATTTGTCCTGAGGATGAACGGGAAGAGGGGGAACCAATGAGAGACTAGCTCTAGGTGTTGGGACAGGCACAGGTCACTCTATTTTCCCATCAGGAAGAAGAATTAACCACAGGCTCAGCCTGCCGCCCGGGACCAGTATAGGGCCTGAAGCAATCCTGCGCTTTTGCGGCCAGCTCCCAAGAAAGGGATTTGAAAAATGGAGCTCAGGGGCTCTGCAATTCACAAACCTGCAGAGTTATAAATGATAACTCTCGTCCACAAATATATTGAGGGAAGGCAACGAAGAGGATTTGAAAGCAAGGCAGAATTGCAGGAAACAGATTTCAGGAGGTAGATACGAATCGCCTTTAAAGCACAGGAAAAGGGGCAAAACCTCGACCATGATGCCCTTGGCCAAAAAGGGCGTATGCCTTTTTTCCTGAATATATTCAGGAAAAAAGGCATACGCCCTTTTTGGCCAACCAAGCAACCTGGAAAGGCAAATCAGCGCTACAAAGAAGTCTCGCTTCCCATCGGTCAAAAGGGCTATGCTGAATAAAGTGTCAAAACCAGAAATGCAGGACAGGCCATGGAGAAACGGGAGCCTTGCTACGCTGATGGGTGGGATGTAAATTGCCAACAGCCACTCTGGAGAAGTGTACGGTGTGTCCTGAAACATCGAAAAAACTCAGCTTAGAGAGCATAGGGCACTTCCACTCATGGGCGTAAAAATTGGGAAAACTAAAAATCAGCAAGACACAGGCACCCCAAAGTTTAGGGCTGCTCTGTTGACAAGAACCTCCACTTCGTTACACCTTAAATATACCAGGAAAGAGAAAAATGGATAAAGAAGTTGTGGTCCTTATGTACAATGGAATATCACTCAGCCATGAAATCAACGTCATAAGGCTAGTAGCAGCATGATGAGTGGATTTAGGTACGACGATTCTAAGTGAAATAAGTCACACAGAAAAAGACACTTATCATAAGATATCACTTATAGAGGGAATGTGAAAACCGCGACCCTTGAACTGAATTACAAAACAGAACAGAGGCACACGTTTAGAAAACACACTATGGCTGCTTAACGGGAAAGGTGAGGTGGGGTGATGCATAAAACAAGGGTTTCAAATTAGCTCAGATACCGTTTCATAAACCCAATATGTAATAGACACGACCTACTCCTTGCTCTGTGAACTGGACTCAACACCCCCTATTCACCGTCCAAGAATATATCTGACTAGTAAGAATCTTAAAAGCTATGTATTGATATCTCTCTGTAAGTGAGTCAAGTGGGTGTAAATCGGCATAAACACAGCAGTGAAAAGCAGCTAAACCCCTTTATAAAAATCAATCACTTTTAAAAACCCGTGAAACAAAGACAGAGAAAGAGAGAGAAATTCTTACTAAATTCGCTCAGGGGCTGTGACGCCACCTGGATTGACCATATCTAGACCCACAGCTGATTGAGACATAAGGGTGGACACTCTTGGGGCTGAGAGGTTTGGTGAGGTTGGGTGAGCAAACGCAGACCCTTTAAAGTAATACTGCGTGGTTCCCATCCCATGGGTCCCAAATCTCCAGGTTCAAGGGCATCTTCCCACTTCGAAAACATGCATGAGAAACCCAGAAGATGGTGCACCGTGTGATCGGAAAAGGTTTCTAAAACGCACCTCATTTCTCATCTCCTTGGGCGCGGGTTCGCCATTCCAGCCGCTTTACTAGCAATCTCCCTTCTTGGAGAATCAGCACCTTTAACCTCCTGTTCCGTACAGGTTGCAATTTGTCCTGAGGATGAACGGGAAGAGGGGGAACCAATGAGAGACTAGCTCTAGGTGTTGGGACAGGCACAGGTCACTCTATTTTCCCATCAGGAAGAAGAATTAACCACAGGCTCAGCCTGCCGCCCGTGACCAGTATAGGGCCTGAAGCAATCCTGCGCTTTTGCGGCCAGCTCCCAAGAAAGGGATTTGAAAAATGGAGCTCAGGGGCTCTGCAATTCACAAACCTGCAGAGTTATAAATGATAACTCTCGTCCACAAATATATTGAGGGAAGGCAACGAAGAGGATTTGAAAGCAAGGCAGAATTGCAGGAAACAGATTTCAGGAGGTAGATACGAATCGCCTTTAAAGCACAGGAAAAGGGGCAAAACCTCGACCATGATGCCCTTGGCCAAAAAGGGCGTATGCCTTTTTTCCTGAATATATTCAGGAAAAAAGGCATACGCCCTTTTTGGCCAACCAAGCAACCTGGAAAGGCAAATCAGCGCTACAAAGAAGTCTCGCTTCCCATCGGTCAAAAGGGCTATGCTGAATAAAGTGTCAAAACCAGAAATGCAGGACAGGCCATGGAGAAACGGGAGCCTTGCTACGCTGATGGGTGGGATGTAAATTGCCAACAGCCACTCTGGAGAAGTGTACGGTGTGTCCTGAAACATCGAAAAAACTCAGCTTAGAGAGCATAGGGCACTTCCACTCATGGGCGTATAAATTGGGAAAACTAAAAATCAGCAAGACACAGGCACCCCAAAGTTTAGGGCTGCTCTGTTGACAAGAACCTCCACTTCGTTACACCCTAAATATCCCAGGAAAGAGAAAAATGGATAAAGAAGTTGTGGTCCTTATGTACAATGGAATATCACTCAGCCATGAAATCAACGTCATAAGGCTAGTAGCAGCATGATGAGTGGATTTAGGTACGACGATTCTAAGTGAAATAAGTCACACAGAAAAAGACACTTATCATAAGATATCACTTATAGAGGGAATGTGAAAACCGCGACCCTTGAACTGAATTACAAAACAGAACAGAGGCACACGTTTAGAAAACACACTATGGCTGCTTAACGGGAAAGGTGAGGTGGGGTGATGCATAAAACAAGGGTTTCAAATTAGCTCAGATACCGTTTCATAAACCCAATATGTAATAGACACGACCTACTCCTTGCTCTGTGAACTGGACTCAACACCCCCTATTCACCGTCCAAGAATATATCTGACTAGTAAGAATCTTAAAAGCTATGTATTGATATCTCTCTGTAAGTGAGTCAAGTGGGTGTAAATCGGCATAAACACAGCAGTGAAAAGCAGCTAAACCCCTTTATAAAAATCAATCACTTTTAAAAACCTGTGAAACAAAGGCAGTGAAAGAGAGAGAAATTCTTACTAAATTCGTTCAGGGGCTGTGATGCCTCCTGGATTGACATATCTAGACCCACAGCTGATTGAGACATAAGGGTGGACACTCTTGGGGCTGAGAGGTTTGGTGAGGTTGGGTGAGCAAACGCAGACCCTTTAAAGTACTACTGCGTGGGTCCCATCCCATGGGTCCCAAATCTCCAGGTTCAAGGGCATCTTCCCACTTCGAAAACATGCATGAGAAACCCAGAAGATGGTGCACCGTGTGATCGGGAAAGGTTTCTAAAACGCACCTCATTTCTCATCTCCTTGGGCTCGGGTTCGCCATTCCAGCCGCTTTACTAGCAATCTCCCTTCTTGGAGAATCAGCACCTTTAACCTCCTGTTCCGTACAGGTTGCAATTTGTCCTGAGGATGAACGGGAAGAGGGGGAACCAATGAGAGACTAGCTCTAGGTGTTGGGACAGGCACAGGTCACTCTATTTTCCCATCAGGAAGAAAAATTAACCACAGACTCAGCCTGCCGCTCGGGACCAGAATAGGGCCTGAAGAAATCCTGCGCTTTTGCGGCCAGCTCCCAAGAAAGCGACTTGAAAAATGGAGCTCAGGGGCACTGCAATTCATAAACCTGCAGAGTTATAAATGATAACTCTCGTCCACAAATATATTGAGGGAAGGCAACGAAGAGGATTTGAAAGCAAGGCAGAATTGCAGGAAACAGATTTCAGGAGGTAGATTCGAATCGCCTTTAAAGCACGGGAAAAGCGGCAAAACCTCGACAATGATGCCCTTGGCCAAAAAGGGCGTATGCGTTTTTCCTGAATATATTCAGGAAAAAACGCATACGCCCTTTTTGGCCAACCAAGCAACCTGGAAAGGCAAATCAGCGCTACAAAGAAGTCTCGCTTCCCATCGGTCAAAAGGGCCATGCTGTATAAAGTG
Organism: Balaenoptera borealis; assembly: GCF_965194805.1. Classification (NCBI taxonomy): domain Eukaryota; kingdom Metazoa; phylum Chordata; class Mammalia; order Artiodactyla; family Balaenopteridae; genus Balaenoptera; species Balaenoptera borealis. Next base: position 270,844 of record NW_028123786.1, read on the forward strand.
TCAAAACCAGAAATGCAGGACAGGCCATGGAGAAACGGGAGCCTTGCTACGCTGATGCGCGGGATGTAAAATGCCAACGGCCACTCTGGAGAAGTGTACGGTGTGTCCTGAAACATCGAAAAAACTCAGCTTAGACAACATAGGGCACTTCCACTCATGGGCGTATAAATTGGGAAAACTAAAAATCAGCAAGACACAGGCACCCCAAAGTTTAGGGCTGCTCTGTTGACAAGAACCTCCACTTCGTTACACCTTAAATGTACCAGGAAAGAGAAAAATGGATAAAGAAGTTGTGGTCCTTATGTACAATGGAATATCACTCAGCCATGAAATCAACGTCATAAGGCTAGTAGCAGCATGATGAGTGGATTTAGGTACGACGATTCTAAGTGAAATAAGTCACACAGAAAAAGACACTTATCATAAGATATCACTTATAGAGGGAATGTGAAAACCGCGACCCTTGAACTGAATTACAAAACAGAACAGAGGCACACGTTTAGAAAACACACTATGGCTCCTTAACGGGAAAGGTGAGGTGGGGTGATGCATAAAACAAGGGTTTCAAATTAGCTCAGATACCGTTCCATAAACCCAATATGTAATAGACACGACCTACTCCTTGCTCAGTGAACTGGACTCAACACCCCCTATTCACCGCCCAAGAATATATCCGAGAAGTAAGAATCTTAAAACCTATGTATTGATATCTCTCTGAAAGTGAGTCAAGTGGGTGTAAAGCGGCATAAACACAGCAGTGAAAAGCAGCTAAACCCCTTTATAAAAATCAATCACTTTTAAAAACCCGTGAAACAAAGACAGTGAAAGATAGAGAAATTCTTACTAAATTCGTTCAGGGGCTGTGATGCCACCTGGATTGACCATATATAGACCCACAGCTGATTGAGACATAAGGGTGGACACTCTTGGGGCTGAGAGGTTTGGTGAGGTTGGGTGAGCAAACGCAGACCCTTTAAAGTAATACTGCGTGGTTCCCATCCCATGGGTCCCAAATCTCCAGTTTCAAGGGCATCTTCCCACTTCGAAAACATGCATGAGAAACCCAGAAGATGGTGCACCGTGTGATCGGGAAAGGTTTTTAAAACGCACCTCATTTCTCATCTCCTTGTGCTCGGGTTCTCCATTCCAGCCGCTTTACTAGCAATCTCCCTCCTTGGAGGATCAGCACCTTTAACCTCCTGTTCCGTACAGGTTGCAATTTGTCCTGAGGATTAACGGGAAGAGGGGGAACCAATGAGAGACTAGCTCTAGGTGTTGGGACAGGCACAGGTCACTCTATTTTCCCATCAGGAAGAAGAATTAACCACAGGCTCAGCCTGCCGCCCGTGACCAGTATAGGGCCTGAAGCAATCCTGCGCTTTTGCGGCCAGCTCCCAAGAAAGGGATTTGAAAAATGGAGCTCAGGGGCTCTGCAATTCACAAACCTGCAGAGTTATAAATGATAACTCTCGTCCACAAATATATTGAGGGAAGGCAACGAAGAGGATTTGAAAGCAAGGCAGAATTGCAGGAAACAGATTTCAGGAGGTAGATACGAATCGCCTTTAAAGCACAGGAAAAGGGGCAAAACCTCGACCATGATGCCCTTGGCCAAAAAGGGCGTATGCGTTTTTCCTGAATATATTCAGGAAAAAACGCATACGCCCTTTTTGGCCAACCAAGCAACCTGGAAAGGCAAATCAGCGCTACAAAGAAGTCTCGCTTCCCATCGGTCAAAAGGGCTATGCTGAATAAAGTGTCAAAACCAGAAATGCAGAACAGGCCATGGAGAAACGGGAGCCTTGCTACGCTGATGGGTGGGATGTAAATTGCCAACGGCCACTCTGGAGAAGTGTACGGTGTGTCCTGAAACATCGAAAAAACTCAGCTTAGAGAGCATAGGGCACTTCCACTCATGGGCGTAAAAATTGGGAAAACTAAAAATCAGCAAGACACAGGCACCCCAAAGTTTAGGGCTGCTCTGTTGACAAGAACCTCCACTTCGTTACACCTTAAATATACCAGGAAAGAGAAAAATGGATAAAGAAGTTGTGGTCCTTATGTACAATGGAATATCACTCAGCCATGAAATCAACGTCATAAGGCTAGTAGCAGCATGATGAGTGGATTTAGGTACGACGATTCTAAGTGAAATAAGTCACACAGAAAAAGACACTTATCATAAGATATCACTTATAGAGGGAATGTGAAAACCGCGACCCTTGAACTGAATTACAAAACAGAACAGAGGCACACGTTTAGAAAACACACTATGGCTGCTTAACGGGAAAGGTGAGGTGGGGTGATGCATAAAACAAGGGTTTCAAATTAGCTCAGATACCGTTTCATAAACCCAATATGTAATAGACACGACCTACTCCTTGCTCTGTGAACTGGACTCAACACCCCCTATTCACCGTCCAAGAATATATCTGACTAGTAAGAATCTTAAAAGCTATGTATTGATATCTCTCTGTAAGTGAGTCAAGTGGGTGTAAATCGGCATAAACACAGCAGTGAAAAGCAGCTAAACCCCTTTATAAAAATCAATCACTTTTAAAAACCCGTGAAACAAAGACAGAGAAAGAGAGAGAAATTCTTACTAAATTCGCTCAGGGGCTGTGACGCCACCTGGATTGACCATATCTAGACCCACAGCTGATTGAGACATAAGGGTGGACACTCTTGGGGCTGAGAGGTTTGGTGAGGTTGGGTGAGCAAACGCAGACCCTTTAAAGTAATACTGCGTGGTTCCCATCCCATGGGTCCCAAATCTCCAGGTTCAAGGGCATCTTCCCACTTCGAAAACATGCATGAGAAACCCAGAAGATGGTGCACCGTGTGATCGGGAAAGGTTTCTAAAACGCACCTCATTTCTCATCTCCTTGTGCTCGGGTTCTCCATTCCAGCCGCTTTACTAGCAATCTCCCTCCTTGGAGGATCAGCACCTTTAACCTCCTGTTCCGTACAGGTTGCAATTTGTCCTGAGGATGAACGGGAAGAGGGGGAACCAATGAGAGACTAGCTCTAGGTGTTGGGACAGGCACAGGTCACTCTATTTTCCCATCAGGAAGAAGAATTAACCACAGGCTCAGCCTGCCGCCCGGGACCAGTATAGGGCCTGAAGCAATCCTGCGCTTTTGCGGCCAGCTCCCAAGAAAGGGATTTGAAAAATGGAGCTCAGGGGCTCTGCAATTCACAAACCTGCAGAGTTATAAATGATAACTCTCGTCCACAAATATATTGAGGGAAGGCAACGAAGAGGATTTGAAAGCAAGGCAGAATTGCAGGAAACAGATTTCAGGAGGTAGATACGAATCGCCTTTAAAGCACAGGAAAAGGGGCAAAACCTCGACCATGATGCCCTTGGCCAAAAAGGGCGTATGCCTTTTTTCCTGAATATATTCAGGAAAAAAGGCATACGCCCTTTTTGGCCAACCAAGCAACCTGGAAAGGCAAATCAGCGCTACAAAGAAGTCTCGCTTCCCATCGGTCAAAAGGGCTATGCTGAATAAAGTGTCAAAACCAGAAATGCAGGACAGGCCATGGAGAAACGGGAGCCTTGCTACGCTGATGGGTGGGATGTAAATTGCCAACAGCCACTCTGGAGAAGTGTACGGTGTGTCCTGAAACATCGAAAAAACTCAGCTTAGAGAGCATAGGGCACTTCCACTCATGGGCGTAAAAATTGGGAAAACTAAAAATCAGCAAGACACAGGCACCCCAAAGTTTAGGGCTGCTCTGTTGACAAGAACCTCCACTTCGTTACACCTTAAATATACCAGGAAAGAGAAAAATGGATAAAGAAGTTGTGGTCCTTATGTACAATGGAATATCACTCAGCCATGAAATCAACGTCATAAGGCTAGTAGCAGCATGATGAGTGGATTTAGGTACGACGATTCTAAGTGAAATAAGTCACACAGAAAAAGACACTTATCATAAGATATCACTTATAGAGGGAATGTGAAAACCGCGACCCTTGAACTGAATTACAAAACAGAACAGAGGCACACGTTTAGAAAACACACTATGGCTGCTTAACGGGAAAGGTGAGGTGGGGTGATGCATAAAACAAGGGTTTCAAATTAGCTCAGATACCGTTTCATAAACCCAATATGTAATAGACACGACCTACTCCTTGCTCTGTGAACTGGACTCAACACCCCCTATTCACCGTCCAAGAATATATCTGACTAGTAAGAATCTTAAAAGCTATGTATTGATATCTCTCTGTAAGTGAGTCAAGTGGGTGTAAATCGGCATAAACACAGCAGTGAAAAGCAGCTAAACCCCTTTATAAAAATCAATCACTTTTAAAAACCCGTGAAACAAAGACAGAGAAAGAGAGAGAAATTCTTACTAAATTCGCTCAGGGGCTGTGACGCCACCTGGATTGACCATATCTAGACCCACAGCTGATTGAGACATAAGGGTGGACACTCTTGGGGCTGAGAGGTTTGGTGAGGTTGGGTGAGCAAACGCAGACCCTTTAAAGTAATACTGCGTGGTTCCCATCCCATGGGTCCCAAATCTCCAGGTTCAAGGGCATCTTCCCACTTCGAAAACATGCATGAGAAACCCAGAAGATGGTGCACCGTGTGATCGGAAAAGGTTTCTAAAACGCACCTCATTTCTCATCTCCTTGGGCGCGGGTTCGCCATTCCAGCCGCTTTACTAGCAATCTCCCTTCTTGGAGAATCAGCACCTTTAACCTCCTGTTCCGTACAGGTTGCAATTTGTCCTGAGGATGAACGGGAAGAGGGGGAACCAATGAGAGACTAGCTCTAGGTGTTGGGACAGGCACAGGTCACTCTATTTTCCCATCAGGAAGAAGAATTAACCACAGGCTCAGCCTGCCGCCCGTGACCAGTATAGGGCCTGAAGCAATCCTGCGCTTTTGCGGCCAGCTCCCAAGAAAGGGATTTGAAAAATGGAGCTCAGGGGCTCTGCAATTCACAAACCTGCAGAGTTATAAATGATAACTCTCGTCCACAAATATATTGAGGGAAGGCAACGAAGAGGATTTGAAAGCAAGGCAGAATTGCAGGAAACAGATTTCAGGAGGTAGATACGAATCGCCTTTAAAGCACAGGAAAAGGGGCAAAACCTCGACCATGATGCCCTTGGCCAAAAAGGGCGTATGCCTTTTTTCCTGAATATATTCAGGAAAAAAGGCATACGCCCTTTTTGGCCAACCAAGCAACCTGGAAAGGCAAATCAGCGCTACAAAGAAGTCTCGCTTCCCATCGGTCAAAAGGGCTATGCTGAATAAAGTGTCAAAACCAGAAATGCAGGACAGGCCATGGAGAAACGGGAGCCTTGCTACGCTGATGGGTGGGATGTAAATTGCCAACAGCCACTCTGGAGAAGTGTACGGTGTGTCCTGAAACATCGAAAAAACTCAGCTTAGAGAGCATAGGGCACTTCCACTCATGGGCGTATAAATTGGGAAAACTAAAAATCAGCAAGACACAGGCACCCCAAAGTTTAGGGCTGCTCTGTTGACAAGAACCTCCACTTCGTTACACCCTAAATATCCCAGGAAAGAGAAAAATGGATAAAGAAGTTGTGGTCCTTATGTACAATGGAATATCACTCAGCCATGAAATCAACGTCATAAGGCTAGTAGCAGCATGATGAGTGGATTTAGGTACGACGATTCTAAGTGAAATAAGTCACACAGAAAAAGACACTTATCATAAGATATCACTTATAGAGGGAATGTGAAAACCGCGACCCTTGAACTGAATTACAAAACAGAACAGAGGCACACGTTTAGAAAACACACTATGGCTGCTTAACGGGAAAGGTGAGGTGGGGTGATGCATAAAACAAGGGTTTCAAATTAGCTCAGATACCGTTTCATAAACCCAATATGTAATAGACACGACCTACTCCTTGCTCTGTGAACTGGACTCAACACCCCCTATTCACCGTCCAAGAATATATCTGACTAGTAAGAATCTTAAAAGCTATGTATTGATATCTCTCTGTAAGTGAGTCAAGTGGGTGTAAATCGGCATAAACACAGCAGTGAAAAGCAGCTAAACCCCTTTATAAAAATCAATCACTTTTAAAAACCTGTGAAACAAAGGCAGTGAAAGAGAGAGAAATTCTTACTAAATTCGTTCAGGGGCTGTGATGCCTCCTGGATTGACATATCTAGACCCACAGCTGATTGAGACATAAGGGTGGACACTCTTGGGGCTGAGAGGTTTGGTGAGGTTGGGTGAGCAAACGCAGACCCTTTAAAGTACTACTGCGTGGGTCCCATCCCATGGGTCCCAAATCTCCAGGTTCAAGGGCATCTTCCCACTTCGAAAACATGCATGAGAAACCCAGAAGATGGTGCACCGTGTGATCGGGAAAGGTTTCTAAAACGCACCTCATTTCTCATCTCCTTGGGCTCGGGTTCGCCATTCCAGCCGCTTTACTAGCAATCTCCCTTCTTGGAGAATCAGCACCTTTAACCTCCTGTTCCGTACAGGTTGCAATTTGTCCTGAGGATGAACGGGAAGAGGGGGAACCAATGAGAGACTAGCTCTAGGTGTTGGGACAGGCACAGGTCACTCTATTTTCCCATCAGGAAGAAAAATTAACCACAGACTCAGCCTGCCGCTCGGGACCAGAATAGGGCCTGAAGAAATCCTGCGCTTTTGCGGCCAGCTCCCAAGAAAGCGACTTGAAAAATGGAGCTCAGGGGCACTGCAATTCATAAACCTGCAGAGTTATAAATGATAACTCTCGTCCACAAATATATTGAGGGAAGGCAACGAAGAGGATTTGAAAGCAAGGCAGAATTGCAGGAAACAGATTTCAGGAGGTAGATTCGAATCGCCTTTAAAGCACGGGAAAAGCGGCAAAACCTCGACAATGATGCCCTTGGCCAAAAAGGGCGTATGCGTTTTTCCTGAATATATTCAGGAAAAAACGCATACGCCCTTTTTGGCCAACCAAGCAACCTGGAAAGGCAAATCAGCGCTACAAAGAAGTCTCGCTTCCCATCGGTCAAAAGGGCCATGCTGTATAAAGTGTCAAAACCAGAAATGCAGGACAGGCCATGGAGAAACGGGAGCCTTGCTACGCTGATGCGCGGGATGTAAAATGCCAACGGCCACTCTGGAGAAGTGTACGGTGTGTCCTGAAACATCTAAAAAACTCAGCTTAGACAACATAGGGCACTTCCACTCATGGGCGTATAAATTGGGAAAACTAAAAATCAGCAAGACACAGGCACCCCAAAGTTTAGGGCTGCTCTGTTGACAAGAACCTCCACTTCGTTACACCTTAAATATACCAGGAAAGAGAAAAATGGATAAAGAAGTTGTGGTCCTTATGTACAATGGAATATCACTCAGCCATGAAATCAACGTCATAAGGCTAGTAGCAGCATGATGAGTGGATTTAGGTACGACGATTCTAAGTGAAATAAGTCACACAGAAAAAGACACTTATCATAAGATATCACTTATAGAGGGAATGTGAAAACCGCGACCCTTGAACTGAATTACAAAACAGAACAGAGGCACACGTTTAGAAAACACACTATGGCTCCTTAACGGGAAAGGTGAGGTGGGGTGATGCATAAAACAAGGGTTTCAAATTAGCTCAGATACCGTTCCATAAACCCAATATGTAATAGACACGACCTACTCCTTGCTCAGTGAACTGGACTCAACACCCCCTATTCACCGCCCAAGAATATATCCGAGAAGTAAGAATCTTAAAACCTATGTATTGATATCTCTCTGAAAGTGAGTCAAGTGGGTGTAAAGCGGCATAAACACAGCAGTGAAAAGCAGCTAAACCCCTTTATAAAAATCAATCACTTTTAAAAACCCGTGAAACAAAGACAGTGAAAGATAGAGAAATTCTTACTAAATTCGTTCAGGGGCTGTGATGCCACCTGGATTGACCATATATAGACCCACAGCTGATTGAGACATAAGGGTGGACACTCTTGGGGCTGAGAGGTTTGGTGAGGTTGGGTGAGCAAACGCAGACCCTTTAAAGTAATACTGCGTGGTTCCCATCCCATGGGTCCCAAATCTCCAGTTTCAAGGGCATCTTCCCACTTCGAAAACATGCATGAGAAACCCAGAAGATGGTGCACCGTGTGATCGGGAAAGGTTTTTAAAACGCACCTCATTTCTCATCTCCTTGTGCTCGGGTTCTCCATTCCAGCCGCTTTACTAGCAATCTCCCTCCTTGGAGGATCAGCACCTTTAACCTCCTGTTCCGTACAGGTTGCAATTTGTCCTGAGGATTAACGGGAAGAGGGGGAACCAATGAGAGACTAGCTCTAGGTGTTGGGACAGGCACAGGTCACTCTATTTTCCCATCAGGAAGAAGAATTAACCACAGGCTCAGCCTGCCGCCCGTGACCAGTATAGGGCCTGAAGCAATCCTGCGCTTTTGCGGCCAGCTCCCAAGAAAGGGATTTGAAAAATGGAGCTCAGGGGCTCTGCAATTCACAAACCTGCAGAGTTATAAATGATAACTCTCGTCCACAAATATATTGAGGGAAGGCAACGAAGAGGATTTGAAAGCAAGGCAGAATTGCAGGAAACAGATTTCAGGAGGTAGATACGAATCGCCTTTAAAGCACAGGAAAAGGGGCAAAACCTCGACCATGATGCCCTTGGCCAAAAAGGGCGTATGCGTTTTTCCTGAATATATTCAGGAAAAAACGCATACGCCCTTTTTGGCCAACCAAGCAACCTGGAAAGGCAAATCAGCGCTACAAAGAAGTCTCGCTTCCCATCGGTCAAAAGGGCTATGCTGAATAAAGTGTCAAAACCAGAAATGCAGAACAGGCCATGGAGAAACGGGAGCCTTGCTACGCTGATGGGTGGGATGTAAATTGCCAACGGCCACTCTGGAGAAGTGTACGGTGTGTCCTGAAACATCGAAAAAACTCAGCTTAGAGAGCATAGGGCACTTCCACTCATGGGCGTAAAAATTGGGAAAACTAAAAATCAGCAAGACACAGGCACCCCAAAGTTTAGGGCTGCTCTGTTGACAAGAACCTCCACTTCGTTACACCTTAAATATACCAGGAAAGAGAAAAATGGATAAAGAAGTTGTGGTCCTTATGTACAATGGAATATCACTCAGCCATGAAATCAACGTCATAAGGCTAGTAGCAGCATGATGAGTGGATTTAGGTACGACGATTCTAAGTGAAATAAGTCACACAGAAAAAGACACTTATCATAAGATATCACTTATAGAGGGAATGTGAAAACCGCGACCCTTGAACTGAATTACAAAACAGAACAGAGGCACACGTTTAGAAAACACACTATGGCTGCTTAACGGGAAAGGTGAGGTGGGGTGATGCATAAAACAAGGGTTTCAAATTAGCTCAGATACCGTTTCATAAACCCAATATGTAATAGACACGACCTACTCCTTGCTCTGTGAACTGGACTCAACACCCCCTATTCACCGTCCAAGAATATATCTGACTAGTAAGAATCTTAAAAGCTATGTATTGATATCTCTCTGTAAGTGAGTCAAGTGGGTGTAAATCGGCATAAACACAGCAGTGAAAAGCAGCTAAACCCCTTTATAAAAATCAATCACTTTTAAAAACCCGTGAAACAAAGACAGAGAAAGAGAGAGAAATTCTTACTAAATTCGCTCAGGGGCTGTGACGCCACCTGGATTGACCATATCTAGACCCACAGCTGATTGAGACATAAGGGTGGACACTCTTGGGGCTGAGAGGTTTGGTGAGGTTGGGTGAGCAAACGCAGACCCTTTAAAGTAATACTGCGTGGTTCCCATCCCATGGGTCCCAAATCTCCAGGTTCAAGGGCATCTTCCCACTTCGAAAACATGCATGAGAAACCCAGAAGATGGTGCACCGTGTGATCGGAAAAGGTTTCTAAAACGCACCTCATTTCTCATCTCCTTGGGCTCGGGTTCGCCATTCGAGCCGCTTTACTAGCAATCTCCCTTCTTGGAGAATCAGCACCTTTAACCTCCTGTTCCGTACAGGTTGCAATTTGTCCTGAGGATGAACGGGAAGAGGGGGAACCAATGAGAGACTAGCTCTAGGTGTTGGGACAGGCACAGGTCACTCTATTTTCCCATCAGGAAGAAGAATTAACCACAGGCTCAGCCTGCCGCCCGTGACCAGTATAGGGCCTGAAGCAATCCTGCGCTTTTGCGGCCAGCTCCCAAGAAAGGGATTTGAAAAATGGAGCTCAGGGGCTCTGCTATTCACAAACCTGCAGAGTTATAAATGATAACTCTCGTCCACAAATATATTGAGGGAAGGCAACGAAGAGGATTTGAAAGCAAGGCAGAATTGCAGGAAACAGATTTCAGGAGGTAGATACGAATCGCCTTTAAAGCACAGGAAAAGGGGCAAAACCTCGACCATGATGCCCTTGGCCAAAAAGGGCGTATGCCTTTTTTCCTGAATATATTCAGGAAAAAAGGCATACGCCCTTTTTGGCCAACCAAGCAACCTGGAAAGGCAAATCAGCGCTACAAAGAAGTCTCGCTTCCCATCGGTCAAAAGGGCTATGCTGAATAAAGTGTCAAAACCAGAAATGCAGGACAGGCCATGGAGAAACGGGAGCCTTGCTACGCTGATGGGTGGGATGTAAATTGCCAACAGCCACTCTGGAGAAGTGTACGGTGTGTCCTGAAACATCGAAAAAACTCAGCTTAGAGAGCATAGGGCACTTCCACTCATGGGCGTAAAAATTGGGAAAACTAAAAATCAGCAAGACACAGGCACCCCAAAGTTTAGGGCTGCTCTGTTGACAAGAACCTCCACTTCGTTACACCTTAAATATACCAGGAAAGAGAAAAATGGATAAAGAAGTTGTGGTCCTTATGTACAATGGAATATCACTCAGCCATGAAATCAACGTCATAAGGCTAGTAGCAGCATGATGAGTGGATTTAGGTACGACGATTCTAAGTGAAATAAGTCACACAGAAAAAGACACTTATCATAAGATATCACTTATAGAGGGAATGTGAAAACCGCGACCCTTGAACTGAATTACAAAACAGAACAGAGGCACACGTTTAGAAAACACACTATGGCTGCTTAACGGGAAAGGTGAGGTGGGGTGATGCATAAAACAAGGGTTTCAAATTAGCTCAGATACCGTTTCATAAACCCAATATGTAATAGACACGACCTACTCCTTGCTCTGTGAACTGGACTCAACACCCCCTATTCACCGTCCAAGAATATATCTGACTAGTAAGAATCTTAAAAGCTATGTATTGATATCTCTCTGTAAGTGAGTCAAGTGGGTGTAAATCGGCATAAACACAGCAGTGAAAAGCAGCTAAACCCCTTTATAAAAATCAATCACTTTTAAAAACCCGTGAAACAAAGACAGAGAAAGAGAGAGAAATTATTAATAAATTCGCTCAGGGGCTGTGACGCCACCTGGATTGACCATATCTAGACCCACAGCTGATTGAGACATAAGGGTGGACACTCTTGGGGCTGAGAGGTTTGGTGAGGTTGGGTGAGCAAACGCAGACCCTTTAAAGTACTACTGCGTGGGTCCCATCCCATGGGTCCCAAATCTCCAGGTTCAAGGGCATCTTCCCACTTCGAAAACATGCATGAGAAACCCAGAAGATGGTGCACCGTGTGATCGGGAAAGGTTTCTAAAACGCACCTCATTTCTCATCTCCTTGGGCTCGGGTTCGCCATTCCAGCCGCTTTACTAGCAATCTCCCTTCTTGGAGAATCAGCACCTTTAACCTCCTGTTCCGTACAGGTTGCAATTTGTCCTGAGGATGAACGGGATGAGGGGGAACCAATGAGAGACTAGCTCTAGGTGTTGGGACAGGCACAGGTCACTCTATTTTCCCATCAGGAAGAAAAATTAACCACAGACTCAGCCTGCCGCTCGGGACCAGAATAGGGCCTGAAGAAATCCTGCGCTTTTGCGGCCAGCTCCCAAGAAAGCGAGTTGAAAAATGGAGCTCAGGGGCACTGCAATTCATAAACCTGCAGAGTTATAAATGATAACTCTCGTCCACAAATATATTGAGGGAAGGCAACGAAGAGGATTTGAAAGCAAGGCAGAATTGCAGGAAACAGATTTCAGGAGGTAGATTCGAATCGCCTTTAAAGCACGGGAAAAGCGGCAAAACCTCGACAATGATGCCCTTGGCCAAAAAGGGCATATGCGTTTTTCCTGAATATATTCAGGAAAAAACGCATACGCCCTTTTTGGCCAACCAAGCAACCTGGAAAGGCAAATCAGCCCTACAAAGAAGTCTCGCTTCCCATCGGTCAAAAGGGCCATGCTGTATAAAGTGTCAAAACCAGAAATGCAGGACAGGCCATGGAGAAACGGGAGCCTTGCTACGCTGATGGGCGGGATGTAAAATGCCAACGGCCACTCTGGAGAAGTGTACGGTGTGTCCTGAAACATCTAAAAAACTCAGCTTAGACAACATAGGGCACTTCCCCTCATGGGCGTATAAATTGGGAAAACTAAAAATCAGCAAGACACAGGCACCCCAAAGTTTAGGGCTGATCTGTTGACAAGAACCTCCACTTCGTTACACCTTAAATATCCCAGGAAAGAGAAAAATGGATAAAGAAGCTGTGGTCCTTATGTACAACGGAATATCACTCAGCCATGAAATCAACGTCATAAGGCTAGTAGCAGCATGATGAGTGGATTTAGGTACGACGATTCTAAGTGAAATAAGTCACACAGAAAAAGACACTTATCATAAGATATCACTTATAGAGGGAATGTGAAAACCGCGACCCTTGAACTGAATTACAAAACAGAACAGAGGCACACGTTTAGAAAACACACTATGGCTGCTTAACGGGAAAGGTGAGGTGGGGTGATGCATAAAACAAGGGTTTCAAATTAGCTCAGATACCGTTTCATAAACCCAATATGTAATAGACACGACCTACTCCTTGCTCTGTGAACTGGACTCAACACCCCCTATTCACCGTCCAAGAATATATCTGACTAGTAAGAATCTTAAAAGCTATGTATTGATATCTCTCTGTAAGTGAGTCAAGTGGGTGTAAATCGGCATAAACACAGCAGTGAAAAGCAGCTAAACCCCTTTATAAAAATCAATCACTTTTAAAAACCCGTGAAACAAAGACAGAGAAAGAGAGAGAAATTCTTACTAAATTCGCTCAGGGGCTGTGACGCCACCTGGATTGACCATATCTAGACCCACAGCTGATTGAGACATAAGGGTGGACACTCTTGGGGCTGAGAGGTTTGGTGAGGTTGGGTGAGCAAACGCAGACCCTTTAAAGTAATACTGCGTGGTTCCCATCCCATGGGTCCCAAATCTCCAGGTTCAAGGGCATCTTCCCACTTCGAAAACATGCATGAGAAACCCAGAAGATGGTGCACCGTGTGATCGGAAAAGGTTTCTAAAACGCACCTCATTTCTCATCTCCTTGGGCTCGGGTTCGCCATTCGAGCCGCTTTACTAGCAATCTCCCTTCTTGGAGAATCAGCACCTTTAACCTCCTGTTCCGTACAGGTTGCAATTTGTCCTGAGGATGAACGGGAAGAGGGGGAACCAATGAGAGACTAGCTCTAGGTGTTGGGACAGGCACAGGTCACTCTATTTTCCCATCAGGAAGAAGAATTAACCACAGGCTCAGCCTGCCGCCCGTGACCAGTATAGGGCCTGAAGCAATCCTGCGCTTTTGCGGCCAGCTCCCAAGAAAGGGATTTGAAAAATGGAGCTCAGGGGCTCTGCTATTCACAAACCTGCAGAGTTATAAATGATAACTCTCGTCCACAAATATATTGAGGGAAGGCAACGAAGAGGATTTGAAAGCAAGGCAGAATTGCAGGAAACAGATTTCAGGAGGTAGATACGAATCGCCTTTAAAGCACAGGAAAAGGGGCAAAACCTCGACCATGATGCCCTTGGCCAAAAAGGGCGTATGCCTTTTTTCCTGAATATATTCAGGAAAAAAGGCATACGCCCTTTTTGGCCAACCAAGCAACCTGGAAAGGCAAATCAGCGCTACAAAGAAGTCTCGCTTCCCATCGGTCAAAAGGGCTATGCTGAATAAAGTGTCAAAACCAGAAATGCAGGACAGGCCATGGAGAAACGGGAGCCTTGCTACGCTGATGGGTGGGATGTAAATTGCCAACAGCCACTCTGGAGAAGTGTACGGTGTGTCCTGAAACATCGAAAAAACTCAGCTTAGAGAGCATAGGGCACTTCCACTCATGGGCGTAAAAATTGGGAAAACTAAAAATCAGCAAGACACAGGCACCCCAAAGTTTAGGGCTGCTCTGTTGACAAGAACCTCCACTTCGTTACACCTTAAATATACCAGGAAAGAGAAAAATGGATAAAGAAGTTGTGGTCCTTATGTACAATGGAATATCACTCAGCCATGAAATCAACGTCATAAGGCTAGTAGCAGCATGATGAGTGGATTTAGGTACGACGATTCTAAGTGAAATAAGTCACACAGAAAAAGACACTTATCATAAGATATCACTTATAGAGGGAATGTGAAAACCGCGACCCTTGAACTGAATTACAAAACAGAACAGAGGCACACGTTTAGAAAACACACTATGGCTGCTTAACGGGAAAGGTGAGGTGGGGTGATGCATAAAACAAGGGTTTCAAATTAGCTCAGATACCGTTTCATAAACCCAATATGTAATAGACACGACCTACTCCTTGCTCTGTGAACTGGACTCAACACCCCCTATTCACCGTCCAAGAATATATCTGACTAGTAAGAATCTTAAAAGCTATGTATTGATATCTCTCTGTAAGTGAGTCAAGTGGGTGTAAATCGGCATAAACACAGCAGTGAAAAGCAGCTAAACCCCTTTATAAAAATCAATCACTTTTAAAAACCCGTGAAACAAAGACAGAGAAAGAGAGAGAAATTATTAATAAATTCGCTCAGGGGCTGTGACGCCACCTGGATTGACCATATCTAGACCCACAGCTGATTGAGACATAAGGGTGGACACTCTTGGGGCTGAGAGGTTTGGTGAGGTTGGGTGAGCAAACGCAGACCCTTTAAAGTACTACTGCGTGGGTCCCATCCCATGGGTCCCAAATCTCCAGGTTCAAGGGCATCTTCCCACTTCGAAAACATGCATGAGAAACCCAGAAGATGGTGCACCGTGTGATCGGGAAAGGTTTCTAAAACGCACCTCATTTCTCATCTCCTTGGGCTCGGGTTCGCCATTCCAGCCGCTTTACTAGCAATCTCCCTTCTTGGAGAATCAGCACCTTTAACCTCCTGTTCCGTACAGGTTGCAATTTGTCCTGAGGATGAACGGGATGAGGGGGAACCAATGAGAGACTAGCTCTAGGTGTTGGGACAGGCACAGGTCACTCTATTTTCCCATCAGGAAGAAAAATTAACCACAGACTCAGCCTGCCGCTCGGGACCAGAATAGGGCCTGAAGAAATCCTGCGCTTTTGCGGCCAGCTCCCAAGAAAGCGAGTTGAAAAATGGAGCTCAGGGGCACTGCAATTCATAAACCTGCAGAGTTATAAATGATAACTCTCGTCCACAAATATATTGAGGGAAGGCAACGAAGAGGATTTGAAAGCAAGGCAGAATTGCAGGAAACAGATTTCAGGAGGTAGATTCGAATCGCCTTTAAAGCACGGGAAAAGCGGCAAAACCTCGACAATGATGCCCTTGGCCAAAAAGGGCATATGCGTTTTTCCTGAATATATTCAGGAAAAAACGCATACGCCCTTTTTGGCCAACCAAGCAACCTGGAAAGGCAAATCAGCCCTACAAAGAAGTCTCGCTTCCCATCGGTCAAAAGGGCCATGCTGTATAAAGTGTCAAAACCAGAAATGCAGGACAGGCCATGGAGAAACGGGAGCCTTGCTACGCTGATGGGCGGGATGTAAAATGCCAACGGCCACTCTGGAGAAGTGTACGGTGTGTCCTGAAACATCTAAAAAACTCAGCTTAGACAACATAGGGCACTTCCCCTCATGGGCGTATAAATTGGGAAAACTAAAAATCAGCAAGACACAGGCACCCCAAAGTTTAGGGCTGATCTGTTGACAAGAACCTCCACTTCGTTACACCTTAAATATCCCAGGAAAGAGAAAAATGGATAAAGAAGCTGTGGTCCTTATGTACAACGGAATATCACTCAGCCATGAAATCAACGTCATAAGGCTAGTAGCAGCATGATGAGTGGATTTAGGTACGACGATTCTAAGTGAAATAAGTCACACAGAAAAAGACACTTATCATAAGATATCACTTATAGAGGGAATGTAAAAACCGCTACCCTTGAACTGAATTACAAAACAGAACAGAGTCACGTTTAGAAAACACACTATGGCTGCTTAACGGGAAAGGTGAGGTGGGGTGATGCATAAAACAAGGGTTTCAAATTAGCTCAGATACCGTTCCATAAACCCAATATGTAATAGACACGACCTACTCCTTGCTCAGTGAACTGGACTCAACACCCCCTATTCACCGCCCAAGAATATATCTGACTAGTAAGAATCTTAAAACATATGTATTGATATCTCTCTGTAAGTAAGTCAAGTGGGTGTAAAGCGGCATAAACAGCAGTGAAAAGCAGCTAAACCCCTTTATAAAAATCAATCACTTTTAAAAACCTGTGAAACAAAGACAGTGAAAGAGAGAGAAATTTTTACTAAATTCGTTCAGGGGCTGTGATGCGTCCTGGATTGACATATCTAGACCCACAGCTGATTGAGACATAAGGGTGGACACTCTTGGGGCTGAGAGGTTTGGTGAGGTTGGGTGAGCAAACGCAGACCCTTTAAAGTAATACTGCGTGGTACCCACCCCATGGGTCCCAAATCTCCAGGTTCAAGGGCATCTTCCTTCATCGAAAACATGCATTAGAAACCCAGAAGATGGTACACCGTGTGATCGGGAAAGGTTTCTAAAACGCACCTCATTTCTCATCTCCTTGTGCTCGGGTTCTCCATTCCAGCCGCTTTACTAGCAATCTCCCTCCTTGGAGGATCAGCACCTTTAACCTCCTGTTCCGTACAGGTTGCAATTTGTCCTGAGGATGAACGGGAAGAGGGGGAACCAATGAGAGACTAGCTCTAGGTGTTGGGACAGGCACAGGTCACTCTATTTTCCCATCAGGAAGAAGAATTAACCACAGGCTCAGCCTGCCGCCCGGGACCAGTATAGGGCCTGAAGCAATCCTGCGCTTTTGCGGCCAGCTCCCAAGAAAGGGATTTGAAAAATGGAGCTCAGGGGCTCTGCAATTCACAAACCTGCAGAGTTATAAATGATAACTCTCGTCCACAAATATATTGAGGGAAGGCAACGAAGAGGATTTGAAAGCAAGGCAGAATTGCAGGAAACAGATTTCAGGAGGTAGATACGAATCGCCTTTAAAGCACAGGAAAAGGGGCAAAACCTCGACCATGATGCCCTTGGCCAAAAAGGGCGTATGCCTTTTTTCCTGAATATATTCAGGAAAAAAGGCATACGCCCTTTTTGGCCAACCAAGCAACCTGGAAAGGCAAATCAGCGCTACAAAGAAGTCTCGCTTCCCATCGGTCAAAAGGGCTATGCTGAATAAAGTGTCAAAACCAGAAATGCAGGACAGGCCATGGAGAAACGGGAGCCTTGCTACGCTGATGGGTGGGATGTAAATTGCCAACAGCCACTCTGGAGAAGTGTACGGTGTGTCCTGAAACATCGAAAAAACTCAGCTTAGAGAGCATAGGGCACTTCCACTCATGGGCGTAAAAATTGGGAAAACTAAAAATCAGCAAGACACAGGCACCCCAAAGTTTAGGGCTGCTCTGTTGACAAGAACCTCCACTTCGTTACACCTTAAATATACCAGGAAAGAGAAAAATGGATAAAGAAGTTGTGGTCCTTATGTACAATGGAATATCACTCAGCCATGAAATCAACGTCATAAGGCTAGTAGCAGCATGATGAGTGGATTTAGGTACGACGATTCTAAGTGAAATAAGTCACACAGAAAAAGACACTTATCATAAGATATCACTTATAGAGGGAATGTGAAAACCGCGACCCTTGAACTGAATTACAAAACAGAACAGAGGCACACGTTTAGAAAACACACTATGGCTGCTTAACGGGAAAGGTGAGGTGGGGTGATGCATAAAACAAGGGTTTCAAATTAGCTCAGATACCGTTTCATAAACCCAATATGTAATAGACACGACCTACTCCTTGCTCTGTGAACTGGACTCAACACCCCCTATTCACCGTCCAAGAATATATCTGACTAGTAAGAATCTTAAAAGCTATGTATTGATATCTCTCTGTAAGTGAGTCAAGTGGGTGTAAATCGGCATAAACACAGCAGTGAAAAGCAGCTAAACCCCTTTATAAAAATCAATCACTTTTAAAAACCCGTGAAACAAAGACAGAGAAAGAGAGAGAAATTCTTACTAAATTCGCTCAGGGGCTGTGACGCCACCTGGATTGACCATATCTAGACCCACAGCTGATTGAGACATAAGGGTGGACACTCTTGGGGCTGAGAGGTTTGGTGAGGTTGGGTGAGCAAACGCAGACCCTTTAAAGTACTACTGCGTGGGTCCCATCCCATGGGTCCCAAATCTCCAGGTTCAAGGGCATCTTCCCACTTCGAAAACATGCATGAGAAACCCAGAAGATGGTGCACCGTGTGATCGGAAAAGGTTTCTAAAACGCACCTCATTTCTCATCTCCTTGGGCTCGGGTTCGCCATTCCAGCCGCTTTACTAGCAATCTCCCTTCTTGGAGAATCAGCACCTTTAACCTCCTGTTCCGTACAGGTTGCAATTTGTCCTGAGGATGAACGGGAAGAGGGGGAACCAATGAGAGACTAGCTCTAGGTGTTGGGACAGGCACAGGTCACTCTATTTTCCCATCAGGAAGAAGAATTAACCACAGGCTCAGCCTGCCGCCCGTGACCAGTATAGGGCCTGAAGCAATCCTGCGCTTTTGCGGCCAGCTCCCAAGAAAGGGATTTGAAAAATGGAGCTCAGGGGCTCTGCTATTCACAAACCTGCAGAGTTATAAATGATAACTCTCGTCCACAAATATATTGAGGGAAGGCAACGAAGAGGATTTGAAAGCAAGGCAGAATTGCAGGAAACAGATTTCAGGAGGTAGATACGAATCGCCTTTAAAGCACAGGAAAAGGGGCAAAACCTCGACCATGATGCCCTTGGCCAAAAAGGGCGTATGCCTTTTTTCCTGAATATATTCAGGAAAAAAGGCATACGCCCTTTTTGGCCAACCAAGCAACCTGGAAAGGCAAATCAGCGCTACAAAGAAGTCTCGCTTCCCATCGGTCAAAAGGGCTATGCTGAATAAAGTGTCAAAACCAGAAATGCAGGACAGGCCATGGAGAAACGGGAGCCTTGCTACGCTGATGGGTGGGATGTAAATTGCCAACAGCCACTCTGGAGAAGTGTACGGTGTGTCCTGAAACATCGAAAAAACTCAGCTTAGAGAGCATAGGGCACTTCCACTCATGGGCGTAAAAATTGGGAAAACTAAAAATCAGCAAGACACAGGCACCCCAAAGTTTAGGGCTGCTCTGTTGACAAGAACCTCCACTTCGTTACACCTTAAATATACCAGGAAAGAGAAAAATGGATAAAGAAGTTGTGGTCCTTATGTACAATGGAATATCACTCAGCCATGAAATCAACGTCATAAGGCTAGTAGCAGCATGATGAGTGGATTTAGGTACGACGATTCTAAGTGAAATAAGTCACACAGAAAAAGACACTTATCATAAGATATCACTTATAGAGGGAATGTGAAAACCGCGACCCTTGAACTGAATTACAAAACAGAACAGAGGCACACGTTTAGAAAACACACTATGGCTGCTTAACGGGAAAGGTGAGGTGGGGTGATGCATAAAACAAGGGTTTCAAATTAGCTCAGATACCGTTTCATAAACCCAATATGTAATAGACACGACCTACTCCTTGCTCTGTGAACTGGACTCAACACCCCCTATTCACCGTCCAAGAATATATCTGACTAGTAAGAATCTTAAAAGCTATGTATTGATATCTCTCTGTAAGTGAGTCAAGTGGGTGTAAATCGGCATAAACACAGCAGTGAAAAGCAGCTAAACCCCTTTATAAAAATCAATCACTTTTAAAAACCCGTGAAACAAAGACAGAGAAAGAGAGAGAAATTCTTACTAAATTCGCTCAGGGGCTGTGACGCCACCTGGATTGACCATATCTAGACCCACAGCTGATTGAGACATAAGGGTGGACACTCTTGGGGCTGAGAGGTTTGGTGAGGTTGGGTGAGCAAACGCAGACCCTTTAAAGTACTACTGCGTGGGTCCCATCCCATGGGTCCCAAATCTCCAGGTTCAAGGGCATCTTCCCACTTCGAAAACATGCATGAGAAACCCAGAAGATGGTGCACCGTGTGATCGGGAAAGGTTTCTAAAACGCACCTCATTTCTCATCTCCTTGGGCTCGGGTTCGCCATTCCAGCCGCTTTACTAGCAATCTCCCTTCTTGGAGAATCAGCACCTTTAACCTCCTGTTCCGTACAGGTTGCAATTTGTCCTGAGGATGAACGGGAAGAGGGGGAACCAATGAGAGACTAGCTCTAGGTGTTGGGACAGGCACAGGTCACTCTATTTTCCCATCAGGAAGAAAAATTAACCACAGACTCAGCCTGCCGCTCGGGACCAGAATAGGGCCTGAAGAAATCCTGCGCTTTTGCGGCCAGCTCCCAAGAAAGCGAGTTGAAAAATGGAGCTCAGGGGCACTGCAATTCATAAACCTGCAGAGTTATAAATGATAACTCTCGTCCACAAATATATTGAGGGAAGGCAACGAAGAGGATTTGAAAGCAAGGCAGAATTGCAGGAAACAGATTTCAGGAGGTAGATACGAATCGCCTTTAAAGCACAGGAAAAGGGGCAAAACCTCGACCATGATGCCCTTGGCCAAAAAGGGCGTATGCCTTTTTTCCTGAATATATTCAGGAAAAAAGGCATACGCCCTTTTTGGCCAACCAAGCAACCTGGAAAGGCAAATCAGCGCTACAAAGAAGTCTCGCTTCCCATCGGTCAAAAGGGCTATGCTGAATAAAGTGTCAAAACCAGAAATGCAGGACAGGCCATGGAGAAACGGGAGCCTTGCTACGCTGATGGGTGGGATGTAAATTGCCAACAGCCACTCTGGAGAAGTGTACGGTGTGTCCTGAAACATCGAAAAAACTCAGCTTAGAGAGCATAGGGCACTTCCACTCATGGGCGTAAAAATTGGGAAAACTAAAAATCAGCAAGACACAGGCACCCCAAAGTTTAGGGCTGCTCTGTTGACAAGAACCTCCACTTCGTTACACCTTAAATATACCAGGAAAGAGAAAAATGGATAAAGAAGTTGTGGTCCTTATGTACAATGGAATATCACTCAGCCATGAAATCAACGTCATAAGGCTAGTAGCAGCATGATGAGTGGATTTAGGTACGACGATTCTAAGTGAAATAAGTCACACAGAAAAAGACACTTATCATAAGATATCACTTATAGAGGGAATGTGAAAACCGCGACCCTTGAACTGAATTACAAAACAGAACAGAGGCACACGTTTAGAAAACACACTATGGCTGCTTAACGGGAAAGGTGAGGTGGGGTGATGCATAAAACAAGGGTTTCAAATTAGCTCAGATACCGTTTCATAAACCCAATATGTAATAGACACGACCTACTCCTTGCTCTGTGAACTGGACTCAACACCCCCTATTCACCGTCCAAGAATATATCTGACTAGTAAGAATCTTAAAAGCTATGTATTGATATCTCTCTGTAAGTGAGTCAAGTGGGTGTAAATCGGCATAAACACAGCAGTGAAAAGCAGCTAAACCCCTTTATAAAAATCAATCACTTTTAAAAACCCGTGAAACAAAGACAGAGAAAGAGAGAGAAATTCTTACTAAATTCGCTCAGGGGCTGTGACGCCACCTGGATTGACCATATCTAGACCCACAGCTGATTGAGACATAAGGGTGGACACTCTTGGGGCTGAGAGGTTTGGTGAGGTTGGGTGAGCAAACGCAGACCCTTTAAAGTAATACTGCGTGGTTCCCATCCCATGGGTCCCAAATCTCCAGGTTCAAGGGCATCTTCCCACTTCGAAAACATGCATGAGAAACCCAGAAGATGGTGCACCGTGTGATCGGAAAAGGTTTCTAAAACGCACCTCATTTCTCATCTCCTTGGGCTCGGGTTCGCCATTCCAGCCGCTTTACTAGCAATCTCCCTTCTTGGAGAATCAGCACCTTTAACCTCCTGTTCCGTACAGGTTGCAATTTGTCCTGAGGATGAACGGGAAGAGGGGGAACCAATGAGAGACTAGCTCTAGGTGTTGGGACAGGCACAGGTCACTCTATTTTCCCATCAGGAAGAAGAATTAACCACAGGCTCAGCCTGCCGCCCGTGACCAGTATAGGGCCTGAAGCAATCCTGCGCTTTTGCGGCCAGCTCCCAAGAAAGGGATTTGAAAAATGGAGCTCAGGGGCTCTGCTATTCACAAACCTGCAGAGTTATAAATGATAACTCTCGTCCACAAATATATTGAGGGAAGGCAACGAAGAGGATTTGAAAGCAAGGCAGAATTGCAGGAAACAGATTTCAGGAGGTAGATACGAATCGCCTTTAAAGCACAGGAAAAGGGGCAAAACCTCGACCATGATGCCCTTGGCCAAAAAGGGCGTATGCCTTTTTTCCTGAATATATTCAGGAAAAAAGGCATACGCCCTTTTTGGCCAACCAAGCAACCTGGAAAGGCAAATCAGCGCTACAAAGAAGTCTCGCTTCCCATCGGTCAAAAGGGCTATGCTGAATAAAGTGTCAAAACCAGAAATGCAGGACAGGCCATGGAGAAACGGGAGCCTTGCTACGCTGATGGGTGGGATGTAAATTGCCAACAGCCACTCTGGAGAAGTGTACGGTGTGTCCTGAAACATCGAAAAAACTCAGCTTAGAGAGCATAGGGCACTTCCACTCATGGGCGTAAAAATTGGGAAAACTAAAAATCAGCAAGACACAGGCACCCCAAAGTTTAGGGCTGCTCTGTTGACAAGAACCTCCACTTCGTTACACCTTAAATATACCAGGAAAGAGAAAAATGGATAAAGAAGTTGTGGTCCTTATGTACAATGGAATATCACTCAGCCATGAAATCAACGTCATAAGGCTAGTAGCAGCATGATGAGTGGATTTAGGTACGACGATTCTAAGTGAAATAAGTCACACAGAAAAAGACACTTATCATAAGATATCACTTATAGAGGGAATGTGAAAACTGCGACCCTTGAACTGAATTACAAAACAGAACAGAGGCACACGTTTAGAAAACACACTATGGCTGCTTAACGGGAAAGGTGAGGTGGGGTGATGCATAAAACAAGGGTTTCAAATTAGCTCAGATACCGTTTCATAAACCCAATATGTAATAGACACGACCTACTCCTTGCTCTGTGAACTGGACTCAACACCCCCTATTCACCGTCCAAGAATATATCTGACTAGTAAGAATCTTAAAAGCTATGTATTGATATCTCTCTGTAAGTGAGTCAAGTGGGTGTAAATCGGCATAAACACAGCAGTGAAAAGCAGCTAAACCCCTTTATAAAAATCAATCACTTTTAAAAACCCGTGAAACAAAGACAGAGAAAGAGAGAGAAATTCTTACTAAATTCGCTCAGGGGCTGTGACGCCACCTGGATTGACCATATCTAGACCCACAGCTGATTGAGACATAAGGGTGGACACTCTTGGGGCTGAGAGGTTTGGTGAGGTTGGGTGAGCAAACGCAGACCCTTTAAAGTACTACTGCGTGGGTCCCATCCCATGGGTCCCAAATCTCCAGGTTCAAGGGCATCTTCCCACTTCGAAAACATGCATGAGAAACCCAGAAGATGGTGCACCGTGTGATCGGGAAAGGTTTCTAAAACGCACCTCATTTCTCATCTCCTTGGGCTCGGGTTCGCCATTCCAGCCGCTTTACTAGCAATCTCCCTTCTTGGAGAATCAGCACCTTTAACCTCCTGTTCCGTACAGGTTGCAATTTGTCCTGAGGATGAACGGGAAGAGGGGGAACCAATGAGAGACTAGCTCTAGGTGTTGGGACAGGCACAGGTCACTCTATTTTCCCATCAGGAAGAAAAATTAACCACAGACTCAGCCTGCCGCTCGGGACCAGAATAGGGCCTGAAGAAATCCTGCGCTTTTGCGGCCAGCTCCCAAGAAAGCGAGTTGAAAAATGGAGCTCAGGGGCACTGCAATTCATAAACCTGCAGAGTTATAAATGATAACTCTCGTCCACAAATATATTGAGGGAAGGCAACGAAGAGGATTTGAAAGCAAGGCAGAATTGCAGGAAACAGATTTCAGGAGGTAGATTCGAATCGCCTTTAAAGCACGGGAAAAGCGGCAAAACCTCGACAATGATGCCCTTGGCCAAAAAGGGCGTATGCGTTTTTCCTGAATATATTCAGGAAAAAACGCATACGCCCTTTTTGGCCAACCAAGCAACCTGGAAAGGCAAATCAGCGCTACAAAGAAGTCTCGCTTCCCATCGGTCAAAAGGGCCATGCTGTATAAAGTGTCAAAACCAGAAATGCAGGACAGGCCATGGAGAAACGGGAGCCTTGCTACGCTGATGGGCGGGATGTAAAATGCCAACGGCCACTCTGGAGAAGTGTACGGTGTGTCCTGAAACATCTAAAAAACTCAGCTTAGACAACATAGGGCACTTCCCCTCATGGGCGTATAAATTGGGAAAACTAAAAATCAGCAAGACACAGGCACCCCAAAGTTTAGGGCTGATCTGTTGACAAGAACCTCCACTTCGTTACACCTTAAATATCCCAGGAAAGAGAAAAATGGATAAAGAAGTTGTGGTCCTTATGTACAACGGAATATCACTCAGCCATGAAATCAACGTCATAAGGCTAGTAGCAGCATGATGAGTGGATTTAGGTACGACGATTCTAAGTGAAATAAGTCACACAGAAAAAGACACTTATCATAAGATATCACTTATAGAGGGAATGTAAAAACCGCTACCCTTGAACTGAATTACAAAACAGAACAGAGTCACGTTTAGAAAACACACTATGGCTGCTTAACGGGAAAGGTGAGGTGGGGTGATGCATAAAACAAGGGTTTCAAATTAGCTCAGATACCGTTCCATAAACCCAATATGTAATAGACACGACCTACTCCTTGCTCAGTGAACTGGACTCAACACCCCCTATTCACCGCCCAAGAATATATCTGACTAGTAAGAATCTTAAAACATATGTATTGATATCTCTCTGTAAGTAAGTCAAGTGGGTGTAAAGCGGCATAAACAGCAGTGAAAAGCAGCTAAACCCCTTTATAAAAATCAATCACTTTTAAAAACCTGTGAAACAAAGACAGTGAAAGAGAGAGAAATTTTTACTAAATTCGTTCAGGGGCTGTGATGCCTCCTGGATTGACATATCTAGACCCACAGCTGATTGAGACATAAGGGTGGACACTCTTGGGGCTGAGAGGTTTGGTGAGGTTGGGTGAGCAAACGCAGACCCTTTAAAGTAATACTGCGTGGTACCCATCCCATGGGTCCCAAATCTCCAGGTTCAAGGGCATCTTCCTTCATCGAAAACATGCATTAGAAACCCAGAAGATGGTACACCGTGTGATCGGGAAAGGTTTCTAAAACGCACCTCATTTCTCATCTCCTTGTGCTCGGGTTCTCCATTCCAGCCGCTTTACTAGCAATCTCCCTCCTTGGAGGATCAGCACCTTTAAC
The DNA here is from genome assembly GCF_965194805.1 of Balaenoptera borealis. Taxonomy (NCBI): domain Eukaryota; kingdom Metazoa; phylum Chordata; class Mammalia; order Artiodactyla; family Balaenopteridae; genus Balaenoptera; species Balaenoptera borealis. The sequence goes on from NW_028123786.1 coordinate 296,663, forward strand.
CTCCTGTTCCGTACAGGTTGCAATTTGTCCTGAGGATGAACGGGAAGAGGGGGAACCAATGAGAGACTAGCTCTAGGTGTTGGGACAGGCACAGGTCACTCTATTTTCCCATCAGGAAGAAGAATTAACCACAGGCTCAGCCTGCCGCCCGTGACCAGTATAGGGCCTGAAGCAATCCTGCGCTTTTGCGGCCAGCTCCCAAGAAAGGGATTTGAAAAATGGAGCTCAGGGGCTCTGCAATTCACAAACCTGCAGAGTTATAAATGATAACTCTCGTCCACAAATATATTGAGGGAAGGCAACGAAGAGGATTTGAAAGCAAGGCAGAATTGCAGGAAACAGATTTCAGGAGGTAGATACGAATCGCCTTTAAAGCACAGGAAAAGGGGCAAAACCTCGACCATGATGCCCTTGGCCAAAAAGGGCGTATGCCTTTTTTCCTGAATATATTCAGGAAAAAAGGCATACGCCCTTTTTGGCCAACCAAGCAACCTGGAAAGGCAAATCAGCGCTACAAAGAAGTCTCGCTTCCCATCGGTCAAAAGGGCTATGCTGAATAAAGTGTCAAAACCAGAAATGCAGGACAGGCCATGGAGAAACGGGAGCCTTGCTACGCTGATGGGTGGGATGTAAATTGCCAACAGCCACTCTGGAGAAGTGTACGGTGTGTCCTGAAACATCGAAAAAACTCAGCTTAGAGAGCATAGGGCACTTCCACTCATGGGCGTAAAAATTGGGAAAACTAAAAATCAGCAAGACACAGGCACCCCAAAGTTTAGGGCTGCTCTGTTGACAAGAACCTCCACTTCGTTACACCTTAAATATACCAGGAAAGAGAAAAATGGATAAAGAAGTTGTGGTCCTTATGTACAATGGAATATCACTCAGCCATGAAATCAACGTCATAAGGCTAGTAGCAGCATGATGAGTGGATTTAGGTACGACGATTCTAAGTGAAATAAGTCACACAGAAAAAGACACTTATCATAAGATATCACTTATAGAGGGAATGTGAAAACCGCGACCCTTGAACTGAATTACAAAACAGAACAGAGGCACACGTTTAGAAAACACACTATGGCTGCTTAACGGGAAAGGTGAGGTGGGGTGATGCATAAAACAAGGGTTTCAAATTAGCTCAGATACCGTTTCATAAACCCAATATGTAATAGACACGACCTACTCCTTGCTCTGTGAACTGGACTCAACACCCCCTATTCACCGTCCAAGAATATATCTGACTAGTAAGAATTTTAAAAGCTATGTATTGATATCTCTCTGTAAGTGAGTCAAGTGGGTGTAAATCGGCATAAACACAGCAGTGAAAAGCAGCTAAACCCCTTTATAAAAATCAATCACTTTTAAAAACCCGTGAAACAAAGACAGAGAAAGAGAGAGAAATTCTTACTAAATTCGCTCAGGGGCTGTGACGCCACCTGGATTGACCATATCTAGACCCACAGCTGATTGAGACATAAGGGTGGACACTCTTGGGGCTGAGAGGTTTGGTGAGGTTGGGTGAGCAAACGCAGACCCTTTAAAGTACTACTGCGTGGGTCCCATCCCATGGGTCCCAAATCTCCAGGTTCAAGGGCATCTTCCCACTTCGAAAACATGCATGAGAAACCCAGAAGATGGTGCACCGTGTGATCGGGAAAGGTTTCTAAAACGCAGCTCATTTCTCATCTCCTTGGGCTCGGGTTCGCCATTCCAGCCGCTTTACTAGCAATCTCCCTTCTTGGAGAATCAGCACCTTTAACCTCCTGTTCCGTACAGGTTGCAATTTGTCCTGAGGATGAACGGGAAGAGGGGGAACCAATGAGAGACTAGCTCTAGGTGTTGGGACAGGCACAGGTCACTCTATTTTCCCATCAGGAAGAAAAATTAACCACAGACTCAGCCTGCCGCTCGGGACCAGAATAGGGCCTGAAGAAATCCTGCGCTTTTGCGGCCAGCTCCCAAGAAAGCGAGTTGAAAAATGGAGCTCAGGGGCACTGCAATTCATAAACCTGCAGAGTTATAAATGATAACTCTCGTCCACAAATATATTGAGGGAAGGCAACGAAGAGGATTTGAAAGCAAGGCAGAATTGCAGGAAACAGATTTCAGGAGGTAGATTCGAATCGCCTTTAAAGCACGGGAAAAGCGGCAAAACCTCGACAATGATGCCCTTGGCCAAAAAGGGCGTATGCGTTTTTCCTGAATATATTCAGGAAAAAACGCATACGCCCTTTTTGGCCAACCAAGCAACCTGGAAAGGCAAATCAGCCCTACAAAGAAGTCTCGCTTCCCATCGGTCAAAAGGGCCATGCTGTATAAAGTGTCAAAACCAGAAATGCAGGACAGGCCATGGAGAAACGGGAGCCTTGCTACGCTGATGGGCGGGATGTAAAATGCCAACGGCCACTCTGGAGAAGTGTACGGTGTGTCCTGAAACATCTAAAAAACTCAGCTTAGACAACATAGGGCACTTCCCCTCATGGGCGTATAAATTGGGAAAACTAAAAATCAGCAAGACACAGGCACCCCAAAGTTTAGGGCTGATCTGTTGACAAGAACCTCCACTTCGTTACACCTTAAATATCCCAGGAAAGAGAAAAATGGATAAAGAAGTTGTGGTCCTTATGTACAACGGAATATCACTCAGCCATGAAATCAACTGCATAAGGCTAGTAGCAGCATGATGAGTGGATTTAGGTACGACGATTCTAAGTGAAATAAGTCACACAGAAAAAGACACTTATCATAAGATATCACTTATAGAGGGAATGTAAAAACCGCTACCCTTGAACTGAATTACAAAACAGAACAGAGTCACGTTTAGAAAACACACTATGGCTGCTTAACGGGAAAGGTGAGGTGGGGTGATGCATAAAACAAGGGTTTCAAATTAGCTCAGATACCGTTCCATAAACCCAATATGTAATAGACACGACCTACTCCTTGCTCAGTGAACTGGACTCAACACCCCCTATTCACCGCCCAAGAATATATCTGACTAGTAAGAATCTTAAAACATATGTATTGATATCTCTCTGTAAGTAAGTCAAGTGGGTGTAAAGCGGCATAAACAGCAGTGAAAAGCAGCTAAATCCCTTTATAAAAATAAATCACTTTTAAAAACCTGTGAAACAAAGACAGTGAAAGAGAAAGAAATTCTTACTAAATTCGTTCATGGGCTGTGATGCCTCCTGGATTGACATATCTAGACCCACAGCTGATTGAGACATAAGGGTGGACACTCTTGGGGCTGAGAGGTTTGGTGAGGTTGGGTGAGCAAACGCAGACCCTTTAAAGTAATACTGCGTGGTACCCATCCCATGGGTCCCAAATCTCCAGGTTCAAGGGCATCTTCCTTCATCGAAAACATGCATTAGAAACCCAGAAGATGGTACACCGTGTGATCGGGAAAGGTTTCTAAAACGCACCTCATTTCTCATCTCCTTGTGCTCGGGTTCTCCATTCCAGCCGCTTTACTAGCAATCTCCCTCCTTGGAGGATCAGCACCTTTAACCTCCTGTTCCGTACAGGTTGCAATTTGTCCTGAGGATGAACGGGAAGAGGGGGAACCAATGAGACACTAGCTCTAGGTGTTGGGACAGGCACAGGTCACTCTATTTTCCCATCAGGAAGAAGAATTAACCACAGGCTCAGCCTGCCGCTCGGCACCAGAATAGAGCCTGAAGCAATCCTGCGCTTTTGCGGCCAGCTCCCAAGAAAGCGAGTTGAAAAATGGAGCTCAGGGGCACTGCAATTCACAAACCTGCAGAGTTATAAATGATAACTCTCGTCCACAAATATATTGAGGGAAGGCAACGAAGAGGATTTGAAAGCAAGGCAGAATTGTAGGAAACAGATTTCAGGAGGTAGATTCGAATCGCCTTTAAAGCACAGGAAAAGCGGCAAAACCTCGACCATGATGCCCTTGGCCAAAAAGGGCGTATGAGTTTTTTCCTGAATATATTCAGGAAAAAACGCATACGCCCTTTTTGGCCAACCAAGCAACCTGGAAAGGCAAATCAGCGCTACAAAGAAGTCTCGCTTCCCATCGGTCAAAAGGGCCATGCTGAATAAAGTGTCAAAACCAGAAATGCAGGACAGGCCATGGAGAAACGGGAGCCTTGCTACGCTGATGGGCGGGATGTAAATTGCCAACAGCCACTCTGGAGAAGTGTACGGTGTGTCCTGAAACATCGAAAAAACTCAGCTTAGAGAGCATAGGGCACTTCCCCTCATGGGCGTATAAATTGGGAAAACTAAAAATCAGCAAGACACAGGCATCCCAAAGTTTAGGGCTGTTCTGTTGACAAGAACCTCCACTTCGTTACACCTTAAATATACCAGGAAAGAGAAAAATGGATAAAGAAGTTGTGGTCCTTATGTACAATGGAATATCACTCAGCCATGAAATCAACGTCATAAGGCTAGTAGCAGCATGATGAGTGGATTTAGGTACGACGATTCTAAGTGAAATAAGTCACACAGAAAAAGACACTTATCATAAGATATCACTTATAGAGGGAATGTGAAAACCGCGACCCTTGAACTGAATTACAAAACAGAACAGAGGCACACGTTTAGAAAACACACTATGGCTGCTTAACGGGAAAAGTGAGGTGGGGTGATGCATAAAACAAGGGTTTCAAATTAGCTCAGAGACCGTTCCATAAACCCAATATGTAATAGACACGACCTACTCCTTGCTCTGTGAACTGGACTCAACACCCTCTATTCACAGCCGAAGAATACATCTGACTAGTAAGAATCTTAAAAGCTATGCATTGATATCTCTCTGTAAGTGAGTCAAGTGGGTGTAAATCGGCATAAACACAGCAGTGAAAAGCAGCTAAACCCCTTTATAAAAATCAATCACTTTTAAAAACCCGTGAAACAAAGACAGAGAAAGAGAGAGAAATTCTTAATAAATTTGCTCAGGGGCTGTGACGCCACCTGGATTGACCATATCTAGACCCACAGCTGATTGAGACATAAGGGTGGACACTCTTGGGGCTGAGAGGTTTGGTGAGGTTGGGTGAGCAAACACAGACCCTTTAAAGTAATACTGCGTGGGTCCCATCCCATGGGTCCCAAATCTCCAGGTTCAAGGGCATCTTCCCACTTCGAAAACATGCATGAGAAACCCAGAAGATGGTGCACCGTGTGATCGGAAAAGGTTTCTAAAACGCACCTCATTTCTCATCTCCTTGGGCTCGGGTTCTCCATTCCAGCCGCTTTACTAGCAATCTCCCTCCTTGGAGAATCAGCACCTTTAACCTCCTGTTCCGTACAGGTTGCAATTTGTCCTGAGGATGAACGGGAAGAGGGGGAACCAATGAGACACTAGCTCTAGGTGTTGGGACAGGCACAGGTCACTCTATTTTCCCATCAGGAAGAAGAATTAACCACAGGCTCAGCCTTCCGCTCGGGACCAGAATAGAGCCTGAAGCAATCCTGCGCTTTTGCGGCCAGCTCCCAAGAAAGCGAGTTGAAAAATGGAGCTCAGGGGCACTGCAATTCACAAACCTGCAGAGTTATAAATGATAACTCTCGTCCACAAATATATTGAGGGAAGGCAACGAAGAGGATTTGAAAGCAAGGCAGAATTGCAGGAAACAGATTTCAGGAGGTAGATTCGAATCACCTTTAAAGCACAGGAAAAGCGGCAAAACCTCGACCATGATGCCCTTGGCCAAAAAGGGCGTATGCGTTTTTTCCTGAATATATTCAGGAAAAAACGCATACGCCCTTTTTGGCCAACCAAGCAACCTGGAAAGGCAAATCAGCGCTATAAAGAAGTCTCGCTTCCCATCGGTCAAAAGGGCCATGCTGAATAAAGTGTCAAAACCAGAAATGCAGGACAGGCCATGGAGAAACGGGAGCCTTGCTACGCTGATGGGCGGGATGTAAATTGCCAACAGCCACTCTGGAGAAGTGTACGGTGTGTCCTGAAACATCGAAAAAACTCAGCTTACAGAGCATAGGGCACTTCCCCTCATGGGCGTATAAATTGGGAAAACTAAAAATCAGCAAGACACAGGCACCCCAAAGTTTAGGGCTGCTCTGTTGACAAGAACCTCCACTTCGTTACACCTTAAATATACCAGGAAAGAGAAAAATGGATAAAGAAGTTGTGGTCCTTATATACAATGGAATATCACTCAGCCATGAAATCAACGTCATAAGGCTAGTAGCAGCATGATGAGTGGATTTAGGTACGACGATTCTAAGTGAAATAAGTCACACAGAAAAAGACACTTATCATAAGATATCACTTATAGAGGGAATGTGAAAACCGCGACCCTTGAACTGAATTACAAAACAGAACAGAGGCACACGTTTAGAAAACACACTATGGCTGCTTAACGGGAAAGGTGAGGTGGGGTGATGCATAAAACAAGGGTTTCAAATTAGCTCAGATACCGTTCCATAAACCCAATATGTAATAGACACGACCTACTCCTTGCTCTGTGAACTGGACTCAACACCCCCTATTCACCGCCCAAGAATATATCTGACTAGTAAGAATCTTAAAAGCTATGTATTGATATCTCTCTGTAAGTGAGTCAAGTGGGTGTAAATCGGCATAAACACAGCAGTGAAAAGCAGGTAAACCCCTTTATAAAAATCAATCACTTTTAAAAACCCGTGAAACAAAGACAGAGAAAGAGAGAGAAATTCTTAATAAATTCGCTCAGGGGCTGTGACGCCACCTGGATTGACCATATCTAGACGCACAGCTGATTGAGACATAAGGGTGGACACTCTTGGGGCTGAGAGGTTTGGTGAGGTTGGGTGAGCAAACACAGACCCTTTAAAGTAATACTGCGTGGGTCCCATCCCATGGGTCCCAAATCTCCAGGTTCAAGGGCATCTTCCCACTTCGAAAACATGCATGAGAAACCCAGAAGATGGTGCACCGTGTGATCGGAAAAGGTTTCTAAAACGCACCTCATTTCTCATCTCCTTGTGCTCGGGTTCTCCATTCCAGCCGCTTTACTAGCAATCTCCCTCCTTGGAGAATCAGCACCTTTAACCTCCTGTTCCGTACAGGTTGCAATTTGTCCTGAGGATGAACGGGAAGAGGGGGAACCAATGAGACACTAGCTCTAGGTGTTGGGACAGGCACAGGTCACTCTATTTTCCCATCAGGAAGAAGAATTAACCACAGGCTCAGCCTGCCGCTCGGCACCAGAATAGAGCCTGAAGCAATCCTGCGCTTTTGCGGCCAGCTCCCAAGAAAGCGAGTTGAAAAATGGAGCTCAGGGGCACTGCAATTCACAAACCTGCAGAGTTATAAATGATAACTCTCGTCCACAAATATATTGAGGGAAGGCAACGAAGAGGATTTGAAAGCAAGGCAGAATTGTAGGAAACAGATTTCAGGAGGTAGATTCGAATCGCCTTTAAAGCACAGGAAAAGCGGCAAAACCTCGACCATGATGCCCTTGGCCAAAAAGGGCGTATGAGTTTTTTCCTGAATATATTCAGGAAAAAACGCATACGCCCTTTTTGGCCAACCAAGCAACCTGGAAAGGCAAATCAGCGCTACAAAGAAGTCTCGCTTCCCATCGGTCAAAAGGGCCATGCTGAATAAAGTGTCAAAACCAGAAATGCAGGACAGGCCATGGAGAAACGGGAGCCTTGCTACGCTGATGGGCGGGATGTAAATTGCCAACAGCCACTCTGGAGAAGTGTACGGTGTGTCCTGAAACATCGAAAAAACTCAGCTTAGAGAGCATAGGGCACTTCCCCTCATGGGCGTATAAATTGGGAAAACTAAAAATCAGCAAGACACAGGCATCCCGAAGTTTAGGGCTGCTCTGTTGACAAGAACCTCCACTTCGTTACACCTTAAATATACCAGGAAAGAGAAAAATGGATAAAGAAGTTGTGGTCCTTATGTACAATGGAATATCACTCAGCCATGAAATCAACGTCATAAGGCTAGTAGCAGCATGATGAGTGGATTTAGGTACGACGATTCTAAGTGAAATAAGTCACACAGAAAAAGACACTTATCATAAGATATCAGTTATAGAGGGAATGTGAAAACCGCGACCCTTGAACTGAATTACAAAACAGAACAGAGGCACACGTTTAGAAAACACACTATGGCTGCTTAACGGGAAAGGTGAGGTGGGGTGATGCATAAAACAAGGGTTTCAAATTAGCTCAGAGACCGTTCCATAAACCCAATATGTAATAGACACGACCTACTCCTTGCTCTGTGAACTGGACTCAACACCCTCTATTCACCGCCCAAGAATATATCTGACTAGTAAGAATCTTAAAAGCTATGCATTGATATCTCTCTGTAAGTGAGTCAAGTGGGTGTAAATCGGCATAAACACAGCAGTGAAAAGCAGCTAAACCCCTTTATAAAAATCAATCACTTTTAAAAACCCGTGAAACAAAGACAGAGAAAGAGAGAGAAATTCTTACTAAATTCGCTCAGGGGCTGTGACGCCACCTGGATTGACCATATCTAGACCCACAGCTGATTGAGACATAAGGGTGGACACTCTTGGGGCTGAGAGGTTTGGTGAGGTTGGGTGAGCAAACACAGACCCTTTAAAGTAATACTGCGTGGGTCCCATCCCATGGGTCCCAAATCTCCAGGTTCAAGGGCATCTTCCCACTTCGAAAACATGCATGAGAAACCCAGAAGATGGTGCACCGTGTGATCGGAAAAGGTTTCTAAAACGCACCTCATTTCTCATCTCCTTGTGCTCGGGTTCTCCATTCCAGCCGCTTTACTCGCAATCTCCCTCCTTGGAGAATCAGCACCTTTAACCTCCTGTTCCGTACAGGTTGCAATTTGTCCTGAGGATGAACGGGAAGAGGGGGAACCAATGAGACACTAGCTCTAGGTGTTGGGACAGGCACAGGTCACTATTTTTTCCCATCAGGAAGAAGAATTAACCACAGGCTCAGCCTGCCGCTCGGGACCAGAATAGAGCCTGAAGCAATCCTGCGCTTTTGCGGCCAGCTCCCAAGAAAGCGAGTTGAAAAATGGAGCTCAGGGGCACTGCAATTCACAAACCTGCAGAGTTATAAATGATAACTCTCGTCCACAAATATATTGAGGGAAGGCAACGAAGAGGATTTGAAAGCAAGGCAGAATTGCAGGAAACAGATTTCAGGAGGTAGATTCGAATCGCCTTTAAAGCACAGGAAAAGCGGCAAAACCTCGACCATGATGCCCTTGGCCAAAAAGGGCGTATGCGTTTTTTCCTGAATATATTCAGGAAAAAACGCATACGCCCTTTTTGGCCAACCAAGCAACCTGGAAAGGCAAATCAGCGCTACAAAGAAGTCTCGCTTCCCATCGGTCAAAAGGGCCATGCTGAATAAAGTGTCAAAACCAGAAATGCAGGACAGGCCATGGAGAAACGGGAGCCTTGCTACGCTGATGGGCGGGATGTAAATTGCCAACAGCCACTCTGGAGAAGTGTACGGTGTGTCCTGAAACATCGAAAAAACTCAGCTTACAGAGCATAGGGCACTTCCCCTCATGGGCGTATAAATTGGGAAAACTAAAAATCAGCAAGACACAGGCACCCCAAAGTTTAGGGCTGCTCTGTTGACAAGAACCTCCAGTTCGTTACACCTTAAATATACCAGGAAAGAGAAAAATGGATAAAGAAGTTGTGGTCCTTATGTACAATGGAATATCACTCAGCCATGAAATCAACGTCATAAGGCTAGTAGCAGCATGATGAGTGGATTTAGGTATGACGATTCTAAGTGAAATAAGTCACACAGAAAAAGACACTTATCATAAGATATCACTTATAGAGGGAATGTGAAAACCGCGACCCTTGAACTGAATTACAAAACAGAACAGAGGCACACGTTTAGAAAACACACTATGGCTGCTTAACGGGAAAGGTGAGGTGGGGTGATGCATAAAACAAGGGTTTCAAATTAGCTCAGATACCGTTCCATAAACCAATATGTAATAGACACGACCTACTCCTTGCTCTGTGAACTGGACTCAACACCCCCTATTCACCGCCCAAGTATATATCTGACTAGTAAGAATCTTAAAAGCTATGTATTGATATCTCTCTGTAAGTGAGTCAAGTGGGTGTAAATCGGCATAAACACAGCAGTGAAAAGCAGCTAAACCCCTTTATAAAAATCAATCACTTTTAAAAACCCGTGAAACAAAGACAGAGAAAGAGAGAGAAATTCTTAATAAATTCGCTCAGGGGCTGTGACGCCACCTGGATTGACCATATCTAGACGCACAGCTGATTGAGACATAAGGGTGGACACTCTTGGGGCTGAGAGGTTTGGTGAGGTTGGGTGAGCAAACACAGACCCTTTAAAGTAATACTGCGTGGGTCCCATCCCATGGGTCCCAAATCTCCAGGTTCAAGGGCATCTTCCCACTTCGAAAACATGCATGAGAAACCCAGAAGATGGTGCACCGTGTGATCGGAAAAGGTTTCTAAAACGCACCTCATTTCTCATCTCCTTGTGCTCGGGTTCTCCATTCCAGCCGCTTTACTAGCAATCTCCCTCCTTGGAGAATCAGCACCTTTAACCTCCTGTTCCGTACAGGTTGCAATTTGTCCTGAGGATGAACGGGAAGAGGGGGAACCAATGAGACACTAGCTCTAGGTGTTGGGACAGGCACAGGTCACTCTATTTTCCCATCAGGAAGAAGAATTAACCACAGGCTCAGCCTGCCGCTCGGCACCAGAATAGAGCCTGAAGCAATCCTGCGCTTTTGCGGCCAGCTCCCAAGAAAGCGAGTTGAAAAATGGAGCTCAGGGGCACTGCAATTCACGAACCTGCAGAGTTATAAATGATAACTCTCGTCCACAAATATATTGAGGGAAGGCAACGAAGAGGATTTGAAAGCAAGGCAGAATTGCAGGAAACAGATTTCAGGAGGTAGATTCGAATCGCCTTTAAAGCACAGGAAAAGCGGCAAAACCTCGACCATGATGCCCTTGGCCAAAAAGGGCGTATGCGTTTTTTCCTGAATATATTCAGGAAAAAACGCATACGCCCTTTTTGGCCAACCAAGCAACCTGGAAAGGCAAATCAGCGCTACAAAGAAGTCTCGCTTCCCATCGGTCAAAAGGGCCATGCTGAATAAAGTGTCAAAACCAGAAATGCAGGACAGGCCATGGAGAAACGGGAGCCTTGCTACGCTGATGGGCGGGATGTAAATTGCCAACAGCCACTCTGGAGAAGTGTACGGTGTGTCCTGAAACATCGAAAAAACTCAGCTTACAGAGCATAGGGCACTTCCCCTCATGGGCGTATAAATTGGGAAAACTAAAAATCAGCAAGACACAGGCACCCCAAAGTTTAGGGCTGCTCTGTTGACAAGAACCTCCACTTCGTTACACCTTAAATATACCAGGAAAGAGAAAAATGGATAAAGAAGTTGTGGTCCTTATGTACAATGGAATATCACTCAGCCATGAAATCAACGTCATAAGGCTAGTAGCAGCATGATGAGTGGATTTAGGTACGACGATTCTAAGTGAAATAAGTCACACAGAAAAAGACACTTATCATAAGATATCACTTATAGAGGGAATGTGAAAACCGCGACCCTTGAACTGAATTACAAAACAGAACAGAGGCACACGTTTAGAAAACACACTATGGCTGCTTAACGGGAAAGGTGAGGTGGGGTGATGCATAAAACAAGGGTTTCAAATTAGCTCAGATACCGTTTCATAAACCCAATATGTAATAGACACGACCTACTCCTTGCTCTGTGAACTGGACTCAACACCCCCTATTCACCGTCCAAGAATATATCTGACTAGTAAGAATCTTAAAAGCTATGTATTGATATCTCTCTGTAAGTGAGTCAAGTGGGTGTAAATCGGCATAAACACAGCAGTGAAAAGCAGCTAAACCCCTTTATAAAAATCAATCACTTTTAAAAACCCGTGAAACAAAGACAGAGAAAGAGAGAGAAATTCTTACTAAATTCGCTCAGGGGCTGTGACGCCACCTGGATTGACCATATCTAGACCCACAGCTGATTGAGACATAAGGGTGGACACTCTTGGGGCTGAGAGGTTTGGTGAGGTTGGGTGAGCAAACGCAGACCCTTTAAAGTACTACTGCGTGGGTCCCATCCCATGGGTCCCAAATCTCCAGGTTCAAGGGCATCTTCCCACTTCGAAAACATGCATGAGAAACCCAGAAGATGGTGCACCGTGTGATCGGGAAAGGTTTCTAAAACGCACCTCATTTCTCATCTCCTTGGGCTCGGGTTCGCCATTCCAGCCGCTTTACTAGCAATCTCCCTTCTTGGAGAATCAGCACCTTTAACCTCCTGTTCCGTACAGGTTGCAATTTGTCCTGAGGATGAACGGGAAGAGGGGAACCAATGAGAGACTAGCTCTAGGTGTTGGGACAGGCACAGGTCACTCTATTTTCCCATCAGGAAGAAGAATTAACCACAGGCTCAGCCTGCCGCCCGTGACCAGTATAGGGCCTGAAGCAATCCTGCGCTTTTGCGGCCAGCTCCCAAGAAAGGGATTTGAAAAATGGAGCTCAGGGGCTCTGCTATTCACAAACCTGCAGAGTTATAAATGATAACTCTCGTCCACAAATATATTGAGGGAAGGCAACGAAGAGGATTTGAAAGCAAGGCAGAATTGCAGGAAACAGATTTCAGGAGGTAGATACGAATCGCCTTTAAAGCACAGGAAAAGGGGCAAAACCTCGACCATGATGCCCTTGGCCAAAAAGGGCGTATGCCTTTTTTCCTGAATATATTCAGGAAAAAAGGCATACGCCCTTTTTGGCCAACCAAGCAACCTGGAAAGGCAAATCAGCGCTACAAAGAAGTCTCGCTTCCCATCGGTCAAAAGGGCTATGCTGAATAAAGTGTCAAAACCAGAAATGCAGGACAGGCCATGGAGAAACGGGAGCCTTGCTACGCTGATGGGTGGGATGTAAATTGCCAACAGCCACTCTGGAGAAGTGTACGGTGTGTCCTGAAACATCGAAAAAACTCAGCTTAGAGAGCATAGGGCACTTCCACTCATGGGCGTAAAAATTGGGAAAACTAAAAATCAGCAAGACACAGGCACCCCAAAGTTTAGGGCTGCTCTGTTGACAAGAACCTCCACTTCGTTACACCTTAAATATACCAGGAAAGAGAAAAATGGATAAAGAAGTTGTGGTCCTTATGTACAATGGAATATCACTCAGCCATGAAATCAACGTCATAAGGCTAGTAGCAGCATGATGAGTGGATTTAGGTACGACGATTCTAAGTGAAATAAGTCACACAGAAAAAGACACTTATCATAAGATATCACTTATAGAGGGAATGTGAAAACCGCGACCCTTGAACTGAATTACAAAACAGAACAGAGGCACACGTTTAGAAAACACACTATGGCTGCTTAACGGGAAAGGTGAGGTGGGGTGATGCATAAAACAAGGGTTTCAAATTAGCTCAGATACCGTTTCATAAACCCAATATGTAATAGACACGACCTACTCCTTGCTCTGTGAACTGGACTCAACACCCCCTATTCACCGTCCAAGAATATATCTGACTAGTAAGAATCTTAAAAGCTATGTATTGATATCTCTCTGTAAGTGAGTCAAGTGGGTGTAAATCGGCATAAACACAGCAGTGAAAAGCAGCTAAACCCCTTTATAAAAATCAATCACTTTTAAAAACCCGTGAAACAAAGACAGAGAAAGAGAGAGAAATTCTTACTAAATTCGCTCAGGGGCTGTGACGCCACCTGGATTGACCATATCTAGACCCACAGCTGATTGAGACATAAGGGTGGACACTCTTGGGGCTGAGAGGTTTGGTGAGGTTGGGTGAGCAAACGCAGACCCTTTAAAGTAATACTGCGTGGTACCCATCCCATGGGTCCCAAATCTCCAGGTTCAAGGGCATCTTCCTTCATCGAAAACATGCATTAGAAACCCAGAAGATGGTACACCGTGTGATCGGGAAAGGCTTCTAAAACGCACCTCATTTCTCATCTCCTTGGGCTCGGGTTCGCCATTCCAGCCGCTTTACTAGCAATCTCCCTTCTTGGAGAATCAGCACCTTTAACCTCCTGTTCCGTACAGGTTGCAATTTGTCCTGAGGATGAACGGGAAGAGGGGGAACCAATGAGAGACTAGCTCTAGGTGTTGGGACAGGCACAGGTCACTCTATTTTCCCATCAGGAGGAAAAATTAACCACAGACTCAGCCTGCCGCTCGGGACCAGAATAGGGCCTGAAGAAATCCTGCGCTTTTGCGGCCAGCTCCCAAGAAAGCGAGTTGAAAAATGGAGCTCAGGGGCACTGCAATTCATAAACCTGCAGAGTTATAAATGATAACTCTCGTCCACAAATATATTGAGGGAAGGCAACGAAGAGGATTTGAAAGCAAGGCAGAATTGCAGGAAACAGATTTCAGGAGGTAGATTCGAATCGCCTTTAAAGCACGGGAAAAGCGGCAAAACCTCGACAATGATGCCCTTGGCCAAAAAGGGCGTATGCGTTTTTCCTGAATATATTCAGGAAAAAACGCATACGCCCTTTTTGGCCAACCAAGCAACCTGGAAAGGCAAATCAGCGCTACAAAGAAGTCTCGCTTCCCATCGGTCAAAAGGGCCATGCTGTATAAAGTGTCAAAACCAGAAATGCAGGACAGGCCATGGAGAAACGGGAGCCTTGCTACGCTGATGGGCGGGATGTAAAATGCCAACGGCCACTCTGGAGAAGTGTACGGTGTGTCCTGAAACATCTAAAAAACTCAGCTTAGACAACATAGGGCACTTCCCCTCATGGGCGTATAAATTGGGAAAACTAAAAATCAGCAAGACACAGGCACCCCAAAGTTTAGGGCTGATCTGTTGACAAGAACCTCCACTTCGTTACACCTTAAATATCCCAGGAAAGAGAAAAATGGATAAAGAAGTTGTGGTCCTTATGTACAACGGAATATCACTCAGCCATGAAATCAACTGCATAAGGCTAGTAGCAGCATGATGAGTGGATTTAGGTACGACGATTCTAAGTGAAATAAGTCACACAGAAAAAGACACTTATCATAAGATATCACTTATAGAGGGAATGTGAAAACCGCTACCCTTGAACTGAATTACAAAACAGAACAGAGTCACGTTTAGAAAACACACTATGGCTGCTTAACGGGAAAGGTGAGGTGGGGTGATGCATAAAACAAGGGTTTCAAATTAGCTCAGATACCGTTCCATAAACCCAATATGTAATAGACACGACCTACTCCTTGCTCAGTGAACTGGACTCAACACCCCCTATTCACCGCCCAAGAATATATCTGACTAGTAAGAATCTTAAAACATATGTATTGATATCTCTCTGTAAGTAAGTCAAGTGGGTGTAAAGCGGAATAAACAGCAGTGAAAAGCAGCTAAACCCCTTTATAAAAATCACTCACTTTTAAAAACCTGTGAAACAAAGGCAGTGAAAGAGAGAGAAATTCTTACTAAATTCGTTCAGGGGCTGTGATGCCTCCTGGATTGACATATCTAGACCCACAGCTGATTGAGACATAAGGGTGGACACTCTTGGGGCTGAGAGGTTTGGTGAGGTTGGGTGAGCAAACGCAGACCCTTTAAAGTAATACTGCGTGGTACCCATCCCATGGGTCCCAAATCTCCAGGTTCAAGGGCATCTTCCTTCATCGAAAACATGCATTAGAAACCCAGAAGATGGTACACCGTGTGATCGGGAAAGGTTTCTAAAACGCACCTCATTTCTCATCTCCTTGTGCTCGGGTTCTCCATTCCAGCCGCTTTACTAGCAATCTCCCTCCTTGGAGGATCAGCACCTTTAACCTCCTGTTCCGTACAGGTTGCAATTTGTCCTGAGGATGAACGGGAAGAGGGGGAACCAATGAGAGACTAGCTCTAGGTGTTGGGACAGGCACAGGTCACTCTATTTTCCCATCAGGAAGAAGAATTAACCACAGGCTCAGCCTGCCGCCCGGGACCAGTATAGGGCCTGAAGCAATCCTGCGCTTTTGCGGCCAGCTCCCAAGAAAGGGATTTGAAAAATGGAGCTCAGGGGCTCTGCAATTCACAAACCTGCAGAGTTATAAATGATAACTCTCGTCCACAAATATATTGAGGGAAGGCAACGAAGAGGATTTGAAAGCAAGGCAGAATTGCAGGAAACAGATTTCAGGAGGTAGATTCGAATCGCCTTTAAAGCACGGGAAAAGCGGCAAAACCTCGACAATGATGCCCTTGGCCAAAAAGGGCGTATGCGTTTTTCCTGAATATATTCAGGAAAAAACGCATACGCCCTTTTTGGCCAGCCAAGCAACCTGGAAAGGCAAATCAGCGCTACAAAGAAGTCTCGCTTCCCATCGGTCAAAAGGGCCATGCTGAATAAAGTGTCAAACCCAGAAATGCAGGACAGGCCATGGAGAAACGGGAGCCTTGCTACGCTGAAGGGCGGGATGTAAATTGCCAACAGCCACTCTGGAGAAGTGTACGGTGTGTCCTGAAACATCGAAAAAACTCAGCTTAGAGAGCATAGGGCACTTCCACTCATGGGCGTATAAATTGGGAAAACTAAAAATCAGCAAGACACAGGCACCCCAAAGTTTAGGGCTGCTCTGTTGACAAGAACCTCCACTTCGTTACACCTTAAATATCCCAGGAAAGAGAAAAATGGATAAAGAAGTTGTGGTCCTTATGTACAATGGAATATCACTCAGCCATGAAATCAACGTCATAAGGCTAGTAGCAGCATGATGAGTGGATTTAGGTACGACGATTCTAAGTGAAATAAGTCACACAGAAAAAGACACTTATCATAAGATATCACTTATAGAGGGAATGTAAAAACCGCTACCCTTGAACTGAATTACAAAACAGAACAGAGTCACGTTTAGAAAACACACTATGGCTGCTTAACGGGAAAGGTGAGGTGGGGTGATGCATAAAACAAGGGTTTCAAATTAGCTCAGATACCGTTCCATAAACCCAATATGTAATAGACACGACCTACTCCTTGCTCAGTGAACTGGACTCAACACCCCCTATTCACCGCCCAAGAATATATCTGACTAGTAAGAATCTTAAAACATATGTATTGATATCTCTCTGTAAGTAAGTCAAGTGGGTGTAAAGCGGAATAAACAGCAGTGAAAAGCAGCTAAACCCCTTTATAAAAATCACTCACTTTTAAAAACCTGTGAAACAAAGGCAGTGAAAGAGAGAGAAATTCTTACTAAATTCGTTCAGGGGCTGTGATGCCTCCTGGATTGACATATCTAGACCCACAGCTGATTGAGACATAAGGGTGGACACTCTTGGGGCTGAGAGGTTTGGTGAGGTTGGGTGAGCAAACGCAGACCCTTTAAAGTAATACTGCGTGGTACCCATCCCATGGGTCCCAAATCTCCGGGTTCAAGGGCATCTTCCTTCATCGAAAACATGCATTAGAAACCCAGAAGATGGTACACCGTGTGATCGGGAAAGGTTTCTAAAACGCACCTCATTTCTCATCTCCTTGTGCTCGGGTTCTCCATTCCAGCCGCTTTACTAGCAATCTCCCTCCTTGGAGGATCAGCACCTTTAACCTCCTGTTCCGTACAGGTTGCAATTTGTCCTGAGGATGAACGGGAAGAGGGGGAACCAATGAGAGACTAGCTCTAGGTGTTGGGACAGGCACAGGTCACTCTATTTTCCCATCAGGAAGAAGAATTAACCACAGGCTCAGCCTGCCGCCCGGGACCAGTATAGGGCCTGAAGCAATCCTGCGCTTTTGCGGCCAGCTCCCAAGAAAGGGATTTGAAAAATGGAGCTCAGGGGCTCTGCAATTCACAAACCTGCAGAGTTATAAATGATAACTCTCGTCCACAAATATATTGAGGGAAGGCAACGAAGAGGATTTGAAAGCAAGGCAGAATTGCAGGAAACAGATTTCAGGAGGTAGATTCGAATCGCCTTTAAAGCACGGGAAAAGCGGCAAAACCTCGACAATGATGCCCTTGGCCAAAAAGGGCGTATGCGTTTTTCCTGAATATATTCAGGAAAAAACGCATACGCCCTTTTTGGCCAGCCAAGCAACCTGGAAAGGCAAATCAGCGCTACAAAGAAGTCTCGCTTCCCATCGGTCAAAAGGGCCATGCTGAATAAAGTGTCAAACCCAGAAATGCAGGACAGGCCATGGAGAAACGGGAGCCTTGCTACGCTGAAGGGCGGGATGTAAATTGCCAACAGCCACTCTGGAGAAGTGTACGGTGTGTCCTGAAACATCGAAAAAACTCAGCTTAGAGAGCATAGGGCACTTCCACTCATGGGCGTATAAATTGGGAAAACTAAAAATCAGCAAGACACAGGCACCCCAAAGTTTAGGGCTGCTCTGTTGACAAGAACCTCCACTTCGTTACACCTTAAATATCCCAGGAAAGAGAAAAATGGATAAAGAAGTTGTGGTCCTTATGTACAATGGAATATCACTCAGCCATGAAATCAACGTCATAAGGCTAGTAGCAGCATGATGAGTGGATTTAGGTACGACGATTCTAAGTGAAATAAGTCACACAGAAAAAGACACTTATCATAAGATATCACTTATAGAGGGAATGTAAAAACCGCTACCCTTGAACTGAATTACAAAACAGAACAGAGGCACACGTTTAGAAAACACACTATGGCTGCTTAACGGGAAAGGTGAGGTGGGGTGATGCATAAAACAAGGGTTTCAAATTAGCTCAGAGACCGTTCCATAAACCCAATATGTAATAGACACGACCTACTCCTTGCTCAGTGATCTGGACTCAACACCCCCTATTCACCGCCCAAGAATATATCTGACTAGTAAGAATCTTAAAAGCTATGTATTAATATCTCTCTGTAAGTGAGTCAATTGGATGTAAAGCGGCATAAACAGAGCAGTGAAAAGCAGCTAAACCCCTTTATAAAAACCAATTACTTTTAAAAACCCGTGAAACAAAGACAGTGAAAGATAGAGAAATTCTTACTAAATTCGTTCAGGGGCTGTGATGCCACCTGGATTGACCATATATAGACCCACAGCTGATTGAGACATAAGGGTTGACACTCTTGGGGCTGAGAGGTTTGGTGAGGTTGGGTGAGCAAACGCAGACCCTTTAAAGTAATACTGCATTGTACCCATCCCATGGGTCCCAAATCTCCAGGTTCATGGGCATCTTCCCACTTCGAAAACATGCATGAGAAACCCAGAAGATGGTGCACCGTGTGATCGGGAAAGGTTTTTAAAACGCACCTCATTTCTCATCTCCTTGTGCTCGGGTTCTCCATTCCAGCCGCTTTACTAGCAATCTCCCTCCTTGGAGGATCAGCACCTTTAACCTCCTGTTCCGTACAGGTTGCAATTTGTCCTGAGGATGAACGGGAAGAGGGGGAACCAATGAGAGACTAGCTCTAGGTGTTGGGACAGGCACAGGTCACTCTATTTTCCCATCAGGAAGAAGAATTAACCACAGGCTCAGCCTGCCGCCCGTGACCAGTATAGGGCCTGAAGCAATCCTGCGCTTTTGCGGCCAGCTCCCAAGAAAGGGATTTGAAAAATGGAGCTCAGGGGCTCTGCAATTCACAAACCTGCAGAGTTATAAATGATAACTCTCGTCCACAAATATATTGAGGGAAGGCAACGAAGAGGATTTGAAAGCAAGGCAGAATTGCAGGAAACAGATTTCAGGAGGTAGATACGAATCGCCTTTAAAGCACAGGAAAAGGGGCAAAACCTCGACCATGATGCCCTTGGCCAAAAAGGGCGTATGCCTTTTTTCCTGAATATATTCAGGAAAAAACGCATACGCCCTTTTTGGCCAACCAAGCAACCTGGAAAGGCAAATCAGCGCTACAAAGAAGTCTCGCTTCCCATCGGTCAAAAGGGCCATGCTGAATAAAGTATCAAAACCAGAAATGCAGGACAGGCCATGGAGAAACGGGAGCCTTGCTACGCTGAAGGGCGGGATGTAAATTGCCAACAGCCACTCTGGAGAAGTGAACGGTGTGTCCTGAAACATCGAAAAAACTCAGCTTAGAGAGCATAGGGCACTTCCACTCATGGGCGTATAAATTGGGAAAACTAAAAATCAGCAAGACACAGGCACCCCAAAGTTTAGGGCTGCTCTGTTGACAAGAACCTCTACTTTGTTACAACGTAAATATCCCAGGAAAGGGAAAAATGGATAAAAAGTTGTGGTCCTTATGTACAATGGAATATCACTCAGCCATGAAATCAACGTCATAAGGCTAGTAGCAGCATGATGAGTGGATTTAGGTACGACGATTCTAAGTGAAATAAGTCACACAGAAAAAGACACTTATCATAAGATATCACTTATAGAGGGAATGTGAAAACCGCGACCCTTGAACTGAATTACAAAACAGAACAGAGGCACACGTTTAGAAAACACACTATGGCTGCTTAACGGGAAAGGTGAGGTGGGGTGATGCGTAAAAGAAGGGTTTCAAATTAGCTCAGAGACCGTTCCATAAACCCAATATGTAATAGACACGACCTACTCCTTGCTCTGTGAACTGGACTCAACACCCCCTATTCACCGCCCGAGAATATATCTGACTAGTAAGAATCTTAAAAGCTATGTATTGATATCTCTCTGTAAGTGAGTCAAGTGGGTGTAAATCGGCATAAACACAGCAGTGAAAAGCAGCTAAACCCCTTTATAAAAATCAATCACTTTTAAAAACCCGTGAAACAAAGACAGAGAAAGAGAGAGAAATTCTTAATAAATTCGCTCAGGGGCTGTGACGCCACCTGGATTGACCATATCTAGACCCACAGCTGATTGAGACATAAGGGTGGACACTCTTGGGGCTGAGAGGTTTGGTGAGGTTGGGTGAGCAAACACAGACCCTTTAAAGTAATACTGCGTGGGTCCCATCCCATTGGTCCCAAATCTCCAGGTTCAAGGGCATCTTCCCACTTCGAAAACATGCATGAGAAACCCAGAAGATGGTGCACCGTGTGATCGGGAAAGGTTTCTAAAACGCACCTCATTTCTCATCTCCTTGGGCTCGGGTTCGCCATTCCAGCCGCTTTACTAGCAATCTCCCTTCTTGGAGAATCAGCACCTTTAACCTCCTGTTCCGTACAGGTTGCAATTTGTCCTGAGGATGAACGGGAAGAGGGGGAACCAATGAGAGACTAGCTCTAGGTGTTGGGACAGGCACAGGTCACTCTATTTTCCCATCAGGAAGAAAAATTAACCACAGACTCAGCCTGCCGCTCGGGACCAGAATAGGGCCTGAAGAAATCCTGCGCTTTTGCGGCCAGCTCCCAAGAAAGCGAGTTGAAAAATGGAGCTCAGGGGCACTGCAATTCATAAACCTGCAGAGTTATAAATGATAACTCTCGTCCACAAATATATTGAGGGAAGGCAACGAAGAGGATTTGAAAGCAAGGCAGAATTGCAGGAAACAGATTTCAGGAGGTAGATTCGAATCGCCTTTAAAGCACGGGAAAAGCGGCAAAACCTCGACAATGATGCCCTTGGCCAAAAAGGGCGTATGCGTTTTTCCTGAATATATTCAGGAAAAAACGCATACGCCCTTTTTGGCCAACCAAGCAACCTGGAAAGGCAAATCAGCGCTACAAAGAAGTCTCGCTTCCCATCGGTCAAAAGGGCCATGCTGTATAAAGTGTCAAAACCAGAAATGCAGGACAGGCCATGGAGAAACGGGAGCCTTGCTACGCTGATGGGCGGGATGTAAAATGCCAACGGCCACTCTGGAGAAGTGTACGGTGTGTCCTGAAACATCTAAAAAACTCAGCTTAGACAACATAGGGCACTTCCACTCATGGGCGTATAAATTGGGAAAACTAAAAATCAGCAACACACAGGCACCCCAAAGTTTAGGGCTGCTCTGTTGACAAGAACCTCCACTTCGTTACACCTTAAATATACCAGGAAAGAGAAAAATGGATAAAGAAATTGTGGTCCTTATGTACAATGCAATATCACTCAGCCATGAAATCAACGTCATAAGGCTAGTAGCAGCATGATGAGTGGATTTAGGTACGACGATTCTAAGTGAAATAAGTCACACAGAAAAAGACACTTATCATAAGATATCACTTATAGAGGGAATGTGAAAACCGCGACCCTTGAACTGAATTACAAAACAGAACAGAGGCACACGTTTAGAAAACACACTATGGCTGCTTAACGGGAAAGGTGAGGTGGGGTGATGCATAAAACAAGGGTTTCAAATTAGCTCAGAGACCGTTCCATAAACCCAATATGTAATAGACACGACCTACTCCTTGCTCAGTGATCTGGACTCAACACCCCCTATTCACCGCCCAAGAATATATCTGACTAGTAAGAATCTTAAAAGCTATGTATTAATATCTCTCTGTAAGTGAGTCAATTGGATGTAAAGCGGCATAAACAGAGCAGTGAAAAGCAGCTAAACCCCTTTATAAAAACCAATTACTTTTAAAAACCCGTGAAACAAAGACAGTGAAAGATAGAGAAATTCTTACTAAATTCGTTCAGGGGCTGTGATGCCACCTGGATTGACCATATATAGACCCACAGCTGATTGAGACATAAGGGTTGACACTCTTGGGGCTGAGAGGTTTGGTGAGGTTGGGTGAGCAAACGCAGACCCTTTAAAGTAATACTGCATTGTACCCATCCCATGGGTCCCAAATCTCCAGGTTCATGGGCATCTTCCCACTTCGAAAACATGCATGAGAAACCCAGAAGATGGTGCACCGTGTGATCGGGAAAGGTTTTTAAAACGCACCTCATTTCTCATCTCCTTGTGCTCGGGTTCTCCATTCCAGCCGCTTTACTAGCAATCTCCCTCCTTGGAGGATCAGCACCTTTAACCTCCTGTTCCGTACAGGTTGCAATTTGTCCTGAGGATGAACGGGAAGAGGGGGAACCAATGAGAGACTAGCTCTAGGTGTTGGGACAGGCACAGGTCACTCTATTTTCCCATCAGGAAGAAGAATTAACCACAGGCTCAGCCTGCCGCCCGTGACCAGTATAGGGCCTGAAGCAATCCTGCGCTTTTGCGGCCAGCTCCCAAGAAAGGGATTTGAAAAATGGAGCTCAGGGGCTCTGCAATTCACAAACCTGCAGAGTTATAAATGATAACTCTCGTCCACAAATATATTGAGGGAAGGCAACGAAGAGGATTTGAAAGCAAGGCAGAATTGCAGGAAACAGATTTCAGGAGGTAGATACGAATCGCCTTTAAAGCACAGGAAAAGGGGCAAAACCTCGACCATGATGCCCTTGGCCAAAAAGGGCGTATGCCTTTTTTCCTGAATATATTCAGGAAAAAACGCATACGCCCTTTTTGGCCAACCAAGCAACCTGGAAAGGCAAATCAGCGCTACAAAGAAGTCTCGCTTCCCATCGGTCAAAAGGGCCATGCTGAATAAAGTATCAAAACCAGAAATGCAGGACAGGCCATGGAGAAACGGGAGCCTTGCTACGCTGAAGGGCGGGATGTAAATTGCCAACAGCCACTCTGGAGAAGTGAACGGTGTGTCCTGAAACATCGAAAAAACTCAGCTTAGAGAGCATAGGGCACTTCCACTCATGGGCGTATAAATTGGGAAAACTAAAAATCAGCAAGACACAGGCACCCCAAAGTTTAGGGCTGCTCTGTTGACAAGAACCTCTACTTTGTTACAACGTAAATATCCCAGGAAAGGGAAAAATGGATAAAAAGTTGTGGTCCTTATGTACAATGGAATATCACTCAGCCATGAAATCAACGTCATAAGGCTAGTAGCAGCATGATGAGTGGATTTAGGTACGACGATTCTAAGTGAAATAAGTCACACAGAAAAAGACACTTATCATAAGATATCACTTATAGAGGGAATGTGAAAACCGCGACCCTTGAACTGAATTACAAAACAGAACAGAGGCACACGTTTAGAAAACACACTATGGCTGCTTAACGGGAAAGGTGAGGTGGGGTGATGCGTAAAAGAAGGGTTTCAAATTAGCTCAGAGACCGTTCCATAAACCCAATATGTAATAGACACGACCTACTCCTTGCTCAGTGAACTGGACTCAACACCCCCTATTCACCGCCCAAGAATATATCTGACTAGTAAGAATCTTAAAACATATGTATTGATATCTCTCTGTAAGTAAGTCAAGTGGGTGTAAAGCGGAATAAACAGCAGTGAAAAGCAGCTAAACCCCTTTATAAAAATCACTCACTTTTAAAAACCTGTGAAACAAAGGCAGTGAAAGAGAGAGAAATTCTTACTAAATTCGTTCAGGGGCTGTGATGCCTCCTGGATTGACATATCTAGACCCACAGCTGATTGAGACATAAGGGTGGACACTCTTGGGGCTGAGAGGTTTGGTGAGGTTGGGTGAGCAAACGCAGACCCTTTAAAGTAATACTGCGTGGTACCCATCCCATGGGTCCCAAATCTCCAGGTTCAAGGGCATCTTCCTTCATCGAAAACATGCATTAGAAACCCAGAAGATGGTACACCGTGTGATCGGGAAAGGTTTCTAAAACGCACCTCATTTCTCATCTCCTTGTGCTCGGGTTCTCCATTCCAGCCGCTTTACTAGCAATCTCCCTCCTTGGAGGATCAGCACCTTTAACCTCCTGTTCCGTACAGGTTGCAATTTGTCCTGAGGATGAACGGGAAGAGGGGGAACCAATGAGAGACTAGCTCTAGGTGTTGGGACAGGCACAGGTCACTCTATTTTCCCATCAGGAAGAAGAATTAACCACAGGCTCAGCCTGCCGCCCGGGACCAGTATAGGGCCTGAAGCAATCCTGCGCTTTTGCGGCCAGCTCCCAAGAAAGGGATTTGAAAAATGGAGCTCAGGGGCTCTGCAATTCACAAACCTGCAGAGTTATAAATGATAACTCTCGTCCACAAATATATTGAGGGAAGGCAACGAAGA
This sequence comes from Balaenoptera borealis, assembly GCF_965194805.1. Taxonomy (NCBI): domain Eukaryota; kingdom Metazoa; phylum Chordata; class Mammalia; order Artiodactyla; family Balaenopteridae; genus Balaenoptera; species Balaenoptera borealis. The sequence continues at coordinate 321,584 of NW_028123786.1, forward strand.
GGATTTGAAAGCAAGGCAGAATTGCAGGAAACAGATTTCAGGAGGTAGATTCGAATCGCCTTTAAAGCACGGGAAAAGCGGCAAAACCTCGACAATGATGCCCTTGGCCAAAAAGGGCGTATGCGTTTTTCCTGAATATATTCAGGAAAAAACGCATACGCCCTTTTTGGCCAGCCAAGCAACCTGGAAAGGCAAATCAGCGCTACAAAGAAGTCTCGCTTCCCATCGGTCAAAAGGGCCATGCTGAATAAAGTGTCAAACCCAGAAATGCAGGACAGGCCATGGAGAAACGGGAGCCTTGCTACGCTGAAGGGCGGGATGTAAATTGCCAACAGCCACTCTGGAGAAGTGTACGGTGTGTCCTGAAACATCGAAAAAACTCAGCTTAGAGAGCATAGGGCACTTCCACTCATGGGCGTATAAATTGGGAAAACTAAAAATCAGCAAGACACAGGCACCCCAAAGTTTAGGGCTGCTCTGTTGACAAGAACCTCCACTTCGTTACACCTTAAATATCCCAGGAAAGAGAAAAATGGATAAAGAAGTTGTGGTCCTTATGTACAATGGAATATCACTCAGCCATGAAATCAACGTCATAAGGCTAGTAGCAGCATGATGAGTGGATTTAGGTACGACGATTCTAAGTGAAATAAGTCACACAGAAAAAGACACTTATCATAAGATATCACTTATAGAGGGAATGTAAAAACCGCTACCCTTGAACTGAATTACAAAACAGAACAGAGTCACGTTTAGAAAACACACTATGGCTGCTTAACGGGAAAGGTGAGGTGGGGTGATGCATAAAACAAGGGTTTCAAATTAGCTCAGATACCGTTCCATAAACCCAATATGTAATAGACACGACCTACTCCTTGCTCAGTGAACTGGACTCAACACCCCCTATTCACCGCCCAAGAATATATCTGACTAGTAAGAATCTTAAAACATATGTATTGATATCTCTCTGTAAGTGAGTCAAGTGGGTGTAAAGCGGAATAAACAGCAGTGAAAAGCAGCTAAACCCCTTTATAAAAATCACTCACTTTTAAAAACCTGTGAAACAAAGGCAGTGAAAGAGAGAGAAATTCTTACTAAATTCGTTCAGGGGCTGTGATGCCTCCTGGATTGACATATCTAGACCCACAGCTGATTGAGACATAAGGGTGGACACTCTTGGGGCTGAGAGGTTTGGTGAGGTTGGGTGAGCAAACGCAGACCCTTTAAAGTAATACTGCGTGGTACCCATCCCATGGGTCCCAAATCTCCAGGTTCAAGGGCATCTTCCTTCATCGAAAACATGCATTAGAAACCCAGAAGATGGTACACCGTGTGATCGGGAAAGGTTTCTAAAACGCACCTCATTTCTCATCTCCTTGTGCTCGGGTTCTCCATTCCAGCCGCTTTACTAGCAATCTCCCTCCTTGGAGGATCAGCACCTTTAACCTCCTGTTCCGTACAGGTTGCAATTTGTCCTGAGGATGAACGGGAAGAGGGGGAACCAATGAGAGACTAGCTCTAGGTGTTGGGACAGGCACAGGTCACTCTATTTTCCCATCAGGAAGAAGAATTAACCACAGGCTCAGCCTGCCGCCCGGGACCAGTATAGGGCCTGAAGCAATCCTGCGCTTTTGCGGCCAGCTCCCAAGAAAGGGATTTGAAAAATGGAGCTCAGGGGCTCTGCAATTCACAAACCTGCAGAGTTATAAATGATAACTCTCGTCCACAAATATATTGAGGGAAGGCAACGAAGAGGATTTGAAAGCAAGGCAGAATTGCAGGAAACAGATTTCAGGAGGTAGATTCGAATCGCCTTTAAAGCACGGGAAAAGCGGCAAAACCTCGACAATGATGCCCTTGGCCAAAAAGGGCGTATGCGTTTTTCCTGAATATATTCAGGAAAAAACGCATACGCCCTTTTTGGCCAGCCAAGCAACCTGGAAAGGCAAATCAGCGCTACAAAGAAGTCTCGCTTCCCATCGGTCAAAAGGGCCATGCTGAATAAAGTGTCAAACCCAGAAATGCAGGACAGGCCATGGAGAAACGGGAGCCTTGCTACGCTGAAGGGCGGGATGTAAATTGCCAACAGCCACTCTGGAGAAGTGTACGGTGTGTCCTGAAACATCGAAAAAACTCAGCTTAGAGAGCATAGGGCACTTCCACTCATGGGCGTATAAATTGGGAAAACTAAAAATCAGCAAGACACAGGCACCCCAAAGTTTAGGGCTGCTCTGTTGACAAGAACCTCCACTTCGTTACACCTTAAATATCCCAGGAAAGAGAAAAATGGATAAAGAAGTTGTGGTCCTTATGTACAATGGAATATCACTCAGCCATGAAATCAACGTCATAAGGCTAGTAGCAGCATGATGAGTGGATTTAGGTACGACGATTCTAAGTGAAATAAGTCACACAGAAAAAGACACTTATCATAAGATATCACTTATAGAGGGAATGTAAAAACCGCTACCCTTGAACTGAATTACAAAACAGAACAGAGGCACACGTTTAGAAAACACACTATGGCTGCTTAACGGGAAAGGTGAGGTGGGGTGATGCATAAAACAAGGGTTTCAAATTAGCTCAGAGACCGTTCCATAAACCCAATATGTAATAGACACGACCTACTCCTTGCTCAGTGATCTGGACTCAACACCCCCTATTCACCGCCCAAGAATATATCTGACTAGTAAGAATCTTAAAAGCTATGTATTAATATCTCTCTGTAAGTGAGTCAATTGGATGTAAAGCGGCATAAACAGAGCAGTGAAAAGCAGCTAAACCCCTTTATAAAAACCAATTACTTTTAAAAACCCGTGAAACAAAGACAGTGAAAGATAGAGAAATTCTTACTAAATTCGTTCAGGGGCTGTGATGCCACCTGGATTGACCATATATAGACCCACAGCTGATTGAGACATAAGGGTTGACACTCTTGGGGCTGAGAGGTTTGGTGAGGTTGGGTGAGCAAACGCAGACCCTTTAAAGTAATACTGCATTGTACCCATCCCATGGGTCCCAAATCTCCAGGTTCATGGGCATCTTCCCACTTCGAAAACATGCATGAGAAACCCAGAAGATGGTGCACCGTGTGATCGGGAAAGGTTTTTAAAACGCACCTCATTTCTCATCTCCTTGTGCTCGGGTTCTCCATTCCAGCCGCTTTACTAGCAATCTCCCTCCTTGGAGGATCAGCACCTTTAACCTCCTGTTCCGTACAGGTTGCAATTTGTCCTGAGGATGAACGGGAAGAGGGGGAACCAATGAGAGACTAGCTCTAGGTGTTGGGACAGGCACAGGTCACTCTATTTTCCCATCAGGAAGAAGAATTAACCACAGGCTCAGCCTGCCGCCCGTGACCAGTATAGGGCCTGAAGCAATCCTGCGCTTTTGCGGCCAGCTCCCAAGAAAGGGATTTGAAAAATGGAGCTCAGGGGCTCTGCAATTCACAAACCTGCAGAGTTATAAATGATAACTCTCGTCCACAAATATATTGAGGGAAGGCAACGAAGAGGATTTGAAAGCAAGGCAGAATTGCAGGAAACAGATTTCAGGAGGTAGATACGAATCGCCTTTAAAGCACAGGAAAAGGGGCAAAACCTCGACCATGATGCCCTTGGCCAAAAAGGGCGTATGCCTTTTTTCCTGAATATATTCAGGAAAAAACGCATACGCCCTTTTTGGCCAACCAAGCAACCTGGAAAGGCAAATCAGCGCTACAAAGAAGTCTCGCTTCCCATCGGTCAAAAGGGCCATGCTGAATAAAGTATCAAAACCAGAAATGCAGGACAGGCCATGGAGAAACGGGAGCCTTGCTACGCTGAAGGGCGGGATGTAAATTGCCAACAGCCACTCTGGAGAAGTGAACGGTGTGTCCTGAAACATCGAAAAAACTCAGCTTAGAGAGCATAGGGCACTTCCACTCATGGGCGTATAAATTGGGAAAACTAAAAATCAGCAAGACACAGGCACCCCAAAGTTTAGGGCTGCTCTGTTGACAAGAACCTCTACTTTGTTACAACGTAAATATCCCAGGAAAGGGAAAAATGGATAAAAAGTTGTGGTCCTTATGTACAATGGAATATCACTCAGCCATGAAATCAACGTCATAAGGCTAGTAGCAGCATGATGAGTGGATTTAGGTACGACGATTCTAAGTGAAATAAGTCACACAGAAAAAGACACTTATCATAAGATATCACTTATAGAGGGAATGTGAAAACCGCGACCCTTGAACTGAATTACAAAACAGAACAGAGGCACACGTTTAGAAAACACACTATGGCTGCTTAACGGGAAAGGTGAGGTGGGGTGATGCGTAAAAGAAGGGTTTCAAATTAGCTCAGAGACCGTTCCATAAACCCAATATGTAATAGACACGACCTACTCCTTGCTCTGTGAACTGGACTCAACACCCCCTATTCACCGCCCGAGAATATATCTGACTAGTAAGAATCTTAAAAGCTATGTATTGATATCTCTCTGTAAGTGAGTCAAGTGGGTGTAAATCGGCATAAACACAGCAGTGAAAAGCAGCTAAACCCCTTTATAAAAATCAATCACTTTTAAAAACCCGTGAAACAAAGACAGAGAAAGAGAGAGAAATTCTTAATAAATTCGCTCAGGGGCTGTGACGCCACCTGGATTGACCATATCTAGACCCACAGCTGATTGAGACATAAGGGTGGACACTCTTGGGGCTGAGAGGTTTGGTGAGGTTGGGTGAGCAAACACAGACCCTTTAAAGTAATACTGCGTGGGTCCCATCCCATTGGTCCCAAATCTCCAGGTTCAAGGGCATCTTCCCACTTCGAAAACATGCATGAGAAACCCAGAAGATGGTGCACCGTGTGATCGGGAAAGGTTTCTAAAACGCACCTCATTTCTCATCTCCTTGGGCTCGGGTTCGCCATTCCAGCCGCTTTACTAGCAATCTCCCTTCTTGGAGAATCAGCACCTTTAACCTCCTGTTCCGTACAGGTTGCAATTTGTCCTGAGGATGAACGGGAAGAGGGGGAACCAATGAGAGACTAGCTCTAGGTGTTGGGACAGGCACAGGTCACTCTATTTTCCCATCAGGAAGAAAAATTAACCACAGACTCAGCCTGCCGCTCGGGACCAGAATAGGGCCTGAAGAAATCCTGCGCTTTTGCGGCCAGCTCCCAAGAAAGCGAGTTGAAAAATGGAGCTCAGGGGCACTGCAATTCATAAACCTGCAGAGTTATAAATGATAACTCTCGTCCACAAATATATTGAGGGAAGGCAACGAAGAGGATTTGAAAGCAAGGCAGAATTGCAGGAAACAGATTTCAGGAGGTAGATTCGAATCGCCTTTAAAGCACGGGAAAAGCGGCAAAACCTCGACAATGATGCCCTTGGCCAAAAAGGGCGTATGCGTTTTTCCTGAATATATTCAGGAAAAAACGCATACGCCCTTTTTGGCCAACCAAGCAACCTGGAAAGGCAAATCAGCGCTACAAAGAAGTCTCGCTTCCCATCGGTCAAAAGGGCCATGCTGTATAAAGTGTCAAAACCAGAAATGCAGGACAGGCCATGGAGAAACGGGAGCCTTGCTACGCTGATGGGCGGGATGTAAAATGCCAACGGCCACTCTGGAGAAGTGTACGGTGTGTCCTGAAACATCTAAAAAACTCAGCTTAGACAACATAGGGCACTTCCACTCATGGGCGTATAAATTGGGAAAACTAAAAATCAGCAACACACAGGCACCCCAAAGTTTAGGGCTGCTCTGTTGACAAGAACCTCCACTTCGTTACACCTTAAATATACCAGGAAAGAGAAAAATGGATAAAGAAATTGTGGTCCTTATGTACAATGCAATATCACTCAGCCATGAAATCAACGTCATAAGGCTAGTAGCAGCATGATGAGTGGATTTAGGTACGACGATTCTAAGTGAAATAAGTCACACAGAAAAAGACACTTATCATAAGATATCACTTATAGAGGGAATGTGAAAACCGCGACCCTTGAACTGAATTACAAAACAGAACAGAGGCACACGTTTAGAAAACACACTATGGCTGCTTAACGGGAAAGGTGAGGTGGGGTGATGCATAAAACAAGGGTTTCAAATTAGCTCAGATACCGTTCCATAAACCCAATATGTAATAGACACGACCTACTCCTTGCTCTGTGAACTGGACTCAACACCCTCTATTCACCGCCCAAGAATATATCTGACTAGTAAGAATCTTAAAAGCTATGTATTGATATCTCTCTGTAAGTGAGTCAAGTGGGTGTAAATCGGCATAAACACAGCAGTGAAAAGCAGCTAAACCCCTTTATAAAAATCAATCACTTTTAAAAACCCGTGAAACAAAGACAGAGAAAGAGAGAGAAATTCTTAATAAATTCGCTCAGGGGCTGTGACGCCACCTGGATTGACCATATCTAGACCCACAGCTGATTGAGACATAAGGGTGGACACTCTTGGGGCTGAGAGGTTTGGTGAGGTTGGGTGAGCAAACGCAGACCCTTTAAAGTACTACTGCGTGGGTCCCATCCCATGGGTCCCAAATCTCCAGGTTCAAGGGCATCTTCCCACTTCGAAAACATGCATGAGAAACCCAGAAGATGGTGCACCGTGTGATCGGGAAAGGTTTCTAAAACGCACCTCATTTCTCATCTCCTTGGGCTCGGGTTCGCCATTCCAGCCGCTTTACTAGCAATCTCCCTTCTTGGAGAATCAGCACCTTTAACCTCCTGTTCCGTACAGGTTGCAATTTGTCCTGAGGATGAACGGGAAGAGGGGGAACCAATGAGAGACTAGCTCTAGGTGTTGGGACAGGCACAGGTCACTCTATTTTCCCATCAGGAAGAAAAATTAACCACAGACTCAGCCTGCCGCTCGGGACCAGAATAGGGCCTGAAGAAATCCTGCGCTTTTGCGGCCAGCTCCCAAGAAAGCGAGTTGAAAAATGGAGCTCAGGGGCACTGCAATTCATAAACCTGCAGAGTTATAAATGATAACTCTCGTCCACAAATATATTGAGGGAAGGCAACGAAGAGGATTTGAAAGCAAGGCAGAATTGCAGGAAACAGATTTCAGGAGGTAGATTCGAATCGCCTTTAAAGCACGGGAAAAGCGGCAAAACCTCGACAATGATGCCCTTGGCCAAAAAGGGCGTATGCGTTTTTCCTGAATATATTCAGGAAAAAACGCATACGCCCTTTTTGGCCAACCAAGCAACCTGGAAAGGCAAATCAGCGCTACAAAGAAGTCTCGCTTCCCATCGGTCAAAAGGGCCATGCTGTATAAAGTGTCAAAACCAGAAATGCAGGACAGGCCATGGAGAAACGGGAGCCTTGCTACGCTGATGGGCGGGATGTAAAATGCCAACGGCCACTCTGGAGAAGTGTACGGTGTGTCCTGAAACATCTAAAAAACTCAGCTTAGACAACATAGGGCACTTCCCCTCATGGGCGTATAAATTGGGAAAACTAAAAATCAGCAAGACACAGGCACCCCAAAGTTTAGGGCTGATCTGTTGACAAGAACCTCCACTTCGTTACACCTTAAATATCCCAGGAAAGAGAAAAATGGATAAAGAAGTTGTGGTCCTTATGTACAACGGAATATCACTCAGCCATGAAATCAACTGCATAAGGCTAGTAGCAGCATGATGAGTGGATTTAGGTACGACGATTCTAAGTGAAATAAGTCACACAGAAAAAGACACTTATCATAAGATATCACTTATAGAGGGAATGTAAAAACCGCTACCCTTGAACTGAATTACAAAACAGAACAGAGTCACGTTTAGAAAACACACTATGGCTGCTTAACGGGAAAGGTGAGGTGGGGTGATGCATAAAACAAGGGTTTCAAATTAGCTCAGATACCGTTCCATAAACCCAATATGTAATAGACACGACCTACTCCTTGCTCAGTGAACTGGACTCAACACCCCCTATTCACCGCCCAAGAATATATCTGACTAGTAAGAATCTTAAAACATATGTATTGATATCTCTCTGTAAGTAAGTCAAGTGGGTGTAAAGCGGCATAAACAGCAGTGAAAAGCAGCTAAATCCCTTTATAAAAATCAATCACTTTTAAAAACCTGTGAAACAAAGACAGTGAAAGAGAGAGAAATTTTTACTAAATTCGTTCAGGGGCTGTGATGCCTCCTGGATTGACATATCTAGACCCACAGCTGATTGAGACATAAGGGTGGACACTCTTGGGGCTGAGAGGTTTGGTGAGGTTGGGTGAGCAAACGCAGACCCTTTAAAGTAATACTGCGTGGTACCCATCCCATGGGTCCCAAATCTCCAGGTTCAAGGGCATCTTCCTTCATCGAAAACATGCATTAGAAACCCAGAAGATGGTACACCGTGTGATCGGGAAAGGTTTCTAAAACGCACCTCATTTCTCATCTCCTTGTGCTCGGGTTCTCCATTCCAGCCGCTTTACTAGCAATCTCCCTCCTTGGAGGATCAGCACCTTTAACCTCCTGTTCCGTACAGGTTGCAATTTGTCCTGAGGATGAACGGGAAGAGGGGGAACCAATGAGAGACTAGCTCTAGGTGTTGGGACAGGCACAGGTCACTCTATTTTCCCATCAGGAAGAAGAATTAACCACAGGCTCAGCCTGCCGCCCGGGACCAGTATAGGGCCTGAAGCAATCCTGCGCTTTTGCGGCCAGCTCCCAAGAAAGGGATTTGAAAAATGGAGCTCAGGGGCTCTGCAATTCACAAACCTGCAGAGTTATAAATGATAACTCTCGTCCACAAATATATTGAGGGAAGGCAACGAAGAGGATTTGAAAGCAAGGCAGAATTGCAGGAAACAGATTTCAGGAGGTAGATACGAATCGCCTTTAAAGCACAGGAAAAGGGGCAAAACCTCGACCATGATGCCCTTGGCCAAAAAGGGCGTATGCCTTTTTTCCTGAATATATTCAGGAAAAAAGGCATACGCCCTTTTTGGCCAACCAAGCAACCTGGAAAGGCAAATCAGCGCTACAAAGAAGTCTCGCTTCCCATCGGTCAAAAGGGCTATGCTGAATAAAGTGTCAAAACCAGAAATGCAGGACAGGCCATGGAGAAACGGGAGCCTTGCTACGCTGATGGGTGGGATGTAAATTGCCAACAGCCACTCTGGAGAAGTGTACGGTGTGTCCTGAAACATCGAAAAAACTCAGCTTAGAGAGCATAGGGCACTTCCACTCATGGGCGTAAAAATTGGGAAAACTAAAAATCAGCAAGACACAGGCACCCCAAAGTTTAGGGCTGCTCTGTTGACAAGAACCTCCACTTCGTTACACCTTAAATATACCAGGAAAGAGAAAAATGGATAAAGAAGTTGTGGTCCTTATGTACAATGGAATATCACTCAGCCATGAAATCAACGTCATAAGGCTAGTAGCAGCATGATGAGTGGATTTAGGTACGACGATTCTAAGTGAAATAAGTCACACAGAAAAAGACACTTATCATAAGATATCACTTATAGAGGGAATGTGAAAACCGCGACCCTTGAACTGAATTACAAAACAGAACAGAGGCACACGTTTAGAAAACACACTATGGCTGCTTAACGGGAAAGGTGAGGTGGGGTGATGCATAAAACAAGGGTTTCAAATTAGCTCAGATACCGTTTCATAAACCCAATATGTAATAGACACGACCTACTCCTTGCTCTGTGAACTGGACTCAACACCCCCTATTCACCGTCCAAGAATATATCTGACTAGTAAGAATCTTAAAAGCTATGTATTGATATCTCTCTGTAAGTGAGTCAAGTGGGTGTAAATCGGCATAAACACAGCAGTGAAAAGCAGCTAAACCCCTTTATAAAAATCAATCACTTTTAAAAACCCGTGAAACAAAGACAGAGAAAGAGAGAGAAATTCTTACTAAATTCGCTCAGGGGCTGTGACGCCACCTGGATTGACCATATCTAGACCCACAGCTGATTGAGACATAAGGGTGGACACTCTTGGGGCTGAGAGGTTTGGTGAGGTTGGGTGAGCAAACGCAGACCCTTTAAAGTAATACTGCGTGGTTCCCATCCCATGGGTCCCAAATCTCCAGGTTCAAGGGCATCTTCCCACTTCGAAAACATGCATGAGAAACCCAGAAGATGGTGCACCGTGTGATCGGAAAAGGTTTCTAAAACGCACCTCATTTCTCATCTCCTTGGGCGCGGGTTCGCCATTCCAGCCGCTTTACTAGCAATCTCCCTTCTTGGAGAATCAGCACCTTTAACCTCCTGTTCCGTACAGGTTGCAATTTGTCCTGAGGATGAACGGGAAGAGGGGGAACCAATGAGAGACTAGCTCTAGGTGTTGGGACAGGCACAGGTCACTCTATTTTCCCATCAGGAAGAAGAATTAACCACAGGCTCAGCCTGCCGCCCGTGACCAGTATAGGGCCTGAAGCAATCCTGCGCTTTTGCGGCCAGCTCCCAAGAAAGGGATTTGAAAAATGGAGCTCAGGGGCTCTGCAATTCACAAACCTGCAGAGTTATAAATGATAACTCTCGTCCACAAATATATTGAGGGAAGGCAACGAAGAGGATTTGAAAGCAAGGCAGAATTGCAGGAAACAGATTTCAGGAGGTAGATACGAATCGCCTTTAAAGCACAGGAAAAGGGGCAAAACCTCGACCATGATGCCCTTGGCCAAAAAGGGCGTATGCCTTTTTTCCTGAATATATTCAGGAAAAAAGGCATACGCCCTTTTTGGCCAACCAAGCAACCTGGAAAGGCAAATCAGCGCTACAAAGAAGTCTCGCTTCCCATCGGTCAAAAGGGCTATGCTGAATAAAGTGTCAAAACCAGAAATGCAGGACAGGCCATGGAGAAACGGGAGCCTTGCTACGCTGATGGGTGGGATGTAAATTGCCAACAGCCACTCTGGAGAAGTGTACGGTGTGTCCTGAAACATCGAAAAAACTCAGCTTAGAGAGCATAGGGCACTTCCACTCATGGGCGTATAAATTGGGAAAACTAAAAATCAGCAAGACACAGGCACCCCAAAGTTTAGGGCTGCTCTGTTGACAAGAACCTCCACTTCGTTACACCCTAAATATCCCAGGAAAGAGAAAAATGGATAAAGAAGTTGTGGTCCTTATGTACAATGGAATATCACTCAGCCATGAAATCAACGTCATAAGGCTAGTAGCAGCATGATGAGTGGATTTAGGTACGACGATTCTAAGTGAAATAAGTCACACAGAAAAAGACACTTATCATAAGATATCACTTATAGAGGGAATGTGAAAACCGCGACCCTTGAACTGAATTACAAAACAGAACAGAGGCACACGTTTAGAAAACACACTATGGCTGCTTAACGGGAAAGGTGAGGTGGGGTGATGCATAAAACAAGGGTTTCAAATTAGCTCAGATACCGTTTCATAAACCCAATATGTAATAGACACGACCTACTCCTTGCTCTGTGAACTGGACTCAACACCCCCTATTCACCGTCCAAGAATATATCTGACTAGTAAGAATCTTAAAAGCTATGTATTGATATCTCTCTGTAAGTGAGTCAAGTGGGTGTAAATCGGCATAAACACAGCAGTGAAAAGCAGCTAAACCCCTTTATAAAAATCAATCACTTTTAAAAACCTGTGAAACAAAGGCAGTGAAAGAGAGAGGAATTCTTACTAAATTCGTTCATGGGCTGTGATGCCTCCTGGATTGACATATCTAGACCCACAGCTGATTGAGACATAAGGGTGGACACTCTTGGGGCTGAGAGGTTTGGTGAGGTTGGGTGAGCAAACGCAGACCCTTTAAAGTACTACTGCGTGGGTCCCATCCCATGGGTCCCAAATCTCCAGGTTCAAGGGCATCTTCCCACTTCGAAAACATGCATGAGAAACCCAGAAGATGGTGCACCGTGTGATCGGGAAAGGTTTCTAAAACGCACCTCATTTCTCATCTCCTTGGGCTCGGGTTCGCCATTCCAGCCGCTTTACTAGCAATCTCCCTTCTTGGAGAATCAGCACCTTTAACCTCCTGTTCCGTACAGGTTGCAATTTGTCCTGAGGATGAACGGGAAGAGGGGGAACCAATGAGAGACTAGCTCTAGGTGTTGGGACAGGCACAGGTCACTCTATTTTCCCATCAGGAAGAAAAATTAACCACAGACTCAGCCTGCCGCTCGGGACCAGAATAGGGCCTGAAGAAATCCTGCGCTTTTGCGGCCAGCTCCCAAGAAAGCGACTTGAAAAATGGAGCTCAGGGGCACTGCAATTCATAAACCTGCAGAGTTATAAATGATAACTCTCGTCCACAAATATATTGAGGGAAGGCAACGAAGAGGATTTGAAAGCAAGGCAGAATTGCAGGAAACAGATTTCAGGAGGTAGATTCGAATCGCCTTTAAAGCACGGGAAAAGCGGCAAAACCTCGACAATGATGCCCTTGGCCAAAAAGGGCGTATGCGTTTTTCCTGAATATATTCAGGAAAAAACGCATACGCCCTTTTTGGCCAACCAAGCAACCTGGAAAGGCAAATCAGCGCTACAAAGAAGTCTCGCTTCCCATCGGTCAAAAGGGCCATGCTGTATAAAGTGTCAAAACCAGAAATGCAGGACAGGCCATGGAGAAACGGGAGCCTTGCTACGCTGATGCGCGGGATGTAAAATGCCAACGGCCACTCTGGAGAAGTGTACGGTGTGTCCTGAAACATCTAAAAAACTCAGCTTAGACAACATAGGGCACTTCCACTGATGGGCGTATAAATTGGGAAAACTAAAAATCAGCAAGACACAGGCACCCCAAAGTTTAGGGCTGCTCTGTTGACAAGAACCTCCACTTCGTTACACCTTAAATATACCAGGAAAGAGAAAAATGGATAAAGAAGTTGTGGTCCTTATGTACAATGGAATATCACTCAGCCATGAAATCAACGTCATAAGGCTAGTAGCAGCATGATGAGTGGATTTAGGTACGACGATTCTAAGTGAAATAAGTCACACAGAAAAAGACACTTATCATAAGATATCACTTATAGAGGGAATGTGAAAACCGCGACCCTTGAACTGAATTACAAAACAGAACAGAGGCACACGTTTAGAAAACACACTATGGCTCCTTAACGGGAAAGGTGAGGTGGGGTGATGCATAAAACAAGGGTTTCAAATTAGCTCAGATACCGTTCCATAAACCCAATATGTAATAGACACGACCTACTCCTTGCTCAGTGAACTGGACTCAACACCCCCTATTCACCGCCCAAGAATATATCCGAGAAGTAAGAATCTTAAAACCTATGTATTGATATCTCTCTGAAAGTGAGTCAAGTGGGTGTAAAGCGGCATAAACACAGCAGTGAAAAGCAGCTAAACCCCTTTATAAAAATCAATCACTTTTAAAAACCCGTGAAACAAAGACAGTGAAAGATAGAGAAATTCTTACTAAATTCGTTCAGGGGCTGTGATGCCACCTGGATTGACCATATATAGACCCACAGCTGATTGAGACATAAGGGTGGACACTCTTGGGGCTGAGAGGTTTGGTGAGGTTGGGTGAGCAAACGCAGACCCTTTAAAGTAATACTGCGTGGTTCCCATCCCATGGGTCCCAAATCTCCAGTTTCAAGGGCATCTTCCCACTTCGAAAACATGCATGAGAAACCCAGAAGATGGTGCACCGTGTGATCGGGAAAGGTTTTTAAAACGCACCTCATTTCTCATCTCCTTGTGCTCGGGTTCTCCATTCCAGCCGCTTTACTAGCAATCTCCCTCCTTGGAGGATCAGCACCTTTAACCTCCTGTTCCGTACAGGTTGCAATTTGTCCTGAGGATTAACGGGAAGAGGGGGAACCAATGAGAGACTAGCTCTAGGTGTTGGGACAGGCACAGGTCACTCTATTTTCCCATCAGGAAGAAGAATTAACCACAGGCTCAGCCTGCCGCCCGGGACCAGTATAGGGCCTGAAGCAATCCTGCGCTTTTGCGGCCAGCTCCCAAGAAAGGGATTTGAAAAATGGAGCTCAGGGGCTCTGCAATTCACAAACCTGCAGAGTTATAAATGATAACTCTCGTCCACAAATATATTGAGGGAAGGCAACGAAGAGGATTTGAAAGCAAGGCAGAATTGCAGGAAACAGATTTCAGGAGGTAGATACGAATCGCCTTTAAAGCACAGGAAAAGGGGCAAAACCTCGACCATGATGCCCTTGGCCAAAAAGGGCGTATGCGTTTTTCCTGAATATATTCAGGAAAAAACGCATACGCCCTTTTTGGCCAACCAAGCAACCTGGAAAGGCAAATCAGCGCTACAAAGAAGTCTCGCTTCCCATCGGTCAAAAGGGCTATGCTGAATAAAGTGTCAAAACCAGAAATGCAGGACAGGCCATGGAGAAACGGGAGCCTTGCTACGCTGATGGGTGGGATGTAAATTGCCAACGGCCACTCTGGAGAAGTGTACGGTGTGTCCTGAAACATCGAAAAAACTCAGCTTAGAGAGCATAGGGCACTTCCACTCATGGGCGTAAAAATTGGGAAAACTAAAAATCAGCAAGACACAGGCACCCCAAAGTTTAGGGCTGCTCTGTTGACAAGAACCTCCACTTCGTTACACCTTAAATATCCCAGGAAAGAGAAAAATGGATAAAGAAGTTGTGGTCCTTATGTACAATGGAATATCACTCAGCCATGAAATCAACGTCATAAGGCTAGTAGCAGCATGATGAGTGGATTTAGGTACGACGATTCTAAGTGAAATAAGTCACACAGAAAAAGACACTTATCATAAGATATCACTTATAGAGGGAATGTGAAAACCGCGACCCTTGAACTGAATTACAAAACAGAACAGAGGCACACGTTTAGAAAACACACTATGGCTGCTTAACGGGAAAGGTGAGGTGGGGTGATGCATAAAACAAGGGTTTCAAATTAGCTCAGATACCGTTTCATAAACCCAATATGTAATAGACACGACCTACTCCTTGCTCTGTGAACTGGACTCAACACCCCCTATTCACCGTCCAAGAATATATCTGACTAGTAAGAATCTTAAAAGCTATGTATTGATATCTCTCTGTAAGTGAGTCAAGTGGGTGTAAATCGGCATAAACACAGCAGTGAAAAGCAGCTAAACCCCTTTATAAAAATCAATCACTTTTAAAAACCCGTGAAACAAAGACAGAGAAAGAGAGAGAAATTCTTACTAAATTCGCTCAGGGGCTGTGACGCCACCTGGATTGACCATATCTAGACCCACAGCTGATTGAGACATAAGGGTGGACACTCTTGGGGCTGAGAGGTTTGGTGAGGTTGGGTGAGCAAACGCAGACCCTATAAAGTAATACTGCGTGGTTCCCATCCCATGGGTCCCAAATCTCCAGGTTCAAGGGCATCTTCCCACTTCGAAAACATGCATGAGAAACCCAGAAGATGGTGCACCGTGTGATCGGAAAAGGTTTCTAAAACGCACCTCATTTCTCATCTCCTTGGGCTCGGGTTCGCCATTCGAGCCGCTTTACTAGCAATCTCCCTTCTTGGAGAATCAGCACCTTTAACCTCCTGTTCCGTACAGGTTGCAATTTGTCCTGAGGATGAACGGGAAGAGGGGGAACCAATGAGAGACTAGCTCTAGGTGTTGGGACAGGCACAGGTCACTCTATTTTCCCATCAGGAAGAAGAATTAACCACAGGCTCAGCCTGCCGCCCGTGACCAGTATAGGGCCTGAAGCAATCCTGCGCTTTTGCGGCCAGCTCCCAAGAAAGGGATTTGAAAAATGGAGCTCAGGGGCTCTGCTATTCACAAACCTGCAGAGTTATAAATGATAACTCTCGTCCACAAATATATTGAGGGAAGGCAACGAAGAGGATTTGAAAGCAAGGCAGAATTGCAGGAAACAGATTTCAGGAGGTAGATACGAATCGCCTTTAAAGCACAGGAAAAGGGGCAAAACCTCGACCATGATGCCCTTGGCCAAAAAGGGCGTATGCCTTTTTTCCTGAATATATTCAGGAAAAAAGGCATACGCCCTTTTTGGCCAACCAAGCAACCTGGAAAGGCAAATCAGCGCTACAAAGAAGTCTCGCTTCCCATCGGTCAAAAGGGCTATGCTGAATAAAGTGTCAAAACCAGAAATGCAGGACAGGCCATGGAGAAACGGGAGCCTTGCTACGCTGATGGGTGGGATGTAAATTGCCAACAGCCACTCTGGAGAAGTGTACGGTGTGTCCTGAAACATCGAAAAAACTCAGCTTAGAGAGCATAGGGCACTTCCACTCATGGGCGTAAAAATTGGGAAAACTAAAAATCAGCAAGACACAGGCACCCCAAAGTTTAGGGCTGCTCTGTTGACAAGAACCTCCACTTCGTTACACCTTAAATATACCAGGAAAGAGAAAAATGGATAAAGAAGTTGTGGTCCTTATGTACAATGGAATATCACTCAGCCATGAAATCAACGTCATAAGGCTAGTAGCAGCATGATGAGTGGATTTAGGTACGACGATTCTAAGTGAAATAAGTCACACAGAAAAAGACACTTATCATAAGATATCACTTATAGAGGGAATGTGAAAACCGCGACCCTTGAACTGAATTACAAAACAGAACAGAGGCACACGTTTAGAAAACACACTATGGCTGCTTAACGGGAAAGGTGAGGTGGGGTGATGCATAAAACAAGGGTTTCAAATTAGCTCAGATACCGTTTCATAAACCCAATATGTAATAGACACGACCTACTCCTTGCTCTGTGAACTGGACTCAACACCCCCTATTCACCGTCCAAGAATATATCTGACTAGTAAGAATCTTAAAAGCTATGTATTGATATCTCTCTGTAAGTGAGTCAAGTGGGTGTAAATCGGCATAAACACAGCAGTGAAAAGCAGCTAAACCCCTTTATAAAAATCAATCACTTTTAAAAACCCGTGAAACAAAGACAGAGAAAGAGAGAGAAATTATTAATAAATTCGCTCAGGGGCTGTGACGCCACCTGGATTGACCATATCTAGACCCACAGCTGATTGAGACATAAGGGTGGACACTCTTGGGGCTGAGAGGTTTGGTGAGGTTGGGTGAGCAAACGCAGACCCTTTAAAGTACTACTGCGTGGGTCCCATCCCATGGGTCCCAAATCTCCAGGTTCAAGGGCATCTTCCCACTTCGAAAACATGCATGAGAAACCCAGAAGATGGTGCACCGTGTGATCGGGAAAGGTTTCTAAAACGCACCTCATTTCTCATCTCCTTGGGCTCGGGTTCGCCATTCCAGCCGCTTTACTAGCAATCTCCCTTCTTGGAGAATCAGCACCTTTAACCTCCTGTTCCGTACAGGTTGCAATTTGTCCTGAGGATGAACGGGATGAGGGGGAACCAATGAGAGACTAGCTCTAGGTGTTGGGACAGGCACAGGTCACTCTATTTTCCCATCAGGAAGAAAAATTAACCACAGACTCAGCCTGCCGCTCGGGACCAGAATAGGGCCTGAAGAAATCCTGCGCTTTTGCGGCCAGCTCCCAAGAAAGCGAGTTGAAAAATGGAGCTCAGGGGCACTGCAATTCATAAACCTGCAGAGTTATAAATGATAACTCTCGTCCACAAATATATTGAGGGAAGGCAACGAAGAGGATTTGAAAGCAAGGCAGAATTGCAGGAAACAGATTTCAGGAGGTAGATTCGAATCGCCTTTAAAGCACGGGAAAAGCGGCAAAACCTCGACAATGATGCCCTTGGCCAAAAAGGGCATATGCGTTTTTCCTGAATATATTCAGGAAAAAACGCATACGCCCTTTTTGGCCAACCAAGCAACCTGGAAAGGCAAATCAGCCCTACAAAGAAGTCTCGCTTCCCATCGGTCAAAAGGGCCATGCTGTATAAAGTGTCAAAACCAGAAATGCAGGACAGGCCATGGAGAAACGGGAGCCTTGCTACGCTGATGGGCGGGATGTAAAATGCCAACGGCCACTCTGGAGAAGTGTACGGTGTGTCCTGAAACATCTAAAAAACTCAGCTTAGACAACATAGGGCACTTCCCCTCATGGGCGTATAAATTGGGAAAACTAAAAATCAGCAAGACACAGGCACCCCAAAGTTTAGGGCTGATCTGTTGACAAGAACCTCCACTTCGTTACACCTTAAATATCCCAGGAAAGAGAAAAATGGATAAAGAAGCTGTGGTCCTTATGTACAACGGAATATCACTCAGCCATGAAATCAACGTCATAAGGCTAGTAGCAGCATGATGAGTGGATTTAGGTACGACGATTCTAAGTGAAATAAGTCACACAGAAAAAGACACTTATCATAAGATATCACTTATAGAGGGAATGTAAAAACCGCTACCCTTGAACTGAATTACAAAACAGAACAGAGTCACGTTTAGAAAACACACTATGGCTGCTTAACGGGAAAGGTGAGGTGGGGTGATGCATAAAACAAGGGTTTCAAATTAGCTCAGATACCGTTCCATAAACCCAATATGTAATAGACACGACCTACTCCTTGCTCAGTGAACTGGACTCAACACCCCCTATTCACCGCCCAAGAATATATCTGACTAGTAAGAATCTTAAAACATATGTATTGATATCTCTCTGTAAGTAAGTCAAGTGGGTGTAAAGC
This sequence comes from Balaenoptera borealis, assembly GCF_965194805.1. Classification (NCBI taxonomy): domain Eukaryota; kingdom Metazoa; phylum Chordata; class Mammalia; order Artiodactyla; family Balaenopteridae; genus Balaenoptera; species Balaenoptera borealis. Next base: position 340,161 of record NW_028123786.1, read on the forward strand.
GGCATAAACAGCAGTGAAAAGCAGCTAAACCCCTTTATAAAAATCAATCACTTTTAAAAACCTGTGAAACAAAGACAGTGAAAGAGAGAGAAATTTTTACTAAATTCGTTCAGGGGCTGTGATGCCTCCTGGATTGACATATCTAGACCCACAGCTGATTGAGACATAAGGGTGGACACTCTTGGGGCTGAGAGGTTTGGTGAGGTTGGGTGAGCAAACGCAGACCCTTTAAAGTAATACTGCGTGGTACCCACCCCATGGGTCCCAAATCTCCAGGTTCAAGGGCATCTTCCTTCATCGAAAACATGCATTAGAAACCCAGAAGATGGTACACCGTGTGATCGGGAAAGGTTTCTAAAACGCACCTCATTTCTCATCTCCTTGTGCTCGGGTTCTCCATTCCAGCCGCTTTACTAGCAATCTCCCTCCTTGGAGGATCAGCACCTTTAACCTCCTGTTCCGTACAGGTTGCAATTTGTCCTGAGGATGAACGGGAAGAGGGGGAACCAATGAGAGACTAGCTCTAGGTGTTGGGACAGGCACAGGTCACTCTATTTTCCCATCAGGAAGAAGAATTAACCACAGGCTCAGCCTGCCGCCCGGGACCAGTATAGGGCCTGAAGCAATCCTGCGCTTTTGCGGCCAGCTCCCAAGAAAGGGATTTGAAAAATGGAGCTCAGGGGCTCTGCAATTCACAAACCTGCAGAGTTATAAATGATAACTCTCGTCCACAAATATATTGAGGGAAGGCAACGAAGAGGATTTGAAAGCAAGGCAGAATTGCAGGAAACAGATTTCAGGAGGTAGATACGAATCGCCTTTAAAGCACAGGAAAAGGGGCAAAACCTCGACCATGATGCCCTTGGCCAAAAAGGGCGTATGCCTTTTTTCCTGAATATATTCAGGAAAAAAGGCATACGCCCTTTTTGGCCAACCAAGCAACCTGGAAAGGCAAATCAGCGCTACAAAGAAGTCTCGCTTCCCATCGGTCAAAAGGGCTATGCTGAATAAAGTGTCAAAACCAGAAATGCAGGACAGGCCATGGAGAAACGGGAGCCTTGCTACGCTGATGGGTGGGATGTAAATTGCCAACAGCCACTCTGGAGAAGTGTACGGTGTGTCCTGAAACATCGAAAAAACTCAGCTTAGAGAGCATAGGGCACTTCCACTCATGGGCGTAAAAATTGGGAAAACTAAAAATCAGCAAGACACAGGCACCCCAAAGTTTAGGGCTGCTCTGTTGACAAGAACCTCCACTTCGTTACACCTTAAATATCCCAGGAAAGAGAAAAATGGATAAAGAAGTTGTGGTCCTTATGTACAATGGAATATCACTCAGCCATGAAATCAACGTCATAAGGCTAGTAGCAGCATGATGAGTGGATTTAGGTACGACGATTCTAAGTGAAATAAGTCACACAGAAAAAGACACTTATCATAAGATATCACTTATAGAGGGAATGTAAAAACCGCTACCCTTGAACTGAATTACAAAACAGAACAGAGTCACGTTTAGAAAACACACTATGGCTGCTTAACGGGAAAGGTGAGGTGGGGTGATGCATAAAACAAGGGTTTCAAATTAGCTCAGATACCGTTCCATAAACCCAATATGTAATAGACACGACCTACTCCTTGCTCAGTGAACTGGACTCAACACCCCCTATTCACCGCCCAAGAATATATCTGACTAGTAAGAATCTTAAAACATATGTATTGATATCTCTCTGTAAGTAAGTCAAGTGGGTGTAAAGCGGCATAAACAGCAGTGAAAAGCAGCTAAACCCCTTTATAAAAATCAATCACTTTTAAAAACCTGTGAAACAAAGACAGTGAAAGAGAGAGAAATTTTTACTAAATTCGTTCAGGGGCTGTGATGCCTCCTGGATTGACATATCTAGACCCACAGCTGATTGAGACATAAGGGTGGACACTCTTGGGGCTGAGAGGTTTGGTGAGGTTGGGTGAGCAAACGCAGACCCTTTAAAGTAATACTGCGTGGTACCCACCCCATGGGTCCCAAATCTCCAGGTTCAAGGGCATCTTCCTTCATCGAAAACATGCATTAGAAACCCAGAAGATGGTACACCGTGTGATCGGGAAAGGTTTCTAAAACGCACCTCATTTCTCATCTCCTTGTGCTCGGGTTCTCCATTCCAGCCGCTTTACTAGCAATCTCCCTCCTTGGAGGATCAGCACCTTTAACCTCCTGTTCCGTACAGGTTGCAATTTGTCCTGAGGATGAACGGGAAGAGGGGGAACCAATGAGAGACTAGCTCTAGGTGTTGGGACAGGCACAGGTCACTCTATTTTCCCATCAGGAAGAAGAATTAACCACAGGCTCAGCCTGCCGCCCGGGACCAGTATAGGGCCTGAAGCAATCCTGCGCTTTTGCGGCCAGCTCCCAAGAAAGGGATTTGAAAAATGGAGCTCAGGGGCTCTGCAATTCACAAACCTGCAGAGTTATAAATGATAACTCTCGTCCACAAATATATTGAGGGAAGGCAACGAAGAGGATTTGAAAGCAAGGCAGAATTGCAGGAAACAGATTTCAGGAGGTAGATACGAATCGCCTTTAGAGCACAGGAAAAGGGGCAAAACCTCGACCATGATGCCCTTGGCCAAAAAGGGCGTATGCCTTTTTTCCTGAATATATTCAGGAAAAAAGGCATACGCCCTTTTTGGCCAACCAAGCAACCTGGAAAGGCAAATCAGCGCTACAAAGAAGTCTCGCTTCCCATCGGTCAAAAGGGCTATGCTGAATAAAGTGTCAAAACCAGAAATGCAGGACAGGCCATGGAGAAACGGGAGCCTTGCTACGCTGATGGGTGGGATGTAAATTGCCAACAGCCACTCTGGAGAAGTGTACGGTGTGTCCTGAAACATCGAAAAAACTCAGCTTAGAGAGCATAGGGCACTTCCACTCATGGGCGTAAAAATTGGGAAAACTAAAAATCAGCAAGACACAGGCACCCCAAAGTTTAGGGCTGCTCTGTTGACAAGAACCTCCACTTCGTTACACCTTAAATATACCAGGAAAGAGAAAAATGGATAAAGAAGTTGTGGTCCTTATGTACAATGGAATATCACTCAGCCATGAAATCAACGTCATAAGGCTAGTAGCAGCATGATGAGTGGATTTAGGTACGACGATTCTAAGTGAAATAAGTCACACAGAAAAAGACACTTATCATAAGATATCACTTATAGAGGGAATGTGAAAACCGCGACCCTTGAACTGAATTACAAAACAGAACAGAGGCACACGTTTAGAAAACACACTATGGCTGCTTAACGGGAAAGGTGAGGTGGGGTGATGCATAAAACAAGGGTTTCAAATTAGCTCAGATACCGTTTCATAAACCCAATATGTAATAGACACGACCTACTCCTTGCTCTGTGAACTGGACTCAACACCCCCTATTCACCGTCCAAGAATATATCTGACTAGTAAGAATCTTAAAAGCTATGTATTGATATCTCTCTGTAAGTGAGTCAAGTGGGTGTAAATCGGCATAAACACAGCAGTGAAAAGCAGCTAAACCCCTTTATAAAAATCAATCACTTTTAAAAACCCGTGAAACAAAGACAGAGAAAGAGAGAGAAATTCTTACTAAATTCGCTCAGGGGCTGTGACGCCACCTGGATTGACCATATCTAGACCCACAGCTGATTGAGACATAAGGGTGGACACTCTTGGGGCTGAGAGGTTTGGTGAGGTTGGGTGAGCAAACGCAGACCCTTTAAAGTACTACTGTGTGGGTCCCATCCCATGGGTCCCAAATCTCCAGGTTCAAGGGCATCTTCCCACTTCGAAAACATGCATGAGAAACCCAGAAGATGGTGCACCGTGTGATCGGAAAAGGTTTCTAAAACGCACCTCATTTCTCATCTCCTTGGGCTCGGGTTCGCCATTCCAGCCGCTTTACTAGCAATCTCCCTTCTTGGAGAATCAGCACCTTTAACCTCCTGTTCCGTACAGGTTGCAATTTGTCCTGAGGATGAACGGGAAGAGGGGGAACCAATGAGAGACTAGCTCTAGGTGTTGGGACAGGCACAGGTCACTCTATTTTCCCATCAGGAAGAAGAATTAACCACAGGCTCAGCCTGCCGCCCGTGACCAGTATAGGGCCTGAAGCAATCCTGCGCTTTTGCGGCCAGCTCCCAAGAAAGGGATTTGAAAAATGGAACTCAGGGGCTCTGCTATTCACAAACCTGCAGAGTTATAAATGATAACTCTCGTCCACAAATATATTGAGGGAAGGCAACGAAGAGGATTTGAAAGCAAGGCAGAATTGCAGGAAACAGATTTCAGGAGGTAGATACGAATCGCCTTTAAAGCACAGGAAAAGGGGCAAAACCTCGACCATGATGCCCTTGGCCAAAAAGGGCGTATGCCTTTTTTCCTGAATATATTCAGGAAAAAAGGCATACGCCCTTTTTGGCCAACCAAGCAACCTGGAAAGGCAAATCAGCGCTACAAAGAAGTCTCGCTTCCCATCGGTCAAAAGGGCTATGCTGAATAAAGTGTCAAAACCAGAAATGCAGGACAGGCCATGGAGAAACGGGAGCCTTGCTACGCTGATGGGTGGGATGTAAATTGCCAACAGCCACTCTGGAGAAGTGTACGGTGTGTCCTGAAACATCGAAAAAACTCAGCTTAGAGAGCATAGGGCACTTCCACTCATGGGCGTAAAAATTGGGAAAACTAAAAATCAGCAAGACACAGGCACCCCAAAGTTTAGGGCTGCTCTGTTGACAAGAACCTCCACTTCGTTACACCTTAAATATACCAGGAAAGAGAAAAATGGATAAAGAAGTTGTGGTCCTTATGTACAATGGAATATCACTCAGCCATGAAATCAACGTCATAAGGCTAGTAGCAGCATGATGAGTGGATTTAGGTACGACGATTCTAAGTGAAATAAGTCACACAGAAAAAGACACTTATCATAAGATATCACTTATAGAGGGAATGTGAAAACCGCGACCCTTGAACTGAATTACAAAACAGAACAGAGGCACACGTTTAGAAAACACACTATGGCTGCTTAACGGGAAAGGTGAGGTGGGGTGATGCATAAAACAAGGGTTTCAAATTAGCTCAGATACCGTTTCATAAACCCAATATGTAATAGACACGACCTACTCCTTGCTCTGTGAACTGGACTCAACACCCCCTATTCACCGTCCAAGAATATATCTGACTAGTAAGAATCTTAAAAGCTATGTATTGATATCTCTCTGTAAGTGAGTCAAGTGGGTGTAAATCGGCATAAACACAGCAGTGAAAAGCAGCTAAACCCCTTTATAAAAATCAATCACTTTTAAAAACCCGTGAAACAAAGACAGAGAAAGAGAGAGAAATTCTTACTAAATTCGCTCAGGGGCTGTGACGCCACCTGGATTGACCATATCTAGACCCACAGCTGATTGAGACATAAGGGTGGACACTCTTGGGGCTGAGAGGTTTGGTGAGGTTGGGTGAGCAAACGCAGACCCTTTAAAGTACTACTGCGTGGGTCCCATCCCATGGGTCCCAAATCTCCAGGTTCAAGGGCATCTTCCCACTTCGAAAACATGCATGAGAAACCCAGAAGATGGTGCACCGTGTGATCGGGAAAGGTTTCTAAAACGCACCTCATTTCTCATCTCCTTGGGCTCGGGTTCGCCATTCCAGCCGCTTTACTAGCAATCTCCCTTCTTGGAGAATCAGCACCTTTAACCTCCTGTTCCGTACAGGTTGCAATTTGTCCTGAGGATGAACGGGAAGAGGGGGAACCAATGAGAGACTAGCTCTAGGTGTTGGGACAGGCACAGGTCACTCTATTTTCCCATCAGGAAGAAAAATTAACCACAGACTCAGCCTGCCGCTCGGGACCAGAATAGGGCCTGAAGAAATCCTGCGCTTTTGCGGCCAGCTCCCAAGAAAGCGAGTTGAAAAATGGAGCTCAGGGGCACTGCAATTCATAAACCTGCAGAGTTATAAATGATAACTCTCGTCCACAAATATATTGAGGGAAGGCAACGAAGAGGATTTGAAAGCAAGGCAGAATTGCAGGAAACAGATTTCAGGAGGTAGATACGAATCGCCTTTAAAGCACAGGAAAAGGGGCAAAACCTCGACCATGATGCCCTTGGCCAAAAAGGGCGTATGCCTTTTTTCCTGAATATATTCAGGAAAAAAGGCATACGCCCTTTTTGGCCAACCAAGCAACCTGGAAAGGCAAATCAGCGCTACAAAGAAGTCTCGCTTCCCATCGGTCAAAAGGGCTATGCTGAATAAAGTGTCAAAACCAGAAATGCAGGACAGGCCATGGAGAAACGGGAGCCTTGCTACGCTGATGGGTGGGATGTAAATTGCCAACAGCCACTCTGGAGAAGTGTACGGTGTGTCCTGAAACATCGAAAAAACTCAGCTTAGAGAGCATAGGGCACTTCCACTCATGGGCGTAAAAATTGGGAAAACTAAAAATCAGCAAGACACAGGCACCCCAAAGTTTAGGGCTGCTCTGTTGACAAGAACCTCCACTTCGTTACACCTTAAATATACCAGGAAAGAGAAAAATGGATAAAGAAGTTGTGGTCCTTATGTACAATGGAATATCACTCAGCCATGAAATCAACGTCATAAGGCTAGTAGCAGCATGATGAGTGGATTTAGGTACGACGATTCTAAGTGAAATAAGTCACACAGAAAAAGACACTTATCATAAGATATCACTTATAGAGGGAATGTGAAAACCGCGACCCTTGAACTGAATTACAAAACAGAACAGAGGCACACGTTTAGAAAACACACTATGGCTGCTTAACGGGAAAGGTGAGGTGGGGTGATGCATAAAACAAGGGTTTCAAATTAGCTCAGATACCGTTTCATAAACCCAATATGTAATAGACACGACCTACTCCTTGCTCTGTGAACTGGACTCAACACCCCCTATTCACCGTCCAAGAATATATCTGACTAGTAAGAATCTTAAAAGCTATGTATTGATATCTCTCTGTAAGTGAGTCAAGTGGGTGTAAATCGGCATAAACACAGCAGTGAAAAGCAGCTAAACCCCTTTATAAAAATCAATCACTTTTAAAAACCCGTGAAACAAAGACAGAGAAAGAGAGAGAAATTCTTACTAAATTCGCTCAGGGGCTGTGACGCCACCTGGATTGACCATATCTAGACCCACAGCTGATTGAGACATAAGGGTGGACACTCTTGGGGCTGAGAGGTTTGGTGAGGTTGGGTGAGCAAACGCAGACCCTTTAAAGTAATACTGCGTGGTTCCCATCCCATGGGTCCCAAATCTCCAGGTTCAAGGGCATCTTCCCACTTCGAAAACATGCATGAGAAACCCAGAAGATGGTGCACCGTGTGATCGGAAAAGGTTTCTAAAACGCACCTCATTTCTCATCTCCTTGGGCTCGGGTTCGCCATTCCAGCCGCTTTACTAGCAATCTCCCTTCTTGGAGAATCAGCACCTTTAACCTCCTGTTCCGTACAGGTTGCAATTTGTCCTGAGGATGAACGGGAAGAGGGGGAACCAATGAGAGACTAGCTCTAGGTGTTGGGACAGGCACAGGTCACTCTATTTTCCCATCAGGAAGAAGAATTAACCACAGGCTCAGCCTGCCGCCCGTGACCAGTATAGGGCCTGAAGCAATCCTGCGCTTTTGCGGCCAGCTCCCAAGAAAGGGATTTGAAAAATGGAGCTCAGGGGCTCTGCTATTCACAAACCTGCAGAGTTATAAATGATAACTCTCGTCCACAAATATATTGAGGGAAGGCAACGAAGAGGATTTGAAAGCAAGGCAGAATTGCAGGAAACAGATTTCAGGAGGTAGATACGAATCGCCTTTAAAGCACAGGAAAAGGGGCAAAACCTCGACCATGATGCCCTTGGCCAAAAAGGGCGTATGCCTTTTTTCCTGAATATATTCAGGAAAAAAGGCATACGCCCTTTTTGGCCAACCAAGCAACCTGGAAAGGCAAATCAGCGCTACAAAGAAGTCTCGCTTCCCATCGGTCAAAAGGGCTATGCTGAATAAAGTGTCAAAACCAGAAATGCAGGACAGGCCATGGAGAAACGGGAGCCTTGCTACGCTGATGGGTGGGATGTAAATTGCCAACAGCCACTCTGGAGAAGTGTACGGTGTGTCCTGAAACATCGAAAAAACTCAGCTTAGAGAGCATAGGGCACTTCCACTCATGGGCGTAAAAATTGGGAAAACTAAAAATCAGCAAGACACAGGCACCCCAAAGTTTAGGGCTGCTCTGTTGACAAGAACCTCCACTTCGTTACACCTTAAATATACCAGGAAAGAGAAAAATGGATAAAGAAGTTGTGGTCCTTATGTACAATGGAATATCACTCAGCCATGAAATCAACGTCATAAGGCTAGTAGCAGCATGATGAGTGGATTTAGGTACGACGATTCTAAGTGAAATAAGTCACACAGAAAAAGACACTTATCATAAGATATCACTTATAGAGGGAATGTGAAAACTGCGACCCTTGAACTGAATTACAAAACAGAACAGAGGCACACGTTTAGAAAACACACTATGGCTGCTTAACGGGAAAGGTGAGGTGGGGTGATGCATAAAACAAGGGTTTCAAATTAGCTCAGATACCGTTTCATAAACCCAATATGTAATAGACACGACCTACTCCTTGCTCTGTGAACTGGACTCAACACCCCCTATTCACCGTCCAAGAATATATCTGACTAGTAAGAATCTTAAAAGCTATGTATTGATATCTCTCTGTAAGTGAGTCAAGTGGGTGTAAATCGGCATAAACACAGCAGTGAAAAGCAGCTAAACCCCTTTATAAAAATCAATCACTTTTAAAAACCCGTGAAACAAAGACAGAGAAAGAGAGAGAAATTCTTACTAAATTCGCTCAGGGGCTGTGACGCCACCTGGATTGACCATATCTAGACCCACAGCTGATTGAGACATAAGGGTGGACACTCTTGGGGCTGAGAGGTTTGGTGAGGTTGGGTGAGCAAACGCAGACCCTTTAAAGTACTACTGCGTGGGTCCCATCCCATGGGTCCCAAATCTCCAGGTTCAAGGGCATCTTCCCACTTCGAAAACATGCATGAGAAACCCAGAAGATGGTGCACCGTGTGATCGGGAAAGGTTTCTAAAACGCACCTCATTTCTCATCTCCTTGGGCTCGGGTTCGCCATTCCAGCCGCTTTACTAGCAATCTCCCTTCTTGGAGAATCAGCACCTTTAACCTCCTGTTCCGTACAGGTTGCAATTTGTCCTGAGGATGAACGGGAAGAGGGGGAACCAATGAGAGACTAGCTCTAGGTGTTGGGACAGGCACAGGTCACTCTATTTTCCCATCAGGAAGAAAAATTAACCACAGACTCAGCCTGCCGCTCGGGACCAGAATAGGGCCTGAAGAAATCCTGCGCTTTTGCGGCCAGCTCCCAAGAAAGCGAGTTGAAAAATGGAGCTCAGGGGCACTGCAATTCATAAACCTGCAGAGTTATAAATGATAACTCTCGTCAACAAATATATTGAGGGAAGGCAACGAAGAGGATTTGAAAGCAAGGCAGAATTGCAGGAAACAGATTTCAGGAGGTAGATTCGAATCGCCTTTAAAGCACGGGAAAAGCGGCAAAACCTCGACAATGATGCCCTTGGCCAAAAAGGGCGTATGCGTTTTTCCTGAATATATTCAGGAAAAAACGCATACGCCCTTTTTGGCCAACCAAGCAACCTGGAAAGGCAAATCAGCGCTACAAAGAAGTCTCGCTTCCCATCGGTCAAAAGGGCCATGCTGTATAAAGTGTCAAAACCAGAAATGCAGGACAGGCCATGGAGAAACGGGAGCCTTGCTACGCTGATGGGCGGGATGTAAAATGCCAACGGCCACTCTGGAGAAGTGTACGGTGTGTCCTGAAACATCTAAAAAACTCAGCTTAGACAACATAGGGCACTTCCCCTCATGGGCGTATAAATTGGGAAAACTAAAAATCAGCAAGACACAGGCACCCCAAAGTTTAGGGCTGATCTGTTGACAAGAACCTCCACTTCGTTACACCTTAAATATCCCAGGAAAGAGAAAAATGGATAAAGAAGTTGTGGTCCTTATGTACAACGGAATATCACTCAGCCATGAAATCAACGTCATAAGGCTAGTAGCAGCATGATGAGTGGATTTAGGTACGACGATTCTAAGTGAAATAAGTCACACAGAAAAAGACACTTATCATAAGATATCACTTATAGAGGGAATGTAAAAACCGCTACCCTTGAACTGAATTACAAAACAGAACAGAGTCACGTTTAGAAAACACACTATGGCTGCTTAACGGGAAAGGTGAGGTGGGGTGATGCATAAAACAAGGGTTTCAAATTAGCTCAGATACCGTTCCATAAACCCAATATGTAATAGACACGACCTACTCCTTGCTCAGTGAACTGGACTCAACACCCCCTATTCACCGCCCAAGAATATATCTGACTAGTAAGAATCTTAAAACATATGTATTGATATCTCTCTGTAAGTAAGTCAAGTGGGTGTAAAGCGGCATAAACAGCAGTGAAAAGCAGCTAAACCCCTTTATAAAAATCAATCACTTTTAAAAACCTGTGAAACAAAGACAGTGAAAGAGAGAGAAATTTTTACTAAATTCGTTCAGGGGCTGTGATGCCTCCTGGATTGACATATCTAGACCCACAGCTGATTGAGACATAAGGGTGGACACTCTTGGGGCTGAGAGGTTTGGTGAGGTTGGGTGAGCAAACGCAGACCCTTTAAAGTAATACTGCGTGGTACCCATCCCATGGGTCCCAAATCTCCAGGTTCAAGGGCATCTTCCTTCATCGAAAACATGCATTAGAAACCCAGAAGATGGTACACCGTGTGATCGGGAAAGGTTTCTAAAACGCACCTCATTTCTCATCTCCTTGGGCTCGGGTTCGCCATTCCAGCCGCTTTACTAGCAATCTCCCTCCTTGGAGGATCAGCACCTTTAACCTCCTGTTCCGTACAGGTTGCAATTTGTCCTGAGGATGAACGGGAAGAGGGGGAACCAATGAGAGACTAGCTCTAGGTGTTGGGACAGGCACAGGTCACTCTATTTTCCCATCAGGAAGAAGAATTAACCACAGGCTCAGCCTGCCGCCCGGGACCAGTATAGGGCCTGAAGCAATCCTGCGCTTTTGCGGCCAGCTCCCAAGAAAGGGATTTGAAAAATGGAGCTCAGGGGCTCTGCAATTCACAAACCTGCAGAGTTATAAATGATAACTCTCGTCCACAAATATATTGAGGGAAGGCAACGAAAAGGATTTGAAAGCAAGGCAGAATTGCAGGAAACAGATTTCAGGAGGTAGATACGAATCGCCTTTAGAGCACAGGAAAAGGGGCAAAACCTCGACCATGATGCCCTTGGCCAAAAAGGGCGTATGCCTTTTTTCCTGAATATATTCAGGAAAAAAGGCATACGCCCTTTTTGGCCAACCAAGCAACCTGGAAAGGCAAATCAGCGCTACAAAGAAGTCTCGCTTCCCATCGGTCAAAAGGGCTATGCTGAATAAAGTGTCAAAACCAGAAATGCAGGACAGGCCATGGAGAAACGGGAGCCTTGCTACGCTGATGGGTGGGATGTAAATTGCCAACAGCCACTCTGGAGAAGTGTACGGTGTGTCCTGAAACATCGAAAAAACTCAGCTTAGAGAGCATAGGGCACTTCCACTCATGGGCGTAAAAATTGGGAAAACTAAAAATCAGCAAGACACAGGCACCCCAAAGTTTAGGGCTGCTCTGTTGACAAGAACCTCCACTTCGTTACACCTTAAATATACCAGGAAAGAGAAAAATGGATAAAGAAGTTGTGGTCCTTATGTACAATGGAATATCACTCAGCCATGAAATCAACGTCATAAGGCTAGTAGCAGCATGATGAGTGGATTTAGGTACGACGATTCTAAGTGAAATAAGTCACACAGAAAAAGACACTTATCATAAGATATCACTTATAGAGGGAATGTGAAAACCGCGACCCTTGAACTGAATTACAAAACAGAACAGAGGCACACGTTTAGAAAACACACTATGGCTGCTTAACGGGAAAGGTGAGGTGGGGTGATGCATAAAACAAGGGTTTCAAATTAGCTCAGATACCGTTTCATAAACCCAATATGTAATAGACACGACCTACTCCTTGCTCTGTGAACTGGACTCAACACCCCCTATTCACCGTCCAAGAATATATCTGACTAGTAAGAATCTTAAAAGCTATGTATTGATATCTCTCTGTAAGTGAGTCAAGTGGGTGTAAATCGGCATAAACACAGCAGTGAAAAGCAGCTAAACCCCTTTATAAAAATCAATCACTTTTAAAAACCCGTGAAACAAAGACAGAGAAAGAGAGAGAAATTCTTACTAAATTCGCTCAGGGGCTGTGACGCCACCTGGATTGACCATATCTAGACCCACAGCTGATTGAGACATAAGGGTGGACACTCTTGGGGCTGAGAGGTTTGGTGAGGTTGGGTGAGCAAACGCAGACCCTTTAAAGTACTACTGCGTGGGTCCCATCCCATGGGTCCCAAATCTCCAGGTTCAAGGGCATCTTCCCACTTCGAAAACATGCATGAGAAACCCAGAAGATGGTGCACCGTGTGATCGGGAAAGGTTTCTAAAACGCACCTCATTTCTCATCTCCTTGGGCTCGGGTTCGCCATTCCAGCCGCTTTACTAGCAATCTCCCTTCTTGGAGAATCAGCACCTTTAACCTCCTGTTCCGTACAGGTTGCAATTTGTCCTGAGGATGAACGGGAAGAGGGGGAACCAATGAGAGACTAGCTCTAGGTGTTGGGACAGGCACAGGTCACTCTATTTTCCCATCAGGAAGAAGAATTAACCACAGGCTCAGCCTGCCGCCCGGGACCAGTATAGGGCCTGAAGCAATCCTGCGCTTTTGCGGCCAGCTCCCAAGAAAGGGATTTGAAAAATGGAGCTCAGGGGCTCTGCAATTCACAAACCTGCAGAGTTATAAATGATAACTCTCGTCCACAAATATATTGAGGGAAGGCAACGAAAAGGATTTGAAAGCAAGGCAGAATTGCAGGAAACAGATTTCAGGAGGTAGATACGAATCGCCTTTAGAGCACAGGAAAAGGGGCAAAACCTCGACCATGATGCCCTTGGCCAAAAAGGGCGTATGCCTTTTTTCCTGAATATATTCAGGAAAAAAGGCATACGCCCTTTTTGGCCAACCAAGCAACCTGGAAAGGCAAATCAGCGCTACAAAGAAGTCTCGCTTCCCATCGGTCAAAAGGGCTATGCTGAATAAAGTGTCAAAACCAGAAATGCAGGACAGGCCATGGAGAAACGGGAGCCTTGCTACGCTGATGGGTGGGATGTAAATTGCCAACAGCCACTCTGGAGAAGTGTACGGTGTGTCCTGAAACATCGAAAAAACTCAGCTTAGAGAGCATAGGGCACTTCCACTCATGGGCGTAAAAATTGGGAAAACTAAAAATCAGCAAGACACAGGCACCCCAAAGTTTAGGGCTGCTCTGTTGACAAGAACCTCCACTTCGTTACACCTTAAATATACCAGGAAAGAGAAAAATGGATAAAGAAGTTGTGGTCCTTATGTACAATGGAATATCACTCAGCCATGAAATCAACGTCATAAGGCTAGTAGCAGCATGATGAGTGGATTTAGGTACGACGATTCTAAGTGAAATAAGTCACACAGAAAAAGACACTTATCATAAGATATCACTTATAGAGGGAATGTGAAAACCGCGACCCTTGAACTGAATTACAAAACAGAACAGAGGCACACGTTTAGAAAACACACTATGGCTGCTTAACGGGAAAGGTGAGGTGGGGTGATGCATAAAACAAGGGTTTCAAATTAGCTCAGATACCGTTTCATAAACCCAATATGTAATAGACACGACCTACTCCTTGCTCTGTGAACTGGACTCAACACCCCCTATTCACCGTCCAAGAATATATCTGACTAGTAAGAATCTTAAAAGCTATGTATTGATATCTCTCTGTAAGTGAGTCAAGTGGGTGTAAATCGGCATAAACACAGCAGTGAAAAGCAGCTAAACCCCTTTATAAAAATCAATCACTTTTAAAAACCCGTGAAACAAAGACAGAGAAAGAGAGAGAAATTCTTACTAAATTCGCTCAGGGGCTGTGACGCCACCTGGATTGACCATATCTAGACCCACAGCTGATTGAGACATAAGGGTGGACACTCTTGGGGCTGAGAGGTTTGGTGAGGTTGGGTGAGCAAACGCAGACCCTTTAAAGTACTACTGCGTGGGTCCCATCCCATGGGTCCCAAATCTCCAGGTTCAAGGGCATCTTCCCACTTCGAAAACATGCATGAGAAACCCAGAAGATGGTGCACCGTGTGATCGGGAAAGGTTTCTAAAACGCACCTCATTTCTCATCTCCTTGGGCTCGGGTTCGCCATTCCAGCCGCTTTACTAGCAATCTCCCTTCTTGGAGAATCAGCACCTTTAACCTCCTGTTCCGTACAGGTTGCAATTTGTCCTGAGGATGAACGGGAAGAGGGGGAACCAATGAGAGACTAGCTCTAGGTGTTGGGACAGGCACAGGTCACTCTATTTTCCCATCAGGAAGAAAAATTAACCACAGACTCAGCCTGCCGCTCGGGACCAGAATAGGGCCTGAAGAAATCCTGCGCTTTTGCGGCCAGCTCCCAAGAAAGCGAGTTGAAAAATGGAGCTCAGGGGCACTGCAATTCATAAACCTGCAGAGTTATAAATGATAACTCTCGTCCACAAATATATTGAGGGAAGGCAACGAAGAGGATTTGAAAGCAAGGCAGAATTGCAGGAAACAGATTTCAGGAGGTAGATTCGAATCGCCTTTAAAGCACGGGGAAAGCGGCAAAACCTCGACAATGATGCCCTTGGCCAAAAAGGGCGTATGCGTTTTTCCTGAATATATTCAGGAAAAAACGCATACGCCCTTTTTGGCCAACCAAGCAACCTGGAAAGGCAAATCAGCCCTACAAAGAAGTCTCGCTTCCCATCGGTCAAAAGGGCCATGCTGTATAAAGTGTCAAAACCAGAAATGCAGGACAGGCCATGGAGAAACGGGAGCCTTGCTACGCTGATGGGCGGGATGTAAATTGCCAACAGCCACTCTGGAGAAGTGTACGGTGTGTCTTGAAACATCGAAAAAACTCAGCTTACAGAGCATAGGGCACTTCCCCTCATGGGCGTATAAATTGGGAAAACTAAAAATCAGCAAGACACAGGCACCCCAAAGTTTAGGGCTGATCTGTTGACAAGAACCTCCACTTCGTTACACCTTAAATATCCCAGGAAAGAGAAAAATGGATAAAGAAGTTGTGGTCCTTATGTACAACGGAATATCACTCAGCCATGAAATCAACTGCATAAGGCTAGTAGCAGCATGATGAGTGGATTTAGGTACGACGATTCTAAGTGAAATAAGTCACACAGAAAAAGACACTTATCATAAGATATCACTTATAGAGGGAATGTAAAAACCGCTACCCTTGAACTGAATTACAAAACAGAACAGAGTCACGTTTAGAAAACACACTATGGCTGCTTAACGGGAAAGGTGAGGTGGGGTGATGCATAAAACAAGGGTTTCAAATTAGCTCAGATACCGTTCCATAAACCCAATATGTAATAGACACGACCTACTCCTTGCTCAGTGAACTGGACTCAACACCCCCTATTCACCGCCCAAGAATATATCTGACTAGTAAGAATCTTAAAACATATGTATTGATATCTCTCTGTAAGTAAGTCAAGTGGGTGTAAAGCGGCATAAACAGCAGTGAAAAGCAGCTAAACCCCTTTATAAAAATCAATCACTTTTAAAAACCTGTGAAACAAAGACAGTGAAAGAGAGAGAAATTTTTACTAAATTCGTTCAGGGGCTGTGATGCCTCCTGGATTGACATATCTAGACCCACAGCTGATTGAGACATAAGGGTGGACACTCTTGGGGCTGAGAGGTTTGGTGAGGTTGGGTGAGCAAACGCAGACCCTTTAAAGTAATACTGCGTGGTACCCATCCCATGGGTCCCAAATCTCCAGGTTCAAGGGCATCTTCCTTCATCGAAAACATGCATTAGAAACCCAGAAGATGGTACACCGTGTGATCGGGAAAGGTTTCTAAAACGCACCTCATTTCTCATCTCCTTGTGCTCGGGTTCTCCATTCCAGCCGCTTTACTAGCAATCTCCCTCCTTGGAGGATCAGCACCTTTAACCTCCTGTTCCGTACAGGTTGCAATTTGTCCTGAGGATGAACGGGAAGAGGGGGAACCAATGAGAGACTAGCTCTAGGTGTTGGGACAGGCACAGGTCACTCTATTTTCCCATCAGGAAGAAGAATTAACCACAGGCTCAGCCTGCCGCCCGTGACCAGTATAGGGCCTGAAGCAATCCTGCGCTTTTGCGGCCAGCTCCCAAGAAAGGGATTTGAAAAATGGAGCTCAGGGGCTCTGCAATTCACAAACCTGCAGAGTTATAAATGATAACTCTCGTCCACAAATATATTGAGGGAAGGCAACGAAGAGGATTTGAAAGCAAGGCAGAATTGCAGGAAACAGATTTCAGGAGGTAGATACGAATCGCCTTTAAAGCACAGGAAAAGGGGCAAAACCTCGACCATGATGCCCTTGGCCAAAAAGGGCGTATGCCTTTTTTCCTGAATATATTCAGGAAAAAAGGCATACGCCCTTTTTGGCCAACCAAGCAACCTGGAAAGGCAAATCAGCGCTACAAAGAAGTCTCGCTTCCCATCGGTCAAAAGGGCTATGCTGAATAAAGTGTCAAAACCAGAAATGCAGGACAGGCCATGGAGAAACGGGAGCCTTGCTACGCTGATGGGTGGGATGTAAATTGCCAACAGCCACTCTGGAGAAGTGTACGGTGTGTCCTGAAACATCGAAAAAACTCAGCTTAGAGAGCATAGGGCACTTCCACTCATGGGCGTAAAAATTGGGAAAACTAAAAATCAGCAAGACACAGGCACCCCAAAGTTTAGGGCTGCTCTGTTGACAAGAACCTCCACTTCGTTACACCTTAAATATACCAGGAAAGAGAAAAATGGATAAAGAAGTTGTGGTCCTTATGTACAATGGAATATCACTCAGCCATGAAATCAACGTCATAAGGCTAGTAGCAGCATGATGAGTGGATTTAGGTACGACGATTCTAAGTGAAATAAGTCACACAGAAAAAGACACTTATCATAAGATATCACTTATAGAGGGAATGTGAAAACCGCGACCCTTGAACTGAATTACAAAACAGAACAGAGGCACACGTTTAGAAAACACACTATGGCTGCTTAACGGGAAAGGTGAGGTGGGGTGATGCATAAAACAAGGGTTTCAAATTAGCTCAGATACCGTTTCATAAACCCAATATGTAATAGACACGACCTACTCCTTGCTCTGTGAACTGGACTCAACACCCCCTATTCACCGTCCAAGAATATATCTGACTAGTAAGAATTTTAAAAGCTATGTATTGATATCTCTCTGTAAGTGAGTCAAGTGGGTGTAAATCGGCATAAACACAGCAGTGAAAAGCAGCTAAACCCCTTTATAAAAATCAATCACTTTTAAAAACCCGTGAAACAAAGACAGAGAAAGAGAGAGAAATTCTTACTAAATTCGCTCAGGGGCTGTGACGCCACCTGGATTGACCATATCTAGACCCACAGCTGATTGAGACATAAGGGTGGACACTCTTGGGGCTGAGAGGTTTGGTGAGGTTGGGTGAGCAAACGCAGACCCTTTAAAGTACTACTGCGTGGGTCCCATCCCATGGGTCCCAAATCTCCAGGTTCAAGGGCATCTTCCCACTTCGAAAACATGCATGAGAAACCCAGAAGATGGTGCACCGTGTGATCGGGAAAGGTTTCTAAAACGCAGCTCATTTCTCATCTCCTTGGGCTCGGGTTCGCCATTCCAGCCGCTTTACTAGCAATCTCCCTTCTTGGAGAATCAGCACCTTTAACCTCCTGTTCCGTATAGGTTGCAATTTATCCTGAGGATGAACGGGAAGAGGGGGAACCAATGAGAGACTAGCTCTAGGTGTTGGGACAGGCACAGGTCACTCTATTTTCCCATCAGGAAGAAAAATTAACCACAGACTCAGCCTGCCGCTCGGGACCAGAATAGGGCCTGAAGAAATCCTGCGCTTTTGCGGCCAGCTCCCAAGAAAGCGAGTTGAAAAATGGAGCTCAGGGGCACTGCAATTCATAAACCTGCAGAGTTATAAATGATAACTCTCGTCCACAAATATATTGAGGGAAGGCAACGAAGAGGATTTGAAAGCAAGGCAGAATTGCAGGAAACAGATTTCAGGAGGTAGATTCGAATCGCCTTTAAAGCACGGGAAAAGCGGCAAAACCTCGACAATGATGCCCTTGGCCAAAAAGGGCGTATGCGTTTTTCCTGAATATATTCAGGAAAAAACGCATACGCCCTTTTTGGCCAACCAAGCAACCTGGAAAGGCAAATCAGCCCTACAAAGAAGTCTCGCTTCCCATCGGTCAAAAGGGCCATGCTGTATAAAGTGTCAAAACCAGAAATGCAGGACAGGCCATGGAGAAACGGGAGCCTTGCTACGCTGATGGGCGGGATGTAAAATGCCAACGGCCACTCTGGAGAAGTGTACGGTGTGTCCTGAAACATCTAAAAAACTCAGCTTAGACAACATAGGGCACTTCCCCTCATGGGCGTATAAATTGGGAAAACTAAAAATCAGCAAGACACAGGCACCCCAAAGTTTAGGGCTGATCTGTTGACAAGAACCTCCACTTCGTTACACCTTAAATATCCCAGGAAAGAGAAAAATGGATAAAGAAGTTGTGGTCCTTATGTACAACGGAATATCACTCAGCCATGAAATCAACTGCATAAGGCTAGTAGCAGCATGATGAGTGGATTTAGGTACGACGATTCTAAGTGAAATAAGTCACACAGAAAAAGACACTTATCATAAGATATCACTTATAGAGGGAATGTAAAAACCGCTACCCTTGAACTGAATTACAAAACAGAACAGAGTCACGTTTAGAAAACACACTATGGCTGCTTAACGGGAAAGGTGAGGTGGGGTGATGCATAAAACAAGGGTTTCAAATTAGCTCAGATACCGTTCCATAAACCCAATATGTAATAGACACGACCTACTCCTTGCTCAGTGAACTGGACTCAACACCCCCTATTCACCGCCCAAGAATATATCTGACTAGTAAGAATCTTAAAACATATGTATTGATATCTCTCTGTAAGTAAGTCAAGTGGGTGTAAAGCGGCATAAACAGCAGTGAAAAGCAGCTAAATCCCTTTATAAAAATAAATCACTTTTAAAAACCTGTGAAACAAAGACAGTGAAAGAGAAAGAAATTCTTACTAAATTCGTTCATGGGCTGTGATGCCTCCTGGATTGACATATCTAGACCCACAGCTGATTGAGACATAAGGGTGGACACTCTTGGGGCTGAGAGGTTTGGTGAGGTTGGGTGAGCAAACGCAGACCCTTTAAAGTAATACTGCGTGGTACCCATCCCATGGGTCCCAAATCTCCAGGTTCAAGGGCATCTTCCTTCATCGAAAACATGCATTAGAAACCCAGAAGATGGTACACCGTGTGATCGGGAAAGGTTTCTAAAACGCACCTCATTTCTCATCTCCTTGTGCTCGGGTTCTCCATTCCAGCCGCTTTACTAGCAATCTCCCTCCTTGGAGGATCAGCACCTTTAACCTCCTGTTCCGTACAGGTTGCAATTTGTCCTGAGGATGAACGGGAAGAGGGGGAACCAATGAGACACTAGCTCTAGGTGTTGGGACAGGCACAGGTCACTCTATTTTCCCATCAGGAAGAAGAATTAACCACAGGCTCAGCCTGCCGCTCGGCACCAGAATAGAGCCTGAAGCAATCCTGCGCTTTTGCGGCCAGCTCCCAAGAAAGCGAGTTGAAAAATGGAGCTCAGGGGCACTGCAATTCACAAACCTGCAGAGTTATAAATGATAACTCTCGTCCACAAATATATTGAGGGAAGGCAACGAAGAGGATTTGAAAGCAAGGCAGAATTGTAGGAAACAGATTTCAGGAGGTAGATTCGAATCGCCTTTAAAGCACAGGAAAAGCGGCAAAACCTCGACCATGATGCCCTTGGCCAAAAAGGGCGTATGAGTTTTTTCCTGAATATATTCAGGAAAAAACGCATACGCCCTTTTTGGCCAACCAAGCAACCTGGAAAGGCAAATCAGCGCTACAAAGAAGTCTCGCTTCCCATCGGTCAAAAGGGCCATGCTGAATAAAGTGTCAAAACCAGAAATGCAGGACAGGCCATGGAGAAACGGGAGCCTTGCTACGCTGATGGGCGGGATGTAAATTGCCAACAGCCACTCTGGAGAAGTGTACGGTGTGTCCTGAAACATCGAAAAAACTCAGCTTAGAGAGCATAGGGCACTTCCCCTCATGGGCGTATAAATTGGGAAAACTAAAAATCAGCAAGACACAGGCATCCCAAAGTTTAGGGCTGCTCTGTTGACAAGAACCTCCACTTCGTTACACCTTAAATATACCAGGAAAGAGAAAAATGGATAAAGAAGTTGTGGTCCTTATGTACAATGGAATATCACTCAGCCATGAAATCAACGTCATAAGGCTAGTAGCAGCATGATGAGTGGATTTAGGTACGACGATTCTAAGTGAAATAAGTCACACAGAAAAAGACACTTATCATAAGATATCACTTATAGAGGGAATGTGAAAACCGCGACCCTTGAACTGAATTACAAAACAGAACAGAGGCACACGTTTAGAAAACACACTATGGCTGCTTAACGGGAAAGGTGAGGTGGGGTGATGCATAAAACAAGGGTTTCAAATTAGCTCAGAGACCGTTCCATAAACCCAATATGTAATAGACACGACCTACTCCTTGCTCTGTGAACTGGACTCAACACCCTCTATTCACAGCCGAAGAATACATCTGACTAGTAAGAATCTTAAAAGCTATGCATTGATATCTCTCTGTAAGTGAGTCAAGTGGGTGTAAATCGGCATAAACACAGCAGTGAAAAGCAGCTAAACCCCTTTATAAAAATCAATCACTTTTAAAAACCCGTGAAACAAAGACAGAGAAAGAGAGAGAAATTCTTAATAAATTTGCTCAGGGGCTGTGACGCCACCTGGATTGACCATATCTAGACCCACAGCTGATTGAGACATAAGGGTGGACACTCTTGGGGCTGAGAGGTTTGGTGAGGTTGGGTGAGCAAACACAGACCCTTTAAAGTAATACTGCGTGGGTCCCATCCCATGGGTCCCAAATCTCCAGGTTCAAGGGCATCTTCCCACTTCGAAAACATGCATGAGAAACCCAGAAGATGGTGCACCGTGTGATCGGAAAAGGTTTCTAAAACGCACCTCATTTCTCATCTCCTTGTGCTCGGGTTCTCCATTCCAGCCGCTTTACTAGCAATCTCCCTCCTTGGAGAATCAGCACCTTTAACCTCCTGTTCCGTACAGGTTGCAATTTGTCCTGAGGATGAACGGGAAGAGGGGGAACCAATGAGACACTAGCTCTAGGTGTTGGGACAGGCACAGGTCACTCTATTTTCCCATCAGGAAGAAGAATTAACCACAGGCTCAGCCTTCCGCTCGGGACCAGAATAGAGCCTGAAGCAATCCTGCGCTTTTGCGGCCAGCTCCCAAGAAAGCGAGTTGAAAAATGGAGCTCAGGGGCACTGCAATTCACAAACCTGCAGAGTTATAAATGATAACTCTCGTCCACAAATATATTGAGGGAAGGCAACGAAGAGGATTTGAAAGCAAGGCAGAATTGCAGGAAACAGATTTCAGGAGGTAGATTCGAATCACCTTTAAAGCACAGGAAAAGCGGCAAAACCTCGACCATGATGCCCTTGGCCAAAAAGGGCGTATGCGTTTTTTCCTGAATATATTCAGGAAAAAACGCATACGCCCTTTTTGGCCAACCAAGCAACCTGGAAAGGCAAATCAGCGCTATAAAGAAGTCTCGCTTCCCATCGGTCAAAAGGGCCATGCTGAATAAAGTGTCAAAACCAGAAATGCAGGACAGGCCATGGAGAAACGGGAGCCTTGCTACGCTGATGGGCGGGATGTAAATTGCCAACAGCCACTCTGGAGAAGTGTACGGTGTGTCCTGAAACATCGAAAAAACTCAGCTTACAGAGCATAGGGCACTTCCCCTCATGGGCGTATAAATTGGGAAAACTAAAAATCAGCAAGACACAGGCACCCCAAAGTTTAGGGCTGCTCTGTTGACAAGAACCTCCACTTCGTTACACCTTAAATATACCAGGAAAGAGAAAAATGGATAAAGAAGTTGTGGTCCTTATATACAATGGAATATCACTCAGCCATGAAATCAACGTCATAAGGCTAGTAGCAGCATGATGAGTGGATTTAGGTACGACGATTCTAAGTGAAATAAGTCACACAGAAAAAGACACTTATCATAAGATATCACTTATAGAGGGAATGTGAAAACCGCGACCCTTGAACTGAATTACAAAACAGAACAGAGGCACACGTTTAGAAAACACACTATGGCTGCTTAACGGGAAAGGTGAGGTGGGGTGATGCATAAAACAAGGGTTTCAAATTAGCTCAGATACCGTTCCATAAACCCAATATGTAATAGACACGACCTACTCCTTGCTCTGTGAACTGGACTCAACACCCCCTATTCACCGCCCAAGAATATATCTGACTAGTAAGAATCTTAAAAGCTATGTATTGATATCTCTCTGTAAGTGAGTCAAGTGGGTGTAAATCGGCATAAACACAGCAGTGAAAAGCAGCTAAACCCCTTTATAAAAATCAATCACTTTTAAAAACCCGTGAAACAAAGACAGAGAAAGAGAGAGAAATTCTTAATAAATTCGCTCAGGGGCTGTGACGCCACCTGGATTGACCATATCTAGACGCACAGCTGATTGAGACATAAGGGTGGACACTCTTGGGGCTGAGAGGTTTGGTGAGGTTGGGTGAGCAAACACAGACCCTTTAAAGTAATACTGCGTGGGTCCCATCCCATGGGTCCCAAATCTCCAGGTTCAAGGGCATCTTCCCACTTCGAAAACATGCATGAGAAACCCAGAAGATGGTGCACCGTGTGATCGGAAAAGGTTTCTAAAACGCACCTCATTTCTCATCTCCTTGTGCTCGGGTTCTCCATTCCAGCCGCTTTACTAGCAATCTCCCTCCTTGGAGAATCAGCACCTTTAACCTCCTGTTCCGTACAGGTTGCAATTTGTCCTGAGGATGAACGGGAAGAGGGGGAACCAATGAGACACTAGCTCTAGGTGTTGGGACAGGCACAGGTCACTCTATTTTCCCATCAGGAAGAAGAATTAACCACAGGCTCAGCCTGCCGCTCGGCACCAGAATAGAGCCTGAAGCAATCCTGCGCTTTTGCGGCCAGCTCCCAAGAAAGCGAGTTGAAAAATGGAGCTCAGGGGCACTGCAATTCACAAACCTGCAGAGTTATAAATGATAACTCTCGTCCACAAATATATTGAGGGAAGGCAACGAAGAGGATTTGAAAGCAAGGCAGAATTGTAGGAAACAGATTTCAGGAGGTAGATTCGAATCGCCTTTAAAGCACAGGAAAAGCGGCAAAACCTCGACCATGATGCCCTTGGCCAAAAAGGGCGTATGAGTTTTTTCCTGAATATATTCAGGAAAAAACGCATACGCCCTTTTTGGCCAACCAAGCAACCTGGAAAGGCAAATCAGCGCTACAAAGAAGTCTCGCTTCCCATCGGTCAAAAGGGCCATGCTGAATAAAGTGTCAAAACCAGAAATGCAGGACAGGCCATGGAGAAACGGGAGCCTTGCTACGCTGATGGGCGGGATGTAAATTGCCAACAGCCACTCTGGAGAAGTGTACGGTGTGTCCTGAAACATCGAAAAAACTCAGCTTAGAGAGCATAGGGCACTTCCCCTCATGGGCGTATAAATTGGGAAAACTAAAAATCAGCAAGACACAGGCATCCCGAAGTTTAGGGCTGCTCTGTTGACAAGAACCTCCACTTCGTTACACCTTAAATATACCAGGAAAGAGAAAAATGGATAAAGAAGTTGTGGTCCTTATGTACAATGGAATATCACTCAGCCATGAAATCAACGTCATAAGGCTAGTAGCAGCATGATGAGTGGATTTAGGTACGACGATTCTAAGTGAAATAAGTCACACAGAAAAAGACACTTATCATAAGATATCAGTTATAGAGGGAATGTGAAAACCGCGACCCTTGAACTGAATTACAAAACAGAACAGAGGCACACGTTTAGAAAACACACTATGGCTGCTTAACGGGAAAGGTGAGGTGGGGTGATGCATAAAACAAGGGTTTCAAATTAGCTCAGAGACCGTTCCATAAACCCAATATGTAATAGACACGACCTACTCCTTGCTCTGTGAACTGGACTCAACACCCTCTATTCACCGCCCAAGAATATATCTGACTAGTAAGAATCTTAAAAGCTATGCATTGATATCTCTCTGTAAGTGAGTCAAGTGGGTGTAAATCGGCATAAACACAGCAGTGAAAAGCAGCTAAACCCCTTTATAAAAATCAATCAATTTTAAAAACCCGTGAAACAAAGACAGAGAAAGAGAGAGAAATTCTTAATAAATTTGCTCAGGGGCTGTGACGCCACCTGGATTGACCATATCTAGACCCACAGCTGATTGAGACATAAGGGTGGACACTCTTGGGGCTGAGAGGTTTGGTGAGGTTGGGTGAGCAAACACAGACCCTTTAAAGTAATACTGCGTGGGTCCCATCCCATGGGTCCCAAATCTCCAGGTTCAAGGGCATCTTCCTTCATCGAAAACATGCATTAGAAACCCAGAAGATGGTACACCGTGTGATCGGGAAAGGCTTCTAAAACGCACCTCATTTCTCATCTCCTTGGGCTCGGGTTCGCCATTCCAGCCGCTTTACTAGCAATCTCCCTTCTTGGAGAATCAGCACCTTTAACCTCCTGTTCCGTACAGGTTGCAATTTGTCCTGAGGATGAACGGGAAGAGGGGGAACCAATGAGAGACTAGCTCTAGGTGTTGGGACAGGCACAGGTCACTCTATTTTCCCATCAGGAGGAAAAATTAACCACAGACTCAGCCTGCCGCTCGGGACCAGAATAGGGCCTGAAGAAATCCTGCGCTTTTGCGGCCAGCTCCCAAGAAAGCGAGTTGAAAAATGGAGCTCAGGGGCACTGCAATTCATAAACCTGCAGAGTTATAAATGATAACTCTCGTCCACAAATATATTGAGGGAAGGCAACGAAGAGGATTTGAAAGCAAGGCAGAATTGCAGGAAACAGATTTCAGGAGGTAGATTCGAATCGCCTTTAAAGCACGGGAAAAGCGGCAAAACCTCGACAATGATGCCCTTGGCCAAAAAGGGCGTATGCGTTTTTCCTGAATATATTCAGGAAAAAACGCATACGCCCTTTTTGGCCAACCAAGCAACCTGGAAAGGCAAATCAGCGCTACAAAGAAGTCTCGCTTCCCATCGGTCAAAAGGGCCATGCTGTATAAAGTGTCAAAACCAGAAATGCAGGACAGGCCATGGAGAAACGGGAGCCTTGCTACGCTGATGGGCGGGATGTAAAATGCCAACGGCCACTCTGGAGAAGTGTACGGTGTGTCCTGAAACATCTAAAAAACTCAGCTTAGACAACATAGGGCACTTCCCCTCATGGGCGTATAAATTGGGAAAACTAAAAATCAGCAAGACACAGGCACCCCAAAGTTTAGGGCTGATCTGTTGACAAGAACCTCCACTTCGTTACACCTTAAATATCCCAGGAAAGAGAAAAATGGATAAAGAAGTTGTGGTCCTTATGTACAATGGAATATCACTCAGCCATGAAATCAACTGCATAAGGCTAGTAGCAGCATGATGAGTGGATTTAGGTACGACGATTCTAAGTGAAATAAGTCACACAGAAAAAGACACTTATCATAAGATATCACTTATAGAGGGAATGTAAAAACCGCTACCCTTGAACTGAATTACAAAACAGAACAGAGTCACGTTTAGAAAACACACTATGGCTGCTTAACGGGAAAGGTGAGGTGGGGTGATGCATAAAACAAGGGTTTCAAATTAGCTCAGATACCGTTCCATAAACCCAATATGTAATAGACACGACCTACTCCTTGCTCAGTGAACTGGACTCAACACCCCCTATTCACCGCCCAAGAATATATCTGACTAGTAAGAATCTTAAAACATATGTATTGATATCTCTCTGTAAGTAAGTCAAGTGGGTGTAAAGCGGAATAAACAGCAGTGAAAAGCAGCTAAACCCCTTTATAAAAATCACTCACTTTTAAAAACCTGTGAAACAAAGGCAGTGAAAGAGAGAGAAATTCTTACTAAATTCGTTCAGGGGCTGTGATGCCTCCTGGATTGACATATCTAGACCCACAGCTGATTGAGACATAAGGGTGGACACTCTTGGGGCTGAGAGGTTTGGTGAGGTTGGGTGAGCAAACGCAGACCCTTTAAAGTAATACTGCGTGGTACCCATCCCATGGGTCCCAAATCTCCAGGTTCATGGGCATCTTCCCACTTCGAAAACATGCATGAGAAACCCAGAAGATGGTGCACCGTGTGATCGGGAAAGGTTTTTAAAACGCACCTCATTTCTCATCTCCTTGTGCTCGGGTTCTCCATTCCAGCCGCTTTACTAGCAATCTCCCTCCTTGGAGGATCAGCACCTTTAACCTCCTGTTCCGTACAGGTTGCAATTTGTCCTGAGGATGAACGGGAAGAGGGGGAACCAATGAGAGACTAGCTCTAGGTGTTGGGACAGGCACAGGTCACTCTATTTTCCCATCAGGAAGAAGAATTAACCACAGGCTCAGCCTGCCGCCCGTGACCAGTATAGGGCCTGAAGCAATCCTGCGCTTTTGCGGCCAGCTCCCAAGAAAGGGATTTGAAAAATGGAGCTCAGGGGCTCTGCAATTCACAAACCTGCAGAGTTATAAATGATAACTCTCGTCCACAAATATATTGAGGGAAGGCAACGAAGAGGATTTGAAAGCAAGGCAGAATTGCAGGAAACAGATTTCAGGAGGTAGATACGAATCGCCTTTAAAGCACAGGAAAAGGGGCAAAACCTCGACCATGATGCCCTTGGCCAAAAAGGGCGTATGCCTTTTTTCCTGAATATATTCAGGAAAAAACGCATACGCCCTTTTTGGCCAACCAAGCAACCTGGAAAGGCAAATCAGCGCTACAAAGAAGTCTCGCTTCCCATCGGTCAAAAGGGCCATGCTGAATAAAGTATCAAAACCAGAAATGCAGGACAGGCCATGGAGAAACGGGAGCCTTGCTACGCTGAAGGGCGGGATGTAAATTGCCAACAGCCACTCTGGAGAAGTGAACGGTGTGTCCTGAAACATCGAAAAAACTCAGCTTAGAGAGCATAGGGCACTTCCACTCATGGGCGTATAAATTGGGAAAACTAAAAATCAGCAAGACACAGGCACCCCAAAGTTTAGGGCTGCTCTGTTGACAAGAACCTCTACTTTGTTACAACGTAAATATCCCAGGAAAGGGAAAAATGGATAAAAAGTTGTGGTCCTTATGTACAATGGAATATCACTCAGCCATGAAATCAACGTCATAAGGCTAGTAGCAGCATGATGAGTGGATTTAGGTACGACGATTCTAAGTGAAATAAGTCACACAGAAAAAGACACTTATCATAAGATATCACTTATAGAGGGAATGTGAAAACCGCGACCCTTGAACTGAATTACAAAACAGAACAGAGGCACACGTTTAGAAAACACACTATGGCTGCTTAACGGGAAAGGTGAGGTGGGGTGATGCGTAAAAGAAGGGTTTCAAATTAGCTCAGAGACCGTTCCATAAACCCAATATGTAATAGACACGACCTACTCCTTGCTCTGTGAACTGGACTCAACACCCCCTATTCACCGCCTGAGAATATATCTGACTAGTAAGAATCTTAAAAGCTATGTATTGATATCTCTCTGTAAGTGAGTCAAGTGGGTGTAAATCGGCATAAACACAGCAGTGAAAAGCAGCTAAACCCCTTTATAAAAATCAATCACTTTTAAAAACCCGTGAAACAAAGACAGAGAAAGAGAGAGAAATTCTTAATAAATTCGCTCAGGGGCTGTGACGCCACCTGGATTGACCATATCTAGACCCACAGCTGATTGAGACATAAGGGTGGACACTCTTGGGGCTGAGAGGTTTGGTGAGGTTGGGTGAGCAAACACAGACCCTTTAAAGTAATACTGCGTGGGTCCCATCCCATTGGTCCCAAATCTCCAGGTTCAAGGGCATCTTCCCACTTCGAAAACATGCATGAGAAACCCAGAAGATGGTGCACCGTGTGATCGGGAAAGGTTTCTAAAACGCACCTCATTTCTCATCTCCTTGGGCTCGGGTTCGCCATTCCAGCCGCTTTACTAGCAATCTCCCTTCTTGGAGAATCAGCACCTTTAACCTCCTGTTCCGTACAGGTTGCAATTTGTCCTGAGGATGAACGGGAAGAGGGGGAACCAATGAGAGACTAGCTCTAGGTGTTGGGACAGGCACAGGTCACTCTATTTTCCCATCAGGAAGAAAAATTAACCACAGACTCAGCCTGCCGCTCGGGACCAGAATAGGGCCTGAAGAAATCCTGCGCTTTTGCGGCCAGCTCCCAAGAAAGCGAGTTGAAAAATGGAGCTCAGGGGCACTGCAATTCATAAACCTGCAGAGTTATAAATGATAACTCTCGTCCACAAATATATTGAGGGAAGGCAACGAAGAGGATTTGAAAGCAAGGCAGAATTGCAGGAAACAGATTTCAGGAGGTAGATTCGAATCGCCTTTAAAGCACGGGAAAAGCGGCAAAACCTCGACAATGATGCCCTTGGCCAAAAAGGGCGTATGCGTTTTTCCTGAATATATTCAGGAAAAAACGCATACGCCCTTTTTGGCCAACCAAGCAACCTGGAAAGGCAAATCAGCGCTACAAAGAAGTCTCGCTTCCCATCGGTCAAAAGGGCCATGCTGTATAAAGTGTCAAAACCAGAAATGCAGGACAGGCCATGGAGAAACGGGAGCCTTGCTACGCTGATGGGCGGGATGTAAAATGCCAACGGCCACTCTGGAGAAGTGTACGGTGTGTCCTGAAACATCTAAAAAACTCAGCTTAGACAACATAGGGCACTTCCACTCATGGGCGTATAAATTGGGAAAACTAAAAATCAGCAAGACACAGGCACCCCAAAGTTTAGGGCTGCTCTGTTGACAAGAACCTCCACTTCGTTACACCTTAAATATACCAGGAAAGAGAAAAATGGATAAAGAAATTGTGGTCCTTATGTACAATGCAATATCACTCAGCCATGAAATCAACGTCATAAGGCTAGTAGCAGCATGATGAGTGGATTTAGGTACGACGATTCTAAGTGAAATAAGTCACACAGAAAAAGACACTTATCATAAGATATCACTTATAGAGGGAATGTGAAAACCGCGACCCTTGAACTGAATTACAAAACAGAACAGAGGCACACGTTTAGAAAACACACTATGGCTGCTTAACGGGAAAGGTGAGGTGGGGTGATGCATAAAACAAGGGTTTCAAATTAGCTCAGATACCGTTCCATAAACCCAATATGTAATAGACACGACCTACTCCTTGCTCTGTGAACTGGACTCAACACCCTCTATTCACCGCCCAAGAATATATCTGACTAGTAAGAATCTTAAAAGCTATGTATTGATATCTCTCTGTAAGTGAGTCAAGTGGGTGTAAATCGGCATAAACACAGCAGTGAAAAGCAGCTAAACCCCTTTATAAAAATCAATCACTTTTAAAAACCCGTGAAACAAAGACAGAGAAAGAGAGAGAAATTCTTAATAAATTCGCTCAGGGGCTGTGACGCCACCTGGATTGACCATATCTAGACCCACAGCTGATTGAGACATAAGGGTGGACACTCTTGGGGCTGAGAGGTTTGGTGAGGTTGGGTGAGCAAACGCAGACCCTTTAAAGTACTACTGCGTGGGTCCCATCCCATGGGTCCCAAATCTCCAGGTTCAAGGGCATCTTCCCACTTCGAAAACATGCATGAGAAACCCAGAAGATGGTGCACCGTGTGATCGGGAAAGGTTTCTAAAACGCACCTCATTTCTCATCTCCTTGGGCTCGGGTTCGCCATTCCAGCCGCTTTACTAGCAATCTCCCTTCTTGGAGAATCAGCACCTTTAACCTCCTGTTCCGTACAGGTTGCAATTTGTCCTGAGGATGAACGGGAAGAGGGGGAACCAATGAGAGACTAGCTCTAGGTGTTGGGACAGGCACAGGTCACTCTATTTTCCCATCAGGAAGAAAAATTAACCACAGACTCAGCCTGCCGCTCGGGACCAGAATAGGGCCTGAAGAAATCCTGCGCTTTTGCGGCCAGCTCCCAAGAAAGCGAGTTGAAAAATGGAGCTCAGGGGCACTGCAATTCATAAACCTGCAGAGTTATAAATGATAACTCTCGTCCACAAATATATTGAGGGAAGGCAACGAAGAGGATTTGAAAGCAAGGCAGAATTGCAGGAAACAGATTTCAGGAGGTAGATTCGAATCGCCTTTAAAGCACGGGAAAAGCGGCAAAACCTCGACAATGATGCCCTTGGCCAAAAAGGGCGTATGCGTTTTTCCTGAATATATTCAGGAAAAAACGCATACGCCCTTTTTGGCCAACCAAGCAACCTGGAAAGGCAAATCAGCGCTACAAAGAAGTCTCGCTTCCCATCGGTCAAAAGGGCCATGCTGTATAAAGTGTCAAAACCAGAAATGCAGGACAGGCCATGGAGAAACGGGAGCCTTGCTACGCTGATGGGCGGGATGTAAAATGCCAACGGCCACTCTGGAGAAGTGTACGGTGTGTCCTGAAACATCTAAAAAACTCAGCTTAGACAACATAGGGCACTTCCCCTCATGGGCGTATAAATTGGGAAAACTAAAAATCAGCAAGACACAGGCACCCCAAAGTTTAGGGCTGATCTGTTGACAAGAACCTCCACTTCGTTACACCTTAAATATCCCAGGAAAGAGAAAAATGGATAAAGAAGTTGTGGTCCTTATGTACAACGGAATATCACTCAGCCATGAAATCAACTGCATAAGGCTAGTAGCAGCATGATGAGTGGATTTAGGTACGACGATTCTAAGTGAAATAAGTCACACAGAAAAAGACACTTATCATAAGATATCACTTATAGAGGGAATGTAAAAACCGCTACCCTTGAACTGAATTACAAAACAGAACAGAGTCACGTTTAGAAAACACACTATGGCTGCTTAACGGGAAAGGTGAGGTGGGGTGATGCATAAAACAAGGGTTTCAAATTAGCTCAGATACCGTTCCATAAACCCAATATGTAATAGACACGACCTACTCCTTGCTCAGTGAACTGGACTCAACACCCCCTATTCACCGCCCAAGAATATATCTGACTAGTACGAATCTTAAAACATATGTATTGATATCTCTCTGTAAGTAAGTCAAGTGGGTGTAAAGCGGAATAAACAGCAGTGAAAAGCAGCTAAACCCCTTTATAAAAATCACTCACTTTTAAAAACCTGTGAAACAAAGGCAGTGAAAGAGAGAGAAATTCTTACTAAATTCGTTCAGGGGCTGTGATGCCTCCTGGATTGACATATCTAGACCCACAGCTGATTGAGACATAAGGGTGGACACTCTTGAGGCTGAGAGGTTTGGTGAGGTTGGGTGAGCAAACGCAGACCCTTTAAAGTAATACTGCGTGGTACCCATCCCATGGGTCCCAAATCTCCAGGTTCAAGGGCATCTTCCTTCATCGAAAACATGCATTAGAAACCCAGAAGATGGTACACCGTGTGATCGGGAAAGGTTTCTAAAACGCACCTCATTTCTCATCTCCTTGTGCTCGGGTTCTCCATTCCAGCCGCTTTACTAGCAATCTCCCTCCTTGGAGGATCAGCACCTTTAACCTCCTGTTCCGTACAGGTTGCAATTTGTCCTGAGGATGAACGGGAAGAGGGGGAACCAATGAGAGACCAGCTCTAGGTGTTGGGACAGGCACAGGTCACTCTATTTTCCCATCAGGAAGAAGAATTAACCACAGGCTCAGCCTGCCACCCGGGACCAGTATAGGGCCTGAAGCAATCCTGCGCTTTTGCGGCCAGCTCCCAAGAAAGGGATTTGAAAAATGGAGCTCAGGGGCTCTGCAATTCACAAACCTGCAGAGTTATAAATGATAACTCTCGTCCACAAATATATTGAGGGAAGGCAACGAAGAGGATTTGAAAGCAAGGCAGAATTGCAGGAAACAGATTTCAGGAGGTAGATTCGAATCGCCTTTAAAGCACGGGAAAAGCGGCAAAACCTCGACAATGATGCCCTTGGCCAAAAAGGGCGTATGCGTTTTTCCTGAATATATTCAGGAAAAAACGCATACGCCCTTTTTGGCCAGCCAAGCAACCTGGAAAGGCAAATCAGCGCTACAAAGAAGTCTCGCTTCCCATCGGTCAAAAGGGCCATGCTGAATAAAGTGTCAAACCCAGAAATGCAGGACAGGCCATGGAGAAACGGGAGCCTTGCTACGCTGAAGGGCGGGATGTAAATTGCCAACAGCCACTCTGGAGAAGTGTACGGTGTGTCCTGAAACATCGAAAAAACTCAGCTTAGAGAGCATAGGGCACTTCCACTCATGGGCGTATAAATTGGGAAAACTAAAAATCAGCAAGACACAGGCACCCCAAAGTTTAGGGCTGCTCTGTTGACAAGAACCTCCACTTCCTTACACCTTAAATATCCCAGGAAAGAGAAAAATGGATAAAGAAGTTGTGGTCCTTATGTACAATGGAATATCACTCAGCCATGAAATCAACGTCATAAGGCTAGTAGCAGCATGATGAGTGGATTTAGGTACGACGATTCTAAGTGAAATAAGTCACACAGAAAAAGACACTTATCATAAGATATCACTTATAGAGGGAATGTAAAAACCGCTACCCTTGAACTGAATTACAAAACAGAACAGAGGCACAAGTTTAGAAAACACACTATGGCTGCTTAACGGGAAAGGTGAGGTGGGGTGATGCATAAAACAAGGGTTTCAAATTAGCTCAGAGACCGTTCCATAAACCCAATATGTAATAGACACGACCTACTCCTTGCTCAGTGATCTGGACTCAACACCCCCTATTCACCGCCCAAGAATATATCTGACTAGTAAGAATCTTAAAAGCTATGTATTAATATCTCTCTGTAAGTGAGTCAATTGGATGTAAAGCGGCATAAACAGAGCAGTGAAAAGCAGCTAAACCCCTTTATAAAAACCAATTACTTTTAAAAACCCGTGAAACAAAGACAGTGAAAGATAGAGAAATTCTTACTAAATTCGTTCAGGGGCTGTGATGCCACCTGGATTGACCATATATAGACCCACAGCTGATTGAGACATAAGGGTTGACACTCTTGGGGCTGAGAGGTTTGGTGAGGTTGGGTGAGCAAACGCAGACCCTTTAAAGTAATACTGCATTGTACCCATCCCATGGGTCCCAAATCTCCAGGTTCATGGGCATCTTCCCACTTCGAAAACATGCATGAGAAACCCAGAAGATGGTGCACCGTGTGATCGGGAAAGGTTTTTAAAACGCACCTCATTTCTCATCTCCTTGTGCTCGGGTTCTCCATTCCAGCCGCTTTACTAGCAATCTCCCTCCTTGGAGGATCAGCACCTTTAACCTCCTGTTCCGTACAGGTTGCAATTTGTCCTGAGGATGAACGGGAAGAGGGGGAACCAATGAGAGACTAGCTCTAGGTGTTGGGACAGGCACAGGTCACTCTATTTTCCCATCAGGAAGAAGAATTAACCACAGGCTCAGCCTGCCGCCCGTGACCAGTATAGGGCCTGAAGCAATCCTGCGCTTTTGCGGCCAGCTCCCAAGAAAGGGATTTGAAAAATGGAGCTCAGGGGCTCTGCAATTCACAAACCTGCAGAGTTATAAATGATAACTCTCGTCCACAAATATATTGAGGGAAGGAAACGAAGAGGATTTGAAAGCAAGGCAGAATTGCAGGAAACAGATTTCAGGAGGTAGATACGAATCGCCTTTAAAGCACAGGAAAAGGGGCAAAACCTCGACCATGATGCCCTTGGCCAAAAAGGGCGTATGCCTTTTTTCCTGAATATATTCAGGAAAAAACGCATACGCCCTTTTTGGCCAACCAAGCAACCTGGAAAGGCAAATCAGCGCTACAAAGAAGTCTCGCTTCCCATCGGTCAAAAGGGCCATGCTGAATAAAGTATCAAAACCAGAAATGCAGGACAGGCCATGGAGAAACGGGAGCCTTGCTACGCTGAAGGGCGGGATGTAAATTGCCAACAGCCACTCTGGAGAAGTGTACGGTGTGTCCTGAAACATCGAAAAAACTCAGCTTAGAGAGCATAGGGCACTTCCACTCATGGGCGTATAAATTGGGAAAACTAAAAATCAGCAAGACACAGGCACCCCAAAGTTTAGGGCTGCTCTGTTGACAAGAACCTCTACTTTGTTACAACGTAAATATCCCAGGAAAGGGAAAAATGGATAAAAAGTTGTGGTCCTTATGTACAATGGAATATCACTCAGCCATGAAATCAACGTCATAAGGCTAGTAGCAGCATGATGAGTGGATTTAGGTACGACGATTCTAAGTGAAATAAGTCACACAGAAAAAGGCACTTATCATAAGATATCACTTATAGAGGGAATGTGAAAACCGCGACCATTGAACTGAATTACAAAACAGAACAGAGGCACACGTTTAGAAAACACACTATGGCTGCTTAACGGGAAAGGTGAGGTGGGGTGATGCGTAAAAGAAGGGTTTCAAATTAGCTCAGAGACCGTTCCATAAACCCAATATGTAATAGACACGACCTACTCCTTGCTCAGTGAACTGGACTCAACACCCCCTATTCACCGCCCAAGAATATATCTGACTAGTAAGAATCTTAAAACCTATGTATTGATATCTCTCTGTAAGTGAGTCAAGTGGGTGTAAATCGGCATAAACACAGCAGTGAAAAGCAGCTAAACCCCTTTATAAAAATCAATCACTTTTAAAAACCCGTGAAACAAAGACAGAGAAAGAGAGAGAAATTCTTAATAAATTCGTTCAGGGGCTGTGACGCCACCTGGATTGACCATACCTAGACCCACAGCTGATTGAGACATAAGGGTGGACACTCTTGGGGCTGAGAGGTTTGGTGAGGTTGGGTGAGCAAACACAGACCCTTTAAAGTACTACTGCGTGGGTCCCATCCCATGGGTCCCAAATCTCCAGGTTCAAGGGCATCTTCCCACTTCGAAAACATGCATGAGAAACCCAGAAGATGGTGCACCGTGTGATCGGAAAAGGTTTCTAAAACGCACCTCATTTCTCATCTCCTTGTGCTCGGGTTCTCCATTCCAGCCGCTTTACTAGCAATCTCCCTCCTTGGAGAATCAGCACCTTTAACCTCCTGTTCCGTACAGGTTGCAATTTGTCCTGAGGATGAACGGGAAGAGGGGGAACCAATGAGACACTAGCTCTAGGTGTTGGGACAGGCACAGGTCACTCTATTTTCCCATCAGGAAGAAGAATTAACCACAGGCTCAGCCTGCCGCTCGGCACCAGAATAGAGCCTGAAGCAATCCTGCGCTTTTGCGGCCAGCTCCCAAGAAAGCGAGTTGAAAAATGGAGCTCAGGGGCACTGCAATTCACGAACCTGCAGAGTTATAAATGATAACTATCGTCCACAAATATATTGAGCGAAGGCAACGAAGAGGATTTGAAAGCAAGGCAGAATTGCAGGAAACAGATTTCAGGAGGTAGATTCGAATCGCCTTTAAAGCACAGGAAAAGCGGCAAAACCTCGACCATGATGCCCTTGGCCAAAAAGGGCGTATGCGTTTTTTCCTGAATATATTCAGGAAAAAACGCATACGCCCTTTTTGGCCAACCAAGCAACCTGGAAAGGCAAATCAGCGCTACAAAGAAGTCTCGCTTCCCATCGGTCAAAAGGGCCATGCTGAATAAAGTGTCAAAACCAGAAATGCAGGACAGGCCATGGAGAAACGGGAGCCTTGCTACGCTGATGGGCGGGATGTAAATTGCCAACAGCCACTCTGGAGAAGTGTACGGTGTGTCCTGAAACATCGAAAAAACTCAGCTTAGAGAGCATAGGGCACTTCCCCTCATGGGCGTATAAATTGGGAAAACTAAAAATCAGCAAGACACAGGCACCCCAAAGTTTAGGGCTGCTCTGTTGACAAGAACCTCCACTTCGTTACACCTTAAATATACCAGGAAAGAGAAAAATGGATAAAGAAGTTGTGGTCCTTATGTACAATGGAATATCACTCAGCCATGAAATCAACGTCATAAGGCTAGTAGCAGCATGATGAGTGGATTTAGGTACGACGATTCTAAGTGAAATAAGTCACACAGAAAAAGACACTTATCATAAGATATCACTTATAGAGGGAATGTGAAAACCGCGACCCTTGAACTGAATTACAAAACAGAACAGAGGCACACGTTTAGAAAACACACTATGGCTGCTTAACGGGAAAGGTGAGGTGGGGTGATGCATAAAACAAGGGTTTCAAATTAGCTCAGATACCGTTTCATAAACCCAATATGTAATAGACACGACCTACTCCTTGCTCTGTGAACTGGACTCAACACCCCCTATTCACCGTCCAAGAATATATCTGACTAGTAAGAATCTTAAAAGCTATGTATTGATATCTCTCTGTAAGTGAGTCAAGTGGGTGTAAATCGGCATAAACACAGCAGTGAAAAGCAGCTAAACCCCTTTATAAAAATCAATCACTTTTAAAAACCCGTGAAACAAAGACAGAGAAAGAGAGAGAAATTCTTACTAAATTCGCTCAGGGGCTGTGACGCCACCTGGATTGACCATATCTAGACCCACAGCTGATTGAGACATAAGGGTGGACACTCTTGGGGCTGAGAGGTTTGGTGAGGTTGGGTGAGCAAACGCAGACCCTTTAAAGTAATACTGCGTGGTACCCATCCCATGGGTCCCAAATCTCCAGGTTCAAGGGCATCTTCCTTCATCGAAAACATGCATTAGAAACCCAGAAGATGGTACACCGTGTGATCGGGAAAGGCTTCTAAAACGCACCTCATTTCTCATCTCCTTGGGCTCGGGTTCGCCATTCCAGCCGCTTTACTAGCAATCTCCCTTCTTGGAGAATCAGCACCTTTAACCTCCTGTTCCGTACAGGTTGCAATTTGTCCTGAGGATGAACGGGAAGAGGGGGAACCAATGAGAGACTAGCTCTAGGTGTTGGGACAGGCACAGGTCACTCTATTTTCCCATCAGGAAGAAAAATTAACCACAGACTCAGCCTGCCGCTCGGGACCAGAATAGGGCCTGAAGAAATCCTGCGCTTTTGCGGCCAGCTCCCAAGAAAGCGAGTTGAAAAATGGAGCTCAGGGGCACTGCAATTCATAAACCTGCAGAGTTATAAATGATAACTCTCGTCCACAAATATATTGAGGGAAGGCAACGAAGAGGATTTGAAAGCAAGGCAGAATTGCAGGAAACAGATTTCAGGAGGTAGATTCGAATCGCCTTTAAAGCACGGGAAAAGCGGCAAAACCTCGACAATGATGCCCTTGGCCAAAAAGGGCGTATGCGTTTTTCCTGAATATATTCAGGAAAAAACGCATACGCCCTTTTTGGCCAACCAAGCAACCTGGAAAGGCAAATCAGCGCTACAAAGAAGTCTCGCTTCCCATCGGTCAAAAGGGCCATGCTGTATAAAGTGTCAAAACCAGAAATGCAGGACAGGCCATGGAGAAACGGGAGCCTTGCTACGCTGATGGGCGGGATGTAAAATGCCAACGGCCACTCTGGAGAAGTGTACGGTGTGTCCTGAAACATCTAAAAAACTCAGCTTAGACAACATAGGGCACTTCCCCTCATGGGCGTATAAATTGGGAAAACTAAAAATCAGCAAGACACAGGCACCCCAAAGTTTAGGGCTGATCTGTTGACAAGAACCTCCACTTCGTTACACCTTAAATATCCCAGGAAAGAGAAAAATGGATAAAGAAGTTGTGGTCCTTATGTACAACGGAATATCACTCAGCCATGAAATCAACTGCATAAGGCTAGTAGCAGCATGATGAGTGGATTTAGGTACGACGATTCTAAGTGAAATAAGTCACACAGAAAAAGACACTTATCATAAGATATCACTTATAGAGGGAATGTAAAAACCGCTACCCTTGAACTGAATTACAAAACAGAACAGAGTCACGTTTAGAAAACACACTATGGCTGCTTAACGGGAAAGGTGAGGTGGGGTGATGCATAAAACAAGGGTTTCAAATTAGCTCAGATACCGTTCCATAAACCCAATATGTAATAGACACGACCTACTCCTTGCTCAGTGAACTGGACTCAACACCCCCTATTCACCGCCCAAGAATATATCTGACTAGTAAGAATCTTAAAACATATGTATTGATATCTCTCTGTAAGTAAGTCAAGTGGGTGTAAAGCGGAATAAACAGCAGTGAAAAGCAGCTAAACCCCTTTATAAAAATCACTCACTTTTAAAAACCTGTGAAACAAAGGCAGTGAAAGAGAGAGAAATTCTTACTAAATTCGTTCAGGGGCTGTGATGCCTCCTGGATTGACATATCTAGACCCACAGCTGATTGAGACATAAGGGTGGACACTCTTGGGGCTGAGAGGTTTGGTGAGGTTGGGTGAGCAAACGCAGACCCTTTAAAGTAATACTGCGTGGTACCCATCCCATGGGTCCCAAATCTCCAGGTTCAAGGGCATCTTCCTTCATCGAAAACATGCATTAGAAACCCAGAAGATGGTACACCGTGTGATCGGGAAAGGTTTCTAAAACGCACCTCATTTCTCATCTCCTTGTGCTCGGGTTCTCCATTCCAGCCGCTTTACTAGCAATCTCCCTCCTTGGAGGATCAGCACCTTTAACCTCCTGTTCCGTACAGGTTGCAATTTGTCCTGAGGATGAACGGGAAGAGGGGGAACCAATGAGAGACTAGCTCTAGGTGTTGGGACAGGCACAGGTCACTCTATTTTCCCATCAGGAAGAAGAATTAACCACAGGCTCAGCCTGCCGCCCGGGACCAGTATAGGGCCTGAAGCAATCCTGCGCTTTTGCGGCCAGCTCCCAAGAAAGGGATTTGAAAAATGGAGCTCAGGGGCTCTGCAATTCACAAACCTGCAGAGTTATAAATGATAACTCTCGTCCACAAATATATTGAGGGAAGGCAACGAAGAGGATTTGAAAGCAAGGCAGAATTGCAGGAAACAGATTTCAGGAGGTAGATTCGAATCGCCTTTAAAGCACGGGAAAAGCGGCAAAACCTCGACAATGATGCCCTTGGCCAAAAAGGGCGTATGCGTTTTTCCTGAATATATTCAGGAAAAAACGCATACGCCCTTTTTGGCCAGCCAAGCAACCTGGAA
Organism: Balaenoptera borealis; assembly: GCF_965194805.1. Classification (NCBI taxonomy): domain Eukaryota; kingdom Metazoa; phylum Chordata; class Mammalia; order Artiodactyla; family Balaenopteridae; genus Balaenoptera; species Balaenoptera borealis. Next base: position 379,784 of record NW_028123786.1, read on the forward strand.
AGGCAAATCAGCGCTACAAAGAAGTCTCGCTTCCCATCGGTCAAAAGGGCCATGCTGAATAAAGTGTCAAACCCAGAAATGCAGGACAGGCCATGGAGAAACGGGAGCCTTGCTACGCTGAAGGGCGGGATGTAAATTGCCAACAGCCACTCTGGAGAAGTGTACGGTGTGTCCTGAAACATCGAAAAAACTCAGCTTAGAGAGCATAGGGCACTTCCACTCATGGGCGTATAAATTGGGAAAACTAAAAATCAGCAAGACACAGGCACCCCAAAGTTTAGGGCTGCTCTGTTGACAAGAACCTCCACTTCGTTACACCTTAAATATCCCAGGAAAGAGAAAAATGGATAAAGAAGTTGTGGTCCTTATGTACAATGGAATATCACTCAGCCATGAAATCAACGTCATAAGGCTAGTAGCAGCATGATGAGTGGATTTAGGTACGACGATTCTAAGTGAAATAAGTCACACAGAAAAAGACACTTATCATAAGATATCACTTATAGAGGGAATGTAAAAACCGCTACCCTTGAACTGAATTACAAAACAGAACAGAGGCACACGTTTAGAAAACACACTATGGCTGCTTAACGGGAAAGGTGAGGTGGGGTGATGCATAAAACAAGGGTTTCAAATTAGCTCAGAGACCGTTCCATAAACCCAATATGTAATAGACACGACCTACTCCTTGCTCAGTGATCTGGACTCAACACCCCCTATTCACCGCCCAAGAATATATCTGACTAGTAAGAATCTTAAAAGCTATGTATTAATATCTCTCTGTAAGTGAGTCAATTGGATGTAAAGCGGCATAAACAGAGCAGTGAAAAGCAGCTAAACCCCTTTATAAAAACCAATTACTTTTAAAAACCCGTGAAACAAAGACAGTGAAAGATAGAGAAATTCTTACTAAATTCGTTCAGGGGCTGTGATGCCACCTGGATTGACCATATATAGACCCACAGCTGATTGAGACATAAGGGTTGACACTCTTGGGGCTGAGAGGTTTGGTGAGGTTGGGTGAGCAAACGCAGACCCTTTAAAGTAATACTGCATTGTACCCATCCCATGGGTCCCAAATCTCCAGGTTCATGGGCATCTTCCCACTTCGAAAACATGCATGAGAAACCCAGAAGATGGTGCACCGTGTGATCGGGAAAGGTTTTTAAAACGCACCTCATTTCTCATCTCCTTGTGCTCGGGTTCTCCATTCCAGCCGCTTTACTAGCAATCTCCCTCCTTGGAGGATCAGCACCTTTAACCTCCTGTTCCGTACAGGTTGCAATTTGTCCTGAGGATGAACGGGAAGAGGGGGAACCAATGAGAGACTAGCTCTAGGTGTTGGGACAGGCACAGGTCACTCTATTTTCCCATCAGGAAGAAGAATTAACCACAGGCTCAGCCTGCCGCCCGTGACCAGTATAGGGCCTGAAGCAATCCTGCGCTTTTGCGGCCAGCTCCCAAGAAAGGGATTTGAAAAATGGAGCTCAGGGGCTCTGCAATTCACAAACCTGCAGAGTTATAAATGATAACTCTCGTCCACAAATATATTGAGGGAAGGAAACGAAGAGGATTTGAAAGCAAGGCAGAATTGCAGGAAACAGATTTCAGGAGGTAGATACGAATCGCCTTTAAAGCACAGGAAAAGGGGCAAAACCTCGACCATGATGCCCTTGGCCAAAAAGGGCGTATGCCTTTTTTCCTGAATATATTCAGGAAAAAACGCATACGCCCTTTTTGGCCAACCAAGCAACCTGGAAAGGCAAATCAGCGCTACAAAGAAGTCTCGCTTCCCATCGGTCAAAAGGGCCATGCTGAATAAAGTATCAAAACCAGAAATGCAGGACAGGCCATGGAGAAACGGGAGCCTTGCTACGCTGAAGGGCGGGATGTAAATTGCCAACAGCCACTCTGGAGAAGTGTACGGTGTGTCCTGAAACATCGAAAAAACTCAGCTTAGAGAGCATAGGGCACTTCCACTCATGGGCGTATAAATTGGGAAAACTAAAAATCAGCAAGACACAGGCACCCCAAAGTTTAGGGCTGCTCTGTTGACAAGAACCTCTACTTTGTTACAACGTAAATATCCCAGGAAAGGGAAAAATGGATAAAAAGTTGTGGTCCTTATGTACAATGGAATATCACTCAGCCATGAAATCAACGTCATAAGGCTAGTAGCAGCATGATGAGTGGATTTAGGTACGACGATTCTAAGTGAAATAAGTCACACAGAAAAAGGCACTTATCATAAGATATCACTTATAGAGGGAATGTGAAAACCGCGACCATTGAACTGAATTACAAAACAGAACAGAGGCACACGTTTAGAAAACACACTATGGCTGCTTAACGGGAAAGGTGAGGTGGGGTGATGCGTAAAAGAAGGGTTTCAAATTAGCTCAGAGACCGTTCCATAAACCCAATATGTAATAGACACGACCTACTCCTTGCTCAGTGAACTGGACTCAACACCCCCTATTCACCGCCCAAGAATATATCTGACTAGTAAGAATCTTAAAACCTATGTATTGATATCTCTCTGTAAGTGAGTCAAGTGGGTGTAAATCGGCATAAACACAGCAGTGAAAAGCAGCTAAACCCCTTTATAAAAATCAATCACTTTTAAAAACCCGTGAAACAAAGACAGAGAAAGAGAGAGAAATTCTTAATAAATTCGTTCAGGGGCTGTGACGCCACCTGGATTGACCATACCTAGACCCACAGCTGATTGAGACATAAGGGTGGACACTCTTGGGGCTGAGAGGTTTGGTGAGGTTGGGTGAGCAAACACAGACCCTTTAAAGTACTACTGCGTGGGTCCCATCCCATGGGTCCCAAATCTCCAGGTTCAAGGGCATCTTCCCACTTCGAAAACATGCATGAGAAACCCAGAAGATGGTGCACCGTGTGATCGGAAAAGGTTTCTAAAACGCACCTCATTTCTCATCTCCTTGTGCTCGGGTTCTCCATTCCAGCCGCTTTACTAGCAATCTCCCTCCTTGGAGAATCAGCACCTTTAACCTCCTGTTCCGTACAGGTTGCAATTTGTCCTGAGGATGAACGGGAAGAGGGGGAACCAATGAGACACTAGCTCTAGGTGTTGGGACAGGCACAGGTCACTCTATTTTCCCATCAGGAAGAAGAATTAACCACAGGCTCAGCCTGCCGCTCGGCACCAGAATAGAGCCTGAAGCAATCCTGCGCTTTTGCGGCCAGCTCCCAAGAAAGCGAGTTGAAAAATGGAGCTCAGGGGCACTGCAATTCACGAACCTGCAGAGTTATAAATGATAACTATCGTCCACAAATATATTGAGCGAAGGCAACGAAGAGGATTTGAAAGCAAGGCAGAATTGCAGGAAACAGATTTCAGGAGGTAGATTCGAATCGCCTTTAAAGCACAGGAAAAGCGGCAAAACCTCGACCATGATGCCCTTGGCCAAAAAGGGCGTATGCGTTTTTTCCTGAATATATTCAGGAAAAAACGCATACGCCCTTTTTGGCCAACCAAGCAACCTGGAAAGGCAAATCAGCGCTACAAAGAAGTCTCGCTTCCCATCGGTCAAAAGGGCCATGCTGAATAAAGTGTCAAAACCAGAAATGCAGGACAGGCCATGGAGAAACGGGAGCCTTGCTACGCTGATGGGCGGGATGTAAATTGCCAACAGCCACTCTGGAGAAGTGTACGGTGTGTCCTGAAACATCGAAAAAACTCAGCTTAGAGAGCATAGGGCACTTCCCCTCATGGGCGTATAAATTGGGAAAACTAAAAATCAGCAAGACACAGGCACCCCAAAGTTTAGGGCTGCTCTGTTGACAAGAACCTCCACTTCGTTACACCTTAAATATACCAGGAAAGAGAAAAATGGATAAAGAAGTTGTGGTCCTTATGTACAATGGAATATCACTCAGCCATGAAATCAACGTCATAAGGCTAGTAGCAGCATGATGAGTGGATTTAGGTACGACGATTCTAAGTGAAATAAGTCACACAGAAAAAGACACTTATCATAAGATATCACTTATAGAGGGAATGTGAAAACCGCGACCCTTGAACTGAATTACAAAACAGAACAGAGGCACACGTTTAGAAAACACACTATGGCTGCTTAACGGGAAAGGTGAGGTGGGGTGATGCATAAAACAAGGGTTTCAAATTAGCTCAGATAACGTTTCATAAACCCAATATGTAATAGACACGACCTACTCCTTGCTCTGTGAACTGGACTCAACACCCCCTATTCACCGTCCAAGAATATATCTGACTAGTAAGAATCTTAAAAGCTATGTATTGATATCTCTCTGTAAGTGAGTCAAGTGGGTGTAAATCGGCATAAACACAGCAGTGAAAAGCAGCTAAACCCCTTTATAAAAATCAATCACTTTTAAAAACCCGTGAAACAAAGACAGAGAAAGAGAGAGAAATTCTTACTAAATTCGCTCAGGGGCTGTGACGCCACCTGGATTGACCATATCTAGACCCACAGCTGATTGAGACATAAGGGTGGACACTCTTGGGGCTGAGAGGTTTGGTGAGGTTGGGTGAGCAAACGCAGACCCTTTAAAGTAATACTGCGTGGTACCCATCCCATGGGTCCCAAATCTCCAGGTTCAAGGGCATCTTCCTTCATCGAAAACATGCATTAGAAACCCAGAAGATGGTACACCGTGTGATCGGGAAAGGCTTCTAAAACGCACCTCATTTCTCATCTCCTTGGGCTCGGGTTCGCCATTCCAGCCGCTTTACTAGCAATCTCCCTTCTTGGAGAATCAGCACCTTTAACCTCCTGTTCCGTACAGGTTGCAATTTGTCCTGAGGATGAACGGGAAGAGGGGGAACCAATGAGAGACTAGCTCTAGGTGTTGGGACAGGCACAGGTCACTCTATTTTCCCATCAGGAAGAAAAATTAACCACAGACTCAGCCTGCCGCTCGGGACCAGAATAGGGCCTGAAGAAATCCTGCGCTTTTGCGGCCAGCTCCCAAGAAAGCGAGTTGAAAAATGGAGCTCAGGGGCACTGCAATTCATAAACCTGCAGAGTTATAAATGATAACTCTCGTCCACAAATATATTGAGGGAAGGCAACGAAGAGGATTTGAAAGCAAGGCAGAATTGCAGGAAACAGATTTCAGGAGGTAGATTCGAATCGCCTTTAAAGCACGGGAAAAGCGGCAAAACCTCGACAATGATGCCCTTGGCCAAAAAGGGCGTATGCGTTTTTCCTGAATATATTCAGGAAAAAACGCATACGCCCTTTTTGGCCAACCAAGCAACCTGGAAAGGCAAATCAGCGCTACAAAGAAGTCTCGCTTCCCATCGGTCAAAAGGGCCATGCTGTATAAAGTGTCAAAACCAGAAATGCAGGACAGGCCATGGAGAAACGGGAGCCTTGCTACGCTGATGGGCGGGATGTAAAATGCCAACGGCCACTCTGGAGAAGTGTACGGTGTGTCCTGAAACATCTAAAAAACTCAGCTTAGACAACATAGGGCACTTCCCCTCATGGGCGTATAAATTGGGAAAACTAAAAATCAGCAAGACACAGGCACCCCAAAGTTTAGGGCTGATCTGTTGACAAGAACCTCCACTTCGTTACACCTTAAATATCCCAGGAAAGAGAAAAATGGATAAAGAAGTTGTGGTCCTTATGTACAACGGAATATCACTCAGCCATGAAATCAACTGCATAAGGCTAGTAGCAGCATGATGAGTGGATTTAGGTACGACGATTCTAAGTGAAATAAGTCACACAGAAAAAGACACTTATCATAAGATATCACTTATAGAGGGAATGTAAAAACCGCTACCCTTGAACTGAATTACAAAACAGAACAGAGTCACGTTTAGAAAACACACTATGGCTGCTTAACGGGAAAGGTGAGGTGGGGTGATGCATAAAACAAGGGTTTCAAATTAGCTCAGATACCGTTCCATAAACCCAATATGTAATAGACACGACCTACTCCTTGCTCAGTGAACTGGACTCAACACCCCCTATTCACCGCCCAAGAATATATCTGACTAGTAAGAATCTTAAAACATATGTATTGATATCTCTCTGTAAGTAAGTCAAGTGGGTGTAAAGCGGAATAAACAGCAGTGAAAAGCAGCTAAACCCCTTTATAAAAATCACTCACTTTTAAAAACCTGTGAAACAAAGGCAGTGAAAGAGAGAGAAATTCTTACTAAATTCGTTCAGGGGCTGTGATGCCTCCTGGATTGACATATCTAGACCCACAGCTGATTGAGACATAAGGGTGGACACTCTTGGGGCTGAGAGGTTTGGTGAGGTTGGGTGAGCAAACGCAGACCCTTTAAAGTAATACTGCGTGGTACCCATCCCATGGGTCCCAAATCTCCAGGTTCAAGGGCATCTTCCTTCATCGAAAACATGCATTAGAAACCCAGAAGATGGTACACCGTGTGATCGGGAAAGGTTTCTAAAACGCACCTCATTTCTCATCTCCTTGTGCTCGGGTTCTCCATTCCAGCCGCTTTACTAGCAATCTCCCTCCTTGGAGGATCAGCACCTTTAACCTCCTGTTCCGTACAGGTTGCAATTTGTCCTGAGGATGAACGGGAAGAGGGGGAACCAATGAGAGACTAGCTCTAGGTGTTGGGACAGGCACAGGTCACTCTATTTTCCCATCAGGAAGAAGAATTAACCACAGGCTCAGCCTGCCGCCCGGGACCAGTATAGGGCCTGAAGCAATCCTGCGCTTTTGCGGCCAGCTCCCAAGAAAGGGATTTGAAAAATGGAGCTCAGGGGCTCTGCAATTCACAAACCTGCAGAGTTATAAATGATAACTCTCGTCCACAAATATATTGAGGGAAGGCAACGAAGAGGATTTGAAAGCAAGGCAGAATTGCAGGAAACAGATTTCAGGAGGTAGATTCGAATCGCCTTTAAAGCACGGGAAAAGCGGCAAAACCTCGACAATGATGCCCTTGGCCAAAAAGGGCGTATGCGTTTTTCCTGAATATATTCAGGAAAAAACGCATACGCCCTTTTTGGCCAGCCAAGCAACCTGGAAAGGCAAATCAGCGCTACAAAGAAGTCTCGCTTCCCATCGGTCAAAAGGGCCATGCTGAATAAAGTGTCAAACCCAGAAATGCAGGACAGGCCATGGAGAAACGGGAGCCTTGCTACGCTGAAGGGCGGGATGTAAATTGCCAACAGCCACTCTGGAGAAGTGTACGGTGTGTCCTGAAACATCGAAAAAACTCAGCTTAGAGAGCATAGGGCACTTCCACTCATGGGCGTATAAATTGGGAAAACTAAAAATCAGCAAGACACAGGCACCCCAAAGTTTAGGGCTGCTCTGTTGACAAGAACCTCCACTTCGTTACACCTTAAATATCCCAGGAAAGAGAAAAATGGATAAAGAAGTTGTGGTCCTTATGTACAATGGAATATCACTCAGCCATGAAATCAACGTCATAAGGCTAGTAGCAGCATGATGAGTGGATTTAGGTACGACGATTCTAAGTGAAATAAGTCACACAGAAAAAGACACTTATCATAAGATATCACTTATAGAGGGAATGTAAAAACCGCTACCCTTGAACTGAATTACAAAACAGAACAGAGGCACACGTTTAGAAAACACACTATGGCTGCTTAACGGGAAAGGTGAGGTGGGGTGATGCATAAAACAAGGGTTTCAAATTAGCTCAGAGACCGTTCCATAAACCCAATATGTAATAGACACGACCTACTCCTTGCTCAGTGATCTGGACTCAACACCCCCTATTCACCGCCCAAGAATATATCTGACTAGTAAGAATCTTAAAAGCTATGTATTAATATCTCTCTGTAAGTGAGTCAATTGGATGTAAAGCGGCATAAACAGAGCAGTGAAAAGCAGCTAAACCCCTTTATAAAAACCAATTACTTTTAAAAACCCGTGAAACAAAGACAGTGAAAGATAGAGAAATTCTTACTAAATTCGTTCAGGGGCTGTGATGCCACCTGGATTGACCATATATAGACCCACAGCTGATTGAGACATAAGGGTTGACACTCTTGGGGCTGAGAGGTTTGGTGAGGTTGGGTGAGCAAACGCAGACCCTTTAAAGTAATACTGCATTGTACCCATCCCATGGGTCCCAAATCTCCAGGTTCATGGGCATCTTCCCACTTCGAAAACATGCATGAGAAACCCAGAAGATGGTGCACCGTGTGATCGGGAAAGGTTTTTAAAACGCACCTCATTTCTCATCTCCTTGTGCTCGGGTTCTCCATTCCAGCCGCTTTACTAGCAATCTCCCTCCTTGGAGGATCAGCACCTTTAACCTCCTGTTCCGTACAGGTTGCAATTTGTCCTGAGGATGAACGGGAAGAGGGGGAACCAATGAGAGACTAGCTCTAGGTGTTGGGACAGGCACAGGTCACTCTATTTTCCCATCAGGAAGAAGAATTAACCACAGGCTCAGCCTGCCGCCCGTGACCAGTATAGGGCCTGAAGCAATCCTGCGCTTTTGCGGCCAGCTCCCAAGAAAGGGATTTGAAAAATGGAGCTCAGGGGCTCTGCAATTCACAAACCTGCAGAGTTATAAATGATAACTCTCGTCCACAAATATATTGAGGGAAGGAAACGAAGAGGATTTGAAAGCAAGGCAGAATTGCAGGAAACAGATTTCAGGAGGTAGATACGAATCGCCTTTAAAGCACAGGAAAAGGGGCAAAACCTCGACCATGATGCCCTTGGCCAAAAAGGGCGTATGCCTTTTTTCCTGAATATATTCAGGAAAAAACGCATACGCCCTTTTTGGCCAACCAAGCAACCTGGAAAGGCAAATCAGCGCTACAAAGAAGTCTCGCTTCCCATCGGTCAAAAGGGCCATGCTGAATAAAGTATCAAAACCAGAAATGCAGGACAGGCCATGGAGAAACGGGAGCCTTGCTACGCTGAAGGGCGGGATGTAAATTGCCAACAGCCACTCTGGAGAAGTGTACGGTGTGTCCTGAAACATCGAAAAAACTCAGCTTAGAGAGCATAGGGCACTTCCACTCATGGGCGTATAAATTGGGAAAACTAAAAATCAGCAAGACACAGGCACCCCAAAGTTTAGGGCTGCTCTGTTGACAAGAACCTCTACTTTGTTACAACGTAAATATCCCAGGAAAGGGAAAAATGGATAAAAAGTTGTGGTCCTTATGTACAATGGAATATCACTCAGCCATGAAATCAACGTCATAAGGCTAGTAGCAGCATGATGAGTGGATTTAGGTACGACGATTCTAAGTGAAATAAGTCACACAGAAAAAGACACTTATCATAAGATATCACTTATAGAGGGAATGTGAAAACCGCGACCCTTGAACTGAATTACAAAACAGAACAGAGGCACACGTTTAGAAAACACACTATGGCTGCTTAACGGGAAAGGTGAGGTGGGGTGATGCGTAAAAGAAGGGTTTCAAATTAGCTCAGAGACCGTTCCATAAACCCAATATGTAATAGACACGACCTACTCCTTGCTCTGTGAACTGGACTCAACACCCCCTATTCACCGCCCGAGAATATATCTGACTAGTAAGAATCTTAAAAGCTATGTATTGATATCTCTCTGTAAGTGAGTCAAGTGGGTGTAAATCGGCATAAACACAGCAGTGAAAAGCAGCTAAACCCCTTTATAAAAATCAATCACTTTTAAAAACCCGTGAAACAAAGACAGAGAAAGAGAGAGAAATTCTTAATAAATTCGCTCAGGGGCTGTGACGCCACCTGGATTGACCATATCTAGACCCACAGCTGATTGAGACATAAGGGTGGACACTCTTGGGGCTGAGAGGTTTGGTGAGGTTGGGTGAGCAAACACAGACCCTTTAAAGTAATACTGCGTGGGTCCCATCCCATTGGTCCCAAATCTCCAGGTTCAAGGGCATCTTCCCACTTCGAAAACATGCATGAGAAACCCAGAAGATGGTGCACCGTGTGATCGGGAAAGGTTTCTAAAACGCACCTCATTTCTCATCTCCTTGGGCTCGGGTTCGCCATTCCAGCCGCTTTACTAGCAATCTCCCTTCTTGGAGAATCAGCACCTTTAACCTCCTGTTCCGTACAGGTTGCAATTTGTCCTGAGGATGAACGGGAAGAGGGGGAACCAATGAGAGACTAGCTCTAGGTGTTGGGACAGGCACAGGTCACTCTATTTTCCCATCAGGAAGAAAAATTAACCACAGACTCAGCCTGCCGCTCGGGACCAGAATAGGGCCTGAAGAAATCCTGCGCTTTTGCGGCCAGCTCCCAAGAAAGCGAGTTGAAAAATGGAGCTCAGGGGCACTGCAATTCATAAACCTGCAGAGTTATAAATGATAACTCTCGTCCACAAATATATTGAGGGAAGGCAACGAAGAGGATTTGAAAGCAAGGCAGAATTGCAGGAAACAGATTTCAGGAGGTAGATTCGAATCGCCTTTAAAGCACGGGAAAAGCGGCAAAACCTCGACAATGATGCCCTTGGCCAAAAAGGGCGTATGCGTTTTTCCTGAATATATTCAGGAAAAAACGCATACGCCCTTTTTGGCCAACCAAGCAACCTGGAAAGGCAAATCAGCGCTACAAAGAAGTCTCGCTTCCCATCGGTCAAAAGGGCCATGCTGTATAAAGTGTCAAAACCAGAAATGCAGGACAGGCCATGGAGAAACGGGAGCCTTGCTACGCTGATGGGCGGGATGTAAAATGCCAACGGCCACTCTGGAGAAGTGTACGGTGTGTCCTGAAACATCGAAAAAACTCAGCTTAGACAACATAGGGCACTTCCCCTCATGGGCGTATAAATTGGGAAAACTAAAAATCAGCAAGACACAGGCACCCCAAAGTTTAGGGCTGCTCTGTTGACAAGAACCTCCACTTCGTTACACCTTAAATATACCAGGAAAGAGAAAAATGGATAAAGAAATTGTGGTCCTTATGTACAATGCAATATCACTCAGCCATGAAATCAACGTCATAAGGCTAGTAGCAGCATGATGAGTGGATTTAGGTACGACGATTCTAAGTGAAATAAGTCACACAGAAAAAGACACTTATCATAAGATATCACTTATAGAGGGAATGTGAAAACCGCGACCCTTGAACTGAATTACAAAACAGAACAGAGGCACACGTTTAGAAAACACACTATGGCTGCTTAACGGGAAAGGTGAGGTGGGGTGATGCATAAAACAAGGGTTTCAAATTAGCTCAGATACCGTTCCATAAACCCAATATGTAATAGACACGACCTACTCCTTGCTCTGTGAACTGGACTCAACACCCTCTATTCACCGCCCAAGAATATATCTGACTAGTAAGAATCTTAAAAGCTATGTATTGATATCTCTCTGTAAGTGAGTCAAGTGGTTGTAAAGCGGCATAAACACAGCAGTGAAAAGCAGCTAAACCCCTTTATAAAAATCAATCACTTTTAAAAACCCGTGAAACAAAGACAGAGAAAGAGAGAGAAATTCTTAATAAATTCGCTCAGGGGCTGTGACGCCACCTGGATTGACCATATCTAGACCCACAGCTGATTGAGACATAAGGGTGGACACTCTTGGGGCTGAGAGGTTTGGTGAGGTTGGGTGAGCAAACGCAGACCCTTTAAAGTACTACTGCGTGGGTCCCATCCCATGGGTCCCAAATCTCCAGGTTCAAGGGCATCTTCCCACTTCGAAAACATGCATGAGAAACCCAGAAGATGGTGCACCGTGTGATCGGGAAAGGTTTCTAAAACGCACCTCATTTCTCATCTCCTTGGGCTCGGGTGCGCCATTCCAGCCGCTTTACTAGCAATCTCCCTTCTTGGAGAATCAGCACCTTTAACCTCCTGTTCCGTACAGGTTGCAATTTGTCCTGAGGATGAACGGGAAGAGGGGGAACCAATGAGAGACTAGCTCTAGGTGTTGGGACAGGCACAGGTCACTCTATTTTCCCATCAGGAAGAAAAATTAACCACAGACTCAGCCTGCCGCTCGGGACCAGAATAGGGCCTGAAGAAATCCTGCGCTTTTGCGGCCAGCTCCCAAGAAAGCGAGTTGAAAAATGGAGCTCAGGGGCACTGCAATTCATAAACCTGCAGAGTTATAAATGATAACTCTCGTCCACAAATATATTGAGGGAAGGCAACGAAGAGGATTTGAAAGCAAGGCAGAATTGCAGGAAACAGATTTCAGGAGGTAGATTCGAATCGCCTTTAAAGCACGGGAAAAGCGGCAAAACCTCGACAATGATGCCCTTGGCCAAAAAGGGCGTATGAGTTTTTTCCTGAATATATTCAGGAAAAAACGCATACGCCCTTTTTGGCCAACCAAGCAACCTGGAAAGGCAAATCAGCGCTACAAAGAAGTCTCGCTTCCCATCGGTCAAAAGGGCCATGCTGAATAAAGTGTCAAAACCAGAAATGCAGGACAGGCCATGGAGAAACGGGAGCCTTGCTACGCTGATGGGCGGGATGTAAATTGCCAACAGCCACTCTGGAGAAGTGTACGGTGTGTCCTGAAACATCGAAAAAACTCAGCTTAGAGAGCATAGGGCACTTCCCCTCATGGGCGTATAAATTGGGAAAACTAAAAATCAGCAAGACACAGGCATCCCAAAGTTTAGGGCTGCTCTGTTGACAAGAACCTCCACTTCGTTACACCTTAAATATACCAGGAAAGAGAAAAATGGATAAAGAAGTTGTGGTCCTTATGTACAATGGAATATCACTCAGCCATGAAATCAACGTCATAAGGCTAGTAGCAGCATGATGAGTGGATTTAGGTACGACGATTCTAAGTGAAATAAGTCACACAGAAAAAGACACTTATCATAAGATATCAGTTATAGAGGGAATGTGAAAACCGCGACCCTTGAACTGAATTACAAAACAGAACAGAGGCACACGTTTAGAAAACACACTATGGCTGCTTAACGGGAAAGGTGAGGTGGGGTGATGCATAAAACAAGGGTTTCAAATTAGCTCAGAGACCGTTCCATAAACCCAATATGTAATAGACACGACCTACTCCTTGCTCTGTGAACTGGACTCAACACCCTCTATTCACCGCCCAAGAATATATCTGACTAGTAAGAATCTTAAAAGCTATGCATTGATATCTCTCTGTAAGTGAGTCAAGTGGGTGTAAATCGGCATAAACACAGCAGTGAAAAGCAGCTAAACCCCTTTATAAAAATCAATCACTTTTAAAAACCCGTGAAACAAAGACAGAGAAAGAGAGAGAAATTCTTAATAAATTTGCTCAGGGGCTGTGACGCCACCTGGATTGACCATATCTAGACCCACAGCTGATTGAGACATAAGGGTGGACACTCTTGGGGCTGAGAGGTTTGGTGAGGTTGGGTGAGCAAACACAGACCCTTTAAAGTAATACTGCGTGGGTCCCATCCCATGGGTCCCAAATCTCCAGGTTCAAGGGCATCTTCCCACTTCGAAAACATGCATGAGAAACCCAGAAGATGGTGCACCGTGTGATCGGAAAAGGTTTCTAAAACGCACCTCATTTCTCATCTCCTTGTGCTCGGGTTCTCCATTCCAGCCGCTTTACTCGCAATCTCCCTCCTTGGAGAATCAGCACCTTTAACCTCCTGTTCCGTACAGGTTGCAATTTGTCCTGAGGATGAACGGGAAGAGGGGGAACCAATGAGACACTAGCTCTAGGTGTTGGGACAGGCACAGGTCACTCTATTTTCCCATCAGGAAGAAGAATTAACCACAGGCTCAGCCTGCCGCTCGGGACCAGAATAGAGCCTGAAGCAATCCTGCGCTTTTGCGGCCAGCTCCCAAGAAAGCGAGTTGAAAAATGGAGCTCAGGGGCACTGCAATTCACAAACCTGCAGAGTTATAAATGATAACTCTCGTCCACAAATATATTGAGGGAAGGCAACGAAGAGGATTTGAAAGCAAGGCAGAATTGCAGGAAACAGATTTCAGGAGGTAGATTCGAATCGCCTTTAAAGCACAGGAAAAGCGGCAAAACCTCGACCATGATGCCCTTGGCCAAAAAGGGCGTATGCGTTTTTTCCTGAATATATTCAGGAAAAACGCATACGCCCTTTTTGGCCAACCAAGCAACCTGGAAAGGCAAATCAGCGCTACAAAGAAGTCTCGCTTCCCATCGGTCAAAAGGGCCATGCTGAATAAAGTGTCAAAACCAGAAATGCAGGACAGGCCATGGAGAAACGGGAGCCTTGCTACGCTGATGGGCGGGATGTAAATTGCCAACAGCCACTCTGGAGAAGTGTACGGTGTGTCCTGAAACATCGAAAAAACTCAGCTTACAGAGCATAGGGCACTTCCCCTCATGGGCGTATAAATTGGGAAAACTACAAATCAGCAAGACACAGGCACCCCAAAGTTTAGGGCTGCTCTGTTGACAAGAACCTCCAGTTCGTTACACCTTAAATATACCAGGAAAGAGAAAAATGGATAAAGAAGTTGTGGTCCTTATGTACAATGGAATATCACTCAGCCATGAAATCAGCGTCATAAGGCTAGTAGCAGCATGATGAGTGGATTTAGGTATGACGATTCTAAGTGAAATAAGTCACACAGAAAAAGACACTTATCATAAGATATCACTTATAGAGGGAATGTGAAAACCGCGACCCTTGAACTGAATTACAAAACAGAACAGAGGCACACGTTTAGAAAACACACTATGGCTGCTTAACGGGAAAGGTGAGGTGGGGTGATGCATAAAACAAGGGTTTCAAATTAGCTCAGATACCGTTCCATAAACCAATATGTAATAGACACGACCTACTCCTTGCTCTGTGAACTGGACTCAACACCCCCTATTCACCGCCCAAGTATATATCTGACTAGTAAGAATCTTAAAAGCTATGTATTGATATCTCTCTGTAAGTGAGTCAAGTGGGTGTAAATCGGCATAAACACAGCAGTGAAAAGCAGCTAAACCCCTTTATAAAAATCAATCACTTTTAAAAACCCGTGAAACAAAGACAGAGAAAGAGAGAGAAATTCTTACTAAATTCGCTCAGGGGCTGTGACGCCACCTGGATTGACCATATCTAGACCCACAGCTGATTGAGACATAAGGGTGGACACTCTTGGGGCTGAGAGGTTTGGTGAGGTTGGGTGAGCAAACACAGACCCTTTAAAGTAATACTGCGTGGGTCCCATCCCATGGGTCCCAAATCTCCAGGTTCAAGGGCATCTTCCCACTTCGAAAACATGCATGAGAAACCCAGAAGATGGTGCACCGTGTGATCGGAAAAGGTTTCTAAAACGCACCTCATTTCTCATCTCCTTGTGCTCGGGTTCCCCATTCCAGCCGCTTTACTAGCAATCTCCCTCCTTGGAGAATCAGCACCTTTAACCTCCTGTTCCGTACAGGTTGCAATTTGTCCTGAGGATGAACGGGAAGAGGGGGAACCAATGAGACACTAGCTCTAGGTGTTGGGACAGGCACAGGTCACTCTATTTTCCCATCAGGAAGAAGAATTAACCACAGGCTCAGCCTGCCGCTCGGCACCAGAATAGAGCCTGAAGCAATCCTGCGCTTTTGCGGCCAGCTCCCAAGAAAGCGAGTTGAAAAATGGAGCTCAGGGGCACTGCAATTCACAAACCTGCAGAGTTATAAATGATAACTCTCGTCCACAAATATATTGAGGGAAGGCAACGAAGAGGATTTGAAAGCAAGGCAGAATTGCAGGAAACAGATTTCAGGAGGTAGATTCGAATCGCCTTTAAAGCACAGGAAAAGCGGCAAAACCTCGACCATGATGCCCTTGGCCAAAAAGGGCGTATGCGTTTTTTCCTGAATATATTCAGGAAAAAACGCATACGCCCTTTTTGGCCAACCAAGCAACCTGGAAAGGCAAATCAGCGCTACAAAGAAGTCTCGCTTCCCATCGGTCAAAAGGGCCATGCTGAATAAAGTGTCAAAACCAGAAATGCAGGACAGGCCATGGAGAAACGGGAGCCTTGCTACGCTGATGGCCGGGATGTAAATTGCCAACAGCCACTCTGGAGAAGTGTACGGTGTGTCCTGAAACATCGAAAAAACTCAGCTTACAGAGCATAGGGCACTTCCCCTCATGGGCGTATAAATTGGGAAAACTAAAAATCAGCAAGACACAGGCACCCCAAAGTTTAGGGCTACTCTGTTGTCAAGAACCTCCACTTCGTTAAACCTTAAATATACCAGGAAAGAGAAAAATGGATAAAGAAGTTGTGGTCCTTATGTACAATGGAATATCACTCAGCCATGAAATCAACGTCATAAGGCTAGTAGCAGCATGATGAGTGGATTTAGGTACGACGATTCTAAGTGAAATAAGTCACACAGAAAAAGACACTTATCATAAGATATCACTTATAGAGGGAATGTGAAAACCGCGACCCTTGAACTGAATTACAAAACAGAACAGAGGCACACGTTTAGAAAACACACTATGGCTGCTTAACGGGAAAGGTGAGGTGGGGTGATGCATAAAACAAGGGTTTCAAATTAGCTCAGATACCGTTCCATAAACCCAATATGTAATAGACACGACCTACTCCTTGCTCTGTGAACTGGACTCAACACCCCCTATTCACCGCCCAAGAATATATCTGACTAGTAAGAATCTTAAAAGCTATGTATTGATATCTCTCTGTAAGTGAGTCAAGTGGGTGTAAATCGGCATAAACACAGCAGTGAAAAGCAGCTAAACCCCTTTATAAAAATCAATCACTTTTAAAAACCCGTGAAACAAAGACAGAGAAAGAGAGAGAAATTCTTAATAAATTCGCTCAGGGGCTGTGACGCCACCTGGATTGACCATATCTAGACGCACAGCTAATTGAGACATAAGGGTGGACACTCTTGGGGCTGAGAGGTTTGGTGAGGTTGGGTGAGCAAACGCAGACCCTTTAAAGTAATACTGCGTGGGTCCCATCCCATGGGTCCCAAATCTCCAGGTTCAAGGGCATCTTCCCACTTCGAAAACATGCATGAGAAACCCAGAAGATGGTGCACCGTGTGATCGGAAAAGGTTTCTAAAACGCACCTCATTTCTCATCTCCTTGTGCTCGGGTTCTGCATTCCAGCCGCTTTACTAGCAATCTCCCTCCTTGGAGAATCAGCACCTTTAACCTCCTGTTCCGTACAGGTTGCAATTTGTCCTGAGGATGAACGGGAAGAGGGGGAACCAATGAGACACTAGCTCTAGGTGTTGGGACAGGCACAGGTCACTCTATTTTCCCATCAGGAAGAAGAATTAACCACAGGCTCAGCCTGCCGCTCGGCACCAGAATAGAGCCTGAAGCAATCCTGCGCTTTTGCGGCCAGCTCCCAAGAAAGCGAGTTGAAAAATGGAGCTCAGGGGCACTGCAATTCACGAACCTGCAGAGTTATAAATGATAACTCTCGTCCACAAATATATTGAGGGAAGGCAACGAAGAGGATTTGAAAGCAAGGCAGAATTGCAGGAAACAGATTTCAGGAGGTAGATTCGAATCGCCTTTAAAGCACAGGAAAAGCGGCAAAACCTCGACCATGATGCCCTTGGCCAAAAAGGGCGTATGCGTTTTTTCCTGAATATATTCAGGAAAAAACGCATACGCCCTTTTTGGCCAACCAAGCAACCTGGAAAGGCAAATCAGCGCTACAAAGAAGTCTCGCTTCCCATCGGTCAAAAGGGCCATGCTGAATAAAGTGTCAAAACCAGAAATGCAGGACAGGCCATGGAGAAACGGGAGCCTTGCTACGCTGATGGGCGGGATGTAAATTGCCAACAGCCACTCTGGAGAAGTGTACGGTGTGTCCTGAAACATCGAAAAAACTCAGCTTAGAGAGCATAGGGCACTTCCCCTCATGGGCGTATAAATTGGGAAAACTAAAAATCAGCAAGACACAGGCACCCCAAAGTTTAGGGCTGCTCTGTTGACAAGAACCTCCACTTCGTTACACCTTAAATATACCAGGAAAGAGAAAACTGGATAAAGAAGTTGTGGTCCTTATGTACAATGGAATATCACTCAGCCATGAAATCAACGTCATAAGGCTAGTAGCAGCATGATGAGTGGATTTAGGTACGACGATTCTAAGTGAAATAAGTCACACAGAAAAAGACACTTATCATAAGATATCACTTATAGAGGGAATGTGAAAACCGCGACCCTTGAACTGAATTACAAAACAGAACAGAGGCACACGTTTAGAAAACACACTATGGCTGCTTAACGGGAAAGGTGAGGTGGGGTGATGCATAAAACAAGGGTTTCAAATTAGCTCAGATACCGTTTCATAAACCCAATATGTAATAGACACGACCTACTCCTTGCTCTGTGAACTGGACTCAACACCCCCTATTCACCGTCCAAGAATATATCTGACTAGTAAGAATCTTAAAAGCTATGTATTGATATCTCTCTGTAAGTGAGTCAAGTGGGTGTAAATCGGCATAAACACAGCAGTGAAAAGCAGCTAAACCCCTTTATAAAAATCAATCACTTTTAAAAACCCGTGAAACAAAGACAGAGAAAGAGAGAGAAATTCTTACTAAATTCGCTCAGGGGCTGTGACGCCACCTGGATTGACCATATCTAGACCCACAGCTGATTGAGACATAAGGGTGGACACTCTTGGGGCTGAGAGGTTTGGTGAGGTTGGGTGAGCAAACGCAGACCCTTTAAAGTACTACTGCGTGGGTCCCATCCCATGGGTCCCAAATCTCCAGGTTCAAGGGCATCTTCCCACTTCGAAAACATGCATGAGAAACCCAGAAGATGGTGCACCGTGTGATCGGGAAAGGTTTCTAAAACGCACCTCATTTCTCATCTCCTTGGGCTCGGGTTCGCCATTCCAGCCGCTTTACTAGCAATCTCCCTTCTTGGAGAATCAGCACCTTTAACCTCCTGTTCCGTACAGGTTGCAATTTGTCCTGAGGATGAACGGGAAGAGGGGAACCAATGAGAGACTAGCTCTAGGTGTTGGGACAGGCACAGGTCACTCTATTTTCCCATCAGGAAGAAGAATTAACCACAGGCTCAGCCTGCCGCCCGTGACCAGTATAGGGCCTGAAGCAATCCTGCGCTTTTGCGGCCAGCTCCCAAGAAAGGGATTTGAAAAATGGAGCTCAGGGGCTCTGCTATTCACAAACCTGCAGAGTTATAAATGATAACTCTCGTCCACAAATATATTGAGGGAAGGCAACGAAGAGGATTTGAAAGCAAGGCAGAATTGCAGGAAACAGATTTCAGGAGGTAGATACGAATCGCCTTTAAAGCACAGGAAAAAGGGCAAAACCTCGACCATGATGCCCTTGGCCAAAAAGGGCGTATGCCTTTTTTCCTGAATATATTCAGGAAAAAAGGCATACGCCCTTTTTGGCCAACCAAGCAACCTGGAAAGGCAAATCAGCGCTACAAAGAAGTCTCGCTTCCCATCGGTCAAAAGGGCTATGCTGAATAAAGTGTCAAAACCAGAAATGCAGGACAGGCCATGGAGAAACGGGAGCCTTGCTACGCTGATGGGTGGGATGTAAATTGCCAACAGCCACTCTGGAGAAGTGTACGGTGTGTCCTGAAACATCGAAAAAACTCAGCTTAGAGAGCATAGGGCACTTCCACTCATGGGCGTAAAAATTGGGAAAACTAAAAATCAGCAAGACACAGGCACCCCAAAGTTTAGGGCTGCTCTGTTGACAAGAACCTCCACTTCGTTACACCTTAAATATACCAGGAAAGAGAAAAATGGATAAAGAAGTTGTGGTCCTTATGTACAATGGAATATCACTCAGCCATGAAATCAACGTCATAAGGCTAGTAGCAGCATGATGAGTGGATTTAGGTACGACGATTCTAAGTGAAATAAGTCACACAGAAAAAGACACTTATCATAAGATATCACTTATAGAGGGAATGTGAAAACCGCGACCCTTGAACTGAATTACAAAACAGAACAGAGGCACACGTTTAGAAAACACACTATGGCTGCTTAACGGGAAAGGTGAGGTGGGGTGATGCATAAAACAAGGGTTTCAAATTAGCTCAGATACCGTTTCATAAACCCAATATGTAATAGACACGACCTACTCCTTGCTCTGTGAACTGGACTCAACACCCCCTATTCACCGTCCAAGAATATATCTGACTAGTAAGAATCTTAAAAGCTATGTATTGATATCTCTCTGTAAGTGAGTCAAGTGGGTGTAAATCGGCATAAACACAGCAGTGAAAAGCAGCTAAACCCCTTTATAAAAATCAATCACTTTTAAAAACCCGTGAAACAAAGACAGAGAAAGAGAGAGAAATTCTTACTAAATTCGCTCAGGGGCTGTGACGCCACCTGGATTGACCATATCTAGACCCACAGCTGATTGAGACATAAGGGTGGACACTCTTGGGGCTGAGAGGTTTGGTGAGGTTGGGTGAGCAAACGCAGACCCTTTAAAGTACTACTGCGTGGGTCCCATCCCATGGGTCCCAAATCTCCAGGTTCAAGGGCATCTTCCCACTTCAAAAACATGCATGAGAAACCCAGAAGATGGTGCACCGTGTGATCGGGAAAGGCTTCTAAAACGCACCTCATTTCTCATCTCCTTGGGCTCGGGTTCGCCATTCCAGCCGCTTTACTAGCAATCTCCCTTCTTGGAGAATCAGCACCTTTAACCTCCTGTTCCGTACAGGTTGCAATTTGTCCTGAGGATGAACGGGAAGAGGGGGAACCAATGAGAGACTAGCTCTAGGTGTTGGGACAGGCACAGGTCACTCTATTTTCCCATCAGGAAGAAAAATTAACCACAGACTCAGCCTGCCGCTCGGGACCAGAATAGGGCCTGAAGAAATCCTGCGCTTTTGCGGCCAGCTCCCAAGAAAGCGAGTTGAAAAATGGAGCTCAGGGGCACTGCAATTCATAAACCTGCAGAGTTATAAATGATAACTCTCGTCCACAAATATATTGAGGGAAGGCAACGAAGAGGATTTGAAAGCAAGGCAGAATTGCAGGAAACAGATTTCAGGAGGTAGATTCGAATCGCCTTTAAAGCACGGGAAAAGCGGCAAAACCTCGACAATGATGCCCTTGGCCAAAAAGGGCGTATGCGTTTTTCCTGAATATATTCAGGAAAAAACGCATACGCCCTTTTTGGCCAACCAAGCAACCTGGAAAGGCAAATCAGCGCTACAAAGAAGTCTCGCTTCCCATCGGTCAAAAGGGCCATGCTGTATAAAGTGTCAAAACCAGAAATGCAGGACAGGCCATGGAGAAACGGGAGCCTTGCAACGCTGATGGGCGGGATGTAAAATGCCAACGGCCACTCTGGAGAAGTGTACGGTGTGTCCTGAAACATCTAAAAAACTCAGCTTAGACAACATAGGGCACTTCCCCTCATGGGCGTATAAATTGGGAAAACTAAAAATCAGCAAGACACAGGCACCCCAAAGTTTAGGGCTGCTCTGTTGACAAGAACCTCCACTTCGTTACACCTTAAATATCCCAGGAAAGAGAAAAATGGATAAAGAAGTTGTGGTCCTTATGTACAACGGAATATCACTCAGCCATGAAATCAACTGCATAAGGCTAGTAGCAGCATGATGAGTGGATTTAGGTACGACGATTCTAAGTGAAATAAGTCACACAGAAAAAGACACTTATCATAAGATATCACTTATAGAGGGAATGTAAAAACCGCTACCCTTGAACTGAATTACAAAACAGAACAAAGTCACGTTTAGAAAACACACTATGGCTGCTTAACGGGAAAGGTGAGGTGGGGTGATGCATAAAACAAGGGTTTCAAATTAGCTCAGATACCGTTCCATAAACCCAATATGTAATAGACACGACCTACTCCTTGCTCAGTGAACTGGACTCAACACCCCCTATTCACCGCCCAAGAATATATCTGACTAGTAAGAATCTTAAAACATATGTATTGATATCTCTCTGTAAGTAAGTCAAGTGGGTGTAAAGCGGAATAAACAGCAGTGAAAAGCAGCTAAACCCCTTTATAAAAATCACTCACTTTTAAAAACCTGTGAAACAAAGGCAGTGAAAGAGAGAGAAATTCTTACTAAATTCGTTCAGGGGCTGTGATGCCTCCTGGATTGACATATCTAGACCCACAGCTGATTGAGACATAAGGGTGGACACTCTTGGGGCTGAGAGGTTTGGTGAGGTTGGGTGAGCAAACGCAGACCCTTTAAAGTAATACTGCGTGGTACCCATCCCATGGGTCCCAAATCTCCAGGTTCAAGGGCATCTTCCTTCATCGAAAACATGCATTAGAAACCCAGAAGATGGTACACCGTGTGATCGGGAAAGGTTTCTAAAACGCACCTCATTTCTCATCTCCTTGTGCTCGGGTTCTCCATTCCAGCCGCTTTACTAGCAATCTCCCTCCTTGGAGGATCAGCACCTTTAACCTCCTGTTCCGTACAGGTTGCAATTTGTCCTGAGGATGAACGGGAAGAGGGGGAACCAATGAGAGACTAGCTCTAGGTGTTGGGACAGGCACAGGTCACTCTATTTTCCCATCAGGAAGAAGAATTAACCACAGGCTCAGCCTGCCGCCCGGGACCAGTATAGGGCCTGAAGCAATCCTGCGCTTTTGCGGCCAGCTCCCAAGAAAGGGATTTGAAAAATGGAGCTCAGGGGCTCTGCAATTCACAAACCTGCAGAGTTATAAATGATAACTCTCGTCCACAAATATATTGAGGGAAGGCAACGAAGAGGATTTGAAAGCAAGGCAGAATTGCAGGAAACAGATTTCAGGAGGTAGATTCGAATCGCCTTTAAAGCACGGGAAAAGCGGCAAAACCTCGACAATGATGCCCTTGGCCAAAAAGGGCGTATGCGTTTTTCCTGAATATATTCAGGAAAAAACGCATACGCCCTTTTTGGCCAGCCAAGCAACCTGGAAAGGCAAATCAGCGCTACAAAGAAGTCTCGCTTCCCATCGGTCAAAAGGGCCATGCTGAATAAAGTGTCAAACCCAGAAATGCAGGACAGGCCATGGAGAAACGGGAGCCTTGCTACGCTGAAGGGCGGGATGTAAATTGCCAACAGCCACTCTGGAGAAGTGTACGGTGTGTCCTGAAACATCGAAAAAACTCAGCTTAGAGAGCATAGGGCACTTCCACTCATGGGCGTATAAATTGGGAAAACTAAAAATCAGCAAGACACAGGCACCCCAAAGTTTAGGGCTGCTCTCTTGACAAGAACCTCCACTTCGTTACACCTTAAATATCCCAGGAAAGAGAAAAATGGATAAAGAAGTTGTGGTCCTTATGTACAATGGAATATCACTCAGCCATGAAATCAACGTCATAAGGCTAGTAGCAGCATGATGAGTGGATTTAGGTACGACGATTCTAAGTGAAATAAGTCACACAGAAAAAGACACTTATCATAAGATATCACTTATAGAGGGAATGTAAAAACCGCTACCCTTGAACTGAATTACAAAACAGAACAGAGGCACACGTTTAGAAAACACACTATGGCTGCTTAACGGGAAAGGTGAGGTGGGGTGATGCATAAAACAAGGGTTTCAAATTAGCTCAGAGACCGTTCCATAAACCCAATATGTAATAGACACGACCTACTCCTTGCTCAGTGATCTGGACTCAACACCCCCTATTCACCGCCCAAGAATATATCTGACTAGTAAGAATCTTAAAAGCTATGTATTAATATCTCTCTGTAAGTGAGTCAATTGGATGTAAAGCGGCATAAACAGAGCAGTGAAAAGCAGCTAAACCCCTTTATAAAAACCAATTACTTTTAAAAACCCGTGAAACAAAGACAGTGAAAGATAGAGAAATTCTTACTAAATTCGTTCAGGGGCTGTGATGCCACCTGGATTGACCATATATAGACCCACAGCTGATTGAGACATAAGGGTTGACACTCTTGGGGCTGAGAGGTTTGGTGAGGTTGGGTGAGCAAACGCAGACCCTTTAAAGTAATACTGCATTGTACCCATCCCATGGGTCCCAAATCTCCAGGTTCATGGGCATCTTCCCACTTCGAAAACATGCATGAGAAACCCAGAAGATGGTGCACCGTGTGATCGGGAAAGGTTTTTAAAACGCACCTCATTTCTCATCTCCTTGTGCTCGGGTTCTCCATTCCAGCCGCTTTACTAGCAATCTCCCTCCTTGGAGGATCAGCACCTTTAACCTCCTGTTCCGTACAGGTTGCAATTTGTCCTGAGGATGAACGGGAAGAGGGGGAACCAATGAGAGACTAGCTCTAGGTGTTGGGACAGGCACAGGTCACTCTATTTTCCCATCAGGAAGAAGAATTAACCACAGGCTCAGCCTGCCGCCCGTGACCAGTATAGGGCCTGAAGCAATCCTGCGCTTTTGCGGCCAGCTCCCAAGAAAGGGATTTGAAAAATGGAGCTCAGAG
Organism: Balaenoptera borealis; assembly: GCF_965194805.1. Classification (NCBI taxonomy): domain Eukaryota; kingdom Metazoa; phylum Chordata; class Mammalia; order Artiodactyla; family Balaenopteridae; genus Balaenoptera; species Balaenoptera borealis. Next base: position 404,137 of record NW_028123786.1, read on the forward strand.
GCTCTGCAATTCACAAACCTGCAGAGTTATAAATGATAACTCTCGTCCACAAATATATTGAGGGAAGGCAACGAAGAGGATTTGAAAGCAAGGCAGAATTGCAGGAAACAGATTTCAGGAGGTAGATACGAATCGCCTTTAAAGCACAGGAAAAGGGGCAAAACCTCGACCATGATGCCCTTGGCCAAAAAGGGCGTATGCCTTTTTTCCTGAATATATTCAGGAAAAAACGCATACGCCCTTTTTGGCCAACCAAGCAACCTGGAAAGGCAAATCAGCGCTACAAAGAAGTCTCGCTTCCCATCGGTCAAAAGGGCCATGCTGAATAAAGTATCAAAACCAGAAATGCAGGACAGGCCATGGAGAAACGGGAGCCTTGCTACGCTGAAGGGCGGGATGTAAATTGCCAACAGCCACTCTGGAGAAGTGTACGGTGTGTCCTGAAACATCGAAAAAACTCAGCTTAGAGAGCATAGGGCACTTCCACTCATGGGCGTATAAATTGGGAAAACTAAAAATCAGCAAGACACAGGCACCCCAAAGTTTAGGGCTGCTCTGTTGACAAGAACCTCTACTTTGTTACAACGTAAATATCCCAGGAAAGGGAAAAATGGATAAAAAGTTGTGGTCCTTATGTACAATGGAATATCACTCAGCCATGAAATCAACGTCATAAGGCTAGTAGCAGCATGATGAGTGGATTTAGGTACGACGATTCTAAGTGAAATAAGTCACACAGAAAAAGACACTTATCATAAGATATCACTTATAGAGGGAATGTGAAAACCGCGACCCTTGAACTGAATTACAAAACAGAACAGAGGCACACGTTTAGAAAACACACTATGGCTGCTTAACGGGAAAGGTGAGGTGGGGTGATGCGTAAAAGAAGGGTTTCAAATTAGCTCAGAGACCGTTCCATAAACCCAATATGTAATAGACACGACCTACTCCTTGCTCTGTGAACTGGACTCAACACCCCCTATTCACCGCCCGAGAATATATCTGACTAGTAAGAATCTTAAAAGCTATGTATTGATATCTCTCTGTAAGTGAGTCAAGTGGGTGTAAATCGGCATAAACACAGCAGTGAAAAGCAGCTAAACCCCTTTATAAAAATCAATCACTTTTAAAAACCCGTGAAACAAAGACAGAGAAAGAGAGAGAAATTCTTAATAAATTCGCTCAGGGGCTGTGACGCCACCTGGATTGACCATATCTAGACCCACAGCTGATTGAGACATAAGGGTGGACACTCTTGGGGCTGAGAGGTTTGGTGAGGTTGGGTGAGCAAACACAGACCCTTTAAAGTAATACTGCGTGGGTCCCATCCCATTGGTCCCAAATCTCCAGGTTCAAGGGCATCTTCCCACTTCGAAAACATGCATGAGAAACCCAGAAGATGGTGCACCGTGTGATCGGGAAAGGTTTCTAAAACGCACCTCATTTCTCATCTCCTTGGGCTCGGGTTCGCCATTCCAGCCGCTTTACTAGCAATCTCCCTTCTTGGAGAATCAGCACCTTTAACCTCCTGTTCCGTACAGGTTGCAATTTGTCCTGAGGATGAACGGGAAGAGGGGGAACCAATGAGAGACTAGCTCTAGGTGTTGGGACAGGCACAGGTCACTCTATTTTCCCATCAGGAAGAAAAATTAACCACAGACTCAGCCTGCCGCTCGGGACCAGAATAGGGCCTGAAGAAATCCTGCGCTTTTGCGGCCAGCTCCCAAGAAAGCGAGTTGAAAAATGGAGCTCAGGGGCACTGCAATTCATAAACCTGCAGAGTTATAAATGATAACTCTCGTCCACAAATATATTGAGGGAAGGCAACGAAGAGGATTTGAAAGCAAGGCAGAATTGCAGGAAACAGATTTCAGGAGGTAGATTCGAATCGCCTTTAAAGCACGGGAAAAGCGGCAAAACCTCGACAATGATGCCCTTGGCCAAAAAGGGCGTATGCGTTTTTCCTGAATATATTCAGGAAAAAACGCATACGCCCTTTTTGGCCAACCAAGCAACCTGGAAAGGCAAATCAGCGCTACAAAGAAGTCTCGCTTCCCATCGGTCAAAAGGGCCATGCTGTATAAAGTGTCAAAACCAGAAATGCAGGACAGGCCATGGAGAAACGGGAGCCTTGCTACGCTGATGGGCGGGATGTAAAATGCCAACGGCCACTCTGGAGAAGTGTACGGTGTGTCCTGAAACATCTAAAAAACTCAGCTTAGACAACATAGGGCACTTCCCCTCATGGGCGTATAAATTGGGAAAACTAAAAATCAGCAAGACACAGGCACCCCAAAGTTTAGGGCTGCTCTGTTGACAAGAACCTCCACTTCGTTACACCTTAAATATACCAGGAAAGAGAAAAATGGATAAAGAAATTGTGGTCCTTATGTACAATGCAATATCACTCAGCCATGAAATCAACGTCATAAGGCTAGTAGCAGCATGATGAGTGGATTTAGGTACGACGATTCTAAGTGAAATAAGTCACACAGAAAAAGACACTTATCATAAGATATCACTTATAGAGGGAATGTGAAAACCGCGACCCTTGAACTGAATTACAAAACAGAACAGAGGCACACGTTTAGAAAACACACTATGGCTGCTTAACGGGAAAGGTGAGGTGGGGTGATGCATAAAACAAGGGTTTCAAATTAGCTCAGATACCGTTCCATAAACCCAATATGTAATAGACACGACCTACTCCTTGCTCTGTGAACTGGACTCAACACCCTCTATTCACCGCCCAAGAATATATCTGACTAGTAAGAATCTTAAAAGCTATGTATTGATATCTCTCTGTAAGTGAGTCAAGTGGTTGTAAAGCGGCATAAACACAGCAGTGAAAAGCAGCTAAACCCCTTTATAAAAATCAATCACTTTTAAAAACCCGTGAAACAAAGACAGAGAAAGAGAGAGAAATTCTTAATAAATTCGCTCAGGGGCTGTGACGCCACCTGGATTGACCATATCTAGACCCACAGCTGATTGAGACATAAGGGTGGACACTCTTGGGGCTGAGAGGTTTGGTGAGGTTGGGTGAGCAAACGCAGACCCTTTAAAGTACTACTGCGTGGGTCCCATCCCATGGGTCCCAAATCTCCAGGTTGAAGGGCATCTTCCCACTTCGAAAACATGCATGAGAAACCCAGAAGATGGTGCACCGTGTGATCGGGAAAGGTTTCTAAAACGCACCTCATTTCTCATCTCCTTGGGCTCGGGTGCGCCATTCCAGCCGCTTTACTAGCAATCTCCCTTCTTGGAGAATCAGCACCTTTAACCTCCTGTTCCGTACAGGTTGCAATTTGTCCTGAGGATGAACGGGAAGAGGGGGAACCAATGAGAGACTAGCTCTAGGTGTTGGGACAGGCACAGGTCACTCTATTTTCCCATCAGGAAGAAAAATTAACCACAGACTCAGCCTGCCGCTCGGGACCAGAATAGGGCCTGAAGAAATCCTGCGCTTTTGCGGCCAGCTCCCAAGAAAGCGAGTTGAAAAATGGAGCTCAGGGGCACTGCAATTCATAAACCTGCAGAGTTATAAATGATAACTCTCGTCCACAAATATATTGAGGGAAGGCAACGAAGAGGATTTGAAAGCAAGGCAGAATTGCAGGAAACAGATTTCAGGAGGTAGATTCGAATCGCCTTTAAAGCACGGGAAAAGCGGCAAAACCTCGACAATGATGCCCTTGGCCAAAAAGGGCGTATGAGTTTTTTCCTGAATATATTCAGGAAAAAACGCATACGCCCTTTTTGGCCAACCAAGCAACCTGGAAAGGCAAATCAGCGCTACAAAGAAGTCTCGCTTCCCATCGGTCAAAAGGGCCATGCTGAATAAAGTGTCAAAACCAGAAATGCAGGACAGGCCATGGAGAAACGGGAGCCTTGCTACGCTGATGGGCGGGATGTAAATTGCCAACAGCCACTCTGGAGAAGTGTACGGTGTGTCCTGAAACATCGAAAAAACTCAGCTTAGAGAGCATAGGGCACTTCCCCTCATGGGCGTATAAATTGGGAAAACTAAAAATCAGCAAGACACAGGCATCCCAAAGTTTAGGGCTGCTCTGTTGACAAGAACCTCCACTTCGTTACACCTTAAATATACCAGGAAAGAGAAAAATGGATAAAGAAGTTGTGGTCCTTATGTACAATGGAATATCACTCAGCCATGAAATCAACGTCATAAGGCTAGTAGCAGCATGATGAGTGGATTTAGGTACGACGATTCTAAGTGAAATAAGTCACACAGAAAAAGACACTTATCATAAGATATCAGTTATAGAGGGAATGTGAAAACCGCGACCCTTGAACTGAATTACAAAACAGAACAGAGGCACACGTTTAGAAAACACACTATGGCTGCTTAACGGGAAAGGTGAGGTGGGGTGATGCATAAAACAAGGGTTTCAAATTAGCTCAGAGACCGTTCCATAAACCCAATATGTAATAGACACGACCTACTCCTTGCTCTGTGAACTGGACTCAACACCCTCTATTCACCGCCCAAGAATATATCTGACTAGTAAGAATCTTAAAAGCTATGCATTGATATCTCTCTGTAAGTGAGTCAAGTGGGTGTAAATCGGCATAAACACAGCAGTGAAAAGCAGCTAAACCCCTTTATAAAAATCAATCACTTTTAAAAACCCGTGAAACAAAGACAGAGAAAGAGAGAGAAATTCTTAATAAATTTGCTCAGGGGCTGTGACGCCACCTGGATTGACCATATCTAGACCCACAGCTGATTGAGACATAAGGGTGGACACTCTTGGGGCTGAGAGGTTTGGTGAGGTTGGGTGAGCAAACACAGACCCTTTAAAGTAATACTGCGTGGGTCCCATCCCATGGGTCCCAAATCTCCAGGTTCAAGGGCATCTTCCCACTTCGAAAACATGCATGAGAAACCCAGAAGATGGTGCACCGTGTGATCGGAAAAGGTTTCTAAAACGCACCTCATTTCTCATCTCCTTGTGCTCGGGTTCTCCATTCCAGCCGCTTTACTCGCAATCTCCCTCCTTGGAGAATCAGCACCTTTAACCTCCTGTTCCGTACAGGTTGCAATTTGTCCTGAGGATGAACGGGAAGAGGGGGAACCAATGAGACACTAGCTCTAGGTGTTGGGACAGGCACAGGTCACTCTATTTTCCCATCAGGAAGAAGAATTAACCACAGGCTCAGCCTGCCGCTCGGGACCAGAATAGAGCCTGAAGCAATCCTGCGCTTTTGCGGCCAGCTCCCAAGAAAGCGAGTTGAAAAATGGAGCTCAGGGGCACTGCAATTCACAAACCTGCAGAGTTATAAATGATAACTCTCGTCCACAAATATATTGAGGGAAGGCAACGAAGAGGATTTGAAAGCAAGGCAGAATTGCAGGAAACAGATTTCAGGAGGTAGATTCGAATCGCCTTTAAAGCACAGGAAAAGCGGCAAAACCTCGACCATGATGCCCTTGGCCAAAAAGGGCGTATGCGTTTTTTCCTGAATATATTCAGGAAAAACGCATACGCCCTTTTTGGCCAACCAAGCAACCTGGAAAGGCAAATCAGCGCTACAAAGAAGTCTCGCTTCCCATCGGTCAAAAGGGCCATGCTGAATAAAGTGTCAAAACCAGAAATGCAGGACAGGCCATGGAGAAACGGGAGCCTTGCTACGCTGATGGGCGGGATGTAAATTGCCAACAGCCACTCTGGAGAAGTGTACGGTGTGTCCTGAAACATCGAAAAAACTCAGCTTACAGAGCATAGGGCACTTCCCCTCATGGGCGTATAAATTGGGAAAACTACAAATCAGCAAGACACAGGCACCCCAAAGTTTAGGGCTGCTCTGTTGACAAGAACCTCCAGTTCGTTACACCTTAAATATACCAGGAAAGAGAAAAATGGATAAAGAAGTTGTGGTCCTTATGTACAATGGAATATCACTCAGCCATGAAATCAGCGTCATAAGGCTAGTAGCAGCATGATGAGTGGATTTAGGTATGACGATTCTAAGTGAAATAAGTCACACAGAAAAAGACACTTATCATAAGATATCACTTATAGAGGGAATGTGAAAACCGCGACCCTTGAACTGAATTACAAAACAGAACAGAGGCACACGTTTAGAAAACACACTATGGCTGCTTAACGGGAAAGGTGAGGTGGGGTGATGCATAAAACAAGGGTTTCAAATTAGCTCAGATACCGTTCCATAAACCAATATGTAATAGACACGACCTACTCCTTGCTCTGTGAACTGGACTCAACACCCCCTATTCACCGCCCAAGTATATATCTGACTAGTAAGAATCTTAAAAGCTATGTATTGATATCTCTCTGTAAGTGAGTCAAGTGGGTGTAAATCGGCATAAACACAGCAGTGAAAAGCAGCTAAACCCCTTTATAAAAATCAATCACTTTTAAAAACCCGTGAAACAAAGACAGAGAAAGAGAGAGAAATTCTTACTAAATTCGCTCAGGGGCTGTGACGCCACCTGGATTGACCATATCTAGACCCACAGCTGATTGAGACATAAGGGTGGACACTCTTGGGGCTGAGAGGTTTGGTGAGGTTGGGTGAGCAAACACAGACCCTTTAAAGTAATACTGCGTGGGTCCCATCCCATGGGTCCCAAATCTCCAGGTTCAAGGGCATCTTCCCACTTCGAAAACATGCATGAGAAACCCAGAAGATGGTGCACCGTGTGATCGGAAAAGGTTTCTAAAACGCACCTCATTTCTCATCTCCTTGTGCTCGGGTTCTCCATTCCAGCCGCTTTACTAGCAATCTCCCTCCTTGGAGAATCAGCACCTTTAACCTCCTGTTCCGTACAGGTTGCAATTTGTCCTGAGGATGAACGGGAAGAGGGGGAACCAATGAGACACTAGCTCTAGGTGTTGGGACAGGCACAGGTCACTCTATTTTCCCATCAGGAAGAAGAATTAACCACAGGCTCAGCCTGCCGCTCGGCACCAGAATAGAGCCTGAAGCAATCCTGCGCTTTTGCGGCCAGCTCCCAAGAAAGCGAGTTGAAAAATGGAGCTCAGGGGCACTGCAATTCACAAACCTGCAGAGTTATAAATGATAACTCTCGTCCACAAATATATTGAGGGAAGGCAACGAAGAGGATTTGAAAGCAAGGCAGAATTGCAGGAAACAGATTTCAGGAGGTAGATTCGAATCGCCTTTAAAGCACAGGAAAAGCGGCAAAACCTCGACCATGATGCCCTTGGCCAAAAAGGGCGTATGCGTTTTTTCCTGAATATATTCAGGAAAAAACGCATACGCCCTTTTTGGCCAACCAAGCAACCTGGAAAGGCAAATCAGCGCTACAAAGAAGTCTCGCTTCCCATCGGTCAAAAGGGCCATGCTGAATAAAGTGTCAAAACCAGAAATGCAGGACAGGCCATGGAGAAACGGGAGCCTTGCTACGCTGATGGCCGGGATGTAAATTGCCAACAGCCACTCTGGAGAAGTGTACGGTGTGTCCTGAAACATCGAAAAAACTCAGCTTACAGAGCATAGGGCACTTCCCCTCATGGGCGTATAAATTGGGAAAACTAAAAATCAGCAAGACACAGGCACCCCAAAGTTTAGGGCTACTCTGTTGTCAAGAACCTCCACTTCGTTAAACCTTAAATATACCAGGAAAGAGAAAAATGGATAAAGAAGTTGTGGTCCTTATGTACAATGGAATATCACTCAGCCATGAAATCAACGTCATAAGGCTAGTAGCAGCATGATGAGTGGATTTAGGTACGACGATTCTAAGTGAAATAAGTCACACAGAAAAAGACACTTATCATAAGATATCACTTATAGAGGGAATGTGAAAACCGCGACCCTTGAACTGAATTACAAAACAGAACAGAGGCACACGTTTAGAAAACACACTATGGCTGCTTAACGGGAAAGGTGAGGTGGGGTGATGCATAAAACAAGGGTTTCAAATTAGCTCAGATACCGTTCCATAAACCCAATATGTAATAGACACGACCTACTCCTTGCTCTGTGAACTGGACTCAACACCCCCTATTCACCGCCCAAGAATATATCTGACTAGTAAGAATCTTAAAAGCTATGTATTGATATCTCTCTGTAAGTGAGTCAAGTGGGTGTAAATCGGCATAAACACAGCAGTGAAAAGCAGCTAAACCCCTTTATAAAAATCAATCACTTTTAAAAACCCGTGAAACAAAGACAGAGAAAGAGAGAGAAATTCTTAATAAATTCGCTCAGGGGCTGTGACGCCACCTGGATTGACCATATCTAGACGCACAGCTAATTGAGACATAAGGGTGGACACTCTTGGGGCTGAGAGGTTTGGTGAGGTTGGGTGAGCAAACGCAGACCCTTTAAAGTAATACTGCGTGGGTCCCATCCCATGGGTCCCAAATCTCCAGGTTCAAGGGCATCTTCCCACTTCGAAAACATGCATGAGAAACCCAGAAGATGGTGCACCGTGTGATCGGAAAAGGTTTCTAAAACGCACCTCATTTCTCATCTCCTTGTGCTCGGGTTCTGCATTCCAGCCGCTTTACTAGCAATCTCCCTCCTTGGAGAATCAGCACCTTTAACCTCCTGTTCCGTACAGGTTGCAATTTGTCCTGAGGATGAACGGGAAGAGGGGGAACCAATGAGACACTAGCTCTAGGTGTTGGGACAGGCACAGGTCACTCTATTTTCCCATCAGGAAGAAGAATTAACCACAGGCTCAGCCTGCCGCTCGGCACCAGAATAGAGCCTGAAGCAATCCTGCGCTTTTGCGGCCAGCTCCCAAGAAAGCGAGTTGAAAAATGGAGCTCAGGGGCACTGCAATTCACGAACCTGCAGAGTTATAAATGATAACTCTCGTCCACAAATATATTGAGGGAAGGCAACGAAGAGGATTTGAAAGCAAGGCAGAATTGCAGGAAACAGATTTCAGGAGGTAGATTCGAATCGCCTTTAAAGCACAGGAAAAGCGGCAAAACCTCGACCATGATGCCCTTGGCCAAAAAGGGCGTATGCGTTTTTTCCTGAATATATTCAGGAAAAAACGCATACGCCCTTTTTGGCCAACCAAGCAACCTGGAAAGGCAAATCAGCGCTACAAAGAAGTCTCGCTTCCCATCGGTCAAAAGGGCCATGCTGAATAAAGTGTCAAAACCAGAAATGCAGGACAGGCCATGGAGAAACGGGAGCCTTGCTACGCTGATGGGCGGGATGTAAATTGCCAACAGCCACTCTGGAGAAGTGTACGGTGTGTCCTGAAACATCGAAAAAACTCAGCTTAGAGAGCATAGGGCACTTCCCCTCATGGGCGTATAAATTGGGAAAACTAAAAATCAGCAAGACACAGGCACCCCAAAGTTTAGGGCTGCTCTGTTGACAAGAACCTCCACTTCGTTACACCTTAAATATACCAGGAAAGAGAAAACTGGATAAAGAAGTTGTGGTCCTTATGTACAATGGAATATCACTCAGCCATGAAATCAACGTCATAAGGCTAGTAGCAGCATGATGAGTGGATTTAGGTACGACGATTCTAAGTGAAATAAGTCACACAGAAAAAGACACTTATCATAAGATATCACTTATAGAGGGAATGTGAAAACCGCGACCCTTGAACTGAATTACAAAACAGAACAGAGGCACACGTTTAGAAAACACACTATGGCTGCTTAACGGGAAAGGTGAGGTGGGGTGATGCATAAAACAAGGGTTTCAAATTAGCTCAGATACCGTTTCATAAACCCAATATGTAATAGACACGACCTACTCCTTGCTCTGTGAACTGGACTCAACACCCCCTATTCACCGTCCAAGAATATATCTGACTAGTAAGAATCTTAAAAGCTATGTATTGATATCTCTCTGTAAGTGAGTCAAGTGGGTGTAAATCGGCATAAACACAGCAGTGAAAAGCAGCTAAACCCCTTTATAAAAATCAATCACTTTTAAAAACCCGTGAAACAAAGACAGAGAAAGAGAGAGAAATTCTTACTAAATTCGCTCAGGGGCTGTGACGCCACCTGGATTGACCATATCTAGACCCACAGCTGATTGAGACATAAGGGTGGACACTCTTGGGGCTGAGAGGTTTGGTGAGGTTGGGTGAGCAAACGCAGACCCTTTAAAGTACTACTGCGTGGGTCCCATCCCATGGGTCCCAAATCTCCAGGTTCAAGGGCATCTTCCCACTTCGAAAACATGCATGAGAAACCCAGAAGATGGTGCACCGTGTGATCGGGAAAGGTTTCTAAAACGCACCTCATTTCTCATCTCCTTGGGCTCGGGTTCGCCATTCCAGCCGCTTTACTAGCAATCTCCCTTCTTGGAGAATCAGCACCTTTAACCTCCTGTTCCGTACAGGTTGCAATTTGTCCTGAGGATGAACGGGAAGAGGGGAACCAATGAGAGACTAGCTCTAGGTGTTGGGACAGGCACAGGTCACTCTATTTTCCCATCAGGAAGAAGAATTAACCACAGGCTCAGCCTGCCGCCCGTGACCAGTATAGGGCCTGAAGCAATCCTGCGCTTTTGCGGCCAGCTCCCAAGAAAGGGATTTGAAAAATGGAGCTCAGGGGCTCTGCTATTCACAAACCTGCAGAGTTATAAATGATAACTCTCGTCCACAAATATATTGAGGGAAGGCAACGAAGAGGATTTGAAAGCAAGGCAGAATTGCAGGAAACAGATTTCAGGAGGTAGATACGAATCGCCTTTAAAGCACAGGAAAAAGGGCAAAACCTCGACCATGATGCCCTTGGCCAAAAAGGGCGTATGCCTTTTTTCCTGAATATATTCAGGAAAAAAGGCATACGCCCTTTTTGGCCAACCAAGCAACCTGGAAAGGCAAATCAGCGCTACAAAGAAGTCTCGCTTCCCATCGGTCAAAAGGGCTATGCTGAATAAAGTGTCAAAACCAGAAATGCAGGACAGGCCATGGAGAAACGGGAGCCTTGCTACGCTGATGGGTGGGATGTAAATTGCCAACAGCCACTCTGGAGAAGTGTACGGTGTGTCCTGAAACATCGAAAAAACTCAGCTTAGAGAGCATAGGGCACTTCCACTCATGGGCGTAAAAATTGGGAAAACTAAAAATCAGCAAGACACAGGCACCCCAAAGTTTAGGGCTGCTCTGTTGACAAGAACCTCCACTTCGTTACACCTTAAATATACCAGGAAAGAGAAAAATGGATAAAGAAGTTGTGGTCCTTATGTACAATGGAATATCACTCAGCCATGAAATCAACGTCATAAGGCTAGTAGCAGCATGATGAGTGGATTTAGGTACGACGATTCTAAGTGAAATAAGTCACACAGAAAAAGACACTTATCATAAGATATCACTTATAGAGGGAATGTGAAAACCGCGACCCTTGAACTGAATTACAAAACAGAACAGAGGCACACGTTTAGAAAACACACTATGGCTGCTTAACGGGAAAGGTGAGGTGGGGTGATGCATAAAACAAGGGTTTCAAATTAGCTCAGATACCGTTTCATAAACCCAATATGTAATAGACACGACCTACTCCTTGCTCTGTGAACTGGACTCAACACCCCCTATTCACCGTCCAAGAATATATCTGACTAGTAAGAATCTTAAAAGCTATGTATTGATATCTCTCTGTAAGTGAGTCAAGTGGGTGTAAATCGGCATAAACACAGCAGTGAAAAGCAGCTAAACCCCTTTATAAAAATCAATCACTTTTAAAAACCCGTGAAACAAAGACAGAGAAAGAGAGAGAAATTCTTACTAAATTCGCTCAGGGGCTGTGACGCCACCTGGATTGACCATATCTAGACCCACAGCTGATTGAGACATAAGGGTGGACACTCTTGGGGCTGAGAGGTTTGGTGAGGTTGGGTGAGCAAACGCAGACCCTTTAAAGTACTACTGCGTGGGTCCCATCCCATGGGTCCCAAATCTCCAGGTTCAAGGGCATCTTCCCACTTCAAAAACATGCATGAGAAACCCAGAAGATGGTGCACCGTGTGATCGGGAAAGGCTTCTAAAACGCACCTCATTTCTCATCTCCTTGGGCTCGGGTTCGCCATTCCAGCCGCTTTACTAGCAATCTCCCTTCTTGGAGAATCAGCACCTTTAACCTCCTGTTCCGTACAGGTTGCAATTTGTCCTGAGGATGAACGGGAAGAGGGGGAACCAATGAGAGACTAGCTCTAGGTGTTGGGACAGGCACAGGTCACTCTATTTTCCCATCAGGAAGAAAAATTAACCACAGACTCAGCCTGCCGCTCGGGACCAGAATAGGGCCTGAAGAAATCCTGCGCTTTTGCGGCCAGCTCCCAAGAAAGCGAGTTGAAAAATGGAGCTCAGGGGCACTGCAATTCATAAACCTGCAGAGTTATAAATGATAACTCTCGTCCACAAATATATTGAGGGAAGGCAACGAAGAGGATTTGAAAGCAAGGCAGAATTGCAGGAAACAGATTTCAGGAGGTAGATTCGAATCGCCTTTAAAGCACGGGAAAAGCGGCAAAACCTCGACAATGATGCCCTTGGCCAAAAAGGGCGTATGCGTTTTTCCTGAATATATTCAGGAAAAAACGCATACGCCCTTTTTGGCCAACCAAGCAACCTGGAAAGGCAAATCAGCGCTACAAAGAAGTCTCGCTTCCCATCGGTCAAAAGGGCCATGCTGTATAAAGTGTCAAAACCAGAAATGCAGGACAGGCCATGGAGAAACGGGAGCCTTGCAACGCTGATGGGCGGGATGTAAAATGCCAACGGCCACTCTGGAGAAGTGTACGGTGTGTCCTGAAACATCTAAAAAACTCAGCTTAGACAACATAGGGCACTTCCCCTCATGGGCGTATAAATTGGGAAAACTAAAAATCAGCAAGACACAGGCACCCCAAAGTTTAGGGCTGCTCTGTTGACAAGAACCTCCACTTCGTTACACCTTAAATATCCCAGGAAAGAGAAAAATGGATAAAGAAGTTGTGGTCCTTATGTACAACGGAATATCACTCAGCCATGAAATCAACTGCATAAGGCTAGTAGCAGCATGATGAGTGGATTTAGGTACGACGATTCTAAGTGAAATAAGTCACACAGAAAAAGACACTTATCATAAGATATCACTTATAGAGGGAATGTAAAAACCGCTACCCTTGAACTGAATTACAAAACAGAACAAAGTCACGTTTAGAAAACACACTATGGCTGCTTAACGGGAAAGGTGAGGTGGGGTGATGCATAAAACAAGGGTTTCAAATTAGCTCAGATACCGTTCCATAAACCCAATATGTAATAGACACGACCTACTCCTTGCTCAGTGAACTGGACTCAACACCCCCTATTCACCGCCCAAGAATATATCTGACTAGTAAGAATCTTAAAACATATGTATTGATATCTCTCTGTAAGTAAGTCAAGTGGGTGTAAAGCGGAATAAACAGCAGTGAAAAGCAGCTAAACCCCTTTATAAAAATCACTCACTTTTAAAAACCTGTGAAACAAAGGCAGTGAAAGAGAGAGAAATTCTTACTAAATTCGTTCAGGGGCTGTGATGCCTCCTGGATTGACATATCTAGACCCACAGCTGATTGAGACATAAGGGTGGACACTCTTGGGGCTGAGAGGTTTGGTGAGGTTGGGTGAGCAAACGCAGACCCTTTAAAGTAATACTGCGTGGTACCCATCCCATGGGTCCCAAATCTCCAGGTTCAAGGGCATCTTCCTTCATCGAAAACATGCATTAGAAACCCAGAAGATGGTACACCGTGTGATCGGGAAAGGTTTCTAAAACGCACCTCATTTCTCATCTCCTTGTGCTCGGGTTCTCCATTCCAGCCGCTTTACTAGCAATCTCCCTCCTTGGAGGATCAGCACCTTTAACCTCCTGTTCCGTACAGGTTGCAATTTGTCCTGAGGATGAACGGGAAGAGGGGGAACCAATGAGAGACTAGCTCTAGGTGTTGGGACAGGCACAGGTCACTCTATTTTCCCATCAGGAAGAAGAATTAACCACAGGCTCAGCCTGCCGCCCGGGACCAGTATAGGGCCTGAAGCAATCCTGCGCTTTTGCGGCCAGCTCCCAAGAAAGGGATTTGAAAAATGGAGCTCAGGGGCTCTGCAATTCACAAACCTGCAGAGTTATAAATGATAACTCTCGTCCACAAATATATTGAGGGAAGGCAACGAAGAGGATTTGAAAGCAAGGCAGAATTGCAGGAAACAGATTTCAGGAGGTAGATTCGAATCGCCTTTAAAGCACGGGAAAAGCGGCAAAACCTCGACAATGATGCCCTTGGCCAAAAAGGGCGTATGCGTTTTTCCTGAATATATTCAGGAAAAAACGCATACGCCCTTTTTGGCCAGCCAAGCAACCTGGAAAGGCAAATCAGCGCTACAAAGAAGTCTCGCTTCCCATCGGTCAAAAGGGCCATGCTGAATAAAGTGTCAAACCCAGAAATGCAGGACAGGCCATGGAGAAACGGGAGCCTTGCTACGCTGAAGGGCGGGATGTAAATTGCCAACAGCCACTCTGGAGAAGTGTACGGTGTGTCCTGAAACATCGAAAAAACTCAGCTTAGAGAGCATAGGGCACTTCCACTCATGGGCGTATAAATTGGGAAAACTAAAAATCAGCAAGACACAGGCACCCCAAAGTTTAGGGCTGCTCTCTTGACAAGAACCTCCACTTCGTTACACCTTAAATATCCCAGGAAAGAGAAAAATGGATAAAGAAGTTGTGGTCCTTATGTACAATGGAATATCACTCAGCCATGAAATCAACGTCATAAGGCTAGTAGCAGCATGATGAGTGGATTTAGGTACGACGATTCTAAGTGAAATAAGTCACACAGAAAAAGACACTTATCATAAGATATCACTTATAGAGGGAATGTAAAAACCGCTACCCTTGAACTGAATTACAAAACAGAACAGAGGCACACGTTTAGAAAACACACTATGGCTGCTTAACGGGAAAGGTGAGGTGGGGTGATGCATAAAACAAGGGTTTCAAATTAGCTCAGAGACCGTTCCATAAACCCAATATGTAATAGACACGACCTACTCCTTGCTCAGTGATCTGGACTCAACACCCCCTATTCACCGCCCAAGAATATATCTGACTAGTAAGAATCTTAAAAGCTATGTATTAATATCTCTCTGTAAGTGAGTCAATTGGATGTAAAGCGGCATAAACAGAGCAGTGAAAAGCAGCTAAACCCCTTTATAAAAACCAATTACTTTTAAAAACCCGTGAAACAAAGACAGTGAAAGATAGAGAAATTCTTACTAAATTCGTTCAGGGGCTGTGATGCCACCTGGATTGACCATATATAGACCCACAGCTGATTGAGACATAAGGGTTGACACTCTTGGGGCTGAGAGGTTTGGTGAGGTTGGGTGAGCAAACGCAGACCCTTTAAAGTAATACTGCATTGTACCCATCCCATGGGTCCCAAATCTCCAGGTTCATGGGCATCTTCCCACTTCGAAAACATGCATGAGAAACCCAGAAGATGGTGCACCGTGTGATCGGGAAAGGTTTTTAAAACGCACCTCATTTCTCATCTCCTTGTGCTCGGGTTCTCCATTCCAGCCGCTTTACTAGCAATCTCCCTCCTTGGAGGATCAGCACCTTTAACCTCCTGTTCCGTACAGGTTGCAATTTGTCCTGAGGATGAACGGGAAGAGGGGGAACCAATGAGAGACTAGCTCTAGGTGTTGGGACAGGCACAGGTCACTCTATTTTCCCATCAGGAAGAAGAATTAACCACAGGCTCAGCCTGCCGCCCGTGACCAGTATAGGGCCTGAAGCAATCCTGCGCTTTTGCGGCCAGCTCCCAAGAAAGGGATTTGAAAAATGGAGCTCAGAGGCTCTGCAATTCACAAACCTGCAGAGTTATAAATGATAACTCTCGTCCACAAATATATTGAGGGAAGGCAACGAAGAGGATTTGAAAGCAAGGCAGAATTGCAGGAAACAGATTTCAGGAGGTAGATACGAATCGCCTTTAAAGCACAGGAAAAGGGGCAAAACCTCGACCATGATGCCCTTGGCCAAAAAGGGCGTATGCCTTTTTTCCTGAATATATTCAGGAAAAAACGCATACGCCCTTTTTGGCCAGCCAAGCAACCTGGAAAGGCAAATCAGCGCTACAAAGAAGTCTCGCTTCCCATCGGTCAAAAGGGCCATGCTGAATAAAGTATCAAAACCAGAAATGCAGGACAGGCCATGGAGAAACGGGAGCCTTGTTACGCTGAAGGGCGGGATGTAAATTGCCAACAGCCACTCTGGAGAAGTGAACGGTGTGTCCTGAAACATCGAAAAAACTCAGCTTAGAGAGCATAGGGCACTTCCACTCATGGGCGTATAAATTGGGAAAACTAAAAATCAGCAAGACACAGGCACCCCAAAGTTTAGGGCTGCTCTGTTGACAAGAACCTCTACTTTGTTACAACGTAAATATCCCAGGAAAGGGAAAAATGGATAAAAAGTTGTGGTCCTTATGTACAATGGAATATCACTCAGCCATGAAATCAACGTCATAAGGCTAGTAGCAGCATGATGAGTGGATTTAGGTACGACGATTCTAAGTGAAATAAGTCACACAGAAAAAGACACTTATCATAAGATATCACTTATAGAGGGAATGTGAAAACCGCGACCCTTGAACTAAATTACAAAACAGAACAGAGGCACACGTTTAGAAAACACACTATGGCTGCTTAACGGGAAAGGTGAGGTGGGGTGATGCGTAAAAGAAGGGTTTCAAATTAGCTCAGAGACCGTTCCATAAACCCAATATGTAATAGACACGACCTACTCCTTGCTCTGTGAACTGGACTCAACACCCCCTATTCACCGCCCGAGAATATATCTGACTAGTAAGAATCTTAAAAGCTATGTATTGATATCTCTCTGTAAGTGAGTCAAGTGGGTGTAAATCGGCATAAACACAGCAGTGAAAAGCAGCTAAACCCCTTTATAAAAATCAATCACTTTTAAAAACCCGTGAAACAAAGACAGAGAAAGAGAGAGAAATTCTTAATAAATTCGCTCAGGGGCTGTGACGCCACCTGGATTGACCATATCTAGACCCACAGCTGATTGAGACATAAGGGTGGACACTCTTGGGGCTGAGAGGTTTGGTGAGGTTGGGTGAGCAAACACAGACCCTTTAAAGTACTACTGCGTGGGTCCCATCCCATTGGTCCCAAATCTCCAGGTTCAAGGGCATCTTCCCACTTCGAAAACATGCATGAGAAACCCAGAAGATGGTGCACCGTGTGATCGGGAAAGGTTTCTAAAACGCACCTCATTTCTCATCTCCTTGGGCTCGGGTTCGCCATTCCAGCCGCTTTACTAGCAATCTCCCTTCTTGGAGAATCAGCACCTTTAACCTCCTGTTCCGTACAGGTTGCAATTTGTCCTGAGGATGAACGGGAAGAGGGGGAACCAATGAGAGACTAGCTCTAGGTGTTGGGACAGGCACAGGTCACTCTATTTTCCCATCAGGAAGAAAAATTAACCACAGACTCAGCCTGCCGCTCGGGACCAGAATAGGGCCTGAAGAAATCCTGCGCTTTTGCGGCCAGCTCCCAAGAAAGCGAGTTGAAAAATGGAGCTCAGGGGCACTGCAATTCATAAACCTGCAGAGTTATAAATGATAACTCTCGTCCACAAATATATTGAGGGAAGGCAACGAAGAGGATTTGAAAGCAAGGCAGAATTGCAGGAAACAGATTTCAGGAGGTAGATTCGAATCGCCTTTAAATCACGGGAAAAGCGGCAAAACCTCGACAATGATGCCCTTGGCCAAAAAGGGCGTATGCGTTTTTCCTGAATATATTCAGGAAAAAACGCATACGCCCTTTTTGGCCAACCAAGCAACCTGGAAAGGCAAATCAGCGCTACAAAGAAGTCTCGCTTCCCATCGGTCAAAAGGGCCATGCTGTATAAAGTGTCAAAACCAGAAATGCAGGACAGGCCATGGAGAAACGGGAGCCTTGCTACGCTGATGGGCGGGATGTAAAATGCCAACGGCCACTCTGGAGAAGTGTACGGTGTGTCCTGAAACATCTAAAAAACTCAGCTTAGACAACATAGGGCACTTCCACTCATGGGCGTATAAATTGGGAAAACTAAAAATCAGCAACACACAGGCACCCCAAAGTTTAGGGCTGCTCTGTTGACAAGAACCTCCACTTCGTTACACCTTAAATATACCAGGAAAGAGAAAAATGGATAAAGAAATTGTGGTCCTTATGTACAATGCAATATCACTCAGCCATGAAATCAACGTCATAAGGCTAGTAGCAGCATGATGAGTGGATTTAGGTACGACGATTCTAAGTGAAATAAGTCACACAGAAAAAGACACTTATCATAAGATATCACTTATAGAGGGAATGTGAAAACCGCGACCCTTGAACTGAATTACAAAACAGAACAGAGGCACACGTTTAGAAAACACACTATGGCTGCTTAACGGGAAAGGTGAGGTGGGGTGATGCATAAAACAAGGGTTTCAAATTAGCTCAGATACCGTTCCATAAACCCAATATGTAATAGACACGACCTACTCCTTGCTCTGTGAACTGGACTCAACACCCTCTATTCACCGCCCAAGAATATATCTGACTAGTAAGAATCTTAAAAGCTATGTATTGATATCTCTCTGTAAGTGAGTCAAGTGGGTGTAAATCGGCATAAACACAGCAGTGAAAAGCAGCTAAACCCCTTTATAAAAATCAATCACTTTTAAAAACCCGTGAAACAAAGACAGAGAAAGAGAGAGAAATTCTTAATAAATTCGCTCAGGGGCTGTGACGCCACCTGGATTGACCATATCTAGACCCACAGCTGATTGAGACATAAGGGTGGACACTCTTGGGGCTGAGAGGTTTGGTGAGGTTGGGTGAGCAAACGCAGACCCTTTAAAGTACTACTGCGTGGGTCCCATCCCATGGGTCCCAAATCTCCAGGTTCAAGGGCATCTTCCCACTTCGAAAACATGCATGAGAAACCCAGAAGATGGTGCACCGTGTGATCGGGAAAGGTTTCTAAAACGCACCTCATTTCTCATCTCCTTGGGCTCGGGTTCGCCATTCCAGCCGCTTTACTAGCAATCTCCCTTCTTGGAGAATCAGCACCTTTAACCTCCTGTTCCGTACAGGTTGCAATTTGTCCTGAGGATGAACGGGAAGAGGGGGAACCAATGAGAGACTAGCTCTAGGTGTTGGGACAGGCACAGGTCACTCTATTTTCCCATCAGGAAGAAAAATTAACCACAGACTCAGCCTGCCGCTCGGGACCAGAATAGGGCCTGAAGAAATCCTGCGCTTTTGCGGCCAGCTCCCAAGAAAGCGAGTTGAAAAATGGAGCTCAGGGGCACTGCAATTCATAAACCTGCAGAGTTATAAATGATAACTCTCGTCCACAAATATATTGAGGGAAGGCAACGAAGAGGATTTGAAAGCAAGGCAGAATTGCAGGAAACAGATTTCAGGAGGTAGATTCGAATCGCCTTTAAAGCACGGGAAAAGCGGCAAAACCTCGACAATGATGCCCTTGGCCAAAAAGGGCGTATGCGTTTTTCCTGAATATATTCAGGAAAAAACGCATACGCCCTTTTTGGCCAACCAAGCAACCTGGAAAGGCAAATCAGCGCTACAAAGAAGTCTCGCTTCCCATCGGTCAAAAGGGCCATGCTGTATAAAGTGTCAAAACCAGAAATGCAGGACAGGCCATGGAGAAACGGGAGCCTTGCTACGCTGATGGGCGGGATGTAAAATGCCAACGGCCACTCTGGAGAAGTGTACGGTGTGTCCTGAAACATCTAAAAAACTCAGCTTAGACAACATAGGGCACTTCCCCTCATGGGCGTATAAATTGGGAAAACTAAAAATCAGCAAGACACAGGCACCCCAAAGTTTAGGGCTGATCTGTTGACAAGAACCTCCACTTCGTTACACCTTAAATATCCCAGGAAAGAGAAAAATGGATAAAGAAGTTGTGGTCCTTATGTACAACGGAATATCACTCAGCCATGAAATCAACTGCATAAGGCTAGTAGCAGCATGATGAGTGGATTTAGGTACGACGATTCTAAGTGAAATAAGTCACACAGAAAAAGACACTTATCATAAGATATCACTTATAGAGGGAATGTAAAAACCGCTACCCTTGAACTGAATTACAAAACAGAACAGAGTCACGTTTAGAAAACACACTATGGCTGCTTAACGGGAAAGGTGAGGTGGGGTGATGCATAAAACAAGGGTTTCAAATTAGCTCAGATACCGTTCCATAAACCCAATATGTAATAGACACGACCTACTCCTTGCTCAGTGAACTGGACTCAACACCCCCTATTCACCGCCCAAGAATATATCTGACTAGTAAGAATCTTAAAACATATGTATTGATATCTCTCTGTAAGTAAGTCAAGTGGGTGTAAAGCGGAATAAACAGCAGTGAAAAGCAGCTAAACCCCTTTATAAAAATCACTCACTTTTAAAAACCTGTGAAACAAAGGCAGTGAAAGAGAGAGAAATTCTTACTAAATTCGTTCAGGGGCTGTGATGCCTCCTGGATTGACATATCTAGACCCACAGCTGATTGAGACATAAGGGTGGACACTCTTGGGGCTGAGAGGTTTGGTGAGGTTGGGTGAGCAAACGCAGACCCTTTAAAGTAATACTGCGTGGTACCCATCCCATGGGTCCCAAATCTCCAGGTTCAAGGGCATCTTCCTTCATCGAAAACATGCATTAGAAACCCAGAAGATGGTACACCGTGTGATCGGGAAAGGTTTCTAAAACGCACCTCATTTCTCATCTCCTTGTGCTCGGGTTCTCCATTCCAGCCGCTTTACTAGCAATCTCCCTCCTTGGAGGATCAGCACCTTTAACCTCCTGTTCCGTACAGGTTGCAATTTGTCCTGAGGATGAACGGGAAGAGGGGGAACCAATGAGAGACCAGCTCTAGGTGTTGGGACAGGCACAGGTCACTCTATTTTCCCATCAGGAAGAAGAATTAACCACAGGCTCAGCCTGCCGCCCGGGACCAGTATAGGGCCTGAAGCAATCCTGCGCTTTTGCGGCCAGCTCCCAAGAAAGGGATTTGAAAAATGGAGCTCAGGGGCTCTGCAATTCACAAACCTGCAGAGTTATAAATGATAACTCTCGTCCACAAATATATTGAGGGAAGGCAACGAAGAGGATTTGAAAGCAAGGCAGAATTGCAGGAAACAGATTTCAGGAGGTAGATTCGAATCGCCTTTAAAGCACGGGAAAAGCGGCAAAACCTCGACAATGATGCCCTTGGCCAAAAAGGGCGTATGCGTTTTTCCTGAATATATTCAGGAAAAAACGCATACGCCCTTTTTGGCCAGCCAAGCAACCTGGAAAGGCAAATCAGCGCTACAAAGAAGTCTCGCTTCCCATCGGTCAAAAGGGCCATGCTGAATAAAGTGTCAAACCCAGAAATGCAGGACAGGCCATGGAGAAACGGGAGCCTTGCTACGCTGAAGGGCGGGATGTAAATTGCCAACAGCCACTCTGGAGAAGTGTACGGTGTGTCCTGAAACATCGAAAAAACTCAGCTTAGAGAGCATAGGGCACTTCCACTCATGGGCGTATAAATTGGGAAAACTAAAAATCAGCAAGACACAGGCACCCCAAAGTTTAGGGCTGCTCTGTTGACAAGAACCTCCACTTCCTTACACCTTAAATATCCCAGGAAAGAGAAAAATGGATAAAGAAGTTGTGGTCCTTATGTACAATGGAATATCACTCAGCCATGAAATCAACGTCATAAGGCTAGTAGCAGCATGATGAGTGGATTTAGGTACGACGATTCTAAGTGAAATAAGTCACACAGAAAAAGACACTTATCATAAGATATCACTTATAGAGGGAATGTAAAAACCGCTACCCTTGAACTGAATTACAAAACAGAACAGAGGCACACGTTTAGAAAACACACTATGGCTGCTTAACGGGAAAGGTGAGGTGGGGTGATGCATAAAACAAGGGTTTCAAATTAGCTCAGAGACCGTTCCATAAACCCAATATGTAATAGACACGACCTACTCCTTGCTCAGTGAACTGGACTCAACACCCCCTATTCACCGCCCAAGAATATATCTGACTAGTAAGAATCTTAAAACCTATGTATTGATATCTCTCTGTAAGTGAGTCAAGTGGGTGTAAATCGGCATAAACACAGCAGTGAAAAGCAGCTAAACCCCTTTATAAAAATCAATCACTTTTAAAAACCCGTGAAACAAAGACAGAGAAAGAGAGAGAAATTCTTAATAAATTCGTTCAGGGGCTGTGACGCCACCTGGATTCACCATATCTAGACCCACAGCTGATTGAGACATAAGGGTGGACACTCTTGGGGCTGAGAGGTTTGGTGAGGTTGGGTGAGCAAACGCAGACCCTTTAAAGTACTACTGCGTGGGTCCCATCCCATGGGTCCCAAATCTCCAGGTTCAAGGGCATCTTCCCACTTCGAAAACATGCATGAGAAACCCAGAAGATGGTGCACCGTGTGATCGGGAAAGGTTTCTAAAACGCACCTCATTTCTCATCTCCTTGGGCTCGGGTTCGCCATTCCAGCCGCTTTACTAGCAATCTCCCTTCTTGGAGAATCAGCACCTTTAACCTCCTGTTCCATACAGGTTGCAATTTGTCCTGAGGATGAACGGGAAGAGGGGGAACCAATGAGAGACTAGCTCTAGGTGTTGGGACAGGCACAGGTCACTCTATTTTCCCATCAGGAAGAAAAATTAACCACAGACTCAGCCTACCGCTCGGGACCAGAATAGGGCCTGAAGAAATCCTGCGCTTTTGCGGCCAGCTCCCAAGAAAGCGAGTTGAAAAATGGAGCTCAGGGGCACTGCAATTCATAAACCTGCAGAGTTATAAATGATAACTCTCGTCCACAAATATATTGAGGGAAGGCAACGAAGAGGATTTGAAAGCAAGGCAGAATTGCAGGAAACAGATTTCAGGAGGTAGATTCGAATCGCCTTTAAAGCACGGGAAAAGCGGCAAAACCTCGACAATGATGCCCTTGGCCAAAAAGGGCGTATGCGTTTTTCCTGAATATATTCAGGAAAAAACGCATACGCCCTTTTTGGCCAACCAAGCAACCTGGAAAGGCAAATCAGCGCTACAAAGAAGTCTCGCTTCCCATCGGTCAAAAGGGCCATGCTGTATAAAGTGTCAAAACCAGAAATGCAGGACAGGCCATGGAGAAACGGGAGCCTTGCTACGCTGATGGGCGGGATGTAAAATGCCAACGGCCACTCTGGAGAAGTGTACGGTGTGTCCTGAAACATCTAAAAAACTCAGCTTAGACAACATAGGGCACTTCCCCTCATGGGCGTATAAATTGGGAAAACTAAAAATCAGCAAGACACAGGCACCCCAAAGTTTAGGGCTGATCTGTTGACAAGAACCTCCACTTCGTTACACCTTAAATATCCCAGGAAAGAGAAAAATGGATAAAGAAGTTGTGGTCCTTATGTACAACGGAATATCACTCAGCCATGAAATCAACGTCATAAGGCTAGTAGCAGCATGATGAGTGGATTTAGGTACGACGATTCTAAGTGAAATAAGTCACACAGAAAAAGACACTTATCATAAGATATCACTTATAGAGGGAATGTAAAAACCGTTACCCTTGAACTGAATTACAAAACAGAACAGAGTCACGTTTAGAAAACACACTATGGCTGCTTAACGGGAAAGGTGAGGTGGGGTGATGCATAAAACAAGGGTTTCAAATTAGCTCAGATACCGTTCCATAAACCCAATATGTAATAGACACGACCTACTCCTTGCTCAGTGAACTGGACTCAACACCCCCTATTCACCGCCCAAGAATATATCTGACTAGTAAGAATCTTAAAACATATGTATTGATATCTCTCTGTAAGTAAGTCAAGTGGGTGTAAAGCGGCATAAACAGCAGTGAAAAGCAGCTAAACCCCTTTATAAAAATCAATCACTTTTAAAAACCTGTGAAACAAAGACAGTGAAAGAGAGAGAAATTCTTACTAAATTCGTTCAGGGGCTGTGATGCCTCCTGGATTGACATATCTAGACCCACAGCTGATTGAGACATAAGGGTGGACACTCTTGGGGCTGAGAGGTTTGGTGAGGTTGGGTGAGCAAACGCAGACCCTTTAAAGTAATACTGCGTGGTACCCATCCCATGGGTCCCAAATCTCCAGGTTCAAGGGCATCTTCCTTCATCGAAAACATGCATTAGAAACCCAGAAGATGGTACACCGTGTGATCGGGAAAGGTTTCTAAAACGCACCTCATTTCTCATCTCCTTGTGCTCGGGTTCTCCATTCCAGCCGCTTTACTAGCAATCTCCCTCCTTGGAGGATCAGCACCTTTAACCTCCTGTTCCGTACAGGTTGCAATTTGCCCTGAGGATGAACGGGAAGAGGGGGAACCAATGAGAGACTAGCTCTAGGTGTTGGGACAGGCACAGGTCACTCTATTTTCCCATCAGGAAGAAGAATTAACCACAGGCTCAGCCTGCCGCCCGTGACCAGTATAGGGCCTGAAGCAATCCTGCGCTTTTGCGGCCAGCTCCCAAGAAAGGGATTTGAAAAATGGAGCTCAGGGGCTCTGCAATTCACAAACCTGCAGAGTTATAAATGATAACTCTCGTCCACAAATATATTGAGGGAAGGCAACGAAGAGGATTTGAAAGCAAGGCAGAATTGCAGGAAACAGATTTCAGGAGGTAGATACGAATCGCCTTTAAAGCACGGGGAAAGGGGCAAAACCTCGACCATGATGCCCTTGGCCAAAAAGGGCGTATGCCTTTTTTCCTGAATATATTCAGGAAAAAACGCATACGCCCTTTTTGGCCAGCCAAGCAACCTGGAAAGGCAAATCAGCGCTACAAAGAAGTCTCGCTTCCCATCGGTCAAAAGGGCCATGCTGAATAAAGTGTCAAACCCAGAAATGCAGGACAGGCCATGGAGAAACGGGAGCCTTGCTACGCTGATGGGCGGGATGTAAATTGCCAACAGCCCCTCTGGAGAAGTGTACGGTGTGTCCTGAAACATCAAAAAAACTCAGCTTAGAGAGCATAGGGCACTTCCACTCATGGGCATATAAATTGGGAAAACTACAAATCAGCAAGACACAGGCACCCCAAAGTTTAGGGCTGCTCTGTTGACGAGAACCTCCACTTCGTTACACCTTAAATATCCCAGGAAAGAGAAAAATGGATAAAGAAGTTGTGGTCCTTATGTACAGTGGAATATCACTCAGCCATGAAATTAACATCATAAGGCTAGTAGCAGCAGGATGAGTGGATTTAGGTACGACGATTCTAAGTGAAATAAGTCACACAGAAAAAGACACTTATCATAAGATATCACTTATAGAGGGAATGTAAAAACCGCTACCCTTGAACTGAATTACAAAACAGAACAGAGTCACACGTTTAGAAAACACACTATGGCTGCTTAACGGGAAAGGTGAGGTGGGGTGATGCGTAAGAGAAGGGTTTCAAATTAGCTCAGATACCGTTCCATAAACCCAATATGTAATAGACACGACCTACTCCTTGCTCAGTGAACTGGACTCAACACCCCCTATTCACCGCCCAAGAATATATCTGACTAGTAAGAATCTTAAAACCTATGTATTGATATCTCTCTGTAAGTGAGTCAAGTGGGTGTAAAGCGGCATAAACACAGCAGTGAAAAGCAGCTAAACCCCTTTATAAAAATCAATCACTTTTAAAAACCCGTGAAACAAAGACAGTGAAAGATAGAGAAATTCTTACTAAATTCGTTCAGGGCCTGTGATGCCACCTGGATTGACCATATCTAGACCCACAGCTGATTGAGACATAAGGGTGGACACTCTTGGGGCTGAGAGGTTTGGTGAGGTTGGGTGAGCAAACGCAGACCCTTTAAAGTAATACTGCGTGGTTCCCATCCCATGGGTCCCAAATCTCCAGGTTCAAGGGCATCTTCCTACTTCGAAAACATGCATGAGAAACCTAGAAGATGGTACACCGTGTGATCGGGAAAGGTTTCTAAAACGCACCTCATTTCTCATCTCCCTGTGCTCGGGTTCGCCATTCCAGCCGCTTTACTAGCAAGCTCCCTCCTTGGAGAATCAGCACCTTTAACCTCCTGTTCCGTACAGGTTGCAATTTGTCCTGAGGATGAACGGGAAGAGGGGGAACCAATGAGACACTAGCTCTAGGTGTTGGGACAGGCACAGGTCACTCTATTTTCCCATCAGGAAGAAGAATTAACCACAGGCTCAGCCTGCCGCCCGGGACCAGAATAGGGCCTGAAGCAATCCTGCGCTTTTGCGGCCAGCTCCCAAGAAAGCGAGTTGAAAAATGGAGCTCAGGGGCACTGCAATTCACAAACCTGCAGAGTTATAAATGATGACTCTCGTCCACAAATATATTGACGGCAGACAACGAAGAGGATTTGAAAGCAAGGCAGAATTGCAGGAAACAGATTTCAGGAGGTAGATTCGAATCGCCTTAAAAGCACGGGAAAAGCGGCAAAACCTCGACAATGATGCCCTTGGCCAAAAAGGGCGTATGCGTTTTTTCCTGAATATATTCAGGAAAAAACGCATACGCCCTTTTTGGCCAGCCAAGCAACCTGGAAAGGCAAATCAGCGCTACAAAGAAGTCTCGCTTCCCATCGGTCAAAAGGGCCATGCTGAATAAAGTGTCAAACCCAGAAATGCAGGACAGGCCATGGAGAAACGGGAGCCTTGCTACGCTGATGGGCGGGATGTAAATTGCCAACAGCCCCTCTGGAGAAGTGTACGGTGTGTCCTGAAACATCGAAAAAACTCAGCTTAGAGAGCATAGGGCACTTCCACTCATGGGCGTATAAATTGGGAAAACTACAAATCAGCAAGACACAGGCACCCCAAAGTTTAGGGCTGCTCTGTTGACGAGAACCTCCACTTCGTTACACCTTAAATATCCCAGGAAAGAGAAAAATGGATAAAGAAGTTGTGGTCCTTATGTACAATGGAATATCACTCAGCCATGAAATCAACGTCATAAGGCTAGTAGCAGCATGATGAGTGGATTTAGGTACGACGATTCTAAGTGAAATAAGTCACACAGAAAAAGACACTTATCATAAGATATCACTTATAGAGGGAATGTAAAAACCGCTACCCTTGAACTGAATTACAAAACAGAACAGAGTCACACGTTTAGAAAACACACTATGGCTGCTTAACGGGAAAGGTGAGGTGGGGTGATGCGTAAGAGAAGGGTTTCAAATTAGCTCAGAGACCGTTCCATAAACCCAATATGTAATAGACACGACCTACTCCTTGCTCAGTGAACTGGACTCAACACCCCTTATTCACCGCCCAAGAATATATCTGACTAGTAAGAATCTTAAAACCTATGTATTGATATCTCTCTGTAAGTGAGTCAAGTGGGTGTAAAGCGGCATAAACACAGCAGTGAAAAGCAGCTAAACCCCTTTATAAAAATCAATCAGTTTTAAAAACCCGTGAAACAAAGACAGTGAAAGATAGAGAAATTCTTACTAAATTCGTTCAGGGGCTCTGATGCCACCTGGATTGACCATATCTAGACCCACAGCTGATTGAGACATAAGGGTGGACACTCTTGGGGCTGAGAGGTTTGGTGAGCTTGGGTGAGCAAACGCAGACCCTTTAAAGTAATACTGCGTGGTTCCCATCCCATGGGTCCCAAATCTCCAGGTTCAAGGGCATCTTCCTACTTCGAAAACATGCATGAGAAACCCAGAAGATGGTACACCGTGTGATCGGGAAAGGTTTCTAAAACGCACCTCATTTCTCATCTCCCTGTGCTCGGGTTCGCCATTCCAGCCGCTTTACTAGCAATCTCCCTCCTTGGAGAATCAGCACCTTTAACCTCCTGTTCCGTACAGGTTGCAATTTGTCCTGAGGATGAACGGGAAGAGGGGGAACCAATGAGACACTAGCTCTAGGTGTTGGGACAGGCACAGGTCACTCTATTTTCCCATCAGGAAGAAGAATTAACCACAGGCTCAGCCTGCCGCCCGGGACCAGAATAGGGCCTGAAGCAATCCTGCGCTTTTGCGGCCAGCTCCCAAGAAAGCGAGTTGAAAAATGGAGCTCAGGGGCACTGCAATTCACAAACCTGCAGAGTTATAAATGATGACTCTCGTCCACAAATATATTGACGGCAGACAACGAAGAGGATTTGAAAGCAAGGCAGAATTGCAGGAAACAGATTTCAGGAGGTAGATTCGAATCGCCTTTAAAGCACGGGAAAAGCGGCAAAACCTCGACAATGATGCCCTTGGCCAAAAAGGGCGTATGCGTTTTTTCCTGAATATATTCAGGAAAAAACGCATACGCCCTTTTTGGCCAGCCAAGCAACCTGGAAAGGCAAATCAGCGCTACAAAGAAGTCTCGCTTCCCATCGGTCAAAAGGGCCATGCTGAATAAAGTGTCAAACCCAGAAATGCAGGACAGGCCATGGAGAAACGGGAGCCTTGCTACGCTGATGGGCGGGATGTAAATTGCCAACAGCCCCTCTGGAGAAGTGTACGGTGTGTCCTGAAACATCGAAAAAACTCAGCTTAGAGAGCATAGGGCACTTCCACTCATGGGCGTATAAATTGGGAAAACTACAAATCAGCAAGACACAGGCACCCCAAAGTTTAGGGCTGCTCTGTTGACGAGAACCTCCACTTCGTTACACCTTAAATATCCCAGGAAAGAGAAAAATGGATAAAGAAGTTGTGGTCCTTATGTACAATGGAATATCACTCAGCCATGAAATCAACGTCATAAGGCTAGTAGCAGCATGATGAGTGGATTTAGGTACGACGATTCTAAGTGAAATATGTCACACAGAAAAAGACACTTATCATAAGATATCACTTATAGAGGGAATGTAAAAACCGCTACCCTTGAACTGAATTACAAAACAGAACAGAGTCACACGTTTAGAAAACACACTATGGCTGCTTAACGGGAAAGGTGAGGTGGGGTGATGCGTAAAAGAAGGGTTTCAAATTAGCTCAGAGACCGTTCCATAAACCCAATATGTAATAGACACGACCTACTCCTTGCTCAGTGAACTGGACTCAACACCCCCTATTCACCGCCCAAGAATATATCTGACTAGTAAGAATCTTAAAACCTATGTATTGATATCTCTCTGTAAGTGAGTCAAGTGGGTGTAAAGCGGCATAAACACAGCAGTGAAAAGCAGCTAAACCCCTTTATAAAAATCAATCACTTTTAAAAACCCGTGAAACAAAGACAGTGAAAGATAGAGAAATTCTTACTAAATTCGTTCAGGGGCTCTGATGCCACCTGGATTGACCATATCTAGACCCACAGCTGATTGAGACATAAGGGTGGACACTCTTGGGGCTGAGAGGTTTGGTGAGGTTGGGTGAGCAAACGCAGACCCTTTAAAGTAATACTGCGTGGTTCCCATCCCATGGGTCCCAAATCTCCAGGTTCAAGGGCATCTTCCTACTTCGAAAACATGCATGAGAAACCCAGAAGATGGTACACCGTGTGATCGGGAAAGGTTTCTAAAACGCACCTCATTTCTCATCTCCCTGTGCTCGGGTTCGCCATTCCAGCCGCTTTACTAGCAAGCTCCCTCCTTGGAGAATCAGCACCTTTAACCTCCTGTTCCGTACAGGTTGCAATTTGTCCTGAGGATGAACGGGAAGAGGGGGAACCAATGAGACACTAGCTCTAGGTGTTGGGACAGGCACAGGTCACTCTATTTTCCCATCAGGAAGAAGAATTAACCACAGGCTCAGCCTGCCGCCCGGGACCAGAATAGGGCCTGAAGCAATCCTGCGCTTTTGCGGCCAGCTCCCAAGAAAGCGAGTTGAAAAATGGAGCTCAGGGGCACTGCAATTCACAAACCTGCAGAGTTATAAATGATGACTCTCGTCCACAAATATATTGACGGCAGACAACGAAGAGGATTTGAAAGCAAGGCAGAATTGCAGGAAACAGATTTCAGGAGGTAGATTCGAATCGCCTTTAAAGCACGGGAAAAGCGGCAAAACCTCGACAATGATGCCCTTGGCCAAAAAGGGCGTATGCGTTTTTTCCTGAATATATTCAGGAAAAAACGCATACGCCCTTTTTGGCCAGCCAAGCAACCTGGAAAGGCAAATCAGCGCTACAAAGAAGTCTCGCTTCCCATCGGTCAAAAGGGCCATGCTGAATAAAGTGTCAAACCCAGAAATGCAGGACAGGCCATGGAGAAACGGGAGCCTTGCTACGCTGATGGGCGGGATGTAAATTGCCAACAGCCCCTCTGGAGAAGTGTACGGTGTGTCCTGAAACATCAAAAAAACTCAGCTTAGAGAGCATAGGGCACTTCCACTCATGGGCATATAAATTGGGAAAACTACAAATCAGCAAGACACAGGCACCCCAAAGTTTAGGGCTGCTCTGTTGACGAGAACCTCCACTTCGTTACACCTTAAATATCCCAGGAAAGAGAAAAATGGATAAAGAAGTTGTGGTCCTTATGTACAGTGGAATATCACTCAGCCATGAAATTAACATCATAAGGCTAGTAGCAGCAGGATGAGTGGATTTAGGTACGACGATTCTAAGTGAAATAAGTCACACAGAAAAAGACACTTATCATAAGATATCACTTATAGAGGGAATGTAAAAACCGCTACCCTTGAACTGAATTACAAAACAGAACAGAGTCACACGTTTAGAAAACACACTATGGCTGCTTAACGGGAAAGGTGAGGTGGGGTGATGCGTAAGAGAAGGGTTTCAAATTAGCTCAGAGACCGTTCCATAAACCCAATATGTAATAGACACGACCTACTCCTTGCTCAGTGAACTGTACTCAACACCCCCTATTCACCGCCCAAGAATATATCTGACTAGTAAGAATCTTAAAACCTATGTATTGATATCTCTCTGTAAGTGAGTCAAGTGGGTGTAAAGCGGCATAAACACAGCAGTGAAAAGCAGCTAAACCCCTTTATAAAAATCAATCACTTTTAAAAACCCGTGAAACAAAGACAGTGAAAGATAGAGAAATTCTTACTAAATTCGTTCAGGGCCTGTGATGCCACCTGGATTGACCATATCTAGACCCACAGCTGATTGAGACATAAGGGTGGACACTCTTGGGGCTGAGAGGTTTGGTGAGGTTGGGTGAGCAAACGCAGACCCTTTAAAGTAATACTGCGTGGTTCCCATCCCATGGGTCCCAAATCTCCAGGTTCAAGGGCATCTTCCTACTTCGAAAACATGCATGAGAAACCTAGAAGATGGTACACCGTGTGATCGGGAAAGGTTTCTAAAACGCACCTCATTTCTCATCTCCCTGTGCTCGGGTTCGCCATTCCAGCCGCTTTACTAGCAAGCTCCCTCCTTGGAGAATCAGCACCTTTAACCTCCTGTTCCGTACAGGTTGCAATTTGTCCTGAGGATGAACGGGAAGAGGGGGAACCAATGAGACACTAGCTCTAGGTGTTGGGACAGGCACAGGTCACTCTATTTTCCCATCAGGAAGAAGAATTAACCACAGGCTCAGCCTGCCGCCCGGGACCAGAATAGGGCCTGAAGCAATCCTGCGCTTTTGCGGCCAGCTCCCAAGAAAGCGAGTTGAAAAATGGAGCTCAGGGGCACTGCAATTCACAAACCTGCAGAGTTATAAATGATGACTCTCGTCCACAAATATATTGACGGCAGACAACGAAGAGGATTTGAAAGCAAGGCAGAATTGCAGGAAACAGATTTCAGGAGGTAGATTCGAATCGCCTTTAAAGCACGGGAAAAGCGGCAAAACCTCGACAATGATGCCCTTGGCCAAAAAGGGCGTATGCGTTTTTTCCTGAATATATTCAGGAAAAAACGCATACGCCCTTTTTGGCCAGCCAAGCAACCTGGAAAGGCAAATCAGCGCTACAAAGAAGTCTCGCTTCCCATCGGTCAAAAGGGCCATGCTGAATAAAGTGTCAAACCCAGAAATGCAGGACAGGCCATGGAGAAACGGGAGCCTTGCTACGCTGATGGGCGGGATGTAAATTGCCAACAGCCCCTCTGGAGAAGTGTACGGTGTGTCCTGAAACATCGAAAAAACTCAGCTTAGAGAGCATAGGGCACTTCCACTCATGGGCGTATAAATTGGGAAAACTACAAATCAGCAAGACACAGGCACCCCAAAGTTTAGGGCTGCTCTGTTGACGAGAACCTCCACTTCGTTACACCTTAAATATCCCAGGAAAGAGAAAAATGGATAAAGAAGTTGTGGTCCTTATGTACAATGGAATATCACTCAGCCATGAAATCAACGTCATAAGGCTAGTAGCAGCATGATGAGTGGATTTAGGTACGACGATTCTAAGTGAAATAAGTCACACAGAAAAAGACACTTATCATAAGATATCACTTATAGAGGGAATGTAAAAACCGCTACCCTTGAACTGAATTACAAAACAGAACAGAGTCACACGTTTAGAAAACACACTATGGCTGCTTAACGGGAAAGGTGAGGTGGGGTGATGCGTAAGAGAAGGGTTTCAAATTAGCTCAGAGACCGTTCCATAAACCCAATATGTAATAGACACGACCTACTCCTTGCTCAGTGAACTGGACTCAACACCCCTTATTCACCGCCCAAGAATATATCTGACTAGTAAGAATCTTAAAACCTATGTATTGATATCTCTCTGTAAGTGAGTCAAGTGGGTGTAAAGCGGCATAAACACAGCAGTGAAAAGCAGCTAAACCCCTTTATAAAAATCAATCACTTTTAAAAACCCGTGAAACAAAGACAGTGAAAGATAGAGAAATTCTTACTAAATTCGTTCAGGGGCTCTGATGCCACCTGGATTGACCATATCTAGACCCACAGCTGATTGAGACATAAGGGTGGACACTCTTGGGGCTGAGAGGTTTGGTGAGGTTGGGTGAGCAAACGCAGACCCTTTAAAGTAATACTGCGTGGTTCCCATCCCATGGGTCCCAAATCTCCAGGTTCAAGGGCATCTTCCTACTTCGAAAACATGCATGAGAAACCCAGAAGATGGTACACCGTGTGATCGGGAAAGGTTTCTAAAACGCACCTCATTTCTCATCTCCCTGTGCTCGGGTTCGCCATTCCAGCCGCTTTACTAGCAAGCTCCCTCCTTGGAGAATCAGCACCTTTAACCTCCTGTTCCGTACAGGTTGCAATTTGTCCTGAGGATGAACGGGAAGAGGGGGAACCAATGAGACACTAGCTCTAGGTGTTGGGACAGGCACAGGTCACTCTATTTTCCCATCAGGAAGAAGAATTAACCACAGGCTCAGCCTGCCGCCCGGGACCAGAATAGGGCCTGAAGCAATCCTGCGCTTTTGCGGCCAGCTCCCAAGAAAGCGAGTTGAAAAATGGAGCTCAGGGGCACTGCAATTCACAAACCTGCAGAGTTATAAATGATGACTCTCGTCCACAAATATATTGACGGCAGACAACGAAGAGGATTTGAAAGCAAGGCAGAATTGCAGGAAACAGATTTCAGGAGGTAGATTCGAATCGCCTTTAAAGCACGGGAAAAGCGGCAAAACCTCGACAATGATGCCCTTGGCCAAAAAGGGCGTATGCGTTTTTTCCTGAATATATTCAGGAAAAAACGCATACGCACTTTTTGGCCAACCAAGCAACCTGGAAAGGCAAATCAGCGCTACAAAGAAGTCTCGCTTCCCATCGGTCAAAAGGGCCATGCTGAATAAAGTGTCAAACCCAGAAATGCAGGACAGGCCATGGAGAAACGGGAGCCTTGCTACGCTGATGGGCGGGATGTAAATTGCCAACAGCCCCTCTGGAGAAGTGTACGGTGTGTCCTGAAACATCGAAAAAACTCAGCTTAGAGAGCATAGGGCACTTCCACTCATGGGCGTATAAATTGGGAAAACTACAAATCAGCAAGACACAGGCACCCCAAAGTTTAGGGCTGCTCTGTTAACGAGAACCTCCACTTCGTTACACCTTAAATATCCCAGGAAAGAGAAAAATGGATAAAGAAGTTGTGGTCCTTATGTACAATGGAATATCACTCAGCCATGAAATCAACGTCATAAGGCTAGTAGCAGCAGGATGAGTGGATTTAGGTACGACGATTCTAAGTGAAATAAGTCACACAGAAAAAGACACTTATCATAAGATATCACTTATAGAGGGAATGTAAAAACCGCTACCCTTGAACTGAATTACAAAACAGAACAGAGTCACACGTTTAGAAAACACACTATGGCTGCTTAACGGGAAAGGTGAGGTGGGGTGATGCGTAAGGGAAGGGTTTCAAATTAGCTCAGAGACCGTTCCATAAACCCAATATGTAATAGACACGACCTACTCCTTGCTCAGTGAACTGGACTCAACACCCCTTATTCACCGCCCAAGAATATATCTGACTAGTAAGAATCTTAAAACCTATGTATTGATATCTCTCTGTAAGTGAGTCAAGTGGGTGTAAAGCGGCATAAACACAGCAGTGAAAAGCAGCTAAACCCCTTTATAAAAATCAATCACTTTTAAAAACCCGTGAAACAAAGACAGTGAAAGATAGAGAAATTCTTACTAAATTCGTTCAGGGGCTCTGATGCCACCTGGATTGACCATATCTAGACCCACAGCTGATTGAGACATAAGGGTGGACACTCTTGGGGCTGAGAGGTTTGGTGAGGTTGGGTGAGCAAACGCAGACCCTTTAAAGTAATACTGCGTGGTTCCCATCCCATGGGTCCCAAATCTCCAGGTTCAAGGGCATCTTCCTACTTCGAAAACATGCATGAGAAACCCAGAAGATGGTACACCGTGTGATCGGGAAAGGTTTCTAAAACGCACCTCATTTCTCATCTCCCTGTGCTCGGGTTCGCCATTCCAGCCGCTTTACTAGCAAGCTCCCTCCTTGGAGAATCAGCACCTTTAACCTCCTGTTCCGTACAGGTTGCAATTTGTCCTGAGGATGAACGGGAAGAGGGGGAACCAATGAGACACTAGCTCTAGGTGTTGGGACAGGCACAGGTCACTCTATTTTCCCATCAGGAAGAAGAATTAACCACAGGCTCAGCCTGCCGCCCGGGACCAGAATAGGGCCTGAAGCAATCCTGCGCTTTTGCGGCCAGCTCCCAAGAAAGCGAGTTGAAAAATGGAGCTCAGGGGCACTGCAATTCACAAACCTGCAGAGTTATAAATGATGACTCTCGTCCACAAATATATTGACGGCAGACAACGAAGAGGATTTGAAAGCAAGGCAGAATTGCAGGAAACAGATTTCAGGAGGTAGATTCGAATCGCCTTTAAAGCACGGGAAAAGCGGCAAAACCTCGACAATGATGCCCTTGGCCAAAAAGGGCGTATGCGTTTTTTCCTGAATATATTCAGGAAAAAACGCATACGCACTTTTTGGCCAACCAAGCAACCTGGAAAGGCAAATCAGCGCTACAAAGAAGTCTCGCTTCCCATCGGTCAAAAGGGCCATGCTGAATAAAGTGTCAAACCCAGAAATGCAGGACAGGCCATGGAGAAACGGGAGCCTTGCTACGCTGATGGGCGGGATGTAAATTGCCAACAGCCCCTCTGGAGAAGTGTACGGTGTGTCCTGAAACATCGAAAAAACTCAGCTTAGAGAGCATAGGGCACTTCCACTCATGGGCGTATAAATTGGGAAAACTACAAATCAGCAAGACACAGGCACCCCAAAGTTTAGGGCTGCTCTGTTAACGAGAACCTCCACTTCGTTACACCTTAAATATCCCAGGAAAGAGAAAAATGGATAAAGAAGTTGTGGTCCTTATGTACAATGGAATATCACTCAGCCATGAAATCAACGTCATAAGGCTAGTAGCAGCAGGATGAGTGGATTTAGGTACGACGATTCTAAGTGAAATAAGTCACACAGAAAAAGACACTTATCATAAGATATCACTTATAGAGGGAATGTAAAAACCGCTACCCTTGAACTGAATTACAAAACAGAACAGAGTCACACGTTTAGAAAACACACTATGGCTGCTTAACGGGAAAGGTGAGGTGGGGTGATGCGTAAGAGAAGGGTTTCAAATTAGCTCAGAGACCGTTCCATAAACCCAATATGTAATAGACACGACCTACTCCTTGCTCAGTGAACTGGACTCAACACCCCCTATTCACCGCCCAAGAATATATCTGACTAGTAAGAATTTTAAAACCTATGTATTGATATCTCTCTGTGAGTCAAGTGGGTGTAAAGCGGCATAAACACAGCAGTGAAAAGCAGCTAAACCCCTTTATAAAAATCAATCACTTTTAAAAACCCGTGAAACAAAGACAGTGAAAGATAGAGAAATTCTTACTAAATTCGTTCAGGGGCTGTGATGCCACCTGGATTGACCATATCTAGACCCACAGCTGATTGAGACATAAGGGTGGACACTCTTGGGGCTGAAAGGTTTGGTGAGGTTGGGTGAGCAAACGCAGACCCTTTAAAGTAATACTGCGTGGTTCCCATCCCATGGGTCCCAAATCTCCAGGTTCAAGGGCATCTTCCTACTTCGAAAACATGCATGAGAAACCCAGAAGATGGTACACCGTGTGATCGGGAAAGGTTTCTAAAACGCACCTCATTTCTCATCACCCTGTGCTCGGGTTCGCCATTCCAGCCGCTTTACTAGCAATCTCCCTCCTTGGAGAATCAGCACCTTTAACCTCCTGTTCCGTACAGGTTGCAATTTGTCCTGAGGATGAACGGGAAGAGGGGGAACCAATGAGACACTAGCTCTAGGTGTTGGGACAGGCACAGGTCACTCTATTTTCCCATCAGGAAGAAGAATTAACCACAGGCTCAGCCTGCCGCCCGGGACCAGAATAGGGCCTGAAGCAATCCTGCGCTTTTGCGGCCAGCTCCCAAGAAAGCGAGTTGAAAAATGGAGCTCAGGGGCACTGCAATTCACAGACCTGCAGAGTTATAAATGATGACTCTCGTCCACAAATATATTGACGGCAGACAACGAAGAGGATTTGAAAGCAAGGCAGAATTGCAGGAAACAGATTTCAGGAGGTAGATTCGAATCGCCTTTAAAGCACGGGAAAAGCGGCAAAACCTCGACAATGATGCCCTTGGCCAAAAAGGGCGTATGCGTTTTTTCCTGAATATATTCAGGAAAAAACGCATACGCCCTTTTTGGCCAGCCAAGCAACCTGGAAAGGCAAATCAGCGCTACAAAGAAGTCTCGCTTCCCATCGGTCAAAAGGGCCATGCTGAATAAAGTGTCAAACCCAGAAATGCAGGACAGGCCATGGAGAAACGGGAGCCTTGCTACGCTGATGGGCGGGATGTAAATTGCCAACAGCCCCTCTGGAGAAGTGTACGGTGTGTCCTGAAACATCGAAAAAACTCAGCTTAGAGAGCATAGGGCACTTCCACTCATGGGCGTATAAATTGGGAAAACTACAAATCAGCAAGACACAGGCACCCCAAAGTTTAGGGCTGCTCTGTTGACGAGAACCTCCACTTCGTTACACCTTAAATATCCCAGGAAAGAGAAAAATGGATAAAGAAGTTGTGGTCCTTATGTACAATGGAATATCACTCAGCCATGAAATCAACGTCATAAGGCTAGTAGCAGCATGATGAGTGGATTTAGGTACGACGATTCTAAGTGAAATATGTCACACAGAAAAAGACACTTATCATAAGATATCACTTATAGAGGGAATGTAAAAACCGCTACCCTTGAACTGAATTACAAAACAGAACAGAGTCACACGTTTAGAAAACACACTATGGCTGCTTAACGGGAAAGGTGAGGTGGGGTGATGCGTAAAAGAAGGGTTTCAAATTAGCTCAGAGACCGTTCCATAAACCCAATATGTAATAGACACGACCTACTCCTTGCTCAGTGAACTGGACTCAACACCCCCTATTCACCGCCCAAGAATATATCTGACTAGTAAGAATCTTAAAACCTATGTATTGATATCTCTCTGTAAGTGAGTCAAGTGGGTGTAAAGCGGCATAAACACAGCAGTGAAAAGCAGCTAAACCCCTTTATAAAAATCAATCACTTTTAAAAACCCGTGAAACAAAGACAGTGAAAGATAGAGAAATTCTTACTAAATTCGTTCAGGGGCTCTGATGCCACCTGGATTGACCATATCTAGACCCACAGCTGATTGAGACATAAGGGTGGACACTCTTGGGGCTGAGAGGTTTGGTGAGGTTGGGTGAGCAAACGCAGACCCTTTAAAGTAATACTGCGTGGTTCCCATCCCATGGGTCCCAAATCTCCAGGTTCAAGGGCATCTTCCTACTTCGAAAACATGCATGAGAAACCCAGAAGATGGTACACCGTGTGATCGGGAAAGGTTTCTAAAACGCACCTCATTTCTCATCTCCCTGTGCTCGGGTTCGCCATTCCAGCCGCTTTACTAGCAAGCTCCCTCCTTGGAGAATCAGCACCTTTAACCTCCTGTTCCGTACAGGTTGCAATTTGTCCTGAGGATGAACGGGAAGAGGGGGAACCAATGAGACACTAGCTCTAGGTGTTGGGACAGGCACAGGTCACTCTATTTTCCCATCAGGAAGAAGAATTAACCACAGGCTCAGCCTGCCGCCCGGGACCAGAATAGGGCCTGAAGCAATCCTGCGCTTTTGCGGCCAGCTCCCAAGAAAGCGAGTTGAAAAATGGAGCTCAGGGGCACTGCAATTCACAAACCTGCAGAGTTATAAATGATGACTCTCGTCCACAAATATATTGACGGCAGACAACGAAGAGGATTTGAAAGCAAGGCAGAATTGCAGGAAACAGATTTCAGGAGGTAGATTCGAATCGCCTTTAAAGCACGGGAAAAGCGGCAAAACCTCGACAATGATGCCCTTGGCCAAAAAGGGCGTATGCGTTTTTTCCTGAATATATTCAGGAAAAAACGCATACGCCCTTTTTGGCCAGCCAAGCAACCTGGAAAGGCAAATCAGCGCTACAAAGAAGTCTCGCTTCCCATCGGTCAAAAGGGCCATGCTGAATAAAGTGTCAAACCCAGAAATGCAGGACAGGCCATGGAGAAACGGGAGCCTTGCTACGCTGATGGGCGGGATGTAAATTGCCAACAGCCCCTCTGGAGAAGTGTACGGTGTGTCCTGAAACATCAAAAAAACTCAGCTTAGAGAGCATAGGGCACTTCCACTCATGGGCATATAAATTGGGAAAACTACAAATCAGCAAGACACAGGCACCCCAAAGTTTAGGGCTGCTCTGTTGACGAGAACCTCCACTTCGTTACAC
This sequence comes from Balaenoptera borealis, assembly GCF_965194805.1. NCBI lineage: Eukaryota > Metazoa > Chordata > Mammalia > Artiodactyla > Balaenopteridae > Balaenoptera > Balaenoptera borealis. The sequence continues at coordinate 443,411 of NW_028123786.1, forward strand.
CTTAAATATCCCAGGAAAGAGAAAAATGGATAAAGAAGTTGTGGTCCTTATGTACAGTGGAATATCACTCAGCCATGAAATTAACATCATAAGGCTAGTAGCAGCAGGATGAGTGGATTTAGGTACGACGATTCTAAGTGAAATAAGTCACACAGAAAAAGACACTTATCATAAGATATCACTTATAGAGGGAATGTAAAAACCGCTACCCTTGAACTGAATTACAAAACAGAACAGAGTCACACGTTTAGAAAACACACTATGGCTGCTTAACGGGAAAGGTGAGGTGGGGTGATGCGTAAGAGAAGGGTTTCAAATTAGCTCAGAGACCGTTCCATAAACCCAATATGTAATAGACACGACCTACTCCTTGCTCAGTGAACTGGACTCAACACCCCCTATTCACCGCCCAAGAATATATCTGACTAGTAAGAATCTTAAAACCTATGTATTGATATCTCTCTGTAAGTGAGTCAAGTGGGTGTAAAGCGGCATAAACACAGCAGTGAAAAGCAGCTAAACCCCTTTATAAAAATCAATCACTTTTAAAAACCAGTGAAACAAAGACAGTGAAAGATAGAGAAATTCTTACTAAATTCGTTCAGGGCCTGTGATGCCACCTGGATTGACCATATCTAGACCCACAGCTGATTGAGACATAAGGGTGGACACTCTTGGGGCTGAGAGGTTTGGTGAGGTTGGGTGAGCAAACGCAGACCCTTTAAAGTAATACTGCGTGGTTCCCATCCCATGGGTCCCAAATCTCCAGGTTCAAGGGCATCTTCCTACTTCGAAAACATGCATGAGAAACCTAGAAGATGGTACACCGTGTGATCGGGAAAGGTTTCTAAAACGCACCTCATTTCTCATCTCCCTGTGCTCGGGTTCGCCATTCCAGCCGCTTTACTAGCAAGCTCCCTCCTTGGAGAATCAGCACCTTTAACCTCCTGTTCCGTACAGGTTGCAATTTGTCCTGAGGATGAACGGGAAGAGGGGGAACCAATGAGACACTAGCTCTAGGTGTTGGGACAGGCACAGGTCACTCTATTTTCCCATCAGGAAGAAGAATTAACCACAGGCTCAGCCTGCCGCCCGGGACCAGAATAGGGCCTGAAGCAATCCTGCGCTTTTGCGGCCAGCTCCCAAGAAAGCGAGTTGAAAAATGGAGCTCAGGGGCACTGCAATTCACAAACCTGCAGAGTTATAAATGATGACTCTCGTCCACAAATATATTGACGGCAGACAACGAAGAGGATTTGAAAGCAAGGCAGAATTGCAGGAAACAGATTTCAGGAGGTAGATTCGAATCGCCTTTAAAGCACGGGAAAAGCGGCAAAACCTCGACAATGATGCCCTTGGCCAAAAAGGGCGTATGCGTTTTTTCCTGAATATATTCAGGAAAAAACGCATACGCCCTTTTTGGCCAGCCAAGCAACCTGGAAAGGCAAATCAGCGCTACAAAGAAGTCTCGCTTCCCATCGGTCAAAAGGGCCATGCTGAATAAAGTGTCAAACCCAGAAATGCAGGACAGGCCATGGAGAAACGGGAGCCTTGCTACGCTGATGGGCGGGATGTAAATTGCCAACAGCCCCTCTGGAGAAGTGTACGGTGTGTCCTGAAACATCGAAAAAACTCAGCTTAGAGAGCATAGGGCACTTCCACTCATGGGCGTATAAATTGGGAAAACTACAAATCAGCAAGACACAGGCACCCCAAAGTTTAGGGCTGCTCTGTTGACGAGAACCTCCACTTCGTTACACCTTAAATATCCCAGGAAAGAGAAAAATGGATAAAGAAGTTGTGGTCCTTATGTACAATGGAATATCACTCAGCCATGAAATCAACGTCATAAGGCTAGTAGCAGCATGATGAGTGGATTTAGGTACGACGATTCTAAGTGAAATAAGTCACACAGAAAAAGACACTTATCATAAGATATCACTTATAGAGGGAATGTAAAAACCGCTACCCTTGAACTGAATTACAAAACAGAACAGAGTCACACGTTTAGAAAACACACTATGGCTGCTTAACGGGAAAGGTGAGGTGGGGTGATGCGTAAGAGAAGGGTTTCAAATTAGCTCAGAGACCGTTCCATAAACCCAATATGTAATAGACACGACCTACTCCTTGCTCAGTGAACTGGACTCAACACCCCTTATTCACCGCCCAAGAATATATCTGACTAGTAAGAATCTTAAAACCTATGTATTGATATCTCTCTGTAAGTGAGTCAAGTGGGTGTAAAGCGGCATAAACACAGCAGTGAAAAGCAGCTAAACCCCTTAATAAAAATCAATCACTTTTAAAAACCCGTGAAACAAAGACAGTGAAAGATAGAGAAATTCTTACTAAATTCGTTCAGGGGCTCTGATGCCACCTGGATTGACCATATCTAGACCCACAGCTGATTGAGACATAAGGGTGGACACTCTTGGGGCTGAGAGGTTTGGTGAGGTTGGGTGAGCAAACGCAGACCCTTTAAAGTAATACTGCGTGGTTCCCATCCCATGGGTCCCAAATCTCCAGGTTCAAGGGCATCTTCCTACTTCGAAAACATGCATGAGAAACCCAGAAGATGGTACACCGTGTGATCGGGAAAGGTTTCTAAAACGCACCTCATTTCTCATCTTCCTGTGCTCGGGTTCGCCATTCCAGCCGCTTTACTAGCAATCTCCCTCCTTGGAGAATCAGCACCTTTAACCTCCTGTTCCGTACAGGTTGCAATTTGTCCTGAGGATGAACGGGAAGAGGGGGAACCAATGAGACACTAGCTCTAGGTGTTGGGACAGGCACAGGTCACTCTATTTTCCCATCAGGAAGAAGAATTAACCACAGGCTCAGCCTGCCGCCCGGGACCAGAATAGGGCCTGAAGCAATCCTGCGCTTTTGCGGCCAGCTCCCAAGAAAGCGAGTTGAAAAATGGAGCTCAGGGGCACTGCAATTCACAGACCTGCAGAGTTATAAATGATGACTCTCGTCCACAAATATATTGACGGCAGACAACGAAGAGGATTTGAAAGCAAGGCAGAATTGCAGGAAACAGATTTCAGGAGGTAGATTCGAATCGCCTTTAAAGCACGGGAAAAGCGGCAAAACCTCGACAATGATGCCCTTGGCCAAAAAGGGCGTATGCGTTTTTTCCTGAATATATTCAGGAAAAAACGCATACGCCCTTTTTGGCCAGCCAAGCAACCTGGAAAGGCAAATCAGCGCTACAAAGAAGTCTCGCTTCCCATCGGTCAAAAGGGCCATGCTGAATAAAGTGTCAAACCCAGAAATGCAGGACAGGCCATGGAGAAACGGGAGCCTTGCTACGCTGATGGGCGGGATGTAAATTGCCAACAGCCCCTCTGGAGAAGTGTACGGTGTGTCCTGAAACATCGAAAAAACTCAGCTTAGAGAGCATAGGGCACTTCCACTCATGGGCGTATAAATTGGGAAAACTACAAATCAGCAAGACACAGGCACCCCAAAGTTTAGGGCTGCTCTGTTGACGAGAACCTCCACTTCGTTACACCTTAAATATCCCAGGAAAGAGAAAAATGGATAAAGAAGTTGTGGTCCTTATGTACAATGGAATATCACTCAGCCATGAAATCAACGTCATAAGGCTAGTAGCAGCATGATGAGTGGATTTAGGTACGACGATTCTAAGTGAAATATGTCACACAGAAAAAGACACTTATCATAAGATATCACTTATAGAGGGAATGTAAAAACCGCTACCCTTGAACTGAATTACAAAACAGAACAGAGTCACACGTTTAGAAAACACACTATGGCTGCTTAACGGGAAAGGTGAGGTGGGGTGATGCGTAAAAGAAGGGTTTCAAATTAGCTCAGAGACCGTTCCATAAACCCAATATGTAATAGACACGACCTACTCCTTGCTCAGTGAACTGGACTCAACACCCCCTATTCACCGCCCAAGAATATATCTGACTAGTAAGAATCTTAAAACCTATGTATTGATATCTCTCTGTAAGTGAGTCAAGTGGGTGTAAAGCGGCATAAACACAGCAGTGAAAAGCAGCTAAACCCCTTTATAAAAATCAATCACTTTTAAAAACCCGTGAAACAAAGACAGTGAAAGAGAGAGAAATTCTTACTAAATTCGTTCAGGGGCTCTGATGCCACCTGGATTGACCATATCTAGACCCACAGCTGATTGAGACATAAGGGTGGACACTCTTGGGGCTGAGAGGTTTGGTGAGGTTGGGTGAGCAAACGCAGACCCTTTAAAGTAATACTGCGTGGTTCCCATCCCATGGGTCCCAAATCTCCAGGTTCAAGGGCATCTTCCTACTTCGAAAACATGCATGAGAAACCCAGAAGATGGTACACCGTGTGATCGGGAAAGGTTTCTAAAACGCACCTCATTTCTCATCTCCCTGTGCTCGGGTTCGCCATTCCAGCCGCTTTACTAGCAAGCTCCCTCCTTGGAGAATCAGCACCTTTAACCTCCTGTTCCGTACAGGTTGCAATTTGTCCTGAGGATGAACGGGAAGAGGGGGAACCAATGAGACACTAGCTCTAGGTGTTGGGACAGGCACAGGTCACTCTATTTTCCCATCAGGAAGAAGAATTAACCACAGGCTCAGCCTGCCGCCCGGGACCAGAATAGGGCCTGAAGCAATCCTGCGCTTTTGCGGCCAGCTCCCAAGAAAGCGAGTTGAAAAATGGAGCTCAGGGGCACTGCAATTCACAAACCTGCAGAGTTATAAATGATGACTCTCGTCCACAAATATATTGACGGCAGACAACGAAGAGGATTTGAAAGCAAGGCAGAATTGCAGGAAACAGATTTCAGGAGGTAGATTCGAATCGCCTTTAAAGCACGGGAAAAGCGGCAAAACCTCGACAATGATGCCCTTGGCCAAAAAGGGCGTATGCGTTTTTTCCTGAATATATTCAGGAAAAAACGCATACGCCCTTTTTGGCCAGCCAAGCAACCTGGAAAGGCAAATCAGCGCTACAAAGAAGTCTCGCTTCCCATCGGTCAAAAGGGCCATGCTGAATAAAGTGTCAAACCCAGAAATGCAGGACAGGCCATGGAGAAACGGGAGCCTTGCTACGCTGATGGGCGGGATGTAAATTGCCAACAGCCCCTCTGGAGAAGTGTACGGTGTGTCCTGAAACATCAAAAAAACTCAGCTTAGAGAGCATAGGGCACTTCCACTCATGGGCATATAAATTGGGAAAACTACAAATCAGCAAGACACAGGCACCCCAAAGTTTAGGGCTGCTCTGTTGACGAGAACCTCCACTTCGTTACACCTTAAATATCCCAGGAAAGAGAAAAATGGATAAAGAAGTTGTGGTCCTTATGTACAGTGGAATATCACTCAGCCATGAAATTAACATCATAAGGCTAGTAGCAGCAGGATGAGTGGATTTAGGTACGACGATTCTAAGTGAAATAAGTCACACAGAAAAAGACACTTATCATAAGATATCACTTATAGAGGGAATGTAAAAACCGCTACCCTTGAACTGAATTACAAAACAGAACAGAGTCACACGTTTAGAAAACACACTATGGCTGCTTAACGGGAAAGGTGAGGTGGGGTGATGCGTAAGAGAAGGGTTTCAAATTAGCTCAGAGACCGTTCCATAAACCCAATATGTAATAGACACGACCTACTCCTTGCTCAGTGAACTGGACTCAACACCCCCTATTCACCGCCCAAGAATATATCTGACTAGTAAGAATTTTAAAACCTATGTATTGATATCTCTCTGTGAGTCAAGTGGGTGTAAAGCGGCATAAACACAGCAGTGAAAAGCAGCTAAACCCCTTTATAAAAATCAATCACTTTTAAAAACCCGTGAAACAAAGACAGTGAAAGATAGAGAAATTCTTACTAAATTCGTTCAGGGGCTGTGATGCCACCTGGATTGACCATATCTAGACCCACAGCTGATTGAGACATAAGGGTGGACACTCTTGGGGCTGAAAGGTTTGGTGAGGTTGGGTGAGCAAACGCAGACCCTTTAAAGTAATACTGCGTGGTTCCCATCCCATGGGTCCCAAATCTCCAGGTTCAAGGGCATCTTCCTACTTCGAAAACATGCATGAGAAACCCAGAAGATGGTACACCGTGTGATCGGGAAAGGTTTCTAAAACGCACCTCATTTCTCATCTCCCTGTGCTCGGGTTCGCCATTCCAGCCGCTTTACTAGCAAGCTCCCTCCTTGGAGAATCAGCACCTTTAACCTCCTGTTCCGTACAGGTTGCAATTTGTCCTGAGGATGAACGGGAAGAGGGGGAACCAATGAGACACTAGCTCTAGGTGTTGGGACAGGCACAGGTCACTCTATTTTCCCATCAGGAAGAAGAATTAACCACAGGCTCAGCCTGCCGCCCGGGACCAGAATAGGGCCTGAAGCAATCCTGCGCTTTTGCGGCCAGCTCCCAAGAAAGCGAGTTGAAAAATGGAGCTCAGGGGCACTGCAATTCACAAACCTGCAGAGTTATAAATGATGACTCTCGTCCACAAATATATTGACGGCAGACAACGAAGAGGATTTGAAAGCAAGGCAGAATTGCAGGAAACAGATTTCAGGAGGTAGATTCGAATCGCCTTTAAAGCACGGGAAAAGCGGCAAAACCTCGACAATGATGCCCTTGGCCAAAAAGGGCGTATGCGTTTTTTCCTGAATATATTCAGGAAAAAACGCATACGCCCTTTTTGGCCAACCAAGCAACCTGGAAAGGCAAATCAGCGCTACAAAGAAGTCTCGCTTCCCATCGGTCAAAAGGGCCATGCTGAATAAAGTGTCAAACCCAGAAATGCAGGACAGGCCATGGAGAAACGGGAGCCTTGCTACGCTGATGGGCGGGATGTAAATTGCCAACAGCCCCTCTGGAGAAGTGTACGGTGTGTCCTGAAACATCGAAAAAACTCAGCTTAGAGAGCATAGGGCACTTCCACTCATGGGCGTATAAATTGGGAAAACTACAAATCAGCAAGACACAGGCACCCCAAAGTTTAGGGCTGCTCTGTTAACGAGAACCTCCACTTCGTTACACCTTAAATATCCCAGGAAAGAGAAAAATGGATAAAGAAGTTGTGGTCCTTATGTACAATGGAATATCACTCAGCCATGAAATCAACGTCATAAGGCTAGTAGCAGCAGGATGAGTGGATTTAGGTACGACGATTCTAAGTGAAATAAGTCACACAGAAAAAGGCACTTATCATAAGATATCACTTATAGAGGGAATGTAAAAACCGCTACCCTTGAACTGAATTACAAAACAGAACAGAGTCACACGTTTAGAAAACACACTATGGCTGCTTAACGGGAAAGGTGAGGTGGGGTGATGCGTAAGAGAAGGGTTTCAAATTAGCTCAGAGACCGTTCCATAAACCCAATATGTAATAGACACGACCTACTCCTTGCTCAGTGAACTGGACTCAACACCCCCTATTCACCGCCCAAGAATATATCTGACTAGTAAGAATTTTAAAACCTATGTATTGATATCTCTCTGTGAGTCAAGTGGGTGTAAAGCGGCATAAACACAGCAGTGAAAAGCAGCTAAACCCCTTTATAAAAATCAATCACTTTTAAAAACCCGTGAAACAAAGACAGTGAAAGATAGAGAAATTCTTACTAAATTCGTTCAGGGGCTGTGATGCCACCTGGATTGACCATATCTAGACCCACAGCTGATTGAGACATAAGGGTGGACACTCTTGGGGCTGAAAGGTTTGGTGAGGTTGGGTGAGCAAACGCAGACCCTTTAAAGTAATACTGCGTGGTTCCCATCCCATGGGTCCCAAATCTCCAGGTTCAAGGGCATCTTCCTACTTCGAAAACATGCATGAGAAACCCAGAAGATGGTACACCGTGTGATCGGGAAAGGTTTCTAAAACGCACCTCATTTCTCATCACCCTGTGCTCGGGTTCGCCATTCCAGCCGCTTTACTAGCAATCTCCCTCCTTGGAGAATCAGCACCTTTAACCTCCTGTTCCGTACAGGTTGCAATTTGTCCTGAGGATGAACGGGAAGAGGGGGAACCAATGAGACACTAGCTCTAGGTGTTGGGACAGGCACAGGTCACTCTATTTTCCCATCAGGAAGAAGAATTAACCACAGGCTCAGCCTGCCGCCCGGGACCAGAATAGGGCCTGAAGCAATCCTGCGCTTTTGCGGCCAGCTCCCAAGAAAGCGAGTTGAAAAATGGAGCTCAGGGGCACTGCAATTCACAAACCTGCAGAGTTATAAATGATAACTCTCGTCCACAAATATATTGACGGCAGGCAACGAAGAGGATTTGAAAGCAAGGCAGAATTGCAGGAAACAGATTTCAGGAGGTAGATTCGAATCGCCTTTAAAGCACAGGAAAAGCGTCAAAACCTCGACAATGATGCCCTTGGCCAAAAAGGGCGTATGCGTTTTTTCCAGAATATATTCAGGAAAAAACGCATACGCCCTTTTTGGCCAACCAAGCAACCTGGAAAGGCAAATCAGCGCTACAAAGAAGTCTCGCTTCCCATCGGTCAAAAGGGCCATGCTGAATAAAGTGTCAAACCCAGAAATGCAGGACAGGCCATGGAGAAACGGGAGCCCTGCTACGCTGATGGGCGGGATGTAAATTGCCAACAGCCACTCTGGAGAAGTGTACGGTGTGTCCTGAAACATCGAAAAAACTCAGCTTAGAGAGCATAGGGCACTTCCACTCATGGGCGTATAAATTGGGAAAACTACAAATCAGCAAGACACAGGCACCCCAAAGTTTAGGGCTGCTCTGTTGACAAGAACCTCCACTTCGTTACACCATAAATATCCCAGGAAAGAGAAAAATGGATAAAGAAGTTGTGGTCCTTATGTACAATGGAATATCACTCAGCCATGAAATCAACGTCATAAGGCTAGTAGCAGCATGATGAGTGGATTTAGGTACGACGATTCTAAGTGAAATAAGTCACACAGAAAAAGACACTTATCATAAGATATCACTTATAGAGGGAATGTAAAAACCGCTACCCTTGAACTGAATTACAAAACAGAACAGAGTCACATGTTTAGAAAACACACTATGGCTGCTTAACAGGAAAGGTGAGGTGGGGTGGTGCGTAAAAGAAGGGTTTCAAATTAGCTCAGAGACCGTTCCATAAACCCAATATGTAATAGACACGACCTACTCCTTGCTCAGTGAACTGGACTCAACACCCCCTATTCACCGCCCAAGAATATATCTGACTAGTAAGAATTTTAAAACCTATGTATTGATATCTCTCTGTGAGTCAAGTGGGTGTAAAGCGGCATAAACACAGCAGTGAAAAGCAGCTAAACCCCTTTATAAAAATCAATCACTTTTAAAAACCCGTGAAACAAAGACAGTGAAAGATAGAGAAATTCTTACTAAATTCGTTCAGGGGCTGTGATGCCACCTGGATTGACCATATCTAGACCCACAGCTGATTGAGACATAAGGGTGGACACTCTTGGGGCTGAAAGGTTTGGTGAGGTTGGGTGAGCAAACGCAGACCCTTTAAAGTAATACTGCGTGGTTCCCATCCCATGGGTCCCAAATCTCCAGGTTCAAGGGCATCTTCCTACTTCGAAAACATGCATGAGAAACCCAGAAGATGGTACACCGTGTGATCGGGAAAGGTTTCTAAAACGCACCTCATTTCTCACCTCCCTGTGCTCGGGTTCGCCATTCCAGCCGCTTTACTAGCAATCTCCCTCCTTGGAGAATCAGCACCTTTAACCTCCTGTTCCGTACAGGTTGCAATTTGTCCTGAGGATGAACGGGAAGAGGGGGAACCAATGAGACACTAGCTCTAGGTGTTGGGACAGGCACAGGTCACTCTATTTTCCCATCAGGAAGAAGAATTAACCACAGGCTCAGCCTGCCGCCCGGGACCAGAATAGGGCCTGAAGCAATCCTGCGCTTTTGCGGCCAGCTCCCAAGAAAGCGAGTTGAAAAATGGAGCTCAGGGGCACTGCAATTCACAAACCTGCAGAGTTATAAATGATAACTCTCGTCCACAAATATATTGACGGCAGGCAACGAAGAGGATTTGAAAGCAAGGCAGAATTGCAGGAAACAGATTTCAGGAGGTAGATTCGAATCGCCTTTAAAGCACAGGAAAAGCGGCAAAACCTCGACAATGATGCCCTTGGCCAAAAAGAGCGTATGCGTTTTTTCCTGAATATATTCAGGAAAAAACGCATACGCCCTTTTTGGCCAACCAAGCAACCTGGAAAGGCAAATCAGCGCTACAAAGAAGTCTCACTTCCCATCGGTCAAAAGGGCCATGCTGAATAAAGTGTCAAACCCAGAAATACAGGACAGGCCATGGAGAAACGGGAGCCTTGCTACGCTGATGGGCGGGATGTAAATTGCCAACAGCCACTCTGGAGAAGTGTACGGTGTGTCCTGAAACATCGAAAAAACTCAGCTTAGAGAGCATAGGGCACTTCCACTCATGGGCGTATAAATTGGGAAAACTACAAATCAGCAAGACACAGGCACCCCAAAGTTTAGGGCTGCTCTGTTGACAAGAACCTCCACTTCGTTACACCTTAAATATCCCAGGAAAGAGAAAAATGGATAAAGAAGTTGTGGTCCTTATGTACAATGGAATATCACTCAGCCATGAAATCAACGTCATAAGGCTAGTAGCAGCATGATGAGTGGATTTAGGTACGACGATTCTAAGTGAAATAAGTCACACAGAAAAAGACACTTATCATAAGATATCACTTATAGAGGGAATGTAAAAACCGCTACCCTTGAACTGAATTACAAAACAGAACAGAGTCACACGTTTAGAAAACACACTATGGCTGCTTAACAGGAAAGGTGAGGTGGGGTGATGCGTAAAAGAAGGGTTTCAAATTAGCTCAGAGACCGTTCCATAAACCCAATATGTAATAGACACGACCTACTCCTTGCTCAGTGAACTGGACTCAACACCCCCTATTCACCGCCCAAGAATATATCTGACTAGTAAGAATCTTAAAACCTATGTATTAATATCTCTCTGTAAGTGAGTCAAGTGGGTGTAAAGCGGCATAAACACAGCAGTGAAAAGCAGCTAAACCCCTTTATAGAAATCAATCACTTTTAAAAACCCGTGAAACAAAGACAGTGAAAGATAGAGAAATTCTTACTAAATTCGTTCAGGGGCTCTGATGCCACCTGGATTGACCATATCTAGACCCACAGCTGATTGAGACATAAGGGTGGACACTCTTGGGGCTGAGAGGTTTGGTGAGGTTGGGTGAGCAAACGCAGACCCTTTAAAGTAATACTGCGTGGTTCCCATCCCATGGGTCCCAAATCTCCAGGTTCAAGGGCATCTTCCTACTTCGAAAACATGCATGAGAAACCCAGAAGATGGTACACCGTGTGATCGGGAAAGGTTTCTAAAACGCACCTCATTTCTCACCTCCCTGTGCTCGGGTTCGCCATTCCAGCCGCTTTACTAGCAATCTCCCTCCTTGGAGAATCAGTACCTTTAACCTCCTGTTCCGTACAGGTTGCAATTTGTCCTGAGGATGAACGGGAAGAGGGGGAACCAATGAGACACTAGCTCTAGGTGTTGGGACAGGCACAGGTCACTCTATTTTCCCATCAGGAAGAAGAATTAACCACAGGCTCAGCCTGCCGCCCGGGACCAGAATAGGGCCTGAAGCAATCCTGCGCTTTTGCGGCCAGCTCCCAAGAAAGCGAGTTGAAAAATGGAGCTCAGGGGCACTGCAATTCACAAAACCTGCAGAGTTATAAATGATAACTCTCGTCCACAAATATATTGACGGCAGGCAACGAAGAGGATTTGAAAGCAAGGCAGAATTGCAGGAAACAGATTTCAGGAGGTAGATTCGAATCGCCTTTAAAGCACAGGAAAAGCGGCAAAACCTCGACAATGATGCCCTTGGCCAAAAAGAGCGTATGCGTTTTTTCCTGAATATATTCAGGAAAAAACGCATACGCCCTTTTTGGCCAACCAAGCAACCTGGAAAGGCAAATCAGCGCTACAAAGAAGTCTCACTTCCCATCGGTCAAAAGGGCCATGCTGAATAAAGTGTCAAACCCAGAAATGCAGGACAGGCCATGGAGAAACGGGAGCCTTGCTACGCTGATGGGCGGGATGTAAATTTCCAACAGCCACTCTGGAGAAGTGTACGGTGTGTCCTGAAACATCGAAAAAACTCAGCTTAGAGAGCATAGGGCACTTCCACTCATGGGCGTATAAATTGGGAAAACTACAAATCAGCAAGACACAGGCACCCCAAAGTTTAGGGCTGCTCTGTTGACAAGAACCTCCACTTCGTTACACCTTAAATATCCCAGGAAAGGGCTTCCCTGGTGGCGCAGTGGTTGAGAATCTGCCTGCCAATGCAGGGGACACGGGTTCGAGCCCTGGTCTGGGAAGATCCCACATGCCGCGGAGCAGCTAAACCCGTGCACCACAACTACTGAGCCTGCGCGTCTGGAGCCTGTGCTCCGCAACAAGAGAGGCCGCGATAGTGAGAGGCCCGCGCACCGCGATGAAGAGTGGCCCCCGCTTGCCGCAACTAGAGAAAGCCCTCGCACAGAAACGAAGGCCCAACACAGCCAAAAATAAATAAATAAGTAAATAAATAAATAATTATTTAAAAAAAAAAAAAAAAAATATCCCAGGAAAGAGAAAAATGGATAAAGAAGTTGTGGTCCTTATGTATAATGGAATATCACTCAGCCATGAAATCAACGTCATAAGGCTAGTAGCAGCATGATGAGTGGATTTAGGTACGACGATTCTAAGTGAAATAAGTCACACAGAAAAAGACACTTATCATAAGATATCACTTATAGAGGGAATGTAAAAACCGCTACCCTTGAACTGAATTACAAAACAGAACAGAGTCACACGTTTAGAAAACACACTATGGCTGCTTAACGGGAAAGGTGAGGTGGGGTGATGCGTAAAAGAAGGGTTTCAAATTAGCTCAGAGACCGTTCCATAAACCCAATATGTAATAGACACGACCTACTCCTTGCTCAGTGAACTGGACTCAACACCCCCTATTCACCGCCCAAGAGTATATCTGACTAGTAAGAATCTTAAAACCTATGTACTGATAACTCTCTGTAAGTGAGTCAAGTGGGTGTAAAGCGGCATAAACACAGCAGTGAAAAGCAGCTAAACCCCTTTATAAAAATCAATCACTTTTAAAAACCCGTGAAACAAAGACAGTGAAAGATAGAGAAATTCTTACTAAATTCGTTCAGGGGCTGTGATGCCACCTGGATTGACCATATCTAGACCCACAGCTGATTGAGACATAAGGATGGACACTCTTGGGGCTGAGAGGTTTGGTGAGGGGTGAGCAAACGCAGACCCTTTAAAGTAATACTGCGTGGTTCCCATCCCATGGGTCCCAAATCTCCAGGTTCAAGGGCATCTTCCTACTTCGAAAACATGCATGAGAAACCCAGAAGATGGTACACCGTGTGATCGGGAAAGGTTTCTAAAACGCACCTCATTTCTCACCTCCCTGTGCTCGGGTTCGCCATTCCAGCCGCTTTACTAGCAATCTCCCTCCTTGGAGAATCAGCACCTTTAACCTCCTGTTCCGTACAGGTTGCAATTTGTCCTGAGGATGAACGGGAAGAGGGGGAACCAATGAGACACTAGCTCTAGGTGTTGGGACAGGCACAGGTCACTCTATTTTCCCATCAGGAAGAAGAATTAACCACAGGCTCAGCCTGCCGCCCGGGACCAGAATAGGGCCTGAAGCAATCCTGCGCTTTTGCGGCCAGCTCCCAAGAAAGCGAGTTGAAAAATGGAGCTCAGGGGCACTGCAATTCACAAACCTGCAGAGTTATAAATGATGACTCTCGTCCACAAATATATTGACGGCAGACAACGAAGAGGATTTGAAAGCAAGGCAGAATTGCAGGAAACAGATTTCAGAAGGTAGATTCGAATCGCATTTAAAGCACGGGAAAAGCGGCAAAACCTCGACAATGATGCCCTTGGCCAAAAAGAGCGTATGCGTTTCTTCCTGAATATATTCAGGAAAAAACGCATACGCACTTTTTGGCCAACCAAGCAACCTGGAAAGGCAAATCAGCGCTACAAAGAAGTCTCGCTTCCCATCGGTGAAAAGGGCCATGCTGAATAAAGTGTCAAAATCAGAAATGCAGGACAGGCCATGGAGAAACTGGAGCCTTGCTACGCTGATGGGCGGGATGTAAATTGCCAACAGCCACTCTGGAGAAGTGTACGGTGTGTCCTGAAACATCGAAAAAACTCAGCTTAGAGAGCATAGGGCACTTCCACTCATGGGCGTATAAATTGGGAAAACTACAAATCAGCAAGACACAGGCACCCCAAAGTTTAGGGCTGCTCTGTTGACGAGAACCTCCACTTCGTTACACCTTAAATATCCCAGGAAAGAGAAAAATGGATAAAGAAGTTGTGGTCCTTATGTACAATGGAATATCACTCAGCCATGTAATCAACGTCATAAGGCTAGTAGCAGCATGATGAGTGGATTTAGGTACGACGATTCTAAGTGAAATAAGTCACACAGAAAAAGACACTTATCATAAGATATCACTTATAGAGGGAATGTAAAAACCGCTACCCTTGAACTGAATTACAAAACAGAACAGAGTCACATGTTTAGAAAACACACTATGGCTGCTTAACGGGAAAGGTGAGGTGGGGTGATGCGTAAAAGAAGGGTTTCAAATTAGCTCAGAGACCGTTCCATAAACCCAATATGTAATAGACACGACCTACTCCTTGCTCAGTGAACTGGACTCAACACCCCCTATTCACCGCCCAAGAATGTATCTGACTAGTAAGAATCTTAAAACCTATGTATTGATATCTCTCTGTAAGTGAGTCAAGTGGGTGTAAAGCAGCATAAACACAGCAGTGAAAAGCAGCTAAACCCCTTTATAAAAATCAATCACTTTTAAAAACCCGTGAAACAAAGACAGTGAAAGATAGAGAAATTCTTACTAAATTCGTTCAGGGGCTGTGATGCCACCTGGATTGACCATATCTAGACCCACAGCTGATTGAGACATAAGGGTGGACACTCTTGGGGCTGAAAGGTTTGGTGAGGTTGGGTGAGCAAACGCAGACCCTTTAAAGTAATACTGCGTGGTTCCCATCCCATGGGTCCCAAATCTCCAGGTTCAAGGGCATCTTCCTACTTCGAAAACATGCATGAGAAACCCAGAAGATGGTACACCGTGTGATCGGGAAAGGTTTCTAAAACGCACCTCATTTCTCATCTCCTTGTGCTCGGGTCCTCCATTCCAGCCGCTTTACTAGCAATCTCCCTCCTTGGAGAATCAGCACCTTTAACCTCCTGTTCCGTACAGGTTGCAATTTGTCCTGAGGATGAACGGGAAGAGGGGGAACCAATGAGACACTAGCTCTAGGTGTTGGGACAGGCACAGGTCACTCTATTTTCCCATCAGGAAGAAGAATTAACCACAGGCTCAGCCTGCCGCCCAGGACCAGAATAGGGCCTGAAGCAATCCTGCGCTTTTGCGGCCAGCTCCCAAGAAAGCGAGTTGAAAAATGGAGCTCAGGGGCACTGCAATTCACAAACCTGCAGAGTTATAAATGATAACTCTCGTCCACAAATATATTGACGGCAGGCAACGAAGAGGATTTGAAAGCAAGGCAGAATTGCAGGAAACAGATTTCAGGAGGTAGATTCGAATCGCCTTTAAAGCACAGGAAAAGCGGCAAAACCTCGACAATGATGCCCTTCTCCAAAAAGGGCGTATGCGTTTTTTCCTGAATATATTCAGGAAAAAACGCATACGCCCTTTTTGGCCAACCAAGCAACCTGGAAAGGCAAATCAGCGCTACAAAGAAGTCTCACTTCCCATCGGTCAAAAGGGCCATGCTGAATAAAGTGTCAAACCCAGAAATGCAGGACAGGCCATGGAGAAACGGGAGCCTTGCTACGCTGATGGGCGGGATGTAAATTGCCAACAGCCCCTCTGGAGAAGTGTACGGTGTGTCCTGAAACATCGAAAAAACTCAGCTTAGAGAGCATAGGGCACTTCCACTCATGGGCGTATAAATTGGGAAAACTACAAATCAGCAAGACACAGGCACCCCAAAGTTTAGGGCTGCTCTGTTGACAAGAACCTCCACTTCGTTACACCTTAAATATCCCAGGAAAGAGAAAAATGGATAAAGAAGTTGTGGTCCTTATGTACAATGGAATATCACTCAGCCATGAAATCAACGTCATAAGGCTAGTAGCAGCATGATGAGTGGATTCAGGTACGACGATTCTAAGTGAAATAAGTCACACAGAAAAAGACACTTATCATAAGATATCACTTATAGAGGGAATGTAAAAACCGCTACCCTTGAACTGAATTACAAAACAGAACAGAGTCACATGTTTAGAAAACACACTATGGCTGCTTAACAGGAAAGGTGAGGTGGGGTGATGCGTAAAAGAAGGGTTTCAAATTAGCTCAGAGACCGTTCCATAAACCCAATATGTAATAGACACGACCTACTCCTTGCTCAGTGAACTGGACTCAACACCCCCTATTCACCGCCCAAAAATATATCTGACTAGTAAGAATCTTAAAACCTATGTATTGATATCTCTCTGTAAGTGAGTCAAGTGGGTGTAAAGCGGCATAAACACAGCAGTGAAAAGCAGCTAAACCCCTTTATAAAAATCAATCACTTTTAAAAACCCGTGAAACAAAGACAGTGAAAGATAGATAAATTCTTACTAAATTCGTTCAGGGGCTCTGATGCCACCTGGATTGACCATATCTAGACCCACAGCTGATTGAGACATAAGGGTGGACACTCTTGGGGATGAGAGGTTTGGTGAGGTTGGGTGAGCAAACGCAGACCCTTTAAAGTAATACTGCGTGGTTCCCATCCCATGGGTCCCAAATCTCCAGGTTCAAGGGCATCTTCCTACTTCGAAAACATGCATGAGAACCCCAGAAGATGGTACACCGTGTGATCGGGAAAGGTTTCTAAAACGCACCTCATTTCTCACCTCCCTGTGCTCGGGTTCGCCATTCCAGCCGCTTTACTAGCAATCTCCCTCCTTGGAGAATCAGCACCTTTAACCTCCTGTTCCGTACAGGTTGCAATTTGTCCTGAGGATGAACGGGAAGAGGGGGAACCAATGAGACACTAGCTCTAGGTGTTGGGACAGGCACAGGTCACTCTATTTTCCCATCAGGAAGAAGAATTAACCACAGGCTCAGCCTGCCGCCCGGGACCAGAATAGGGCCTGAAGCAATCCTGCGCTTTTGCGGCCAGCTCCCAAGAAAGCGAGTTGAAAAATGGAGCTCAGGGGCACTGCAATTCACAAACCTGCAGAGTTATAAATGATGACTCTCGTCCACAAATATATTGACGGCAGACAACGAAGAGGATTTGAAAGCAAGGCAGAATTGCAGGAAACAGATTTCAGGAGGTAGATTCGAATCGCCTTTAAAGCACAGGAAAAGCGGCAAAACCTCGACAATGATGCCCTTGGCCAAAAAGAGCGTATGCGTTTTTTCCTGAATATATTCAGGAAAAAACGCATACGCCCTTTTTGGCCAACCAAGCAACCTGGAAAGGCAAATCAGCGCTACAAAGAAGTCTCACTTCCCATCGGTCAAAAGGGCCATGCTGAATAAAGTGTCAAACCCAGAAATACAGGACAGGCCATGGAGAAACGGGAGCCTTGCTACGCTGATGGGCGGGATGTAAATTGCCAACAGCCACTCTGGAGAAGTGTACGGTGTGTCCTGAAACATCGA
Source organism: Balaenoptera borealis (assembly GCF_965194805.1). NCBI lineage: Eukaryota > Metazoa > Chordata > Mammalia > Artiodactyla > Balaenopteridae > Balaenoptera > Balaenoptera borealis. Next base: position 461,194 of record NW_028123786.1, read on the forward strand.
AAAAACTCAGCTTAGAGAGCATAGGGCACTTCCACTCATGGGCGTATAAATTGGGAAAACTACAAATCAGCAAGACACAGGCACCCCAAAGTTTAGGGCTGCTCTGTTGACAAGAACCTCCACTTCGTTACACCTTAAATATCCCAGGAAAGAGAAAAATGGATAAAGAAGTTGTGGTCCTTATGTACAATGGAATATCACTCAGCCATGAAATCAACGTCATAAGGCTAGTAGCAGCATGATGAGTGGATTTAGGTACGACGATTCTAAGTGAAATAAGTCACACAGAAAAAGACACTTATCATAAGATATCACTTATAGAGGGAATGTAAAAACCGCTACCCTTGAACTGAATTACAAAACAGAACAGAGTCACACGTTTAGAAAACACACTATGGCTGCTTAACAGGAAAGGTGAGGTGGGGTGATGCGTAAAAGAAGGGTTTCAAATTAGCTCAGAGACCGTTCCATAAACCCAATATGTAATAGACACGACCTACTCCTTGCTCAGTGAACTGGACTCAACACCCCCTATTCACCGCCCAAGAATATATCTGACTAGTAAGAATCTTAAAACCTATGTATTGATATCTCTCTGTAAGTGAGTAAAGTGGGTGTAAAGCAGCATAAACACAGCAGTGAAAAGCAGCTAAACCCCTTTATAAAAATCAATCACTTTTAAAAACCCGTGAAACAAAGACAGTGAAAGATAGAGAAATTCTTACTAAATTCGTTCAGCGGCTCTGATGCCACCTGGATTGACCATATCTAGACCCACAGCTGATTGAGACATAAGGGTGGACACTCTTGGGGCTGAGAGGTTTGGTGAGGTTGGGTGAGCAAACGCAGACCCTTTAAAGTAATACTGCGTGGTTCCCATCCCATGGGTCCCAAATCTCCAGGTTCAAGGGCATCTTCCTACTTCGAAAACATGCATGAGAAACCCAGAAGATGGTACACCGTGTGATCGGGAAAGGTTTCTAAAACGCACCTCATTTCTCATCTCCCTGTGCTCGGGTTCGCCATTCCAGCCGCTTTACTAGCAATCTCCCTCCTTGGAGAATCAGCACCTTTAACCTCCTGTTCCGTACAGGTTGCAATTTGTCCTGAGGATGAACGGGAAGAGGGGGAACCAATGAGACACTAGCTCTAGGTGTTGGGACAGGCACAGGTCACTCTATTTTCCCATCAGGAAGAAGAATTAACCACAGGCTCAGCCTGCCGCCCGGGACCAGAATAGGGCCTGAAGCAATCCTGCGCTTTTGCGGCCAGCTCCCAAGAAAGCGAGTGGAAAAATGGAGCTCAGGGGCACTGCAATTCACAAACCTGCAGAGTTATAAATGATGACTCTCGTCCACAAATATATTGACGGCAGACAACGAAGAGGATTTGAAAGCAAGGCAGAATTGCAGGAAACAGATTTCAGGAGGTAGATTCGAATCGCCTTTAAAGCACAGGAAAAGCGGCAAAACCTCGACAATGATGCCCTTGGCCAAAAAGAGCGTATGCGTTTTTTCCTGAATATATTCAGGACAAAACGCATACGCCCTTTTTGGCCAACCAAGCAACCTGGAAAGGCAAATCAGCGCTACAAAGAAGTCTCACTTCCCATCGGTCAAAAGGGCCATGCTGAATAAAGTGTCAAACCCAGAAATGCAGGACAGGCCATGGAGAAACGGGAGCCTTGCTACGCTGATGGGCGGGATGTAAATTGCCAACAGCCACTCTGGAGAAGTGTACGGTGTGTCCTGAAACATCGAAAAAACTCAGCTTAGAGAGCATAGGGCACTTCCACTCATGGGCGTATAAATTGGGAAAACTAAAAATCAGCAAGGCACAGGCACCCCAAAGTTTAGGGCTGCTCTGTTGACAAGAACCTCCACTTCGTTACACCCTAAATATCCCAGGAAAGAGAAAAATGGATAAAGAAGTTGTGGTCCTTATGTACAATGGAATATCACTCAGCCATGAAATCAACGTCATAAGGCTAGTAGCAGCATGATGAGTGGATTTAGGTACGACGATTCTAAGTGAAATAAGTCACACAGAAAAAGACACTTATCCTAAGATATCACTTATAGAGGGAATGTAAAAATTGCTACCCTTGAACTGAATTACAAAACAGAACAGAGTCACACGTTTAGAAAACACACTATGGCTGCTTAACGGGAAAGGTGAGGTGGGGTGATGCATAAAAGAAGGGGCTCAAATTAGCTCAGATACCGTTCCATAAACCCAATATGTAACAGACACGACCTACTCCTTGCTCAGTGAACTGGACTCAACACCCCCTATTCACCACACAAGAATATATCTGACTAATAAGAATGTTAAAACCTATGTATTGATATCACTCTGTAAGTGAGTCAAGTGGGTGTAAAGCGGCATAAACACAGCAGTGAAAAGCAGCTAAACCCCTTTATAAAAATCAATCACTTTTAAAAACCCGTGAAACAAAGACAGTGAAAGAGAGAGAAATTCTTACTAAATTCGTTCAGGGGCTGTGATGCCACCTGGATTGACCATATCTAGAACCACAGCTGATTGAGACATAAGGGTGGACAGACACTCTTGGGGCTGAGAGGTTTGGTGAGGTTGGGTGAGCAAACGCAGACCCTTTAGAGTAATACTGCGTGGTACCCATCCCATGGGTCCCAAATCTCCAGATTCAAGGGCATCTTCCTACATCGAAAACATGCATGAGAAACCCAGAAGATGGTACATCGTGTGATCGGGAAAGGTTTCTAAAACGCACCTCATTTCTCATCTCCTTGTGCTCGGGTTCCCCATTCCAGCCGCTTTACTAGCAATCTCCCTCCTTGGAGAATCAGCACCTTTAACCTCCTGTTCCGTACAGGTTGCAATTTGTCCTGAGGATGAACGGGAAGAGGGGGAACCAATGAGACACTAGCTCTAGGTGTTGGGACAGGCACAGGTCACTCTATTTTCCCAGCAGGAAGAAGAATTAACCACAGGCTCAGCCTGCCGCCCGGGACCAAAATAGGGCCTAAAGCAATCCTGCGCTTTTGCGGCCAGCTCCCAAGAAAGCGAGTTGAAAAATGGAGCTCAGGGGCACTGCAATTCACAAACCTGCAGAGTTATAAATCATAACTCTCGTCCTCAAATATATTGAGGGAAGGCCACGAAGAGGATTTGAAAGCAAGGCAGAATTGCAGGAAACAGATTTCAGGAGGTAGATTCGAATCGCCTTTAAAGCACGGGAAAAGCGGCAAAACCTCGACAATGATGCCCTTGGCCAAAAAGGGCGTATGCGTTTTTTCCTGAATATATTCAGGAAAAAACGCATACGCCCTTTTTGGCCAACCAAGCAACCTGGAAAGGCAAATCAGCGCTACAAAGAAGTCTCGCTTCCCATCGGTCAAAAGGGCCATGCTGAATAAAGTGTCAAAACCAGAAATGCAGAACAGGCCATGGAGAAACGGGAGCCCTGCTACGCTGATGGGCGGGATGTAAATTGCCAACAGCCACTCTGGAGAAGTGTACGGTGTGTCCTGAAACATCGAAAAAACTCAGCTTAGAGAGCATAGGGCACTTCCACTCATGGGCGTATAAATTGGGAAAACTACAAATCAGCAAGACACAGGCACCCCAAAGTTTAGGGCTGCTCTGTTGACAAGAACCTCCACTTCGTTACACCTTAAATATCCCAGGAAAGAGAAAAATGGATAAAGAAGTTGTGGTCCTTATGTACAATGGAATATCACTCAGCCATGAAATCAACGTCATAAGGCTAGTAGCAGCATGATGACTGGATTTAGGTACGACGATTCTAAGTGAAATAAGTCACACAGAAAAAGACACTTATCATAAGATATCACTTATAGAGGGAATGTAAAAACCGCGACCCTTGAACTGAATTACAAAACAGAACAGAGTCACACGTTTAGAAAACACACTATGGCTGCTTAACGGGAAAGGGGAGGTGGGGTGATGCATTAAAGAAGGGTTTCAAATTAGCTCACAGACCGTTCCATAAACCCAATATGTAATAGACACGACCTACTCCTTGCTCAGTGAACTGGACTCAACACCCCCTATTCACCGCCCAAGAATATATCTGACTAGTAAGAATCTTAAAACCTATGTATTGATATCTCTCTGTAAGTGAGTCAAGTGGGTGTAAAGCGGCATAAACACAGCAGTGAAAAGCAGCTAAACCCCTTTATAAAAATCAATCACTTTTAAAAACCCGTGAAACAAAGACAGTGAAAGAGAGAGAAATTCTTACTAAATTCGTTCAGGGGCTGTGATGCCACCTGGATTGACCATATCTAGACCCACAGCTGATTCAGACATAAGGGTGGACACTCTTGGGGCTGAGAGGTTTGGTGAGGTTGGGTGAGCAAACGCAGACCCTTTAAAGTAATACTGCGTGGTTCCCATCCCATGGGTCCCAAATCTCCAGGTTCAAGGGCATCTTCCTACTTCGAAAACATGCATGAGAAACCCAGAAGATGGTGCACCGTGTGATCGGGAAAGGTTTCTAAAACGCACCTCATTTCTCATCTCCTTGTGCTCGGGTTCGCCATTCCAGCCGCTTTACTAGCAATCTCCCTCCTTGGAGAATCAGCACCTTTAACCTCCTGTTCCGTACAGGTTGCAATTTGTCCTGAGGATGAACGGGAAGAGGGGGAACCAATGAGACACTAGCTCTAGGTGTTGGGACAGGCACAGGTCACTCTATTTTCCCATCAGGAAGAAGAATTAACCACAGGCTCAGCCTTCCGCCCGGAAACAGAATAGGGCCTGAACCAATCCTGCGCTTTTGCGGCCAGCTCCCAAGAAAGCGAGTTGAAAAATGGAGCTCAGGGGCACTGCAATTCACAAACCTGCAGAGTTATAAATGATAACTCTCGTCCTCAAATATATTGAGGGAAGGCAACGAAGAGGATTTGAAAGCAAGGCAGAATTGCAGGAAACAGATTTCAGGAGGTAGATTCGAATCGCCTTTAAAGCACGGGAAAAGCGGCAAAACCTCGACAATGATGCCCTTGGCCAAAAAGGGCGTATGCGTTTTTTCCTGAATATATTCAGGAAAAAACGCATACGCCCTTTTTGGCCAACCAAGCAACCTGGAAAGGCAAATCAGCGCTACAAAGAAGTCTCGCTTCCCATCGGTCAAAAGGGCCATGCTGAATAAAGTGTCAAACCCAGAAATGCAGGACAGGCCATGGAGAAACGGGAGCCTTGCTACGCTGATGGGCGGGATGTAAATTGCCAACAGCCACTCTGGAGAAGTGTACGGTGTGTCCTGAAACATCGAAAAAACTCAGCTTAGAGAGCATAGGGCACTTCCACTCATGGGCGTATAAATTGGGAAAACTAAAAATCAGCAAGGCACAGGCACCCCAAAGTTTAGGGCTGCTCTGTTGACAAGAACCTCCACTTCGTTACACCCTAAATATCCCAGGAAAGAGAAAAATGGATAAAGAAGTTGTGGTCCTTATGTACAACGGAATATCACTCAGCCATGAAATCAACGTCATAAGGCTAGTAGCAGCATGATGAGTGGATTTAGGTACGACGATTCTAAGTGAAATAAGTCACACAGAAAAAGACACTTATCATAAGATATCACTTATAGAGGGAATGTAAAAACCGCTACCCTTGAACTGAATTACAAAACAGAACAGAGTCACACGTTTAGAAAACACACTAGGGCTGCTTAACGGGAAAGGTGAGGTGGGGTGATGCATAAAAGAAGGGTTTCAAATTAGCTCAGATACCATTCCATAAACCCAATATGTAAAAGACACGACATACTCCTTGCTCAGTGAACTGGACTCAACACCCCCTATTCTCCACACAAGAATATATCTGACTAATAAGAATGTTAAAACCTATGTATTGATATCACTCTGTAAATGAGTCAAGTGGGTGTAAAGCGGCATAAACACAGCAGTGAAAAGCAGCTAAACCCCTTTATAAAAATCAATCACGGGCTTCCCTGGTGGCGCAGTGGTTGAGAGTCTGCCTGCCAATGCAGGGGACACGGGTTCGAGCCCTGGTCTGGGAAGATCCCACATGCCGCGGAGCGACTAAGCCCGTGAGCCACAATTACTGAGCCTGCGCGTCTGGAGCCTGTGCTCCGCAACAAGAGAGGCCGCGATAGTGAGAGGCCCGCGCACCGCGATGAAGAGTGGCCCCCGCTCGCCGCAACTAGAGAAAGCCCTCGCACAGAAACGAAGACCCAACACAGCCATAAATAAATAAACAAATAATAAAAAATTTAAAAAAAAAAAAAAAAAAAAAAAAAAATCAATCACTTTTAAAAACCCGTGAAACAAAGACAGTGAAAGAGAGAGAAATTCTTACTAAATTCGTTCAGGGGATGTGATGCCACCTGGATTGACCATATCTAGACCCACAGCTGATTGAGACATAAGGGTGGACACTCTTGGGGCTGAGAGGTTTGGTGAGGTTGGGTGAGCAAACGCAGACCCTTTAAAGTAATACTGCGTGGTTCCCATCCCATGGGTCCCAAATCTCCAGGTTCAAGGGCATCTTCCTACTTCGAAAACATGCATGAGAAACCCATAAGATGGTGCACCGTGTGATCGGGAAAGGTTTCTAAAACGCACCTCATTTCTCATCTCCTTGTGCTCGGGTTCGCCATTCCAGCCGCTTTACTAGCAATCTCCCTCCTTGGAGAATCAGCACCTTTAACCTCCTGTTCTGTACAGGTTGCAATTTGTCCTGAGGATGAACGGGAAGAGGGGGAACCAATGAGACACTAGCTCTAGGTGTTGGGACAGGCACAGGTCACTCTATTTTCCCATCAGGAAGAAGAATTAACCACAGGCTCAGCTTGCCGCCCGGGACCAAAATAGGGCCTAAAGCAATCCTGCGCTTTTGCGGCCAGCTCCCAAGAAAGCGAGTTGAAAAATGGAGCTCAGGGGCACTGCAATTCACAAACCTGCAGAGTTATAAATCATAACTCTCGACCTCAAATATATTGAGGGAAGGCAACGAAGAGGATTTGAAAGCACGGCAGAATTGCAGGAAACAGATTTCAGGAGGTAGATTCGAATCGCCTTTAAAGCACGGGAAAAGCGGCAAAACCTCGACAATGATGCCCTTGGCCAAAAAGGGCGTATGCGTTTTTTCCTGAATATATTCAGGAAAAAACGCATACGCCCTTTTTGGCCAATCAAGCAACCTGGAAAGGCAAATCAGCGCTACAAAGAAGTCTCGCTTCCCATCGGTCAAAAGGGCCATGCTGAATAAAGTGTCAAACCCAGAATTGCAGGAGAGGCCATGGAGAAACGGAGCCTTGCTACTCTGTTGGGCGGGATGTAAATTGCCAACAGCCCCTCTGGAGAAGTGTACGGTGTGTCCTGAAACATCGAAAAAACTCAGCTTAGAGAGCATAGGCCACTTCCACTCATGGGCGTATAAATTGGGAAAAATAAGAATCAGCAAGACACAGGCACCCCAAAGTTTAGGGCTGCTCTGTTGACAAGAACCTCCACTTCGTTACACCTTAAATATCCCAGGAAAGAGAAAAATGGATAAAGAAGTTGTGGTCCTTATGTACAACGGAATATCACTCAGCCATGAAATCAACGTCATAAGGCTAGTAGCAGCATGATGAGTGGATTTAGGTACGACGATTCTAAGTGAAATAAGTCACACAGAAAAAGACACTTATCATAAGATATCACTTATAGAGGGAATGTAAAAACCGCTACCCTTGAACTGAATTACAAAACAGAACAGAGTCACACGTTTAGAAAACACACTAGGGCTGCTTAACGGGAAAGGTGAGGTGGGGTGATGCATAAAAGAAGGGTTTCAAATTAGCTCAGATACCATTCCATAAACCCAATATGTAAAAGACACGACATACTCCTTGCTCAGTGAACTGGACTCAACACCCCCTATTCACCACACAAGAATATATCTGACTAATAAGAATGTTAAAACCTATGTATTGATATCACTCTGTAAGTGAGTCAAGTGGGTGTAAAGCGGCATAAACACAGCAGTAAAAAGCAGCTAAACTCCTTTATAAAAATCAATCACTTTTAAAAACCCATGAAACAAAGACAGTGAAAGAGAGAGAAATTCTTACTAAATTCGTTCAGGGGCTGTGATGCCACCTGGATTGACCATATCTAGACCCACAGCTGATTGAGACATAAGGGTGGACACTCTTGGGGCTGAGAGGTTTGGTGAGGTTGGGTGAGCAAACGCAGACCCTTTAGAGTAATACTGCGTGGTACCCATCCCATGGGTCCCAAATCTCCAGATTCAAGGGCATCTTTCTACATCGAAAACATGCATGAGAAACCCAGAAGATGGTACACCGTGTGATCGGGAAAGGTTTCTAAAACGCACCTCATTTCTCATCTCCTTGTGCTCGGGTTCCCCATTCCAGCCGCTTTACTAACAATCTCCCTCCTTGGAGAATCAGCACCTTTAACCTCCTGTTCCGTACAGGTTGCAATTTGTCCTGAGGATGAACGGGAAGAGGGGGAACCAATGAGACACTAGCTCTAGGTGTTGGGACAGGCACAGGTCACTCTATTTTCCCATCAGGAAGAAGAATTAACCACAGGCTCAGCCTGCCGCCCGGGACCAAAATAGGGCCTAAAGCAATCCTGCGCTTTTGCGGCCAGCTCCCAAGAAAGCGAGTTGAAAAATGGAGCTCAGGGGCACTGCAATTCACAAACCTGCAGAGTTATAAATGATAACTCTCGTCCTCAAATATATTGAGGGAAGGCCACGAAGAGGATTTGAAAGCAAGGCAGAATTGCAGGAAACAGATTTCAGGAGGTAGATTCGAATCGCCTTTAAAGCACGGGAAAAGCGGTAAAACCTCGACAATGATGCCCTTGGCCAAAAAGGGCGTATGCGTTTTTTCCTGAATATATTCAGGAAAAAACGCATACGCCCTTTTTGGCCAACCAAGCAACCTGGAAAGGCAAATCAGCGCTACAAAGAAGTCTCGCTTCCCATCGGTCCAAAGGGCCATGCTGAATAAAGTGTCAAAACCAGAAATGCAGGACAGGCCATGGAGAAACGGGAGCCTTGCTACGCTGATGGGCGGGATGTAAATTGCCAACAGCCCCTCTAGAGAAGTGTACGGTGTGTCCTGAAACATCGAAAAAACTCAGCTTAGAGAGCATAGGGCACTTCCACTCATGGGCGTATAAATTGGGAAAACTAAAAATCAGCAAGACACAGGCACCCCAAAGTTTAGGGCTGCTCTGTTGACAAGAAACTCCACTTAGTTACACCTTAAATATCCCAGGAAAGAGAAAAATGGATAAAGACGCTGTGGTCCTTATGTACAATGGAATATCACTCAGCCATGAAATCAACGTCATAAGGCTAGTAGCAGCATGATGAGTGGATTTAGGTACGACGATTCTAAGTGAAATAAGTCACACAGAAAAAGACACTTATCATAAGATATCACTTATAGAGGGAATGTAAAAACCGCTACCCTTAAACAGAATTACAAAACAGAACAGAGTCACACGTTTAGAAAACACACTATGGCTGCTTAACGGGAAAGGTGAGGTGGGGTGATGCATAAAAGAAGGGTTTCAAATTAGCTCAGATACCGTTCCATAAACCCAATATGTAATAGACAAGACCTACTCCTTGCTCAGTGATCTGGACTCAACACCCCCTATTCACCGCCCAAGAATATATCTGACTAGTAAGAATCTTAAAACCTATGTATTGATATCTCTCTGTAAGTGAGTCAAGTGGGTGTAAAGCAGCATAAACACAGCAGTGAAAAGCAGCTAAACCCCTTTATAAAAATCAATCACTTTTAAAAACCCGTGAAACAAAGACAGTGAAAGAGAGAGAAATTCTTACTAAATTCGTTCAGGGGATGTGATGCCACCTGGATTGACCATATCTAGACCCACAGCTGATTGAGACATAAGGGTGGACACTCTTGGGGCTGAGAGGTTTGGTGAGGTTGGGTGAGCAAACGCAGACCCTTTAAAGTAATACTGCGTGGTTCCCATACCATGGGTCCCAAATCTCCAGGTTCAAGGGCATCTTCCTACTTCGAAAACATGCATGAGAAACCCATAAGATGGTGCACCGTGTGATCGGGAAAGGTTTCTAAAACGCACCTCATTTCTCATCTCCTTGTGCTCGGGTTCGCCATTCCAGCCGCTTTACTAGCAATCTCCCTCCTTGGAGAATCAGCACCTTTAACCTCCTGTTCTGTACAGGTTGCAATTTGTCCTGAGGATGAACGGGAAGAGGGGGAACCAATGAGACACTAGCTCTAGGTGTTGGGACAGGCACAGGTCACTCTATTTTCCCATCAGGAAGAAGAATTAACCACAGGCTCAGCTTGCCGCCCGGGACCAAAATAGGGCCTAAAGCAATCCTGCGCTTTTGCGGCCAGCTCCCAAGAAAGCGAGTTGAAAAATGGAGCTCAGGGGCACTGCAATTCACAAACCTGCAGAGTTATAAATCATAACTCTCGACCTCAAATATATTGAGGGAAGGCAACGAAGAGGATTTGAAAGCACGGCAGAATTGCAGGAAACAGATTTCAGGAGGTAGATTCGAATCGCCTTTAAAGCACGGGAAAAGCGGCAAAACCTCGACAATGATGCCCTTGGCCAAAAAGGGCGTATGCGTTTTTTCCTGAATATATTCAGGAAAAAACGCATACGCCCTTTTTGGCCAATCAAGCAACCTGGAAAGGCAAATCAGCGCTACAAAGAAGTCTCGCTTCCCATCGGTCAAAAGGGCCATGCTGAATAAAGTGTCAAACCCAGAATTGCAGGAGAGGCCATGGAGAAACGGAGCCTTGCTACTCTGTTGGGCGGGATGTAAATTGCCAACAGCCCCTCTGGAGAAGTGTACGGTGTGTCCTGAAACATCGAAAAAACTCAGCTTAGAGAGCATAGGCCACTTCCACTCATGGGCGTATAAATTGGGAAAAATAAGAATCAGCAAGACACAGGCACCCCAAAGTTTAGGGCTGCTCTGTTGACAAGAACCTCCACTTCGTTACACCTTAAATATCCCAGGAAAGAGAAAAATGGATAAAGAAGTTGTGGTCCTTATGTACAACGGAATATCACTCAGCCATGAAATCAACGTCATAAGGCTAGTAGCAGCATGATGAGTGGATTTAGGTACGACGATTCTAAGTGAAATAAGTCACACAGAAAAAGACACTTATCATAAGATATCACTTATAGAGGGAATGTAAAAACCGCTACCCTTGAACTGAATTACAAAACAGAACAGAGTCACACGTTTAGAAAACACACTAGGGCTGCTTAACGGGAAAGGTGAGGTGGGGTGATGCATAAAAGAAGGGTTTCAAATTAGCTCAGATACCATTCCATAAACCCAATATGTAAAAGACACGACATACTCCTTGCTCAGTGAACTGGACTCAACACCCCCTATTCACCACACAAGAATATATCTGACTAATAAGAATGTTAAAACCTATGTATTGATATCACTCTGTAAGTGAGTCAAGTGGGTGTAAAGCGGCAAAAACACAGCAGTAAAAAGCAGCTAAACTCCTTTATAAAAATCAATCACTTTTAAAAACCCGTGAAACAAAGACAGTGAAAGAGAGAGAAATTCTTACTAAATTCGTTCAGGGGCTGTGATGCCACCTGGATTGACCATATCTAGACCCACAGCTGATTGAGACATAAGGGTGGACACTCTTGGGGCTGAGAGGTTTGGTGAGGTTGGGTGAGCAAACGCAGACCCTTTAGAGTAATACTGCGTGGTACCCATCCCATGGGTCCCAAATCTCCAGATTCAAGGGCATCTTTCTACATCGAAAACATGCATGAGAAACCCAGAAGATGGTACACCGTGTGATCGGGAAAGGTTTCTAAAACGCACCTCATTTCTCATCTCCTTGTGCTCGGGTTCCCCATTCCAGCCGCTTTACTAACAATCTCCCTCCTTGGAGAATCAGCACCTTTAACCTCCTGTTCCGTACAGGTTGCAATTTGTCCTGAGGATGAACGGGAAGAGGGGGAACCAATGAGACACTAGCTCTAGGTGTTGGGACAGGCACAGGTCACTCTATTTTCCCATCAGGAAGAAGAATTAACCACAGGCTCAGCCTGCCGCCCGGGACCAAAATAGGGCCTAAAGCAATCCTGCGCTTTTGCGGCCAGCTCCCAAGAAAGCGAGTTGAAAAATGGAGCTCAGGGGCACTGCAATTCACAAACCTGCAGAGTTATAAATGATAACTCTCGTCCTCAAATATATTGAGGGAAGGCCACGAAGAGGATTTGAAAGCAAGGCAGAATTGCAGGAAACAGATTTCAGGAGGTAGATTCGAATCGCCTTTAAAGCACGGGAAAAGCGGTAAAACCTCGACAATGATGCCCTTGGCCAAAAAGGGCGTATGCGTTTTTTCCTGAATATATTCAGGAAAAAACGCATACGCCCTTTTTGGCCAACCAAGCAACCTGGAAAGGCAAATCAGCGCTACAAAGAAGTCTCGCTTCCCATCGGTCAAAAGGGCCATGCTGAATAAAGTGTCAAACCCAGAAATGCAGGACAGGCCATGGAGAAACGGGAGCCTTGCTACGCTGATGGGCGGGATGTAAAATGCCAACAGCCACTCTGGAGAAGTGTACGGTGTGTCCTGAAACATCGAAAAAACTCAGCTTAGAGAGCATAGGGCACTTCCACTCATGGGCGTATAAATTGGGAAAACTAAAAATCAGCAAGACACAGGCACCCCAAAGTTTAGGGCTGCTCTGTTGACAAGAACCTCCACTTCGTTACACCCTAAATATCCCAGGAAAGAGAAAAATGGATAAAGAAGTTGTGGTCCTTATGTACAATGGAATATCACTCAGCCATGAAATCAACGTCATAAGGCTAGTAGCAGCATGATGAGTGGATTTAGGTACGACGATTCTAAGTGAAATAAGTCACACAGAAAAAGACACTTATCATAAGATATCACTTATAGAGGGAATGTAAAAACCGCTACCCTTGAACTGAATTACAAAACAGAACAGAGTCACCCGTTTAGAAAACACACTATGGCTGCTTAACGGGAAAGGTGAGGTGGGGTGATGCATAAAAGAAGGGTTTCAAATTAGCTCAGAGACCGTTCCATAAACCCAATATGTAATAGACACGACCTACCCCTTGCTCAGTGAACTGGACTCAACACCCCCTATTCACCACCCAAGAATATATCTGACTAGTAAGAATGTTAAAACCTATGTATTGATATCACTTTGTAAGTGAGTCAAGCGGGTGTAAAGTGGCATAAACACAGCAGTGAAAAGCAGCTAAACCCCTTTATAAAAATCAATCACTTTTAAAAACCCGTGAAACAAAGACAGTGAAAGAGAGAGAAATTCTTACTAAATTCGTCCAGGAGCTGTGATGCCACCTGGATTGACCATATCTAGACCCACAGCTGATTGAGACATAAGGGTGGACACTCTTGGGGCTGAGAGGTTTGGTGAGGTTGGGTGAGCAAACGCAGACCCTTTAAAGTAATACTGCGTGGTTCCCATCCCATGGGTCCCAAATCTCCAGATTCAAGGGCATCTTCCTACTTCGAAAACATGCATGAGAAACCCAGAAGATGGTGCACCGTGTGATCGGGAAAGGTTTCTTAAACGCACCTCATTTCTCATCTCCTTGTGCTCGGGTTCGCCATTCCAGCCGCTTTACTAGAAATCTCCCTCCTTGGAGAATCAGCACCTTTAACCTCCTGTTCCGTACAGATTGCAATTTGTCCTGAGGATGAACGGGAAGAGGGGGAACCAATGAGACACTAGCTCTAGGTGTTGGGACAGGCACAGGTCACTCTATTTTCCCAGCAGGAAGAAGAATTAACCACAGGCTCAGCCTGCCGCCCGGGACCAAAATAGGGCCTAAAGCAATCCTGCGCTTTTGCGGCCAGCTCCCAAGAAAGCGAGTTGAAAAATGGAGCTCAGGGGCACTGCAATTCACAAACCTGCAGAGTTATAAATGATAACTCTCGTCCTCAAATATATTGAGGGAAGGCCACGAAGAGGATTTGAAAGCAAGGCAGAATTGCAGGAAACAGATTTCAGGAGGTAGATTCGAATCGCCTTTAAAGCACGGGAAAAGCGGTAAAACCTCGACAATGATGCCCTTGGCCAAAAAGGGCGTATGCGTTTTTTCCTGAATATATTCAGGAAAAAACGCATACGCCCTTTTTGGCCAACCAAGCAACCTGGAAAGGCAAATCAGCGCTACAAAGAAGTCTCGCTTCCCATCGGTCAAAAGGGCCATGCTGAATAAAGTGTCAAACCCAGAAATGCAGGACAGGCCATGGAGAAACGGGAGCCTTGCTACGCTGATGGGCGGGATGTAAATTGCCAACAGCCACTCTGGAGAAGTGTACGGTGTGTCCTGAAACATCGAAAAAACTCAGCTTAGAGAGCATAGGGCACTTCCACTCATGGCCGTATAAATTGGGAAAACTAAAAATCAGCAAGACACAGGCACCCCAAAGTTTAGGGCTGCTCTGTTGACAAGAACCTCCACTTCGTTACACCCTAAATATCCCAGGAAAGAGAAAAATGGATAAAGAAGTTGTGGTCCTTATGTACAACGGAATATCACTCAGCCATGAAATCAACGTCATAAGGCTAGTAGCAGCATGATGAGTGGATTTAGGTACGACGATTCTAAGTGAAATAAGTCACACAGAAAAAGACACTTATCATAAGATATCACTTATAGAGGGAATGTAAAAACCGCTACCCTTGAACTGAATTACAAAACAGAACAGAGTCACACGTTTAGAAAACACACTAGGGCTGCTTAACGGGAAAGGTGAGGTGGGGTGATGCATAAAAGAAGGGTTTCAAATTAGCTCAGATACCATTCCATAAACCCAATATGTAAAAGACACGACATACTCCTTGCTCAGTGAACTGGACTCAACACCCCCTATTCACCACACAAGAATATATCTGACTAATAAGAATGTTAAAACCTATGTATTGATATCACTCTGTAAGTGAGTCAAGTGGGTGTAAAGCGGCATAAACACAGCAGTAAAAAGCAGCTAAACTCCTTTATAAAAATCAATCACTTTTAAAAACCCGTGAAACAAAGACAGTGAAAGAGAGAGAAATTCTTACTAAATTCGTTCAGGGGCTGTGATGCCACCTGGATTGACCATATCTAGACCCACAGCTGATTGAGACATAAGGGTGGACACTCTTGGGGCTGAGAGGTTTGGTGAGGTTGGGTGAGCAAACGCAGACCCTTTAGAGTAATACTGCGTGGTACCCATCCCATGGGTCCCAAATCTCCAGATTCAAGGGCATCTTTCTACATCGAAAACATGCATGAGAAACCCAGAAGATGGTACACCGTGTGATCGGGAAAGGTTTCTAAAACGCACCTCATTTCTCATCTCCTTGTGCTCGGGTTCCCCATTCCAGCCGCTTTACTAACAATCTCCCTCCTTGGAGAATCAGCACCTTTAACCTCCTGTTCCGTACAGGTTGCAATTTGTCCTGAGGATGAACGGGAAGAGGGGGAACCAATGAGACACTAGCTCTAGGTGTTGGGACAGGCACAGGTCACTCTATTTTCCCATCAGGAAGAAGAATTAACCACAGGCTCAGCCTGCCGCCCGGGACCAAAATAGGGCCTAAAGCAATCCTGCGCTTTTGCGGCCAGCTCCCAAGAAAGCGAGTTGAAAAATGGAGCTCAGGGGCACTGCAATTCACAAACCTGCAGAGTTATAAATGATAACTCTCGTCCTCAAATATATTGAGGGAAGGCCACGAAGAGGATTTGAAAGCAAGGCAGAATTGCAGGAAACAGATTTCAGGAGGTAGATTCGAATCGCCTTTAAAGCACGGGAAAAGCGGTAAAACCTCGACAATGATGCCCTTGGCCAAAAAGGGCGTATGCGTTTTTTCCTGAATATATTCAGGAAAAAACGCATACGCCCTTTTTGGCCAACCAAGCAACCTGGAAAGGCAAATCAGCGCTACAAAGAAGTCTCGCTTCCCATCGGTCAAAAGGGCCATGCTGAATAAAGTGTCAAACCCAGAAATGCAGGACAGGCCATGGAGAAACGGGAGCCTTGCTACGCTGATGGGCGGGATGTAAATTGCCAACAGCCACTCTGGAGAAGTGTACGGTGTGTCCTGAAACATCGAAAAAACTCAGCTTAGAGAGCATAGGGCACTTCCACTCATGGGCGTATAAATTGGGAAAACTAAAAATCAGCAAGACACAGGCACCCCAAAGTTTAGGGCTGCTCTGTTGACAAGAACCTCCACTTCGTTACACCCTAAATATCCCAGGAAAGAGAAAAATGGATAAAGAAGTTGTGGTCCTTATGTACAATGGAATATCACTCAGCCATGAAATCAACGTCATAAGGCTAGTAGCAGCATGATGAGTGGATTTAGGTACGACGATTCTAAGTGAAATAAGTCACACAGAAAAAGACACTTATCATAAGATATCACTTATAGAGGGAATGTAAAAACCGCTACCCTTGAACTGAATTACAAAACAGAACAGAGTCACCCGTTTAGAAAACACACTATGGCTGCTTAACGGGAAAGGTGAGGTGGGGTGATGCATAAAAGAGGGGTTTCAAATTAGCTCAGAGACCGTTCCATAAACCCAATATGTAATAGACACGACCTACCCCTTGCTCAGTGAACTGGACTCAACACCCCCTATTCACCACCCAAGAATATATCTGACTAGTAAGAATGTTAAAACCTATGTATTGATATCACTTTGTAAGTGAGTCAAGCGGGTGTAAAGTGGCATAAACACAGCAGTGAAAAGCAGCTAAACCCCTTTATAAAAATCAATCACTTTTAAAAACCCGTGAAACAAAGACAGTGAAAGAGAGAGAAATTCTTACTAAATTCGTCCAGGAGCTGTGATGCCACCTGGATTGACCATATCTAGACCCACAGCTGATTGAGACATAAGGGTGGACACTCTTGGGGCTGAGAGGTTTGGTGAGGTTGGGTGAGCAAACGCAGACCCTTTAAAGTAATACTGCGTGGTTCCCATCCCATGGGTCCCAAATCTCCAGATTCAAGGGCATCTTCCTACTTCGAAAACATGCATGAGAAACCCAGAAGATGGTGCACCGTGTGATCGGGAAAGGTTTCTAAAACGCACCTCATTTCTCATCTCCTTGTGCTCGGGTTCGCCATTCCAGCCGCTTTACTAGCAATCTCCCTCCTTGGAGAATCAGCACCTTTAACCTCCTGTTCCGTACAGGTTGCAATTTGTCCTGAGGATGAACGGGAAGAGGGGGAACCAATGAGACACTAGCTCTAGGTGTTGGGACAGGCACAGGTCACTCTATTTTCCCATCAGGAAGAAGAATTAACCACAGGCTCAGCCTTCCGCCCGGAAACAGAATAGGGCCTGAACCAATCCTGCGCTTTTGCGGCCAGCTCCCAAGAAAGCGAGTTGAAAAATGGAGCTCAGGGGCACTGCAATTCACAAACCTGCAGAGTAATAAATCATAACTCTCGTCCTCAAATATATTGATGGAAGACAACGAAGAGGATTTGAAAGCAAGGCAGAATTGCAGGAAACAGATTTCAGGAGGTAGATTCCAATCGCCTTTAAAGCACGGGAAAAGCGGCAAAACCTCGACAATGATGCCCTTGGCCAAAAAGGGCGTATGCGTTTTTTCCTGAATATATTCAGGAAAAAATGCATACGCCCTTTTTGGCCAACCAAGCAACCTGGAAAGGCAAATCAGCGCTACAAAGAAGTCTCGCTTCCCATCGGTCCAAAGGGCCATGCTGAATAAAGTGTCAAAACCAGAAATGCAGGACAGGCCATGGAGAAACGGGAGCCTTGCTACGCTGATGGGCGGGATGTAAATTGCCAACAGCCCCTCTAGAGAAGTGTACGGTGTGTCCTGAAACATCGAAAAAACTCAGCTTAGAGAGCATAGGGCACTTCCACTCATGGGCGTATAAATTGGGAAAACTACAAATCAGCAAGACACAGGCACCCCAAAGTTTAGGGCTGCTCTGTTGACAAGAAACTCCACTTAGTTACACCTTAAATATCCCAGGAAAGAGAAAAATGGATAAAGACGCTGTGGTCCTTATGTACAATGGAATATCACTCAGCCATGAAATCAACGTCATAAGGCTAGTAGCAGCATGATGAGTGGATTTAGGTACGACGATTCTAAGTGAAATAAGTCACACAGAAAAAGACACTTATCATAAGATATCACTTATAGAGGGAATGTAAAAACCGCTACCCTTAAACAGAATTACAAAACAGAACAGAGTCACACGTTTAGAAAACACACTATGGCTGCTTAACGGGAAAGGTGAGGTGGGGTGATGCATAAAAGAAGGGTTTCAAATTAGCTCAGATACCGTTCCATAAACCCAATATGTAATAGACAAGACCTACTCCTTGCTCAGTGATCTGGACTCAACACCCCCTATTCACCGCCCAAGAATATATCTGACTAGTAAGAATCTTAAAACCTATGTATTGATATCACTCTGTAAGTGAGTCAAGTGGGTGTAAAGCGGCATAAACACAGCAGTGAAAAGCAGCTAAACCCCTTTATAAAAATCAATCACTTTTAAAAACCCGTGAAACAAAGACAGTGAAAGAGAGAGAAATTCTTACTAAATTCGTTCAGGGGCTCTGATGCCACCTGGATTGACCATATCTAGACCCACAGCTGATTGAGACATAAGGGTGGACACTCTTGGGGCTGAGAGGTTTGGTGAGGTTGGGTGAGCAAACGCAGACCCTTTAAAGTAATACTGCGTGGTTCCCATCCCATGGGTCCCAAATCTCCAGGTTCAAGGGCATCTTCCTACTTCGAAAACATGCATGAGAAACCCATAAGATGGTGCACCGTGTGATCGGGAAAGGTTTCTAAAACGCACCTCATTTCTCATCTCCTTGTGCTCGGGTTCGCCATTCCAGCCGCTTTACTAGCAATCTCCCTCCTTGGAGAATCAGCACCTTTAACCTCCTGTTCTGTACAGGTTGCAATTTGTCCTGAGGATGAACGGGAAGAGGGGGAACCAATGAGACACTAGCTCTAGGTGTTGGGACAGGCACAGGTCACTCTATTTTCCCATCAGGAAGAAGAATTAACCACAGGCTCAGCTTGCCGCCCGGGACCAAAATAGGGCCTAAAGCAATCCTGCGCTTTTGCGGCCAGCTCCCAAGAAAGCGAGTTGAAAAATGGAGCTCAGGGGCACTGCAATTCACAAACCTGCAGAGTTATAAATCATAACTCTCGACCTCAAATATATTGAGGGAAGGCAACGAAGAGGATTTGAAAGCACGGCAGAATTGCAGGAAACAGATTTCAGGAGGTAGATTCGAATCGCCTTTAAAGCACGGGAAAAGCGGCAAAACCTCGACAATGATGCCCTTGGCCAAAAAGGGCGTATGCGTTTTTTCCTGAATATATTCAGGAAAAAACGCATACGCCCTTTTTGGCCAATCAAGCAACCTGGAAAGGCAAATCAGCGCTACAAAGAAGTCTCGCTTCCCATCGGTCAAAAGGGCCATGCTGAATAAAGTGTCAAACCCAGAATTGCAGGAGAGGCCATGGAGAAACGGAGCCTTGCTACTCTGTTGGGCGGGATGTAAATTGCCAACAGCCCCTCTGGAGAAGTGTACGGTGTGTCCTGAAACATCGAAAAAACTCAGCTTAGAGAGCATAGGCCACTTCCACTCATGGGCGTATAAATTGGGAAAAATAAGAATCAGCAAGACACAGGCACCCCAAAGTTTAGGGCTGCTCTGTTGACAAGAACCTCCACTTCGTTACACCTTAAATATCCCAGGAAAGAGAAAAATGGATAAAGAAGTTGTGGTCCTTATGTACAACGGAATATCACTCAGCCATGAAATCAACGTCATAAGGCTAGTAGCAGCATGATGAGTGGATTTAGGTACGACGATTCTAAGTGAAATAAGTCACACAGAAAAAGACACTTATCATAAGATATCACTTATAGAGGGAATGTAAAAACCGCTACCCTTGAACTGAATTACAAAACAGAACAGAGTCACACGTTTAGAAAACACACTAGGGCTGCTTAACGGGAAAGGTGAGGTGGGGTGATGCATAAAAGAAGGGTTTCAAATTAGCTCAGATACCATTCCATAAACCCAATATGTAAAAGACACGACATACTCCTTGCTCAGTGAACTGGACTCAACACCCCCTATTCACCACACAAGAATATATCTGACTAATAAGAATGTTAAAACCTATGTATTGATATCACTCTGTAAGTGAGTCAAGTGGGTGTAAAGCGGCATAAACACAGCAGTAAAAAGCAGCTAAACTCCTTTATAAAAATCAATCACTTTTAAAAACCCGTGAAACAAAGACAGTGAAAGAGAGAGAAATTCTTACTAAATTCGTTCAGGGGCTGTGATGCCACCTGGATTGACCATATCTAGACCCACAGCTGATTGAGACATAAGGGTGGACACTCTTGGGGCTGAGAGGTTTGGTGAGGTTGGGTGAGCAAACGCAGACCCTTTAGAGTAATACTGCGTGGTACCCATCCCATGGGTCCCAAATCTCCAGATTCAAGGGCATCTTTCTACATCGAAAACATGCATGAGAAACCCAGAAGATGGTACACCGTGTGATCGGGAAAGGTTTCTAAAACGCTCCTCATTTCTCATCTCCTTGTGCTCGGGTTCCCCATTCCAGCCGCTTTACTAACAATCTCCCTCCTTGGAGAATCAGCACCTTTAACCTCCTGTTCCGTACAGGTTGCAATTTGTCCTGAGGATGAACGGGAAGAGGGGGAACCAATGAGACACTAGCTCTAGGTGTTGGGACAGGCACAGGTCACTCTATTTTCCCATCAGGAAGAAGAATTAACCACAGGCTCAGCCTGCCGCCCGGGACCAAAATAGGGCCTAAAGCAATCCTGCGCTTTTGCGGCCAGCTCCCAAGAAAGCGAGTTGAAAAATGGAGCTCAGGGGCACTGCAATTCACAAACCTGCAGAGTTATAAATGATAACTCTCGTCCTCAAATATATTGAGGGAAGGCCACGAAGAGGATTTGAAAGCAAGGCAGAATTGCAGGAAACAGATTTCAGGAGGTAGATTCGAATCGCCTTTAAAGCACGGGAAAAGCGGTAAAACCTCGACAATGATGCCCTTGGCCAAAAAGGGCGTATGCGTTTTTTCCTGAATATATTCAGGAAAAAACGCATACGCCCTTTTTGGCCAACCAAGCAACCTGGAAAGGCAAATCAGCGCTACAAAGAAGTCTCGCTTCCCATCGGTCAAAAGGGCCATGCTGAATAAAGTGTCAAAACCAGAAATGCAGGACAGGCCATGGAGAAACGGGAGCCTTGCTACGCTGATGGGCGGGATGTAAATTGCCAACAGCCACTCTGGAGAAGTGTACGGTGTGTCCTGAAACATCGAAAAAACTCAGCTTAGAGAGCATAGGGCACTTCCACTCATGGGCGTATAAATTGGGAAAACTAAAAATCAGCAAGACACAGGCACCCCAAAGTTTAGGGCTGCTCTGTTGACAAGAACCTCCACTTCGTTACACCCTAAATATCCCAGGAAAGAGAAAAATGGATAAAGAAGTTGTGGTCCTTATGTACAATGGAATATCACTCAGCCATGAAATCAACGTCATAAGGCTAGTAGCAGCATGATGAGTGGATTTAGGTACGACGATTCTAAGTGAAATAAGTCACACAGAAAAAGACACTTATCATAAGATATCACTTATAGAGGGAATGTAAAAACCGCTACCCTTGAACTGAATTACAAAACAGAACAGAGTCACCCGTTTAGAAAACACACTATGGCTGCTTAACGGGAAAGGTGAGGTGGGGTGATGCATAAAAGAAGGGTTTCAAATTAGCTCAGAGACCGTTCCATAAACCCAATATGTAATAGACACGACCTACCCCTTGCTCAGTGAACTGGACTCAACACCCCCTATTCACCACCCAAGAATATATCTGACTAGTAAGAATGTTAAAACCTATGTATTGATATCACTTTGTAAGTGAGTCAAGCGGGTGTAAAGTGGCATAAACACAGCAGTGAAAAGCAGCTAAACCCCTTTATAAAAATCAATCACTTTTAAAAACCCGTGAAACAAAGACAGTGAAAGAGAGAGAAATTCTTACTAAATTCGTCCAGGAGCTGTGATGCCACCTGGATTGACCATATCTAGACCCACAGCTGATTGAGACATAAGGGTGGACACTCTTGGGGCTGAGAGGTTTGGTGAGGTTGGGTGAGCAAACGCAGACCCTTTAAAGTAATACTGCGTGGTTCCCATCCCATGGGTCCCAAATCTCCAGGTTCAAGGGCATCTTCCTACTTCGAAAACATGCATGAGAAACCCAGAAGATGGTGCACCGTGTGATCGGGAAAGGTTTCTAAAACGCACCTCATTTCTCATCTCCTTGTGCTCGGGTTCGCCATTCCAGCCGCTTTACTAGCAATCTCCCTCCTTGGAGAATCAGCACCTTTAACCTCCTGTTCCGTACAGGTTGCAATTTGTCCTGAGGATGAACGGGAAGAGGGGGAACCAATGAGACACTAGCTCTAGGTGTTGGGACAGGCACAGGTCACTCTATTTTCCCATCAGGAAGAAGAATTAACCACAGGCTCAGCCTTCCGCCCGGAAACAGAATAGGGCCTGAACCAATCCTGCGCTTTTGCGGCCAGCTCCCAAGAAAGCGAGTTGAAAAATGGAGCTCAGGGGCACTGCAATTCACAAACCTGCAGAGTTATAAATGATAACTCTCGTCCTCAAATATATTGAGGGAAGGCAACGAAGAGGATTTGAAAGCAAGGCAGAATTGCAGGAAACAGATTTCAGGAGGTAGATTCGAATCGCCTTTAAAGCACGGGAAAAGCGGCAAAACCTCGACAATGATGCCCTTGGCCAAAAAGGGCGTATGCGTTTTTTCCTGAATATATTCAGGAAAAAACGCATACGCCCTTTTTGGCCAACCAAGCAACCTGGAAAGGCAAATCAGCGCTACAAAGAAGTCTCGCTTCCCATCGGTCAAAAGGGCCATGCTGAATAAAGTGTCAAACCCAGAAATGCAGGACAGGCCATGGAGAAACGGGAGCCTTGCTACGCTGATGGGCGGGATGTAAATTGCCAACAGCCCCTCTGGAGAAGTGTACGGTGTGTCCTGAAACATCGAAAAAACTCAGCTTAGAGAGCATAGGGCACTTCCACTCATGGGCGTATAAATTGGGAAAACTAAAAATCAGCAAGGCACAGGCACCCAAAAGTTTAGGGCTGCTCTGTTGACAAGAACCTCCACTTCGTTACACCCTAAATATCCCAGGAAAGAGAAAAATGGATAAAGAAGTTGTGGTCCTTATGTACAATGGAATATCACTCAGCCATGAAATCAACGTCATAAGGCTAGTAGCAGCATGATGAGTGGATTTAGGTACGACGATTCTAAGTGAAATAAGTCACACAGAAAAAGACACTTATCCTAAGATATCACTTATAGAGGGAATGTAAAAATTGCTACCCTTGAACTGAATTACAAAACAGAACAGAGTCACACGTTTAGAAAACACACTATGGCTGCTTAACGGGAAAGGTGAGGTGGGGTGATGCATAAAAGAAGGGGCTCAAATTAGCTCAGATACCGTTCCATAAACCCAATATGTAACAGACACGACCTACTCCTTGCTCAGTGAACTGGACTCAACACCCCCTATTCACCACACAAGAATATATCTGACTAATAAGAATGTTAAAACCTATGTATTGATATCACTCTGTAAGTGAGTCAAGTGGGTGTAAAGCGGCATAAACACAGCAGTGAAAAGCAGCTAAACCCCTTTATAAAAATCAATCACTTTTAAAAACCCGTGAAACAAAGACAGTGAAAGAGAGAGAAATTCTTACTAAATTCGTTCAGGGGCTGTGATGCCACCTGGATTGACCATATCTAGAACCACAGCTGATTGAGACATAAGGGTGGACAGACACTCTTGGGGCTGAGAGGTTTGGTGAGGTTGGGTGAGCAAACGCAGACCCTTTAGAGTAATACTGCGTGGTACCCATCCCATGGGTCCCAAATCTCCAGATTCAAGGGCATCTTCCTACATCGAAAACATGCATGAGAAACCCAGAAGATGGTACATCGTGTGATCGGGAAAGGTTTCTAAAACGCACCTCATTTCTCATCTCCTTGTGCTCGGGTTCCCCATTCCAGCCGCTTTACTAGCAATCTCCCTCCTTGGAGAATCAGCACCTTTAACCTCCTGTTCCGTACAGGTTGCAATTTGTCCTGAGGATGAACGGGAAGAGGGGGAACCAATGAGACACTAGCTCTAGGTGTTGGGACAGGCACAGGTCACTCTATTTTCCCATCAGGAAGAAGAATTAACCACAGGCTCAGCCTGCCGCCCGGGACCAAAATAGGGCCTAAAGCAATCCTGCGCTTTTGCGGCCAGCTCCCAAGAAAGCGAGTTGAAAAATGGAGCTCAGGGGCACTGCAATTCACAAACCTGCAGAGTTATAAATCATAACTCTCGTCCTCAAATATATTGAGGGAAGGCCACGAAGAGGATTTGAAAGCAAGGCAGAATTGCAGGAAACAGATTTCAGGAGGTAGATTCGAATCGCCTTTAAAGCACGGGAAAAGCGGCAAAACCTCGACAATGATGCCCTTGGCCAAAAAGGGCGTATGCGTTTTTTCCTGAATATATTCAGGAAAAAACGCATACGCCCTTTTTGGCCAACCAAGCAACCTGGAAAGGCAAATCAGCGCTACAAAGAAGTCTCGCTTCCCATCGGTCAAAAGGGCCATGCTGAATAAAGTGTCAAAACCAGAAATGCAGAACAGGCCATGGAGAAACGGGAGCCCTGCTACGCTGATGGGCGGGATGTAAATTGCCAACAGCCACTCTGGAGAAGTGTACGGTGTGTCCTGAAACATCGAAAAAACTCAGCTTAGAGAGCATAGGGCACTTCCACTCATGGGCGTATAAATTGGGAAAACTACAAATCAGCAAGACACAGGCACCCCAAAGTTTAGGGCTGCTCTGTTGACAAGAACGTCCACTTCGTTACACCTTAAATATCCCAGGAAAGAGAAAAATGGATAAAGAAGTTGTGGTCCTTATGTACAATGGAATATCACTCAGCCATGAAATCAACGTCATAAGGCTAGTAGCAGCATGATGACTGGATTTAGGTACGACGATTCTAAGTGAAATAAGTCACACAGAAAAAGACACTTATCATAAGATATCACTTATAGAGGGAATGTAAAAACCGCGACCCTTGAACTGAATTACAAAACAGAACAGAGTCACACGTTTAGAAAACACACTATGGCTGCTTAACGGGAAAGGGGAGGTGGGGTGATGCATAAAAGAAGGGTTTCAAATTAGCTCACAGACCGTTCCATAAACCCAATATGTAATAGACACGACCTACTCCTTGCTCAGTGAACTGGACTCAACACCCCCTATTCACCGCCCAAGAATATATCTGACTAGTAAGAATCTTAAAACCTATGTATTGATATCTCTCTGTAAGTGAGTCAAGTGGGTGTAAAGCGGCATAAACACAGCAGTGAAAAGCAGCTAAACCCCTTTATAAAAATCAATCACTTTTAAAAACCCGTGAAACAAAGACAGTGAAAGATAGAGAAATTCTTACTAAATTCGTTCAGGGGCTGTGATGCCATCTGGATTGACCATATCTAGACCCACAGCTGATTGAGACATAAGGGTGGACACTCTTGGGGCTGAGAGGTTTGGTGAGGTTGGGTGAGCAAACGCAGACCCGTTAAAGTAATACTGCGTGGTTCCCATCCCATGGGTCCCAAATCTCCAGGTTCAAGGGCATCTTCCTACTTCGAAAACATGCATGAGAAACCCATAAGATGGTGCACCGTGTGATCGGGAAAGGTTTCTAAAACGCACCTCATTTCTCATCTCCTTGTGCTCGGGTTCGCCATTCCAGCCACTTTACTAGCAATCTCCCTCCTTGGAGAATCAGCACCTTTAACCTCCTGTTCTGTACAGGTTGCAATTTGTCCTGAGGATGAACGGGAAGAGGGGGAACCAATGAGACACTAGCTCTAGGTGTTGGGACAGGCACAGGTCACTCTATTTTCCCATCAGGAAGAAGAATTAACCACAGGCTCAGCTTGCCGCCCGGGACCAAAATAGGGCCTAAAGCAATCCTGCGCTTTTGCGGCCAGCTCCCAAGAAAGCGAGTTGAAAAATGGAGCTCAGGGGCACTGCAATTCACAAACCTGCAGAGTTATAAATCATAACTCTCGACCTCAAATATATTGAGGGAAGGCAACGAAGAGGATTTGAAAGCACGGCAGAATTGCAGGAAACAGATTTCAGGAGGTAGATTCGAATCGCCTTTAAAGCACGGGAAAAGCGGCAAAACCTCGACAATGATGCCTTTGGCCAAAAAGGGCGTATGCGTTTTTTCCTGAATATATTCAGGAAAAAACGCATACGCCCTTTTTGGCCAATCAAGCAACCTGGAAAGGCAAATCAGCGCTACAAAGAAGTCTCGCTTCCCATCGGTCAAAAGGGCCATGCTGAATAAAGTGTCAAAACCAGAAATGCAGGAGAGGCCATGGAGAAACGGAGCCTTGCTACTCTGTTGGGCGGGATGTAAATTGCCAACAGCCCCTCTGGAGAAGTGTACGGTGTGTCCTGAAACATCGAAAAAACTGAGCTTAGAGAGCATAGGGCACTTCCACTCATGGGCGTATAAATTGGGAAAAATAAGAATCAGCAAGACACAGGCACCCCAAAGTTTAGGGCTGCTCTGTTGACAAGAACCTCCACTTCGTTACACCTTAAATATCCCAGGAAAGAGAAAAATGGATAAAGAAGTTGTGGTCCTTATGTACAACGGAATATCACTCAGCCATGAAATCAACGTCATAAGGCTAGTAGCAGCATGATGAGTGGATTTAGGTACGACGATTCTAAGTGAAATAAGTCACACAGAAAAAGACACTTATCATAAGATATCACTTATAGAGGGAATGTAAAAACCGCTACCCTTGAACTGAATTACAAAACAGAACAGAGTCACACGTTTAGAAAACACACTAGGGCTGCTTAACGGGAAAGGTGAGGTGGGGTGATGCATAAAAGAAGGGTTTCAAATTAGCTCAGATACCATTCCATAAACCCAATATGTAAAAGACACGACATACTCCTTGCTCAGTGAACTGGACTCAACACCCCCTATTCACCACCTAAGAATATATCTGACTAGTAAGAATGTTAAAACCTATGTATTGATATCACTCTGTAAGTGAGTCAAGTGGGTGTAAAGCGGCATAAACACAGCAGTAAAAAGCAGGTAAACTCCTTTATAAAAATCAATCACTTTTAAAAACCCGTGAAACAAAGACAGTGAAAGAGAGAGAAATTCTTACTAAATTCGTTCAGGGGCTGTGATGCCACCTGGATTGACCATATCTAGACCCACAGCTGATTGAGACATAAGGGTGGACACTCTTGGGGCTGAGAGGTTTGGTGAGGTTGGGTGAGCAAACGCAGACCCTTTAGAGTAATACTGCGTGGTACCCATCCCATGGGTCCCAAATCTCCAGATTCAAGGGCATCTTCCTACATCGAAAACATGCATGAGAAACCCAGAAGATGGTACACCGTGTGATCGGGAAAGGTTTCTAAAACGCACCTCATTTCTCATCTCCTTGTGCTCGGGTTCCCCATTCCAGCCGCTTTACTAGCAATCTCCCTCCTTGGAGAATCAGCACCTTTAACCTCCTGTTCCGTACAGGTTGCAATTTGTCCTGAGGATGAACGGGAAGAGGGGGAACCAATGAGACACTAGCTCTAGGTGTTGGGACAGGCACAGGTCACTCTATTTTCCCATCAGGAAGAAGAATTAACCACAGGCTCAGCCTGCCGCCCGGGACCAAAATAGGGCCTAAAGCAATCCTGCGCTTTTGCGGCCAGCTCCCAAGAAAGCGAGTTGAAAAATGGAGCTCAGGGGCACTGCAATTCACAAACCTGCAGAGTTATAAATCATAACTCTCGTCCTCAAATATATTGAGGGAAGGCAACGAAGAGGATTTGAAAGCAAGGCAGAATTGCAGGAAACAGATTTCAGGAGGTAGATTCGAATCGCCTTTAAAGCACGGGAAAAGCGGCAAAACCTCGACAATGATGCCCTTGGCCAAAAAGGGCGTATGCGTTTTTTCCTGAATATATTCAGGAAAAAACGCATACGCCCTTTTTGGCCAACCAAGCAACCTGGAAAGGCAAATCAGCGCTACAAAGAAGTCTCGCTTCCCATCGGTCAAAAGGGCCATGCTGAATAAAGTGTCAAAACCAGAAATGCAGGACAGGCCATGGAGAAACGGGAGCCTTGCTACGCTGATGGGCGGGATGTAAATTGCCAACAGCCACTCTGGAGAAGTGTACGGTGTGTCCTGAAACATCGAAAAAACTCAGCTTAGAGAGCATAGGGCACTTCCACTCATGGGCGTATAAATTGGGAAAACTAAAAATCAGCAAGACACAGGCACCCCAAAGTTTAGGGCTGCTCTGTTGACAAGAACCTCCACTTCGTTACACCCTAAATATCCCAGGAAAGAGAAAAATGGATAAAGAAGTTGTGGTCCTTATGTACAATGGAATATCACTCAGCCATGAAATCAACGTCATAAGGCTAGTAGCAGCATGATGAGTGGATTTAGGTATGACGATTCTAAGTGAAATAAGTCACACAGAAAAAGACACTTATCATAAGATATCACTTATAGAGGGAATGTAAAAACCGCTACCCTTGAACTGAATTACAAAACAGAACAGAGTCACCCGTTTAGAAAACACACTATGGCTGCTTAACGGGAAAGGTGAGGTGGGGTGATGCATAAAAGAAGGGTTTCAAATTAGCTCAGAGACCGTTCCATAAACCCAATATGTAATAGACACGACCTACCCCTTGCTCAGTGAACTGGACTCAACACCCCCTATTCACCACCCAAGAATATATCTGACTAGTAAGAATGTTAAAACCTATGTATTGATATCACTTTGTAAGTGAGTCAAGCGGGTGTAAAGCGGCATAAACACAGCAGTGAAAAGCAGCTAAACCCCTTTATAAAAATCAATCACTTTTAAAAACCCGTGAAACAAAGACAGTGAAAGAGAGAGAAATTCTTACTAAATTCGTCCAGGGGCTGTGATGCCACCTGGATTGACCATATCTAGACCCACAGCTGATTGAGACATAAGGGTGGACAGACACTCTTGGGGCTGAGAGGTTTGGTGAGGTTGGGTGAGCAAACGCAGACCCTTTAGAGTAATACTGCGTGGTACCCATCCCATGGGTCCCAAATCTCCAGATTCAAGGGCATCTTCCTACATCGAAAACATGCATGAGAAACCCAGAAGATGGTACATCGTGTGATCGGGAAAGGTTTCTAAAAGGGACCTCATTTCTCATCTCCTTGTGCTCGGGTTCCCCATTCCAGCCGCTTTACTAGCAATCTCCCTCCTTGGAGAATCAGCACCTTTAACCTCCTGTTCCGTACAGGTTGCAATTTGTCCTGAGGATGAACGGGAAGAGGGGGAACCAATGAGACACTAGCTCTAGGTGTTGGGACAGGCACAGGTCACTCTATTTTCCCATCAGGAAGAAGAATTAACCACAGGCTCAGCCTGCCGCCCGGGACCAAAATAGGGCCTAAAGCAATCCTGCGCTTTTGCGGCCAGCTCCCAAGAAAGCGAGTTGAAAAATGGAGCTCAGGGGCACTGCAATTCACAAACCTGCAGAGTTATAAATCATAACTCTCGTCCTCAAATATATTGAGGGAAGGCCACGAAGAGGATTTGAAAGCAAGGCAGAATTGCAGGAAACAGATTTCAGGAGGTAGATTCGAATCGCCTTTAAAGCACGGGAAAAGCGGCAAAACCTCGACAATGATGCCCTTGGCCAAAAAGGGCGTATGCGTTTTTTCCTGAATATATTCAGGAAAAAACGCATACGCCCTTTTTGGCCAACCAAGCAACCTGGAAAGGCAAATCAGCGCTACAAAGAAGTCTCGCTTCCCATCGGTCAAAAGGGCCATGCTGAATAAAGTGTCAAAACCAGAAATGCAGAACAGGCCATGGAGAAACGGGAGCCCTGCTACGCTGATGGGCGGGATGTAAATTGCCAACAGCCACTCTGGAGAAGTGTACGGTGTGTCCTGAAACATCGAAAAAACTCAGCTTAGAGAGCATAGGGCACTTCCACTCATGGGCGTATAAATTGGGAAAACTACAAATCAGCAAGACACAGGCACCCCAAAGTTTAGGGCTGCTCTGTTGACAAGAACGTCCACTTCGTTACACCTTAAATATCCCAGGAAAGAGAAAAATGGATAAAGAAGTTGTGGTCCTTATGTACAATGGAATATCACTCAGCCATGAAATCAACGTCATAAGGCTAGTAGCAGCATGATGACTGGATTTAGGTACGACGATTCTAAGTGAAATAAGTCACACAGAAAAAGACACTTATCATAAGATATCACTTATAGAGGGAATGTAAAAACCGCGACCCTTGAACTGAATTACAAAACAGAACAGAGTCACACGTTTAGAAAACACACTATGGCTGCTTAACGGGAAAGGGGAGGTGGGGTGATGCATAAAAGAAGGGTTTCAAATTAGCTCACAGACCGTTCCATAAACCCAATATGTAATAGACACGACCTACTCCTTGCTCAGTGAACTGGACTCAACACCCCCTATTCACCGCCCAAGAATATATCTGACTAGTAAGAATCTTAAAACCTATGTATTGATATCTCTCTGTAAGTGAGTCAAGTGGGTGTAAAGCGGCATAAACACAGCAGTGAAAAGCAGCTAAACCCCTTTATAAAAATCAATCACTTTTAAAAACCCGTGAAACAAAGACAGTGAAAGATAGAGAAATTCTTACTAAATTCGTTCAGGGGCTGTGATGCCATCTGGATTGACCATATCTAGACCCACAGCTGATTGAGACATAAGGGTGGACACTCTTGGGGCTGAGAGGTTTGGTGAGGTTGGGTGAGCAAACGCAGACCCGTTAAAGTAATACTGCGTGGTTCCCATCCCATGGGTCCCAAATCTCCAGGTTCAAGGGCATCTTCCTACTTCGAAAACATGCATGAGAAACCCATAAGATGGTGCACCGTGTGATCGGGAAAGGTTTCTAAAACGCACCTCATTTCTCATCTCCTTGTGCTCGGGTTCGCCATTCCAGCCACTTTACTAGCAATCTCCCTCCTTGGAGAATCAGCACCTTTAACCTCCTGTTCTGTACAGGTTGCAATTTGTCCTGAGGATGAACGGGAAGAGGGGGAACCAATGAGACACTAGCTCTAGGTGTTGGGACAGGCACAGGTCACTCTATTTTCCCATCAGGAAGAAGAATTAACCACAGGCTCAGCTTGCCGCCCGGGACCAAAATAGGGCCTAAAGCAATCCTGCGCTTTTGCGGCCAGCTCCCAAGAAAGCGAGTTGAAAAATGGAGCTCAGGGGCACTGCAATTCACAAACCTGCAGAGTTATAAATCATAACTCTCGACCTCAAATATATTGAGGGAAGGCAACGAAGAGGATTTGAAAGCACGGCAGAATTGCAGGAAACAGATTTCAGGAGGTAGATTCGAATCGCCTTTAAAGCACGGGAAAAGCGGCAAAACCTCGACAATGATGCCTTT
This sequence comes from Balaenoptera borealis, assembly GCF_965194805.1. NCBI lineage: Eukaryota > Metazoa > Chordata > Mammalia > Artiodactyla > Balaenopteridae > Balaenoptera > Balaenoptera borealis. The sequence continues at coordinate 492,939 of NW_028123786.1, forward strand.
GGCCAAAAAGGGCGTATGCGTTTTTTCCTGAATATATTCAGGAAAAAACGCATACGCCCTTTTTGGCCAATCAAGCAACCTGGAAAGGCAAATCAGCGCTACAAAGAAGTCTCGCTTCCCATCGGTCAAAAGGGCCATGCTGAATAAAGTGTCAAAACCAGAAATGCAGGAGAGGCCATGGAGAAACGGAGCCTTGCTACTCTGTTGGGCGGGATGTAAATTGCCAACAGCCCCTCTGGAGAAGTGTACGGTGTGTCCTGAAACATCGAAAAAACTGAGCTTAGAGAGCATAGGGCACTTCCACTCATGGGCGTATAAATTGGGAAAAATAAGAATCAGCAAGACACAGGCACCCCAAAGTTTAGGGCTGCTCTGTTGACAAGAACCTCCACTTCGTTAGACCTTAAATATCCCAAGAAAGAGAAAAATGGATAAAGAAGTTGTGGTCCTTATGTACAACGGAATATCACTCAGCCATGAAATCAACGTCATAAGGCTAGTAGCAGCATGATGAGTGGATTTAGGTACGACGATTCTAAGTGAAATAAGTCACACAGAAAAAGACACTTATCATAAGATATCACTTATAGAGGGAATGTAAAAACCGCTACCCTTGAACTGAATTACAAAACAGAACAGAGTCACACGTTTAGAAAACACACTAGGGCTGCTTAACGGGAAAGGTGAGGTGGGGTGATGCATAAAAGAAGGGTTTCAAATTAGCTCAGATACCATTCCATAAACCCAATATGTAAAAGACACGACATACTCCTTGCTCAGTGAACTGGACTCAACACCCCCTATTCACCACCTAAGAATATATCTGACTAGTAAGAATGTTAAAACCTATGTATTGATATCACTCTGTAAGTGAGTCAAGTGGGTGTAAAGCGGCATAAACACAGCAGTAAAAAGCAGGTAAACTCCTTTATAAAAATCAATCACTTTTAAAAACCCGTGAAACAAAGACAGTGAAAGAGAGAGAAATTCTTACTAAATTCGTTCAGGGGCTGTGATGCCACCTGGATTGACCATATCTAGACCCACAGCTGATTGAGACATAAGGGTGGACACTCTTGGGGCTGAGAGGTTTGGTGAGGTTGGGTGAGCAAACGCAGACCCTTTAGAGTAATACTGCGTGGTACCCATCCCATGGGTCCCAAATCTCCAGATTCAAGGGCATCTTCCTACATCGAAAACATGCATGAGAAACCCAGAAGATGGTACACCGTGTGATCGGGAAAGGTTTCTAAAACGCACCTCATTTCTCATCTCCTTGTGCTCGGGTTCCCCATTCCAGCCGCTTTACTAGCAATCTCCCTCCTTGGAGAATCAGCACCTTTAACCTCCTGTTCCGTACAGGTTGCAATTTGTCCTGAGGATGAACGGGAAGAGGGGGAACCAATGAGACACTAGCTCTAGGTGTTGGGACAGGCACAGGTCACTCTATTTTCCCATCAGGAAGAAGAATTAACCACAGGCTCAGCCTGCCGCCCGGGACCAAAATAGGGCCTAAAGCAATCCTGCGCTTTTGCGGCCAGCTCCCAAGAAAGCGAGTTGAAAAATGGAGCTCAGGGGCACTGCAATTCACAAACCTGCAGAGTTATAAATCATAACTCTCGTCCTCAAATATATTGAGGGAAGGCAACGAAGAGGATTTGAAAGCAAGGCAGAATTGCAGGAAACAGATTTCAGGAGGTAGATTCGAATCGCCTTTAAAGCACGGGAAAAGCGGCAAAACCTCGACAATGATGCCCTTGGCCAAAAAGGGCGTATGCGTTTTTTCCTGAATATATTCAGGAAAAAACGCATACGCCCTTTTTGGCCAACCAAGCAACCTGGAAAGGCAAATCAGCGCTACAAAGAAGTCTCGCTTCCCATCGGTCAAAAGGGCCATGCTGAATAAAGTGTCAAAACCAGAAATGCAGGACAGGCCATGGAGAAACGGGAGCCTTGCTACGCTGATGGGCGGGATGTAAATTGCCAACAGCCACTCTGGAGAAGTGTACGGTGTGTCCTGAAACATCGAAAAAACTCAGCTTAGAGAGCATAGGGCACTTCCACTCATGGGCGTATAAATTGGGAAAACTAAAAATCAGCAAGACACAGGCACCCCAAAGTTTAGGGCTGCTCTGTTGACAAGAACCTCCACTTCGTTACACCCTAAATATCCCAGGAAAGAGAAAAATGGATAAAGAAGTTGTGGTCCTTATGTACAATGGAATATCACTCAGCCATGAAATCAACGTCATAAGGCTAGTAGCAGCATGATGAGTGGATTTAGGTATGACGATTCTAAGTGAAATAAGTCACACAGAAAAAGACACTTATCATAAGATATCACTTATAGAGGGAATGTAAAAACCGCTACCCTTGAACTGAATTACAAAACAGAACAGAGTCACCCGTTTAGAAAACACACTATGGCTGCTTAACGGGAAAGGTGAGGTGGGGTGATGCATAAAAGAAGGGTTTCAAATTAGCTCAGAGACCGTTCCATAAACCCAATATGTAATAGACACGACCTACCCCTTGCTCAGTGAACTGGACTCAACACCCCCTATTCACCACCCAAGAATATATCTGACTAGTAAGAATGTTAAAACCTATGTATTGATATCACTTTGTAAGTGAGTCAAGCGGGTGTAAAGCGGCATAAACACAGCAGTGAAAAGCAGCTAAACCCCTTTATAAAAATCAATCACTTTTAAAAACCCGTGAAACAAAGACAGTGAAAGAGAGAGAAATTCTTACTAAATTCGTCCAGGGGCTGTGATGCCACCTGGATTGACCATATCTAGACCCACAGCTGATTGAGACATAAGGGTGGACAGACACTCTTGGGGCTGAGAGGTTTGGTGAGGTTGGGTGAGCAAACGCAGACCCTTTAGAGTAATACTGCGTGGTACCCATCCCATGGGTCCCAAATCTCCAGATTCAAGGGCATCTTCCTACATCGAAAACATGCATGAGAAACCCAGAAGATGGTACATCGTGTGATCGGGAAAGGTTTCTAAAACGCACCTCATTTCTCATCTCCTTGTGCTCGGGTTCCCCATTCCAGCCGCTTTACTAGCAATCTCCCTCCTTGGAGAATCAGCACCTTTAACCTCCTGTTCCGTACAGGTTGCAATTTGTCCTGAGGATGAACGGGAAGAGGGGGAACCAATGAGACACTAGCTCTAGGTGTTGGGACAGGCACAGGTCACTCTATTTTCCCATCAGGAAGAAGAATTAACCACAGGCTCAGCCTGCCGCCCGGGACCAAAATAGGGCCTAAAGCAATCCTGCGCTTTTGCGGCCAGCTCCCAAGAAAGCGAGTTGAAAAATGGAGCTCAGGGGCACTGCAATTCACAAACCTGCAGAGTTATAAATCATAACTCTCGTCCTCAAATATATTGAGGGAAGGCCACGAAGAGGATTTGAAAGCAAGGCAGAATTGCAGGAAACAGATTTCAGGAGGTAGATTCGAATCGCCTTTAAAGCACGGGAAAAGCGGCAAAACCTCGACAATGATGCCCTTGGCCAAAAAGGGCGTATGCGTTTTTTCCTGAATATATTCAGGAAAAAACGCATACGCCCTTTTTGGCCAACCAAGCAACCTGGAAAGGCAAATCAGCGCTACAAAGAAGTCTCGCTTCCCATCGGTCAAAAGGGCCATGCTGAATAAAGTGTCAAAACCAGAAATGCAGAACAGGCCATGGAGAAACGGGAGCCCTGCTACGCTGATGGGCGGGATGTAAATTGCCAACAGCCACTCTGGAGAAGTGTACGGTGTGTCCTGAAACATCGAAAAAACTCAGCTTAGAGAGCATAGGGCACTTCCACTCATGGGCGTATAAATTGGGAAAACTACAAATCAGCAAGACACAGGCACCCCAAAGTTTAGGGCTGCTCTGTTGACAAGAACGTCCACTTCGTTACACCTTAAATATCCCAGGAAAGAGAAAAATGGATAAAGAAGTTGTGGTCCTTATGTACAATGGAATATCACTCAGCCATGAAATCAACGTCATAAGGCTAGTAGCAGCATGATGACTGGATTTAGGTACGACGATTCTAAGTGAAATAAGTCACACAGAAAAAGACACTTATCATAAGATATCACTTATAGAGGGAATGTAAAAACCGCGACCCTTGAACTGAATTACAAAACAGAACAGAGTCACACGTTTAGAAAACACACTATGGCTGCTTAACGGGAAAGGGGAGGTGGGGTGATGCATAAAAGAAGGGTTTCAAATTAGCTCACAGACCGTTCCATAAACCCAATATGTAATAGACACGACCTACTCCTTGCTCAGTGAACTGGACTCAACACCCCCTATTCACCGCCCAAGAATATATCTGACTAGTAAGAATCTTAAAACCTATGTATTGATATCTCTCTGTAAGTGAGTCAAGTGGGTGTAAAGCGGCATAAACACAGCAGTGAAAAGCAGCTAAACCCCTTTATAAAAATCAATCACTTTTAAAAACCCGTGAAACAAAGACAGTGAAAGATAGAGAAATTCTTACTAAATTCGTTCAGGGGCTGTGATGCCATCTGGATTGACCATATCTAGACCCACAGCTGATTGAGACATAAGGGTGGACACTCTTGGGGCTGAGAGGTTTGGTGAGGTTGGGTGAGCAAACGCAGACCCGTTAAAGTAATACTGCGTGGTTCCCATCCCATGGGTCCCAAATCTCCAGGTTCAAGGGCATCTTCCTACTTCGAAAACATGCATGAGAAACCCATAAGATGGTGCACCGTGTGATCGGGAAAGGTTTCTAAAACGCACCTCATTTCTCATCTCCTTGTGCTCGGGTTCGCCATTCCAGCCACTTTACTAGCAATCTCCCTCCTTGGAGAATCAGCACCTTTAACCTCCTGTTCTGTACAGGTTGCAATTTGTCCTGAGGATGAACGGGAAGAGGGGGAACCAATGAGACACTAGCTCTAGGTGTTGGGACAGGCACAGGTCACTCTATTTTCCCATCAGGAAGAAGAATTAACCACAGGCTCAGCTTGCCGCCCGGGACCAAAATAGGGCCTAAAGCAATCCTGCGCTTTTGCGGCCAGCTCCCAAGAAAGCGAGTTGAAAAATGGAGCTCAGGGGCACTGCAATTCACAAACCTGCAGAGTTATAAATCATAACTCTCGACCTCAAATATATTGAGGGAAGGCAACGAAGAGGATTTGAAAGCACGGCAGAATTGCAGGAAACAGATTTCAGGAGGTAGATTCGAATCGCCTTTAAAGCACGGGAAAAGCGGCAAAACCTCGACAATGATGCCTTTGGCCAAAAAGGGCGTATGCGTTTTTTCCTGAATATATTCAGGAAAAAACGCATACGCCCTTTTTGGCCAATCAAGCAACCTGGAAAGGCAAATCAGCGCTACAAAGAAGTCTCGCTTCCCATCGGTCAAAAGGGCCATGCTGAATAAAGTGTCAAAACCAGAAATGCAGGAGAGGCCATGGAGAAACGGAGCCTTGCTACTCTGTTGGGCGGGATGTAAATTGCCAACAGCCCCTCTGGAGAAGTGTACGGTGTGTCCTGAAACATCGAAAAAACTGAGCTTAGAGAGCATAGGGCACTTCCACTCATGGGCGTATAAATTGGGAAAAATAAGAATCAGCAAGACACAGGCACCCCAAAGTTTAGGGCTGCTCTGTTGACAAGAACCTCCACTTCGTTAGACCTTAAATATCCCAAGAAAGAGAAAAATGGATAAAGAAGTTGTGGTCCTTATGTACAACGGAATATCACTCAGCCATGAAATCAACGTCATAAGGCTAGTAGCAGCATGATGAGTGGATTTAGGTACGACGATTCTAAGTGAAATAAGTCACACAGAAAAAGACACTTATCATAAGATATCACTTATAGAGGGAATGTAAAAACCGCTACCCTTGAACTGAATTACAAAACAGAACAGAGTCACACGTTTAGAAAACACACTAGGGCTGCTTAACGGGAAAGGTGAGGTGGGGTGATGCATAAAAGAAGGGTTTCAAATTAGCTCAGATACCATTCCATAAACCCAATATGTAAAAGACACGACATACTCCTTGCTCAGTGAACTGGACTCAACACCCCCTATTCACCACCTAAGAATATATCTGACTAGTAAGAATGTTAAAACCTATGTATTGATATCACTCTGTAAGTGAGTCAAGTGGGTGTAAAGCGGCATAAACACAGCAGTAAAAAGCAGGTAAACTCCTTTATAAAAATCAATCACTTTTAAAAACCCGTGAAACAAAGACAGTGAAAGAGAGAGAAATTCTTACTAAATTCGTTCAGGGGCTGTGATGCCACCTGGATTGACCATATCTAGACCCACAGCTGATTGAGACATAAGGGTGGACACTCTTGGGGCTGAGAGGTTTGGTGAGGTTGGGTGAGCAAACGCAGACCCTTTAGAGTAATACTGCGTGGTACCCATCCCATGGGTCCCAAATCTCCAGATTCAAGGGCATCTTCCTACATCGAAAACATGCATGAGAAACCCAGAAGATGGTACACCGTGTGATCGGGAAAGGTTTCTAAAACGCACCTCATTTCTCATCTCCTTGTGCTCGGGTTCCCCATTCCAGCCGCTTTACTAGCAATCTCCCTCCTTGGAGAATCAGCACCTTTAACCTCCTGTTCCGTACAGGTTGCAATTTGTCCTGAGGATGAACGGGAAGAGGGGGAACCAATGAGACACTAGCTCTAGGTGTTGGGACAGGCACAGGTCACTCTATTTTCCCATCAGGAAGAAGAATTAACCACAGGCTCAGCCTGCCGCCCGGGACCAAAATAGGGCCTAAAGCAATCCTGCGCTTTTGCGGCCAGCTCCCAAGAAAGCGAGTTGAAAAATGGAGCTCAGGGGCACTGCAATTCACAAACCTGCAGAGTTATAAATCATAACTCTCGTCCTCAAATATATTGAGGGAAGGCAACGAAGAGGATTTGAAAGCAAGGCAGAATTGCAGGAAACAGATTTCAGGAGGTAGATTCGAATCGCCTTTAAAGCACGGGAAAAGCGGCAAAACCTCGACAATGATGCCCTTGGCCAAAAAGGGCGTATGCGTTTTTTCCTGAATATATTCAGGAAAAAACGCATACGCCCTTTTTGGCCAACCAAGCAACCTGGAAAGGCAAATCAGCGCTACAAAGAAGTCTCGCTTCCCATCGGTCAAAAGGGCCATGCTGAATAAAGTGTCAAAACCAGAAATGCAGGACAGGCCATGGAGAAACGGGAGCCTTGCTACGCTGATGGGCGGGATGTAAATTGCCAACAGCCACTCTGGAGAAGTGTACGGTGTGTCCTGAAACATCGAAAAAACTCAGCTTAGAGAGCATAGGGCACTTCCACTCATGGGCGTATAAATTGGGAAAACTAAAAATCAGCAAGACACAGGCACCCCAAAGTTTAGGGCTGCTCTGTTGACAAGAACCTCCACTTCGTTACACCCTAAATATCCCAGGAAAGAGAAAAATGGATAAAGAAGTTGTGGTCCTTATGTACAATGGAATATCACTCAGCCATGAAATCAACGTCATAAGGCTAGTAGCAGCATGATGAGTGGATTTAGGTATGACGATTCTAAGTGAAATAAGTCACACAGAAAAAGACACTTATCATAAGATATCACTTATAGAGGGAATGTAAAAACCGCTACCCTTGAACTGAATTACAAAACAGAACAGAGTCACCCGTTTAGAAAACACACTATGGCTGCTTAACGGGAAAGGTGAGGTGGGGTGATGCATAAAAGAAGGGTTTCAAATTAGCTCAGAGACCGTTCCATAAACCCAATATGTAATAGACACGACCTACCCCTTGCTCAGTGAACTGGACTCAACACCCCCTATTCACCACCCAAGAATATATCTGACTAGTAAGAATGTTAAAACCTATGTATTGATATCACTTTGTAAGTGAGTCAAGCGGGTGTAAAGCGGCATAAACACAGCAGTGAAAAGCAGCTAAACCCCTTTATAAAAATCAATCACTTTTAAAAACCCGTGAAACAAAGACAGTGAAAGAGAGAGAAATTCTTACTAAATTCGTCCAGGGGCTGTGATGCCACCTGGATTGACCATATCTAGACCCACAGCTGATTGAGACATAAGGGTGGACAGACACTCTTGGGGCTGAGAGGTTTGGTGAGGTTGGGTGAGCAAACGCAGACCCTTTAGAGTAATACTGCGTGGTACCCATCCCATGGGTCCCAAATCTCCAGATTCAAGGGCATCTTCCTACATCGAAAACATGCATGAGAAACCCAGAAGATGGTACATCGTGTGATCGGGAAAGGTTTCTAAAACGCACCTCATTTCTCATCTCCTTGTGCTCGGGTTCCCCATTCCAGCCGCTTTACTAGCAATCTCCCTCCTTGGAGAATCAGCACCTTTAACCTCCTGTTCCGTACAGGTTGCAATTTGTCCTGAGGATGAACGGGAAGAGGGGGAACCAATGAGACACTAGCTCTAGGTGTTGGGACAGGCACAGGTCACTCTATTTTCCCATCAGGAAGAAGAATTAACCACAGGCTCAGCCTGCCGCCCGGGACCAAAATAGGGCCTAAAGCAATCCTGCGCTTTTGCGGCCAGCTCCCAAGAAAGCGAGTTGAAAAATGGAGCTCAGGGGCACTGCAATTCACAAACCTGCAGAGTTATAAATCATAACTCTCGTCCTCAAATATATTGAGGGAAGGCCACGAAGAGGATTTGAAAGCAAGGCAGAATTGCAGGAAACAGATTTCAGGAGGTAGATTCGAATCGCCTTTAAAGCACGGGAAAAGCGGCAAAACCTCGACAATGATGCCCTTGGCCAAAAAGGGCGTATGCGTTTTTTCCTGAATATATTCAGGAAAAAACGCATACGCCCTTTTTGGCCAACCAAGCAACCTGGAAAGGCAAATCAGCGCTACAAAGAAGTCTCGCTTCCCATCGGTCAAAAGGGCCATGCTGAATAAAGTGTCAAAACCAGAAATGCAGAACAGGCCATGGAGAAACGGGAGCCCTGCTACGCTGATGGGCGGGATGTAAATTGCCAACAGCCACTCTGGAGAAGTGTACGGTGTGTCCTGAAACATCGAAAAAACTCAGCTTAGAGAGCATAGGGCACTTCCACTCATGGGCGTATAAATTGGGAAAACTACAAATCAGCAAGACACAGGCACCCCAAAGTTTAGGGCTGCTCTGTTGACAAGAACGTCCACTTCGTTACACCTTAAATATCCCAGGAAAGAGAAAAATGGATAAAGAAGTTGTGGTCCTTATGTACAATGGAATATCACTCAGCCATGAAATCAACGTCATAAGGCTAGTAGCAGCATGATGACTGGATTTAGGTACGACGATTCTAAGTGAAATAAGTCACACAGAAAAAGACACTTATCATAAGATATCACTTATAGAGGGAATGTAAAAACCGCGACCCTTGAACTGAATTACAAAACAGAACAGAGTCACACGTTTAGAAAACACACTATGGCTGCTTAACGGGAAAGGGGAGGTGGGGTGATGCATAAAAGAAGGGTTTCAAATTAGCTCACAGACCGTTCCATAAACCCAATATGTAATAGACACGACCTACTCCTTGCTCAGTGAACTGGACTCAACACCCCCTATTCACCGCCCAAGAATATATCTGACTAGTAAGAATCTTAAAACCTATGTATTGATATCTCTCTGTAAGTGAGTCAAGTGGGTGTAAAGCGGCATAAACACAGCAGTGAAAAGCAGCTAAACCCCTTTATAAAAATCAATCACTTTTAAAAACCCGTGAAACAAAGACAGTGAAAGATAGAGAAATTCTTACTAAATTCGTTCAGGGGCTGTGATGCCATCTGGATTGACCATATCTAGACCCACAGCTGATTGAGACATAAGGGTGGACACTCTTGGGGCTGAGAGGTTTGGTGAGGTTGGGTGAGCAAACGCAGACCCGTTAAAGTAATACTGCGTGGTTCCCATCCCATGGGTCCCAAATCTCCAGGTTCAAGGGCATCTTCCTACTTCGAAAACATGCATGAGAAACCCATAAGATGGTGCACCGTGTGATCGGGAAAGGTTTCTAAAACGCACCTCATTTCTCATCTCCTTGTGCTCGGGTTCGCCATTCCAGCCACTTTACTAGCAATCTCCCTCCTTGGAGAATCAGCACCTTTAACCTCCTGTTCTGTACAGGTTGCAATTTGTCCTGAGGATGAACGGGAAGAGGGGGAACCAATGAGACACTAGCTCTAGGTGTTGGGACAGGCACAGGTCACTCTATTTTCCCATCAGGAAGAAGAATTAACCACAGGCTCAGCTTGCCGCCCGGGACCAAAATAGGGCCTAAAGCAATCCTGCGCTTTTGCGGCCAGCTCCCAAGAAAGCGAGTTGAAAAATGGAGCTCAGGGGCACTGCAATTCACAAACCTGCAGAGTTATAAATCATAACTCTCGACCTCAAATATATTGAGGGAAGGCAACGAAGAGGATTTGAAAGCACGGCAGAATTGCAGGAAACAGATTTCAGGAGGTAGATTCGAATCGCCTTTAAAGCACGGGAAAAGCGGCAAAACCTCGACAATGATGCCCTTGGCCAAAAAGGGCGTATGCGTTTTTTCCTGAATATATTCAGGAAAAAACGCATACGCCCTTTTTGGCCAACCAAGCAACCTGGAAAGGCAAATCAGCGCTACAAAGAAGTCTCGCTTCCCATCGGTCAAAAGGGCCATGCTGAATAAAGTGTCAAAACCAGAAATGCAGGACAGGCCATGGAGAAACGGGAGCCTTGCTACGCTGATGGGCGGGATGTAAATTGCCAACAGCCACTCTGGAGAAGTGTACGGTGTGTCCTGAAACATCGAAAAAACTCAGCTTAGAGAGCATAGGGCACTTCCACTCATGGGCGTATAAATTGGGAAAACTAAAAATCAGCAAGACACAGGCACCCCAAAGTTTAGGGCTGCTCTGTTGACAAGAACCTCCACTTCGTTACACCCTAAATATCCCAGGAAAGAGAAAAATGGATAAAGAAGTTGTGGTCCTTATGTACAATGGAATATCACTCAGCCATGAAATCAACGTCATAAGGCTAGTAGCAGCATGATGAGTGGATTTAGGTATGACGATTCTAAGTGAAATAAGTCACACAGAAAAAGACACTTATCATAAGATATCACTTATAGAGGGAATGTAAAAACCGCTACCCTTGAACTGAATTACAAAACAGAACAGAGTCACCCGTTTAGAAAACACACTATGGCTGCTTAACGGGAAAGGTGAGGTGGGGTGATGCATAAAAGAAGGGTTTCAAATTAGCTCAGAGACCGTTCCATAAACCCAATATGTAATAGACACGACCTACCCCTTGCTCAGTGAACTGGACTCAACACCCCCTATTCACCACCCAAGAATATATCTGACTAGTAAGAATGTTAAAACCTATGTATTGATATCACTTTGTAAGTGAGTCAAGCGGGTGTAAAGCGGCATAAACACAGCAGTGAAAAGCAGCTAAACCCCTTTATAAAAATCAATCACTTTTAAAAACCCGTGAAACAAAGACAGTGAAAGAGAGAGAAATTCTTACTAAATTCGTCCAGGGGCTGTGATGCCACCTGGATTGACCATATCTAGACCCACAGCTGATTGAGACATAAGGGTGGACAGACACTCTTGGGGCTGAGAGGTTTGGTGAGGTTGGGTGAGCAAACGCAGACCCTTTAGAGTAATACTGCGTGGTACCCATCCCATGGGTCCCAAATCTCCAGATTCAAGGGCATCTTCCTACATCGAAAACATGCATGAGAAACCCAGAAGATGGTACATCGTGTGATCGGGAAAGGTTTCTAAAACGCACCTCATTTCTCATCTCCTTGTGCTCGGGTTCCCCATTCCAGCCGCTTTACTAGCAATCTCCCTCCTTGGAGAATCAGCACCTTTAACCTCCTGTTCCGTACAGGTTGCAATTTGTCCTGAGGATGAACGGGAAGAGGGGGAACCAATGAGACACTAGCTCTAGGTGTTGGGACAGGCACAGGTCACTCTATTTTCCCATCAGGAAGAAGAATTAACCACAGGCTCAGCCTGCCGCCCGGGACCAAAATAGGGCCTAAAGCAATCCTGCGCTTTTGCGGCCAGCTCCCAAGAAAGCGAGTTGAAAAATGGAGCTCAGGGGCACTGCAATTCACAAACCTGCAGAGTTATAAATCATAACTCTCGTCCTCAAATATATTGAGGGAAGGCCACGAAGAGGATTTGAAAGCAAGGCAGAATTGCAGGAAACAGATTTCAGGAGGTAGATTCGAATCGCCTTTAAAGCACGGGAAAAGCGGCAAAACCTCGACAATGATGCCCTTGGCCAAAAAGGGCGTATGCGTTTTTTCCTGAATATATTCAGGAAAAAACGCATACGCCCTTTTTGGCCAACCAAGCAACCTGGAAAGGCAAATCAGCGCTACAAAGAAGTCTCGCTTCCCATCGGTCAAAAGGGCCATGCTGAATAAAGTGTCAAAACCAGAAATGCAGAACAGGCCATGGAGAAACGGGAGCCCTGCTACGCTGATGGGCGGGATGTAAATTGCCAACAGCCACTCTGGAGAAGTGTACGGTGTGTCCTGAAACATCGAAAAAACTCAGCTTAGAGAGCATAGGGCACTTCCACTCATGGGCGTATAAATTGGGAAAACTACAAATCAGCAAGACACAGGCACCCCAAAGTTTAGGGCTGCTCTGTTGACAAGAACGTCCACTTCGTTACACCTTAAATATCCCAGGAAAGAGAAAAATGGATAAAGAAGTTGTGGTCCTTATGTACAATGGAATATCACTCAGCCATGAAATCAACGTCATAAGGCTAGTAGCAGCATGATGACTGGATTTAGGTACGACGATTCTAAGTGAAATAAGTCACACAGAAAAAGACACTTATCATAAGATATCACTTATAGAGGGAATGTAAAAACCGCGACCCTTGAACTGAATTACAAAACAGAACAGAGTCACACGTTTAGAAAACACACTATGGCTGCTTAACGGGAAAGGGGAGGTGGGGTGATGCATAAAAGAAGGGTTTCAAATTAGCTCACAGACCGTTCCATAAACCCAATATGTAATAGACACGACCTACTCCTTGCTCAGTGAACTGGACTCAACACCCCCTATTCACCGCCCAAGAATATATCTGACTAGTAAGAATCTTAAAACCTATGTATTGATATCTCTCTGTAAGTGAGTCAAGTGGGTGTAAAGCGGCATAAACACAGCAGTGAAAAGCAGCTAAACCCCTTTATAAAAATCAATCACTTTTAAAAACCCGTGAAACAAAGACAGTGAAAGATAGAGAAATTCTTACTAAATTCGTTCAGGGGCTGTGATGCCATCTGGATTGACCATATCTAGACCCACAGCTGATTGAGACATAAGGGTGGACACTCTTGGGGCTGAGAGGTTTGGTGAGGTTGGGTGAGCAAACGCAGACCCGTTAAAGTAATACTGCGTGGTTCCCATCCCATGGGTCCCAAATCTCCAGGTTCAAGGGCATCTTCCTACTTCGAAAACATGCATGAGAAACCCATAAGATGGTGCACCGTGTGATCGGGAAAGGTTTCTAAAACGCACCTCATTTCTCATCTCCTTGTGCTCGGGTTCGCCATTCCAGCCACTTTACTAGCAATCTCCCTCCTTGGAGAATCAGCACCTTTAACCTCCTGTTCTGTACAGGTTGCAATTTGTCCTGAGGATGAACGGGAAGAGGGGGAACCAATGAGACACTAGCTCTAGGTGTTGGGACAGGCACAGGTCACTCTATTTTCCCATCAGGAAGAAGAATTAACCACAGGCTCAGCTTGCCGCCCGGGACCAAAATAGGGCCTAAAGCAATCCTGCGCTTTTGCGGCCAGCTCCCAAGAAAGCGAGTTGAAAAATGGAGCTCAGGGGCACTGCAATTCACAAACCTGCAGAGTTATAAATCATAACTCTCGACCTCAAATATATTGAGGGAAGGCAACGAAGAGGATTTGAAAGCACGGCAGAATTGCAGGAAACAGATTTCAGGAGGTAGATTCGAATCGCCTTTAAAGCACGGGAAAAGCGGCAAAACCTCGACAATGATGCCTTTGGCCAAAAAGGGCGTATGCGTTTTTTCCTGAATATATTCAGGAAAAAACGCATACGCCCTTTTTGGCCAATCAAGCAACCTGGAAAGGCAAATCAGCGCTACAAAGAAGTCTCGCTTCCCATCGGTCAAAAGGGCCATGCTGAATAAAGTGTCAAAACCAGAAATGCAGGAGAGGCCATGGAGAAACGGAGCCTTGCTACTCTGTTGGGCGGGATGTAAATTGCCAACAGCCCCTCTGGAGAAGTGTACGGTGTGTCCTGAAACATCGAAAAAACTGAGCTTAGAGAGCATAGGGCACTTCCACTCATGGGCGTATAAATTGGGAAAAATAAGAATCAGCAAGACACAGGCACCCCAAAGTTTAGGGCTGCTCTGTTGACAAGAACCTCCACTTCGTTACACCTTAAATATCCCAGGAAAGAGAAAAATGGATAAAGAAGTTGTGGTCCTTATGTACAACGGAATATCACTCAGCCATGAAATCAACGTCATAAGGCTAGTAGCAGCATGATGAGTGGATTTAGGTACGACGATTCTAAGTGAAATAAGTCACACAGAAAAAGACACTTATCATAAGATATCACTTATAGAGGGAATGTAAAAACCGCTACCCTTGAACTGAATTACAAAACAGAACAGAGTCACACGTTTAGAAAACACACTAGGGCTGCTTAACGGGAAAGGTGAGGTGGGGTGATGCATAAAAGAAGGGTTTCAAATTAGCTCAGATACCATTCCATAAACCCAATATGTAAAAGACACGACATACTCCTTGCTCAGTGAACTGGACTCAACACCCCCTATTCACCACCTAAGAATATATCTGACTAGTAAGAATGTTAAAACCTATGTATTGATATCACTCTGTAAGTGAGTCAAGTGGGTGTAAAGCGGCATAAACACAGCAGTAAAAAGCAGGTAAACTCCTTTATAAAAATCAATCACTTTTAAAAACCCGTGAAACAAAGACAGTGAAAGAGAGAGAAATTCTTACTAAATTCGTTCAGGGGCTGTGATGCCACCTGGATTGACCATATCTAGACCCACAGCTGATTGAGACATAAGGGTGGACACTCTTGGGGCTGAGAGGTTTGGTGAGGTTGGGTGAGCAAACGCAGACCCTTTAGAGTAATACTGCGTGGTACCCATCCCATGGGTCCCAAATCTCCAGATTCAAGGGCATCTTCCTACATCGAAAACATGCATGAGAAACCCAGAAGATGGTACACCGTGTGATCGGGAAAGGTTTCTAAAACGCACCTCATTTCTCATCTCCTTGTGCTCGGGTTCCCCATTCCAGCCGCTTTACTAGCAATCTCCCTCCTTGGAGAATCAGCACCTTTAACCTCCTGTTCCGTACAGGTTGCAATTTGTCCTGAGGATGAACGGGAAGAGGGGGAACCAATGAGACACTAGCTCTAGGTGTTGGGACAGGCACAGGTCACTCTATTTTCCCATCAGGAAGAAGAATTAACCACAGGCTCAGCCTGCCGCCCGGGACCAAAATAGGGCCTAAAGCAATCCTGCGCTTTTGCGGCCAGGTCCCAAGAAAGCGAGTTGAAAAATGGAGCTCAGGGGCACTGCAATTCACAAACCTGCAGAGTTATAAATCATAACTCTCGTCCTCAAATATATTGAGGGAAGGCAACGAAGAGGATTTGAAAGCAAGGCAGAATTGCAGGAAACAGATTTCAGGAGGTAGATTCGAATCGCCTTTAAAGCACGGGAAAAGCGGCAAAACCTCGACAATGATGCCCTTGGCCAAAAAGGGCGTATGCGTTTTTTCCTGAATATATTCAGGAAAAAACGCATACGCCCTTTTTGGCCAACCAAGCAACCTGGAAAGGCAAATCAGCGCTACAAAGAAGTCTCGCTTCCCATCGGTCAAAAGGGCCATGCTGAATAAAGTGTCAAAACCAGAAATGCAGGACAGGCCATAGAGAAACGGGAGCCTTGCTACGCTGATGGGCGGGATGTAAATTGCCAACAGCCACTCTGGAGAAGTGTACGGTGTGTCCTGAAACATCGAAAAAACTCAGCTTAGAGAGCATAGGGCACTTCCACTCATGGGCGTATAAATTGGGAAAACTAAAAATCAGCAAGACACAGGCACCCCAAAGTTTAGGGCTGCTCTGTTGACAAGAACCTCCACTTCGTTACACCCTAAATATCCCAGGAAAGAGAAAAATGGATAAAGAAGTTGTGGTCCTTATGTACAATGGAATATCACTCAGCCATGAAATCAACGTCATAAGGCTAGTAGCAGCATGATGAGTGGATTTAGGTATGACGATTCTAAGTGAAATAAGTCACACAGAAAAAGACACTTATCATAAGATATCACTTATAGAGGGAATGTAAAAACCGCTACCCTTGAACTGAATTACAAAACAGAACAGAGTCACCCGTTTAGAAAACACACTATGGCTGCTTAACGGGAAAGGTGAGGTGGGGTGATGCATAAAAGAAGGGTTTCAAATTAGCTCAGAGACCGTTCCATAAACCCAATATGTAATAGACACGACCTACCCCTTGCTCAGTGAACTGGACTCAACACCCCCTATTCACCACCCAAGAATATATCTGACTAGTAAGAATGTTAAAACCTATGTATTGATATCACTTTGTAAGTGAGTCAAGCGGGTGTAAAGCGGCATAAACACAGCAGTGAAAAGCAGCTAAACCCCTTTATAAAAATCAATCACTTTTAAAAACCCGTGAAACAAAGACAGTGAAAGAGAGAGAAATTCTTACTAAATTCGTCCAGGGGCTGTGATGCCACCTGGATTGACCATATCTAGACCCACAGCTGATTGAGACATAAGGGTGGACAGACACTCTTGGGGCTGAGAGGTTTGGTGAGGTTGGGTGAGCAAACGCAGACCCTTTAGAGTAATACTGCGTGGTACCCATCCCATGGGTCCCAAATCTCCAGATTCAAGGGCATCTTCCTACATCGAAAACATGCATGAGAAACCCAGAAGATGGTACATCGTGTGATCGGGAAAGGTTTCTAAAACGCACCTCATTTCTCATCTCCTTGTGCTCGGGTTCCCCATTCCAGCCGCTTTACTAGCAATCTCCCTCCTTGGAGAATCAGCACCTTTAACCTCCTGTTCCGTACAGGTTGCAATTTGTCCTGAGGATGAACGGGAAGAGGGGGAACCAATGAGACACTAGCTCTAGGTGTTGGGACAGGCACAGGTCACTCTATTTTCCCATCAGGAAGAAGAATTAACCACAGGCTCAGCCTGCCGCCCGGGACCAAAATAGGGCCTAAAGCAATCCTGCGCTTTTGCGGCCAGCTCCCAAGAAAGCGAGTTGAAAAATGGAGCTCAGGGGCACTGCAATTCACAAACCTGCAGAGTTATAAATCATAACTCTCGTCCTCAAATATATTGAGGGAAGGCCACGAAGAGGATTTGAAAGCAAGGCAGAATTGCAGGAAACAGATTTCAGGAGGTAGATTCGAATCGCCTTTAAAGCACGGGAAAAGCGGCAAAACCTCGACAATGATGCCCTTGGCCAAAAAGGGCGTATGCGTTTTTTCCTGAATATATTCAGGAAAAAACGCATACGCCCTTTTTGGCCAACCAAGCAACCTGGAAAGGCAAATCAGCGCTACAAAGAAGTCTCGCTTCCCATCGGTCAAAAGGGCCATGCTGAATAAAGTGTCAAAACCAGAAATGCAGGACAGGCCATGGAGAAACGGGAGCCTTGCTACGCTGATGGGCGGGATGTAAATTGCCAACAGCCACTCTGGAGAAGTGTACGGTGTGTCCTGAAACATCGAAAAAACTCAGCTTAGAGAGCATAGGGCACTTCCACTCATGGGCGTATAAATTGGGAAAACTAAAAATCAGCAAGACACAGGCACCCCAAAGTTTAGGGCTGCTCTGTTGACAAGAACCTCCACTTCGTTACACCCTAAATATCCCAGGAAAGAGAAAAATGGATAAAGAAGTTGTGGTCCTTATGTACAATGGAATATCACTCAGCCATGAAATCAACGTCATAAGGCTAGTAGCAGCATGATGAGTGGATTTAGGTATGACGATTCTAAGTGAAATAAGTCACACAGAAAAAGACACTTATCATAAGATATCACTTATAGAGGGAATGTAAAAACCGCTACCCTTGAACTGAATTACAAAACAGAACAGAGTCACCCGTTTAGAAAACACACTATGGCTGCTTAACGGGAAAGGTGAGGTGGGGTGATGCATAAAAGAAGGGTTTCAAATTAGCTCAGAGACCGTTCCATAAACCCAATATGTAATAGACACGACCTACCCCTTGCTCAGTGAACTGGACTCAACACCCCCTATTCACCACCCAAGAATATATCTGACTAGTAAGAATGTTAAAACCTATGTATTGATATCACTTTGTAAGTGAGTCAAGCGGGTGTAAAGCGGCATAAACACAGCAGTGAAAAGCAGCTAAACCCCTTTATAAAAATCAATCACTTTTAAAAACCCGTGAAACAAAGACAGTGAAAGAGAGAGAAATTCTTACTAAATTCGTCCAGGGGCTGTGATGCCACCTGGATTGACCATATCTAGACCCACAGCTGATTGAGACATAAGGGTGGACAGACACTCTTGGGGCTGAGAGGTTTGGTGAGGTTGGGTGAGCAAACGCAGACCCTTTAGAGTAATACTGCGTGGTACCCATCCCATGGGTCCCAAATCTCCAGATTCAAGGGCATCTTCCTACATCGAAAACATGCATGAGAAACCCAGAAGATGGTACATCGTGTGATCGGGAAAGGTTTCTAAAAGGGACCTCATTTCTCATCTCCTTGTGCTCGGGTTCCCCATTCCAGCCGCTTTACTAGCAATCTCCCTCCTTGGAGAATCAGCACCTTTAACCTCCTGTTCCGTACAGGTTGCAATTTGTCCTGAGGATGAACGGGAAGAGGGGGAACCAATGAGACACTAGCTCTAGGTGTTGGGACAGGCACAGGTCACTCTATTTTCCCATCAGGAAGAAGAATTAACCACAGGCTCAGCCTGCCGCCCGGGACCAAAATAGGGCCTAAAGCAATCCTGCGCTTTTGCGGCCAGCTCCCAAGAAAGCGAGTTGAAAAATGGAGCTCAGGGGCACTGCAATTCACAAACCTGCAGAGTTATAAATCATAACTCTCGTCCTCAAATATATTGAGGGAAGGCCACGAAGAGGATTTGAAAGCAAGGCAGAATTGCAGGAAACAGATTTCAGGAGGTAGATTCGAATCGCCTTTAAAGCACGGGAAAAGCGGCAAAACCTCGACAATGATGCCCTTGGCCAAAAAGGGCGTATGCGTTTTTTCCTGAATATATTCAGGAAAAAACGCATACGCCCTTTTTGGCCAACCAAGCAACCTGGAAAGGCAAATCAGCGCTACAAAGAAGTCTCACTTCCCATCGGTCAAAAGGGCCATGCTGAATAAAGTGTCAAAACCAGAAATGCAGAACAGGCCATGGAGAAACGGGAGCCCTGCTACGCTGATGGGCGGGATGTAAATTGCCAACAGCCACTCTGGAGAAGTGTACGGTGTGTCCTGAAACATCGAAAAAACTCAGCTTAGAGAGCATAGGGCACTTCCACTCATGGGCGTATAAATTGGGAAAACTACAAATCAGCAAGACACAGGCACCCCAAAGTTTAGGGCTGCTCTGTTGACAAGAACGTCCACTTCGTTACACCTTAAATATCCCAGGAAAGAGAAAAATGGATAAAGAAGTTGTGGTCCTTATGTACAATGGAATATCACTCAGCCATGAAATCAACGTCATAAGGCTAGTAGCAGCATGATGAGTGGATTTAGGTACGACGATTCTAAGTGAAATAAGTCACACAGAAAAAGACACTTATCATAAGATATCACTTATAGAGGGAATGTAAAAACCGCTACCCTTGAACTGAATTACAAAACAGAACAGAGTCACACGTTTAGAAAACACACTATGGCTGCTTAACGGGAAAGGTGAGGTGGGGTGATGCATAAAAGAAGGGTTTCAAATTAGCTCAGAGACCGTTTCATAAACCCAATATGTAATAGACACGACCTACTCCTTGCTCAGTGAACTGGACTCAACACCCCCTATTCACCGCCCAAGAATATATCTGACTAGTAAGAATCTTAAAACCTATGTATTGATATCTCTCTGTAAGTGAGTCAAGTGGGTGTAAAGCGGCATAAACACAGCAGTGAAAAGCAGCTAAACCCCTTTATAAAAATCAATCACTTTTAAAAACCCGTGAAACAAAGACAGTGAAAGATAGAGAAATTCTTACTAAATTCGTTCAGGGGCTGTGATGCCATCTGGATTGACCATATCTAGACCCACAGCTGATTGAGACATAAGGGTGGACACTCTTGGGGCTGAGAGGTTTGGTGAGGTTGGGTGAGCAAACGCAGACCCGTTAAAGTAATACTGCGTGGTTCCCATCCCATGGGTCCCAAATCTCCAGGTTCAAGGGCATCTTCCTACTTCGAAAACATGCATGAGAAACCCATAAGATGGTGCACCGTGTGATCGGGAAAGGTTTCTAAAACGCACCTCATTTCTCATCTCCTTGTGCTCGGGTTCGCCATTCCAGCCACTTTACTAGCAATCTCCCTCCTTGGAGAATCAGCACCTTTAACCTCCTGTTCTGTACAGGTTGCAATTTGTCCTGAGGATGAACGGGAAGAGGGGGAACCAATGAGAGACTAGCTCTAGGTGTTGGGACAGGCACAGGTCACTCTATTTTCCCATCAGGAAGAAGAATTAACCACAGGCTCAGCTTGCCGCCCGGGACCAAAATAGGGCCTAAAGCAATCCTGCGCTTTTGCGGCCAGCTCCCAAGAAAGCGAGTTGAAAAATGGAGCTCAGGGGCACTGCAATTCACAAACCTGCAGAGTTATAAATCATAACTCTCGACCTCAAATATATTGAGGGAAGGCAACGAAGAGGATTTGAAAGCACGGCAGAATTGCAGGAAACAGATTTCAGGAGGTAGATTCGAATCGCCTTTAAAGCACGGGAAAAGCGGCAAAACCTCGACAATGATGCCTTTGGCCAAAAAGGGCGTATGCGTTTTTTCCTGAATATATTCAGGAAAAAACGCATACGCCCTTTTTGGCCAATCAAGCAACCTGGAAAGGCAAATCAGCGCTACAAAGAAGTCTCGCTTCCCATCGGTCAAAAGGGCCATGCTGAATAAAGTGTCAAAACCAGAAATGCAGGAGAGGCCATGGAGAAACGGAGCCTTGCTACTCTGTTGGGCGGGATGTAAATTGCCAACAGCCCCTCTGGAGAAGTGTACGGTGTGTCCTGAAACATCGAAAAAACTGAGCTTAGAGAGCATAGGGCACTTCCACTCATGGGCGTATAAATTGGGAAAAATAAGAATCAGCAAGACACAGGCACCCCAAAGTTTAGGGCTGCTCTGTTGACAAGAACCTCCACTTCGTTACACCTTAAATATCCCAGGAAAGAGAAAAATGGATAAAGAAGTTGTGGTCCTTATGTACAACGGAATATCACTCAGCCATGAAATCAACGTCATAAGGCTAGTAGCAGCATGATGAGTGGATTTAGGTACGACGATTCTAAGTGAAATAAGTCACACAGAAAAAGACACTTATCATAAGATATCACTTATAGAGGGAATGTAAAAACCGCTACCCTTGAACTGAATTACAAAACAGAACAGAGTCACACGTTTAGAAAACACACTAGGGCTGCTTAACGGGAAAGGTGAGGTGGGGTGATGCATAAAAGAAGGGTTTCAAATTAGCTCAGATACCATTCCATAAACCCAATATGTAAAAGACACGACATACTCCTTGCTCAGTGAACTGGACTCAACACCCCCTATTCACCACCTAAGAATATATCTGACTAGTAAGAATGTTAAAACCTATGTATTGATATCACTCTGTAAGTGAGTCAAGTGGGTGTAAAGCGGCATAAACACAGCAGTAAAAAGCAGGTAAACTCCTTTATAAAAATCAATCACTTTTAAAAACCCGTGAAACAAAGACAGTGAAAGAGAGAGAAATTCTTACTAAATTCGTTCAGGGGCTGTGATGCCACCTGGATTGACCATATCTAGACCCACAGCTGATTGAGACATAAGGGTGGACACTCTTGGGGCTGAGAGGTTTGGTGAGGTTGGGTGAGCAAACGCAGACCCTTTAGAGTAATACTGCGTGGTACCCATCCCATGGGTCCCAAATCTCCAGATTCAAGGGCATCTTCCTACATCGAAAACATGCATGAGAAACCCAGAAGATGGTACACCGTGTGATCGGGAAAGGTTTCTAAAACGCACCTCATTTCTCATCTCCTTGTGCTCGGGTTCCCCATTCCAGCCGCTTTACTAGCAATCTCCCTCCTTGGAGAATCAGCACCTTTAACCTCCTGTTCCGTACAGGTTGCAATTTGTCCTGAGGATGAACGGGAAGAGGGGGAACCAATGAGACACTAGCTCTAGGTGTTGGGACAGGCACAGGTCACTCTATTTTCCCATCAGGAAGAAGAATTAACCACAGGCTCAGCCTGCCGCCCGGGACCAAAATAGGGCCTAAAGCAATCCTGCGCTTTTGCGGCCAGCTCCCAAGAAAGCGAGTTGAAAAATGGAGCTCAGGGGCACTGCAATTCACAAACCTGCAGAGTTATAAATCATAACTCTCGTCCTCAAATATATTGAGGGAAGGCAACGAAGAGGATTTGAAAGCAAGGCAGAATTGCAGGAAACAGATTTCAGGAGGTAGATTCGAATCGCCTTTAAAGCACGGGAAAAGCGGCAAAACCTCGACAATGATGCCCTTGGCCAAAAAGGGCGTATGCGTTTTTTCCTGAATATATTCAGGAAAAAACGCATACGCCCTTTTTGGCCAACCAAGCAACCTGGAAAGGCAAATCAGCGCTACAAAGAAGTCTCGCTTCCCATCGGTCAAAAGGGCCATGCTGAATAAAGTGTCAAAACCAGAAATGCAGGACAGGCCATGGAGAAACGGGAGCCTTGCTACGCTGATGGGCGGGATGTAAATTGCCAACAGCCACTCTGGAGAAGTGTACGGTGTGTCCTGAAACATCGAAAAAACTCAGCTTAGAGAGCATAGGGCACTTCCACTCATGGGCGTATAAATTGGGAAAACTAAAAATCAGCAAGACACAGGCACCCCAAAGTTTAGGGCTGCTCTGTTGACAAGAACCTCCACTTCGTTACACCCTAAATATCCCAGGAAAGAGAAAAATGGATAAAGAAGTTGTGGTCCTTATGTACAATGGAATATCACTCAGCCATGAAATCAACGTCATAAGGCTAGTAGCAGCATGATGAGTGGATTTAGGTATGACGATTCTAAGTGAAATAAGTCACACAGAAAAAGACACTTATCATAAGATATCACTTATAGAGGGAATGTAAAAACCGCTACCCTTGAACTGAATTACAAAACAGAACAGAGTCACCCGTTTAGAAAACACACTATGGCTGCTTAACGGGAAAGGTGAGGTGGGGTGATGCATAAAAGAAGGGTTTCAAATTAGCTCAGAGACCGTTCCATAAACCCAATATGTAATAGACACGACCTACCCCTTGCTCAGTGAACTGGACTCAACACCCCCTATTCACCACCCAAGAATATATCTGACTAGTAAGAATGTTAAAACCTATGTATTGATATCACTTTGTAAGTGAGTCAAGCGGGTGTAAAGCGGCATAAACACAGCAGTGAAAAGCAGCTAAACCCCTTTATAAAAATCAATCACTTTTAAAAACCCGTGAAACAAAGACAGTGAAAGAGAGAGAAATTCTTACTAAATTCGTCCAGGGGCTGTGATGCCACCTGGATTGACCATATCTAGACCCACAGCTGATTGAGACATAAGGGTGGACAGACACTCTTGGGGCTGAGAGGTTTGGTGAGGTTGGGTGAGCAAACGCAGACCCTTTAGAGTAATACTGCGTGGTACCCATCCCATGGGTCCCAAATCTCCAGATTCAAGGGCATCTTCCTACATCGAAAACATGCATGAGAAACCCAGAAGATGGTACATCGTGTGATCGGGAAAGGTTTCTAAAACGCACCTCATTTCTCATCTCCTTGTGCTCGGGTTCCCCATTCCAGCCGCTTTACTAGCAATCTCCCTCCTTGGAGAATCAGCACCTTTAACCTCCTGTTCCGTACAGGTTGCAATTTGTCCTGAGGATGAACGGGAAGAGGGGGAACCAATGAGACACTAGCTCTAGGTGTTGGGACAGGCACAGGTCACTCTATTTTCCCATCAGGAAGAAGAATTAACCACAGGCTCAGCCTGCCGCCCGGGACCAAAATAGGGCCTAAAGCAATCCTGCGCTTTTGCGGCCAGCTCCCAAGAAAGCGAGTTGAAAAATGGAGCTCAGGGGCACTGCAATTCACAAACCTGCAGAGTTATAAATCATAACTCTCGTCCTCAAATATATTGAGGGAAGGCCACGAAGAGGATTTGAAAGCAAGGCAGAATTGCAGGAAACAGATTTCAGGAGGTAGATTCGAATCGCCTTTAAAGCACGGGAAAAGCGGCAAAACCTCGACAATGATGCCCTTGGCCAAAAAGGGCGTATGCGTTTTTTCCTGAATATATTCAGGAAAAAACGCATACGCCCTTTTTGGCCAACCAAGCAACCTGGAAAGGCAAATCAGCGCTACAAAGAAGTCTCGCTTCCCATCGGTCAAAAGGGCCATGCTGAATAAAGTGTCAAAACCAGAAATGCAGAACAGGCCATGGAGAAACGGGAGCCCTGCTACGCTGATGGGCGGGATGTAAATTGCCAACAGCCACTCTGGAGAAGTGTACGGTGTGTCCTGAAACATCGAAAAAACTCAGCTTAGAGAGCATAGGGCACTTCCACTCATGGGCGTATAAATTGGGAAAACTACAAATCAGCAAGACACAGGCACCCCAAAGTTTAGGGCTGCTCTGTTGACAAGAACGTCCACTTCGTTACACCTTAAATATCCCAGGAAAGAGAAAAATGGATAAAGAAGTTGTGGTCCTTATGTACAATGGAATATCACTCAGCCATGAAATCAACGTCATAAGGCTAGTAGCAGCATGATGACTGGATTTAGGTACGACGATTCTAAGTGAAATAAGTCACACAGAAAAAGACACTTATCATAAGATATCACTTATAGAGGGAATGTAAAAACCGCGACCCTTGAACTGAATTACAAAACAGAACAGAGTCACACGTTTAGAAAACACACTATGGCTGCTTAACGGGAAAGGGGAGGTGGGGTGATGCATAAAAGAAGGGTTTCAAATTAGCTCACAGACCGTTCCATAAACCCAATATGTAATAGACACGACCTACTCCTTGCTCAGTGAACTGGACTCAACACCCCCTATTCACCGCCCAAGAATATATCTTACTAGTAAGAATCTTAAAACCTATGTATTGATATCTCTCTGTAAGTGAGTCAAGTGGGTGTAAAGCGGCATAAACACAGCAGTGAAAAGCAGCTAAACCCCTTTATAAAAATCAATCACTTTTAAAAACCCGTGAAACAAAGACAGTGAAAGATAGAGAAATTCTTACTAAATTCGTTCAGGGGCTGTGATGCCATCTGGATTGACCATATCTAGACCCACAGCTGATTGAGACATAAGGGTGGACACTCTTGGGGCTGAGAGGTTTGGTGAGGTTGGGTGAGCAAACGCAGACCCGTTAAAGTAATACTGCGTGGTTCCCATCCCATGGGTCCCAAATCTCCAGGTTCAAGGGCATCTTCCTACTTCGAAAACATGCATGAGAAACCCATAAGATGGTGCACCGTGTGATCGGGAAAGGTTTCTAAAACGCACCTCATTTCTCATCTCCTTGTGCTCGGGTTCGCCATTCCAGCCGCTTTACTAGCAATCTCCCTCCTTGGAGAATCAGCACCTTTAACCTCCTGTTCTGTACAGGTTGCAATTTGTCCTGAGGATGAACGGGAAGAGGGGGAACCAATGAGACACTAGCTCTAGGTGTTGGGACAGGCACAGGTCACTCTATTTTCCCATCAGGAAGAAGAATTAACCACAGGCTCAGCTTGCCGCCCGGGACCAAAATAGGGCCTAAAGCAATCCTGCGCTTTTGCGGCCAGCTCCCAAGAAAGCGAGTTGAAAAATGGAGCTCAGGGGCACTGCAATTCACAAACCTGCAGAGTTATAAATCATAACTCTCGACCTCAAATATATTGAGGGAAGGCAACGAAGAGGATTTGAAAGCACGGCAGAATTGCAGGAAACAGATTTCAGGAGGTAGATTCGAATCGCCTTTAAAGCACGGGAAAAGCGGCAAAACCTCGACAATGATGCCTTTGGCCAAAAAGGGCGTATGCGTTTTTTCCTGAATATATTCAGGAAAAAACGCATACGCCCTTTTTGGCCAATCAAGCAACCTGGAAAGGCAAATCAGCGCTACAAAGAAGTCTCGCTTCCCATCGGTCAAAAGGGCCATGCTGAATAAAGTGTCAAAACCAGAAATGCAGGAGAGGCCATGGAGAAACGGAGCCTTGCTACTCTGTTGGGCGGGATGTAAATTGCCAACAGCCCCTCTGGAGAAGTGTACGGTGTGTCCTGAAACATCGAAAAAACTGAGCTTAGAGAGCATAGGGCACTTCCACTCATGGGCGTATAAATTGGGAAAAATAAGAATCAGCAAGACACAGGCACCCCAAAGTTTAGGGCTGCTCTGTTGACAAGAACCTCCACTTCGTTACACCTTAAATATCCCAGGAAAGAGAAAAATGGATAAAGAAGTTGTGGTCCTTATGTACAACGGAATATCACTCAGCCATGAAATCAACGTCATAAGGCTAGTAGCAGCATGATGAGTGGATTTAGGTACGACGATTCTAAGTGAAATAAGTCACACAGAAAAAGACACTTATCATAAGATATCACTTATAGAGGGAATGTAAAAACCGCTACCCTTGAACTGAATTACAAAACAGAACAGAGTCACACGTTTAGAAAACACACTAGGGCTGCTTAACGGGAAAGGTGAGGTGGGGTGATGCATAAAAGAAGGGTTTCAAATTAGCTCAGATACCATTCCATAAACCCAATATGTAAAAGACACGACATACTCCTTGCTCAGTGAACTGGACTCAACACCCCCTATTCACCACCTAAGAATATATCTGACTAGTAAGAATGTTAAAACCTATGTATTGATATCACTCTGTAAGTGAGTCAAGTGGGTGTAAAGCGGCATAAACACAGCAGTAAAAAGCAGGTAAACTCCTTTATAAAAATCAATCACTTTTAAAAACCCGTGAAACAAAGACAGTGAAAGAGAGAGAAATTCTTACTAAATTCGTTCAGGGGATGTGATGCCACCTGGATTGACCATATCTAGACCCACAGCTGATTGAGACATAAGGGTGGACACTCTTGGGGCTGAGAGGTTTGGTGAGGTTGGGTGAGCAAACGCAGACCCTTTAGAGTAATACTGCGTGGTACCCATCCCATGGGTCCCAAATCTCCAGATTCAAGGGCATCTTCCTACATCGAAAACATGCATGAGAAACCCAGAAGATGGTACACCGTGTGATCGGGAAAGGTTTCTAAAACGCACCTCATTTCTCATCTCCTTGTGCTCGGGTTCCCCATTCCAGCCGCTTTACTAGCAATCTCCCTCCTTGGAGAATCAGCACCTTTAACCTCCTGTTCCGTACAGGTTGCAATTTGTCCTGAGGATGAACGGGAAGAGGGGGAACCAATGAGACACTAGCTCTAGGTGTTGGGACAGGCACAGGTCACTCTATTTTCCCATCAGGAAGAAGAATTAACCACAGGCTCAGCCTGCCGCCCGGGACCAAAATAGGGCCTAAAGCAATCCTGCGCTTTTGCGGCCAGCTCCCAAGAAAGCGAGTTGAAAAATGGAGCTCAGGGGCACTGCAATTCACAAACCTGCAGAGTTATAAATCATAACTCTCGTCCTCAAATATATTGAGGGAAGGCAACGAAGAGGATTTGAAAGCAAGGCAGAATTGCAGGAAACAGATTTCAGGAGGTAGATTCGAATCGCCTTTAAAGCACGGGAAAAGCGGCAAAACCTCGACAATGATGCCCTTGGCCAAAAAGGGCGTATGCGTTTTTTCCTGAATATATTCAGGAAAAAACGCATACGCCCTTTTTGGCCAACCAAGCAACCTGGAAAGGCAAATCAGCGCTACAAAGAAGTCTCGCTTCCCATCGGTCAAAAGGGCCATGCTGAATAAAGTGTCAAAACCAGAAATGCAGGACAGGCCATGGAGAAACGGGAGCCTTGCTACGCTGATGGGCGGGATGTAAATTGCCAACAGCCACTCTGGAGAAGTGTACGGTGTGTCCTGAAACATCGAAAAAACTCAGCTTAGAGAGCATAGGGCACTTCCACTCATGGGCGTATAAATTGGGAAAACTAAAAATCAGCAAGACACAGGCACCCCAAAGTTTAGGGCTGCTCTGTTGACAAGAACCTCCACTTCGTTACACCCTAAATATCCCAGGAAAGAGAAAAATGGATAAAGAAGTTGTGGTCCTTATGTACAATGGAATATCACTCAGCCATGAAATCAACGTCATAAGGCTAGTAGCAGCATGATGAGTGGATTTAGGTATGACGATTCTAAGTGAAATAAGTCACACAGAAAAAGACACTTATCATAAGATATCACTTATAGAGGGAATGTAAAAACCGCTACCCTTGAACTGAATTACAAAACAGAACAGAGTCACCCGTTTAGAAAACACACTATGGCTGCTTAACGGGAAAGGTGAGGTGGGGTGATGCATAAAAGAAGGGTTTCAAATTAGCTCAGAGACCGTTCCATAAACCCAATATGTAATAGACACGACCTACCCCTTGCTCAGTGAACTGGACTCAACACCCCCTATTCACCACCCAAGAATATATCTGACTAGTAAGAATGTTAAAACCTATGTATTGATATCACTTTGTAAGTGAGTCAAGCGGGTGTAAAGCGGCATAAACACAGCAGTGAAAAGCAGCTAAACCCCTTTATAAAAATCAATCACTTTTAAAAACCCGTGAAACAAAGACAGTGAAAGAGAGAGAAATTCTTACTAAATTCGTCCAGGGGCTGTGATGCCACCTGGATTGACCATATCTAGACCCACAGCTGATTGAGACATAAGGGTGGACAGACACTCTTGGGGCTGAGAGGTTTGGTGAGGTTGGGTGAGCAAACGCAGACCCTTTAGAGTAATACTGCGTGGTACCCATCCCATGGGTCCCAAATCTCCAGATTCAAGGGCATCTTCCTACATCGAAAACATGCATGAGAAACCCAGAAGATGGTACATCGTGTGATCGGGAAAGGTTTCTAAAACGCACCTCATTTCTCATCTCCTTGTGCTCGGGTTCCCCATTCCAGCCGCTTTACTAGCAATCTCCCTCCTTGGAGAATCAGCACCTTTAACCTCCTGTTCCGTACAGGTTGCAATTTGTCCTGAGGATGAACGGGAAGAGGGGGAACCAATGAGACACTAGCTCTAGGTGTTGGGACAGGCACAGGTCACTCTATTTTCCCATCAGGAAGAAGAATTAACCACAGGCTCAGCCTGCCGCCCGGGACCAAAATAGGGCCTAAAGCAATCCTGCGCTTTTGCGGCCAGCTCCCAAGAAAGCGAGTTGAAAAATGGAGCTCAGGGGCACTGCAATTCACAAACCTGCAGAGTTATAAATCATAACTCTCGTCCTCAAATATATTGAGGGAAGGCCACGAAGAGGATTTGAAAGCAAGGCAGAATTGCAGGAAACAGATTTCAGGAGGTAGATTCGAATCGCCTTTAAAGCACGGGAAAAGCGGCAAAACCTCGACAATGATGCCCTTGGCCAAAAAGGGCGTATGCGTTTTTTCCTGAATATATTCAGGAAAAAACGCATACGCCCTTTTTGGCCAACCAAGCAACCTGGAAAGGCAAATCAGCGCTACAAAGAAGTCTCGCTTCCCATCGGTCAAAAGGGCCATGCTGAATAAAGTGTCAAAACCAGAAATGCAGAACAGGCCATGGAGAAACGGGAGCCCTGCTACGCTGATGGGCGGGATGTAAATTGCCAACAGCCACTCTGGAGAAGTGTACGGTGTGTCCTGAAACATCGAAAAAACTCAGCTTAGAGAGCATAGGGCACTTCCACTCATGGGCGTATAAATTGGGAAAACTACAAATCAGCAAGACACAGGCACCCCAAAGTTTAGGGCTGCTCTGTTGACAAGAACGTCCACTTCGTTACACCTTAAATATCCCAGGAAAGAGAAAAATGGATAAAGAAGTTGTGGTCCTTATGTACAATGGAATATCACTCAGCCATGAAATCAACGTCATAAGGCTAGTAGCAGCATGATGACTGGATTTAGGTACGACGATTCTAAGTGAAATAAGTCACACAGAAAAAGACACTTATCATAAGATATCACTTATAGAGGGAATGTAAAAACCGCGACCCTTGAACTGAATTACAAAACAGAACAGAGTCACACGTTTAGAAAACACACTATGGCTGCTTAACGGGAAAGGGGAGGTGGGGTGATGCATAAAAGAAGGGTTTCAAATTAGCTCACAGACCGTTCCATAAACCCAATATGTAATAGACACGACCTACTCCTTGCTCAGTGAACTGGACTCAACACCCCCTATTCACCGCCCAAGAATATATCTGACTAGTAAGAATCTTAAAACCTATGTATTGATATCTCTCTGTAAGTGAGTCAAGTGGGTGTAAAGCGGCATAAACACAGCAGTGAAAAGCAGCTAAACCCCTTTATAAAAATCAATCACTTTTAAAAACCCGTGAAACAAAGACAGTGAAAGATAGAGAAATTCTTACTAAATTCGTTCAGGGGCTGTGATGCCATCTGGATTGACCATATCTAGACCCACAGCTGATTGAGACATAAGGGTGGACACTCTTGGGGCTGAGAGGTTTGGTGAGGTTGGGTGAGCAAACGCAGACCCGTTAAAGTAATACTGCGTGGTTCCCATCCCATGGGTCCCAAATCTCCAGGTTCAAGGGCATCTTCCTACTTCGAAAACATGCATGAGAAACCCATAAGATGGTGCACCGTGTGATCGGGAAAGGTTTCTAAAACGCACCTCATTTCTCATCTCCTTGTGCTCGGGTTCGCCATTCCAGCCACTTTACTAGCAATCTCCCTCCTTGGAGAATCAGCACCTTTAACCTCCTGTTCTGTACAGGTTGCAATTTGTCCTGAGGATGAACGGGAAGAGGGGGAACCAATGAGACACTAGCTCTAGGTGTTGGGACAGGCACAGGTCACTCTATTTTCCCATCAGGAAGAAGAATTAACCACAGGCTCAGCTTGCCGCCCGGGACCAAAATAGGGCCTAAAGCAATCCTGCGCTTTTGCGGCCAGCTCCCAAGAAAGCGAGTTGAAAAATGGAGCTCAGGGGCACTGCAATTCACAAACCTGCAGAGTTATAAATCATAACTCTCGACCTCAAATATATTGAGGGAAGGCAACGAAGAGGATTTGAAAGCACGGCAGAATTGCAGGAAACAGATTTCAGGAGGTAGATTCGAATCGCCTTTAAAGCACGGGAAAAGCGGCAAAACCTCGACAATGATGCCTTTGGCCAAAAAGGGCGTATGCGTTTTTTCCTGAATATATTCAGGAAAAAACGCATACGCCCTTTTTGGCCAATCAAGCAACCTGGAAAGGCAAATCAGCGCTACAAAGAAGTCTCGCTTCCCATCGGTCAAAAGGGCCATGCTGAATAAAGTGTCAAAACCAGAAATGCAGGAGAGGCCATGGAGAAACGGAGCCTTGCTACTCTGTTGGGCGGGATGTAAATTGCCAACAGCCCCTCTGGAGAAGTGTACGGTGTGTCCTGAAACATCGAAAAAACTGAGCTTAGAGAGCATAGGGCACTTCCACTCATGGGCGTATAAATTGGGAAAAATAAGAATCAGCAAGACACAGGCACCCCAAAGTTTAGGGCTGCTCTGTTGACAAGAACCTCCACTTCGTTACACCTTAAATATCCCAGGAAAGAGAAAAATGGATAAAGAAGTTGTGGTCCTTATGTACAACGGAATATCACTCAGCCATGAAATCAACGTCATAAGGCTAGTAGCAGCATGATGAGTGGATTTAGGTACGACGATTCTAAGTGAAATAAGTCACACAGAAAAAGACACTTATCATAAGATATCACTTATAGAGGGAATGTAAAAACCGCTACCCTTGAACTGAATTACAAAACAGAACAGAGTCACACGTTTAGAAAACACACTAGGGCTGCTTAACGGGAAAGGTGAGGTGGGGTGATGCATAAAAGAAGGGTTTCAAATTAGCTCAGATACCATTCCATAAACCCAATATGTAAAAGACACGACATACTCCTTGCTCAGTGAACTGGACTCAACACCCCCTATTCACCACCTAAGAATATATCTGACTAGTAAGAATGTTAAAACCTATGTATTGATATCACTCTGTAAGTGAGTCAAGTGGGTGTAAAGCGGCATAAACACAGCAGTAAAAAGCAGGTAAACTCCTTTATAAAAATCAATCACTTTTAAAAACCCGTGAAACAAAGACAGTGAAAGAGAGAGAAATTCTTACTAAATTCGTTCAGGGGCTGTGATGCCACCTGGATTGACCATATCTAGACCCACAGCTGATTGAGACATAAGGGTGGACACTCTTGGGGCTGAGAGGTTTGGTGAGGTTGGGTGAGCAAACGCAGACCCTTTAGAGTAATACTGCGTGGTACCCATCCCATGGGTCCCAAATCTCCAGATTCAAGGGCATCTTCCTACATCGAAAACATGCATGAGAAACCCAGAAGATGGTACACCGTGTGATCGGGAAAGGTTTCTAAAACGCACCTCATTTCTCATCTCCTTGTGCTCGGGTTCCCCATTCCAGCCGCTTTACTAGCAATCTCCCTCCTTGGAGAATCAGCACCTTTAACCTCCTGTTCCGTACAGGTTGCAATTTGTCCTGAGGATGAACGGGAAGAGGGGGAACCAATGAGACACTAGCTCTAGGTGTTGGGACAGGCACAGGTCACTCTATTTTCCCATCAGGAAGAAGAATTAACCACAGGCTCAGCCTGCCGCCCGGGACCAAAATAGGGCCTAAAGCAATCCTGCGCTTTTGCGGCCAGCTCCCAAGAAAGCGAGTTGAAAAATGGAGCTCAGGGGCACTGCAATTCACAAACCTGCAGAGTTATAAATCATAACTCTCGTCCTCAAATATATTGAGGGAAGGCAACGAAGAGGATTTGAAAGCAAGGCAGAATTGCAGGAAACAGATTTCAGGAGGTAGATTCGAATCGCCTTTAAAGCACGGGAAAAGCGGCAAAACCTCGACAATGATGCCCTTGGCCAAAAAGGGCGTATGCGTTTTTTCCTGAATATATTCAGGAAAAAACGCATACGCCCTTTTTGGCCAACCAAGCAACCTGGAAAGGCAAATCAGCGCTACAAAGAAGTCTCGCTTCCCATCGGTCAAAAGGGCCATGCTGAATAAAGTGTCAAAACCAGAAATGCAGGACAGGCCATGGAGAAACGGGAGCCTTGCTACGCTGATGGGCGGGATGTAAATTGCCAACAGCCACTCTGGAGAAGTGTACGGTGTGTCCTGAAACATCGAAAAAACTCAGCTTAGAGAGCATAGGGCACTTCCACTCATGGGCGTATAAATTGGGAAAACTAAAAATCAGCAAGACACAGGCACCCCAAAGTTTAGGGCTGCTCTGTTGACAAGAACCTCCACTTCGTTACACCCTAAATATCCCAGGAAAGAGAAAAATGGATAAAGAAGTTGTGGTCCTTATGTACAATGGAATATCACTCAGCCATGAAATCAACGTCATAAGGCTAGTAGCAGCATGATGAGTGGATTTAGGTATGACGATTCTAAGTGAAATAAGTCACACAGAAAAAGACACTTATCATAAGATATCACTTATAGAGGGAATGTAAAAACCGCTACCCTTGAACTGAATTACAAAACAGAACAGAGTCACCCGTTTAGAAAACACACTATGGCTGCTTAACGGGAAAGGTGAGGTGGGGTGATGCATAAAAGAAGGGTTTCAAATTAGCTCAGAGACCGTTCCATAAACCCAATATGTAATAGACACGACCTACCCCTTGCTCAGTGAACTGGACTCAACACCCCCTATTCACCACCCAAGAATATATCTGACTAGTAAGAATGTTAAAACCTATGTATTGATA
This sequence comes from Balaenoptera borealis, assembly GCF_965194805.1. NCBI lineage: Eukaryota > Metazoa > Chordata > Mammalia > Artiodactyla > Balaenopteridae > Balaenoptera > Balaenoptera borealis. Next base: position 527,261 of record NW_028123786.1, read on the forward strand.
TCACTTTGTAAGTGAGTCAAGCGGGTGTAAAGCGGCATAAACACAGCAGTGAAAAGCAGCTAAACCCCTTTATAAAAATCAATCACTTTTAAAAACCCGTGAAACAAAGACAGTGAAAGAGAGAGAAATTCTTACTAAATTCGTCCAGGGGCTGTGATGCCACCTGGATTGACCATATCTAGACCCACAGCTGATTGAGACATAAGGGTGGACAGACACTCTTGGGGCTGAGAGGTTTGGTGAGGTTGGGTGAGCAAACGCAGACCCTTTAGAGTAATACTGCGTGGTACCCATCCCATGGGTCCCAAATCTCCAGATTCAAGGGCATCTTCCTACATCGAAAACATGCATGAGAAACCCAGAAGATGGTACATCGTGTGATCGGGAAAGGTTTCTAAAACGCACCTCATTTCTCATCTCCTTGTGCTCGGGTTCCCCATTCCAGCCGCTTTACTAGCAATCTCCCTCCTTGGAGAATCAGCACCTTTAACCTCCTGTTCCGTACAGGTTGCAATTTGTCCTGAGGATGAACGGGAAGAGGGGGAACCAATGAGACACTAGCTCTAGGTGTTGGGACAGGCACAGGTCACTCTATTTTCCCATCAGGAAGAAGAATTAACCACAGGCTCAGCCTGCCGCCCGGGACCAAAATAGGGCCTAAAGCAATCCTGCGCTTTTGCGGCCAGCTCCCAAGAAAGCGAGTTGAAAAATGGAGCTCAGGGGCACTGCAATTCACAAACCTGCAGAGTTATAAATCATAACTCTCGTCCTCAAATATATTGAGGGAAGGCCACGAAGAGGATTTGAAAGCAAGGCAGAATTGCAGGAAACAGATTTCAGGAGGTAGATTCGAATCGCCTTTAAAGCACGGGAAAAGCGGCAAAACCTCGACAATGATGCCCTTGGCCAAAAAGGGCGTATGCGTTTTTTCCTGAATATATTCAGGAAAAAACGCATACGCCCTTTTTGGCCAACCAAGCAACCTGGAAAGGCAAATCAGCGCTACAAAGAAGTCTCGCTTCCCATCGGTCAAAAGGGCCATGCTGAATAAAGTGTCAAAACCAGAAATGCAGAACAGGCCATGGAGAAACGGGAGCCCTGCTACGCTGATGGGCGGGATGTAAATTGCCAACAGCCACTCTGGAGAAGTGTACGGTGTGTCCTGAAACATCGAAAAAACTCAGCTTAGAGAGCATAGGGCACTTCCACTCATGGGCGTATAAATTGGGAAAACTACAAATCAGCAAGACACAGGCACCCCAAAGTTTAGGGCTGCTCTGTTGACAAGAACGTCCACTTCGTTACACCTTAAATATCCCAGGAAAGAGAAAAATGGATAAAGAAGTTGTGGTCCTTATGTACAATGGAATATCACTCAGCCATGAAATCAACGTCATAAGGCTAGTAGCAGCATGATGACTGGATTTAGGTACGACGATTCTAAGTGAAATAAGTCACACAGAAAAAGACACTTATCATAAGATATCACTTATAGAGGGAATGTAAAAACCGCGACCCTTGAACTGAATTACAAAACAGAACAGAGTCACACGTTTAGAAAACACACTATGGCTGCTTAACGGGAAAGGGGAGGTGGGGTGATGCATAAAAGAAGGGTTTCAAATTAGCTCACAGACCGTTCCATAAACCCAATATGTAATAGACACGACCTACTCCTTGCTCAGTGAACTGGACTCAACACCCCCTATTCACCGCCCAAGAATATATCTGACTAGTAAGAATCTTAAAACCTATGTATTGATATCTCTCTGTAAGTGAGTCAAGTGGGTGTAAAGCGGCATAAACACAGCAGTGAAAAGCAGCTAAACCCCTTTATAAAAATCAATCACTTTTAAAAACCCGTGAAACAAAGACAGTGAAAGATAGAGAAATTCTTACTAAATTCGTTCAGGGGCTGTGATGCCATCTGGATTGACCATATCTAGACCCACAGCTGATTGAGACATAAGGGTGGACACTCTTGGGGCTGAGAGGTTTGGTGAGGTTGGGTGAGCAAACGCAGACCCGTTAAAGTAATACTGCGTGGTTCCCATCCCATGGGTCCCAAATCTCCAGGTTCAAGGGCATCTTCCTACTTCGAAAACATGCATGAGAAACCCATAAGATGGTGCACCGTGTGATCGGGAAAGGTTTCTAAAACGCACCTCATTTCTCATCTCCTTGTGCTCGGGTTCGCCATTCCAGCCACTTTACTAGCAATCTCCCTCCTTGGAGAATCAGCACCTTTAACCTCCTGTTCTGTACAGGTTGCAATTTGTCCTGAGGATGAACGGGAAGAGGGGGAACCAATGAGACACTAGCTCTAGGTGTTGGGACAGGCACAGGTCACTCTATTTTCCCATCAGGAAGAAGAATTAACCACAGGCTCAGCTTGCCGCCCGGGACCAAAATAGGGCCTAAAGCAATCCTGCGCTTTTGCGGCCAGCTCCCAAGAAAGCGAGTTGAAAAATGGAGCTCAGGGGCACTGCAATTCACAAACCTGCAGAGTTATAAATCATAACTCTCGACCTCAAATATATTGAGGGAAGGCAACGAAGAGGATTTGAAAGCACGGCAGAATTGCAGGAAACAGATTTCAGGAGGTAGATTCGAATCGCCTTTAAAGCACGGGAAAAGCGGCAAAACCTCGACAATGATGCCTTTGGCCAAAAAGGGCGTATGCGTTTTTTCCTGAATATATTCAGGAAAAAACGCATACGCCCTTTTTGGCCAATCAAGCAACCTGGAAAGGCAAATCAGCGCTACAAAGAAGTCTCGCTTCCCATCGGTCAAAAGGGCCATGCTGAATAAAGTGTCAAAACCAGAAATGCAGGAGAGGCCATGGAGAAACGGAGCCTTGCTACTCTGTTGGGCGGGATGTAAATTGCCAACAGCCCCTCTGGAGAAGTGTACGGTGTGTCCTGAAACATCGAAAAAACTGAGCTTAGAGAGCATAGGGCACTTCCACTCATGGGCGTATAAATTGGGAAAAATAAGAATCAGCAAGACACAGGCACCCCAAAGTTTAGGGCTGCTCTGTTGACAAGAACCTCCACTTCGTTACACCTTAAATATCCCAGGAAAGAGAAAAATGGATAAAGAAGTTGTGGTCCTTATGTACAACGGAATATCACTCAGCCATGAAATCAACGTCATAAGGCTAGTAGCAGCATGATGAGTGGATTTAGGTACGACGATTCTAAGTGAAATAAGTCACACAGAAAAAGACACTTATCATAAGATATCACTTATAGAGGGAATGTAAAAACCGCTACCCTTGAACTGAATTACAAAACAGAACAGAGTCACACGTTTAGAAAACACACTAGGGCTGCTTAACGGGAAAGGTGAGGTGGGGTGATGCATAAAAGAAGGGTTTCAAATTAGCTCAGATACCATTCCATAAACCCAATATGTAAAAGACACGACATACTCCTTGCTCAGTGAACTGGACTCAACACCCCCTATTCACCACCCAAGAATATATCTGACTAGTAAGAATGTTAAAACCTATGTATTGATATCACTCTGTAAGTGAGTCAAGTGGGTGTAAAGCGGCATAAACACAGCAGTAAAAAGCAGGTAAACTCCTTTATAAAAATCAATCACTTTTAAAAACCCGTGAAACAAAGACAGTGAAAGAGAGAGAAATTCTTACTAAATTCGTTCAGGGGCTGTGATGCCACCTGGATTGACCATATCTAGACCCACAGCTGATTGAGACATAAGGGTGGACACTCTTGGGGCTGAGAGGTTTGGTGAGGTTGGGTGAGCAAACGCAGACCCTTTAGAGTAATACTGCGTGGTACCCATCCCATGGGTCCCAAATCTCCAGATTCAAGGGCATCTTCCTACATCGAAAACATGCATGAGAAACCCAGAAGATGGTACACCGTGTGATCGGGAAAGGTTTCTAAAACGCACCTCATTTCTCATCTCCTTGTGCTCGGGTTCCCCATTCCAGCCGCTTTACTAGCAATCTCCCTCCTTGGAGAATCAGCACCTTTAACCTCCTGTTCCGTACAGGTTGCAATTTGTCCTGAGGATGAACGGGAAGAGGGGGAACCAATGAGACACTAGCTCTAGGTGTTGGGACAGGCACAGGTCACTCTATTTTCCCATCAGGAAGAAGAATTAACCACAGGCTCAGCCTGCCGCCCGGGACCAAAATAGGGCCTAAAGCAATCCTGCGCTTTTGCGGCCAGCTCCCAAGAAAGCGAGTTGAAAAATGGAGCTCAGGGGCACTGCAATTCACAAACCTGCAGAGTTATAAATCATAACTCTCGTCCTCAAATATATTGAGGGAAGGCAACGAAGAGGATTTGAAAGCAAGGCAGAATTGCAGGAAACAGATTTCAGGAGGTAGATTCGAATCGCCTTTAAAGCACGGGAAAAGCGGCAAAACCTCGACAATGATGCCCTTGGCCAAAAAGGGCGTATGCGTTTTTTCCTGAATATATTCAGGAAAAAACGCATACGCCCTTTTTGGCCAACCAAGCAACCTGGAAAGGCAAATCAGCGCTACAAAGAAGTCTCGCTTCCCATCGGTCAAAAGGGCCATGCTGAATAAAGTGTCAAAACCAGAAATGCAGGACAGGCCATGGAGAAACGGGAGCCTTGCTACGCTGATGGGCGGGATGTAAATTGCCAACAGCCACTCTGGAGAAGTGTACGGTGTGTCCTGAAACATCGAAAAAACTCAGCTTAGAGAGCATAGGGCACTTCCACTCATGGGCGTATAAATTGGGAAAACTAAAAATCAGCAAGACACAGGCACCCCAAAGTTTAGGGCTGCTCTGTTGACAAGAACCTCCACTTCGTTACACCCTAAATATCCCAGGAAAGAGAAAAATGGATAAAGAAGTTGTGGTCCTTATGTACAATGGAATATCACTCAGCCATGAAATCAACGTCATAAGGCTAGTAGCAGCATGATGAGTGGATTTAGGTATGACGATTCTAAGTGAAATAAGTCACACAGAAAAAGACACTTATCATAAGATATCACTTATAGAGGGAATGTAAAAACCGCTACCCTTGAACTGAATTACAAAACAGAACAGAGTCACCCGTTTAGAAAACACACTATGGCTGCTTAACGGGAAAGGTGAGGTGGGGTGATGCATAAAAGAAGGGTTTCAAATTAGCTCAGAGACCGTTCCATAAACCCAATATGTAATAGACACGACCTACCCCTTGCTCAGTGAACTGGACTCAACACCCCCTATTCACCACCCAAGAATATATCTGACTAGTAAGAATGTTAAAACCTATGTATTGATATCACTTTGTAAGTGAGTCAAGCGGGTGTAAAGCGGCATAAACACAGCAGTGAAAAGCAGCTAAACCCCTTTATAAAAATCAATCACTTTTAAAAACCCGTGAAACAAAGACAGTGAAAGAGAGAGAAATTCTTACTAAATTCGTCCAGGGGCTGTGATGCCACCTGGATTGACCATATCTAGACCCACAGCTGATTGAGACATAAGGGTGGACAGACACTCTTGGGGCTGAGAGGTTTGGTGAGGTTGGGTGAGCAAACGCAGACCCTTTAGAGTAATACTGCGTGGTACCCATCCCATGGGTCCCAAATCTCCAGATTCAAGGGCATCTTCCTACATCGAAAACATGCATGAGAAACCCAGAAGATGGTACATCGTGTGATCGGGAAAGGTTTCTAAAACGCACCTCATTTCTCATCTCCTTGTGCTCGGGTTCCCCATTCCAGCCGCTTTACTAGCAATCTCCCTCCTTGGAGAATCAGCACCTTTAACCTCCTGTTCCGTACAGGTTGCAATTTGTCCTGAGGATGAACGGGAAGAGGGGGAACCAATGAGACACTAGCTCTAGGTGTTGGGACAGGCACAGGTCACTCTATTTTCCCATCAGGAAGAAGAATTAACCACAGGCTCAGCCTGCCGCCCGGGACCAAAATAGGGCCTAAAGCAATCCTGCGCTTTTGCGGCCAGCTCCCAAGAAAGCGAGTTGAAAAATGGAGCTCAGGGGCACTGCAATTCACAAACCTGCAGAGTTATAAATCATAACTCTCGTCCTCAAATATATTGAGGGAAGGCCACGAAGAGGATTTGAAAGCAAGGCAGAATTGCAGGAAACAGATTTCAGGAGGTAGATTCGAATCGCCTTTAAAGCACGGGAAAAGCGGCAAAACCTCGACAATGATGCCCTTGGCCAAAAAGGGCGTATGCGTTTTTTCCTGAATATATTCAGGAAAAAACGCATACGCCCTTTTTGGCCAACCAAGCAACCTGGAAAGGCAAATCAGCGCTACAAAGAAGTCTCGCTTCCCATCGGTCAAAAGGGCCATGCTGAATAAAGTGTCAAAACCAGAAATGCAGAACAGGCCATGGAGAAACGGGAGCCCTGCTACGCTGATGGGCGGGATGTAAATTGCCAACAGCCACTCTGGAGAAGTGTACGGTGTGTCCTGAAACATCGAAAAAACTCAGCTTAGAGAGCATAGGGCACTTCCACTCATGGGCGTATAAATTGGGAAAACTACAAATCAGCAAGACACAGGCACCCCAAAGTTTAGGGCTGCTCTGTTGACAAGAACGTCCACTTCGTTACACCTTAAATATCCCAGGAAAGAGAAAAATGGATAAAGAAGTTGTGGTCCTTATGTACAATGGAATATCACTCAGCCATGAAATCAACGTCATAAGGCTAGTAGCAGCATGATGACTGGATTTAGGTACGACGATTCTAAGTGAAATAAGTCACACAGAAAAAGACACTTATCATAAGATATCACTTATAGAGGGAATGTAAAAACCGCGACCCTTGAACTGAATTACAAAACAGAACAGAGTCACACGTTTAGAAAACACACTATGGCTGCTTAACGGGAAAGGGGAGGTGGGGTGATGCATAAAAGAAGGGTTTCAAATTAGCTCACAGACCGTTCCATAAACCCAATATGTAATAGACACGACCTACTCCTTGCTCAGTGAACTGGACTCAACACCCCCTATTCACCGCCCAAGAATATATCTGACTAGTAAGAATCTTAAAACCTATGTATTGATATCTCTCTGTAAGTGAGTCAAGTGGGTGTAAAGCGGCATAAACACAGCAGTGAAAAGCAGCTAAACCCCTTTATAAAAATCAATCACTTTTAAAAACCCGTGAAACAAAGACAGTGAAAGATAGAGAAATTCTTACTAAATTCGTTCAGGGGCTGTGATGCCATCTGGATTGACCATATCTAGACCCACAGCTGATTGAGACATAAGGGTGGACACTCTTGGGGCTGAGAGGTTTGGTGAGGTTGGGTGAGCAAACGCAGACCCGTTAAAGTAATACTGCGTGGTTCCCATCCCATGGGTCCCAAATCTCCAGGTTCAAGGGCATCTTCCTACTTCGAAAACATGCATGAGAAACCCATAAGATGGTGCACCGTGTGATCGGGAAAGGTTTCTAAAACGCACCTCATTTCTCATCTCCTTGTGCTCGGGTTCGCCATTCCAGCCACTTTACTAGCAATCTCCCTCCTTGGAGAATCAGCACCTTTAACCTCCTGTTCTGTACAGGTTGCAATTTGTCCTGAGGATGAACGGGAAGAGGGGGAACCAATGAGACACTAGCTCTAGGTGTTGGGACAGGCACAGGTCACTCTATTTTCCCATCAGGAAGAAGAATTAACCACAGGCTCAGCTTGCCGCCCGGGACCAAAATAGGGCCTAAAGCAATCCTGCGCTTTTGCGGCCAGCTCCCAAGAAAGCGAGTTGAAAAATGGAGCTCAGGGGCACTGCAATTCACAAACCTGCAGAGTTATAAATCATAACTCTCGACCTCAAATATATTGAGGGAAGGCAACGAAGAGGATTTGAAAGCACGGCAGAATTGCAGGAAACAGATTTCAGGAGGTAGATTCGAATCGCCTTTAAAGCACGGGAAAAGCGGCAAAACCTCGACAATGATGCCTTTGGCCAAAAAGGGCGTATGCGTTTTTTCCTGAATATATTCAGGAAAAAACGCATACGCCCTTTTTGGCCAATCAAGCAACCTGGAAAGGCAAATCAGCGCTACAAAGAAGTCTCGCTTCCCATCGGTCAAAAGGGCCATGCTGAATAAAGTGTCAAAACCAGAAATGCAGGAGAGGCCATGGAGAAACGGAGCCTTGCTACTCTGTTGGGCGGGATGTAAATTGCCAACAGCCCCTCTGGAGAAGTGTACGGTGTGTCCTGAAACATCGAAAAAACTGAGCTTAGAGAGCATAGGGCACTTCCACTCATGGGCGTATAAATTGGGAAAAATAAGAATCAGCAAGACACAGGCACCCCAAAGTTTAGGGCTGCTCTGTTGACAAGAACCTCCACTTCGTTACACCTTAAATATCCCAGGAAAGAGAAAAATGGATAAAGAAGTTGTGGTCCTTATGTACAACGGAATATCACTCAGCCATGAAATCAACGTCATAAGGCTAGTAGCAGCATGATGAGTGGATTTAGGTACGACGATTCTAAGTGAAATAAGTCACACAGAAAAAGACACTTATCATAAGATATCACTTATAGAGGGAATGTAAAAACCGCTACCCTTGAACTGAATTACAAAACAGAACAGAGTCACACGTTTAGAAAACACACTAGGGCTGCTTAACGGGAAAGGTGAGGTGGGGTGATGCATAAAAGAAGGGTTTCAAATTAGCTCAGATACCATTCCATAAACCCAATATGTAAAAGACACGACATACTCCTTGCTCAGTGAACTGGACTCAACACCCCCTATTCACCACCTAAGAATATATCTGACTAGTAAGAATGTTAAAACCTATGTATTGATATCACTCTGTAAGTGAGTCAAGTGGGTGTAAAGCGGCATAAACACAGCAGTAAAAAGCAGGTAAACTCCTTTATAAAAATCAATCACTTTTAAAAACCCGTGAAACAAAGACAGTGAAAGAGAGAGAAATTCTTACTAAATTCGTTCAGGGGATGTGATGCCACCTGGATTGACCATATCTAGACCCACAGCTGATTGAGACATAAGGGTGGACACTCTTGGGGCTGAGAGGTTTGGTGAGGTTGGGTGAGCAAACGCAGACCCTTTAGAGTAATACTGCGTGGTACCCATCCCATGGGTCCCAAATCTCCAGATTCAAGGGCATCTTCCTACATCGAAAACATGCATGAGAAACCCAGAAGATGGTACACCGTGTGATCGGGAAAGGTTTCTAAAACGCACCTCATTTCTCATCTCCTTGTGCTCGGGTTCCCCATTCCAGCCGCTTTACTAGCAATCTCCCTCCTTGGAGAATCAGCACCTTTAACCTCCTGTTCCGTACAGGTTGCAATTTGTCCTGAGGATGAACGGGAAGAGGGGGAACCAATGAGACACTAGCTCTAGGTGTTGGGACAGGCACAGGTCACTCTATTTTCCCATCAGGAAGAAGAATTAACCACAGGCTCAGCCTGCCGCCCGGGACCAAAATAGGGCCTAAAGCAATCCTGCGCTTTTGCGGCCAGCTCCCAAGAAAGCGAGTTGAAAAATGGAGCTCAGGGGCACTGCAATTCACAAACCTGCAGAGTTATAAATCATAACTCTCGTCCTCAAATATATTGAGGGAAGGCAACGAAGAGGATTTGAAAGCAAGGCAGAATTGCAGGAAACAGATTTCAGGAGGTAGATTCGAATCGCCTTTAAAGCACGGGAAAAGCGGCAAAACCTCGACAATGATGCCCTTGGCCAAAAAGGGCGTATGCGTTTTTTCCTGAATATATTCAGGAAAAAACGCATACGCCCTTTTTGGCCAACCAAGCAACCTGGAAAGGCAAATCAGCGCTACAAAGAAGTCTCGCTTCCCATCGGTCAAAAGGGCCATGCTGAATAAAGTGTCAAAACCAGAAATGCAGGACAGGCCATGGAGAAACGGGAGCCTTGCTACGCTGATGGGCGGGATGTAAATTGCCAACAGCCACTCTGGAGAAGTGTACGGTGTGTCCTGAAACATCGAAAAAACTCAGCTTAGAGAGCATAGGGCACTTCCACTCATGGGCGTATAAATTGGGAAAACTAAAAATCAGCAAGACACAGGCACCCCAAAGTTTAGGGCTGCTCTGTTGACAAGAACCTCCACTTCGTTACACCCTAAATATCCCAGGAAAGAGAAAAATGGATAAAGAAGTTGTGGTCCTTATGTACAATGGAATATCACTCAGCCATGAAATCAACGTCATAAGGCTAGTAGCAGCATGATGAGTGGATTTAGGTATGACGATTCTAAGTGAAATAAGTCACACAGAAAAAGACACTTATCATAAGATATCACTTATAGAGGGAATGTAAAAACCGCTACCCTTGAACTGAATTACAAAACAGAACAGAGTCACCCGTTTAGAAAACACACTATGGCTGCTTAACGGGAAAGGTGAGGTGGGGTGATGCATAAAAGAAGGGTTTCAAATTAGCTCAGAGACCGTTCCATAAACCCAATATGTAATAGACACGACCTACCCCTTGCTCAGTGAACTGGACTCAACACCCCCTATTCACCACCCAAGAATATATCTGACTAGTAAGAATGTTAAAACCTATGTATTGATATCACTTTGTAAGTGAGTCAAGCGGGTGTAAAGCGGCATAAACACAGCAGTGAAAAGCAGCTAAACCCCTTTATAAAAATCAATCACTTTTAAAAACCCGTGAAACAAAGACAGTGAAAGAGAGAGAAATTCTTACTAAATTCGTCCAGGGGCTGTGATGCCACCTGGATTGACCATATCTAGACCCACAGCTGATTGAGACATAAGGGTGGACAGACACTCTTGGGGCTGAGAGGTTTGGTGAGGTTGGGTGAGCAAACGCAGACCCTTTAGAGTAATACTGCGTGGTACCCATCCCATGGGTCCCAAATCTCCAGATTCAAGGGCATCTTCCTACATCGAAAACATGCATGAGAAACCCAGAAGATGGTACATCGTGTGATCGGGAAAGGTTTCTAAAACGCACCTCATTTCTCATCTCCTTGTGCTCGGGTTCCCCATTCCAGCCGCTTTACTAGCAATCTCCCTCCTTGGAGAATCAGCACCTTTAACCTCCTGTTCCGTACAGGTTGCAATTTGTCCTGAGGATGAACGGGAAGAGGGGGAACCAATGAGACACTAGCTCTAGGTGTTGGGACAGGCACAGGTCACTCTATTTTCCCATCAGGAAGAAGAATTAACCACAGGCTCAGCCTGCCGCCCGGGACCAAAATAGGGCCTAAAGCAATCCTGCGCTTTTGCGGCCAGCTCCCAAGAAAGCGAGTTGAAAAATGGAGCTCAGGGGCACTGCAATTCACAAACCTGCAGAGTTATAAATCATAACTCTCGTCCTCAAATATATTGAGGGAAGGCCACGAAGAGGATTTGAAAGCAAGGCAGAATTGCAGGAAACAGATTTCAGGAGGTAGATTCGAATCGCCTTTAAAGCACGGGAAAAGCGGCAAAACCTCGACAATGATGCCCTTGGCCAAAAAGGGCGTATGCGTTTTTTCCTGAATATATTCAGGAAAAAACGCATACGCCCTTTTTGGCCAACCAAGCAACCTGGAAAGGCAAATCAGCGCTACAAAGAAGTCTCGCTTCCCATCGGTCAAAAGGGCCATGCTGAATAAAGTGTCAAAACCAGAAATGCAGAACAGGCCATGGAGAAACGGGAGCCCTGCTACGCTGATGGGCGGGATGTAAATTGCCAACAGCCACTCTGGAGAAGTGTACGGTGTGTCCTGAAACATCGAAAAAACTCAGCTTAGAGAGCATAGGGCACTTCCACTCATGGGCGTATAAATTGGGAAAACTACAAATCAGCAAGACACAGGCACCCCAAAGTTTAGGGCTGCTCTGTTGACAAGAACGTCCACTTCGTTACACCTTAAATATCCCAGGAAAGAGAAAAATGGATAAAGAAGTTGTGGTCCTTATGTACAATGGAATATCACTCAGCCATGAAATCAACGTCATAAGGCTAGTAGCAGCATGATGACTGGATTTAGGTACGACGATTCTAAGTGAAATAAGTCACACAGAAAAAGACACTTATCATAAGATATCACTTATAGAGGGAATGTAAAAACCGCGACCCTTGAACTGAATTACAAAACAGAACAGAGTCACACGTTTAGAAAACACACTATGGCTGCTTAACGGGAAAGGGGAGGTGGGGTGATGCATAAAAGAAGGGTTTCAAATTAGCTCACAGACCGTTCCATAAACCCAATATGTAATAGACACGACCTACTCCTTGCTCAGTGAACTGGACTCAACACCCCCTATTCACCGCCCAAGAATATATCTGACTAGTAAGAATCTTAAAACCTATGTATTGATATCTCTCTGTAAGTGAGTCAAGTGGGTGTAAAGCGGCATAAACACAGCAGTGAAAAGCAGCTAAACCCCTTTATAAAAATCAATCACTTTTAAAAACCCGTGAAACAAAGACAGTGAAAGATAGAGAAATTCTTACTAAATTCGTTCAGGGGCTGTGATGCCATCTGGATTGACCATATCTAGACCCACAGCTGATTGAGACATAAGGGTGGACACTCTTGGGGCTGAGAGGTTTGGTGAGGTTGGGTGAGCAAACGCAGACCCGTTAAAGTAATACTGCGTGGTTCCCATCCCATGGGTCCCAAATCTCCAGGTTCAAGGGCATCTTCCTACTTCGAAAACATGCATGAGAAACCCATAAGATGGTGCACCGTGTGATCGGGAAAGGTTTCTAAAACGCACCTCATTTCTCATCTCCTTGTGCTCGGGTTCGCCATTCCAGCCACTTTACTAGCAATCTCCCTCCTTGGAGAATCAGCACCTTTAACCTCCTGTTCTGTACAGGTTGCAATTTGTCCTGAGGATGAACGGGAAGAGGGGGAACCAATGAGACACTAGCTCTAGGTGTTGGGACAGGCACAGGTCACTCTATTTTCCCATCAGGAAGAAGAATTAACCACAGGCTCAGCTTGCCGCCCGGGACCAAAATAGGGCCTAAAGCAATCCTGCGCTTTTGCGGCCAGCTCCCAAGAAAGCGAGTTGAAAAATGGAGCTCAGGGGCACTGCAATTCACAAACCTGCAGAGTTATAAATCATAACTCTCGACCTCAAATATATTGAGGGAAGGCAACGAAGAGGATTTGAAAGCACGGCAGAATTGCAGGAAACAGATTTCAGGAGGTAGATTCGAATCGCCTTTAAAGCACGGGAAAAGCGGCAAAACCTCGACAATGATGCCTTTGGCCAAAAAGGGCGTATGCGTTTTTTCCTGAATATATTCAGGAAAAAACGCATACGCCCTTTTTGGCCAATCAAGCAACCTGGAAAGGCAAATCAGCGCTACAAAGAAGTCTCGCTTCCCATCGGTCAAAAGGGCCATGCTGAATAAAGTGTCAAAACCAGAAATGCAGGAGAGGCCATGGAGAAACGGAGCCTTGCTACTCTGTTGGGCGGGATGTAAATTGCCAACAGCCCCTCTGGAGAAGTGTACGGTGTGTCCTGAAACATCGAAAAAACTGAGCTTAGAGAGCATAGGGCACTTCCACTCATGGGCGTATAAATTGGGAAAAATAAGAATCAGCAAGACACAGGCACCCCAAAGTTTAGGGCTGCTCTGTTGACAAGAACCTCCACTTCGTTACACCTTAAATATCCCAGGAAAGAGAAAAATGGATAAAGAAGTTGTGGTCCTTATGTACAACGGAATATCACTCAGCCATGAAATCAACGTCATAAGGCTAGTAGCAGCATGATGAGTGGATTTAGGTACGACGATTCTAAGTGAAATAAGTCACACAGAAAAAGACACTTATCATAAGATATCACTTATAGAGGGAATGTAAAAACCGCTACCCTTGAACTGAATTACAAAACAGAACAGAGTCACACGTTTAGAAAACACACTAGGGCTGCTTAACGGGAAAGGTGAGGTGGGGTGATGCATAAAAGAAGGGTTTCAAATTAGCTCAGATACCATTCCATAAACCCAATATGTAAAAGACACGACATACTCCTTGCTCAGTGAACTGGACTCAACACCCCCTATTCACCACCTAAGAATATATCTGACTAGTAAGAATGTTAAAACCTATGTATTGATATCACTCTGTAAGTGAGTCAAGTGGGTGTAAAGCGGCATAAACACAGCAGTAAAAAGCAGGTAAACTCCTTTATAAAAATCAATCACTTTTAAAAACCCGTGAAACAAAGACAGTGAAAGAGAGAGAAATTCTTACTAAATTCGTTCAGGGGCTGTGATGCCACCTGGATTGACCATATCTAGACCCACAGCTGATTGAGACATAAGGGTGGACACTCTTGGGGCTGAGAGGTTTGGTGAGGTTGGGTGAGCAAACGCAGACCCTTTAGAGTAATACTGCGTGGTACCCATCCCATGGGTCCCAAATCTCCAGATTCAAGGGCATCTTCCTACATCGAAAACATGCATGAGAAACCCAGAAGATGGTACACCGTGTGATCGGGAAAGGTTTCTAAAACGCACCTCATTTCTCATCTCCTTGTGCTCGGGTTCCCCATTCCAGCCGCTTTACTAGCAATCTCCCTCCTTGGAGAATCAGCACCTTTAACCTCCTGTTCCGTACAGGTTGCAATTTGTCCTGAGGATGAACGGGAAGAGGGGGAACCAATGAGACACTAGCTCTAGGTGTTGGGACAGGCACAGGTCACTCTATTTTCCCATCAGGAAGAAGAATTAACCACAGGCTCAGCCTGCCGCCCGGGACCAAAATAGGGCCTAAAGCAATCCTGCGCTTTTGCGGCCAGCTCCCAAGAAAGCGAGTTGAAAAATGGAGCTCAGGGGCACTGCAATTCACAAACCTGCAGAGTTATAAATCATAACTCTCGTCCTCAAATATATTGAGGGAAGGCAACGAAGAGGATTTGAAAGCAAGGCAGAATTGCAGGAAACAGATTTCAGGAGGTAGATTCGAATCGCCTTTAAAGCACGGGAAAAGCGGCAAAACCTCGACAATGATGCCCTTGGCCAAAAAGGGCGTATGCGTTTTTTCCTGAATATATTCAGGAAAAAACGCATACGCCCTTTTTGGCCAACCAAGCAACCTGGAAAGGCAAATCAGCGCTACAAAGAAGTCTCGCTTCCCATCGGTCAAAAGGGCCATGCTGAATAAAGTGTCAAAACCAGAAATGCAGGACAGGCCATGGAGAAACGGGAGCCTTGCTACGCTGATGGGCGGGATGTAAATTGCCAACAGCCACTCTGGAGAAGTGTACGGTGTGTCCTGAAACATCGAAAAAACTCAGCTTAGAGAGCATAGGGCACTTCCACTCATGGGCGTATAAATTGGGAAAACTAAAAATCAGCAAGACACAGGCACCCCAAAGTTTAGGGCTGCTCTGTTGACAAGAACCTCCACTTCGTTACACCCTAAATATCCCAGGAAAGAGAAAAATGGATAAAGAAGTTGTGGTCCTTATGTACAATGGAATATCACTCAGCCATGAAATCAACGTCATAAGGCTAGTAGCAGCATGATGAGTGGATTTAGGTATGACGATTCTAAGTGAAATAAGTCACACAGAAAAAGACACTTATCATAAGATATCACTTATAGAGGGAATGTAAAAACCGCTACCCTTGAACTGAATTACAAAACAGAACAGAGTCACCCGTTTAGAAAACACACTATGGCTGCTTAACGGGAAAGGTGAGGTGGGGTGATGCATAAAAGAAGGGTTTCAAATTAGCTCAGAGACCGTTCCATAAACCCAATATGTAATAGACACGACCTACCCCTTGCTCAGTGAACTGGACTCAACACCCCCTATTCACCACCCAAGAATATATCTGACTAGTAAGAATGTTAAAACCTATGTATTGATATCACTTTGTAAGTGAGTCAAGCGGGTGTAAAGCGGCATAAACACAGCAGTGAAAAGCAGCTAAACCCCTTTATAAAAATCAATCACTTTTAAAAACCCGTGAAACAAAGACAGTGAAAGAGAGAGAAATTCTTACTAAATTCGTCCAGGGGCTGTGATGCCACCTGGATTGACCATATCTAGACCCACAGCTGATTGAGACATAAGGGTGGACAGACACTCTTGGGGCTGAGAGGTTTGGTGAGGTTGGGTGAGCAAACGCAGACCCTTTAGAGTAATACTGCGTGGTACCCATCCCATGGGTCCCAAATCTCCAGATTCAAGGGCATCTTCCTACATCGAAAACATGCATGAGAAACCCAGAAGATGGTACATCGTGTGATCGGGAAAGGTTTCTAAAACGCACCTCATTTCTCATCTCCTTGTGCTCGGGTTCCCCATTCCAGCCGCTTTACTAGCAATCTCCCTCCTTGGAGAATCAGCACCTTTAACCTCCTGTTCCGTACAGGTTGCAATTTGTCCTGAGGATGAACGGGAAGAGGGGGAACCAATGAGACACTAGCTCTAGGTGTTGGGACAGGCACAGGTCACTCTATTTTCCCATCAGGAAGAAGAATTAACCACAGGCTCAGCCTGCCGCCCGGGACCAAAATAGGGCCTAAAGCAATCCTGCGCTTTTGCGGCCAGCTCCCAAGAAAGCGAGTTGAAAAATGGAGCTCAGGGGCACTGCAATTCACAAACCTGCAGAGTTATAAATCATAACTCTCGTCCTCAAATATATTGAGGGAAGGCCACGAAGAGGATTTGAAAGCAAGGCAGAATTGCAGGAAACAGATTTCAGGAGGTAGATTCGAATCGCCTTTAAAGCACGGGAAAAGCGGCAAAACCTCGACAATGATGCCCTTGGCCAAAAAGGGCGTATGCGTTTTTTCCTGAATATATTCAGGAAAAAACGCATACGCCCTTTTTGGCCAACCAAGCAACCTGGAAAGGCAAATCAGCGCTACAAAGAAGTCTCGCTTCCCATCGGTCAAAAGGGCCATGCTGAATAAAGTGTCAAAACCAGAAATGCAGAACAGGCCATGGAGAAACGGGAGCCCTGCTACGCTGATGGGCGGGATGTAAATTGCCAACAGCCACTCTGGAGAAGTGTACGGTGTGTCCTGAAACATCGAAAAAACTCAGCTTAGAGAGCATAGGGCACTTCCACTCATGGGCGTATAAATTGGGAAAACTACAAATCAGCAAGACACAGGCACCCCAAAGTTTAGGGCTGCTCTGTTGACAAGAACGTCCACTTCGTTACACCTTAAATATCCCAGGAAAGAGAAAAATGGATAAAGAAGTTGTGGTCCTTATGTACAATGGAATATCACTCAGCCATGAAATCAACGTCATAAGGCTAGTAGCAGCATGATGACTGGATTTAGGTACGACGATTCTAAGTGAAATAAGTCACACAGAAAAAGACACTTATCATAAGATATCACTTATAGAGGGAATGTAAAAACCGCGACCCTTGAACTGAATTACAAAACAGAACAGAGTCACACGTTTAGAAAACACACTATGGCTGCTTAACGGGAAAGGGGAGGTGGGGTGATGCATAAAAGAAGGGTTTCAAATTAGCTCACAGACCGTTCCATAAACCCAATATGTAATAGACACGACCTACTCCTTGCTCAGTGAACTGGACTCAACACCCCCTATTCACCGCCCAAGAATATATCTGACTAGTAAGAATCTTAAAACCTATGTATTGATATCTCTCTGTAAGTGAGTCAAGTGGGTGTAAAGCGGCATAAACACAGCAGTGAAAAGCAGCTAAACCCCTTTATAAAAATCAATCACTTTTAAAAACCCGTGAAACAAAGACAGTGAAAGATAGAGAAATTCTTACTAAATTCGTTCAGGGGCTGTGATGCCATCTGGATTGACCATATCTAGACCCACAGCTGATTGAGACATAAGGGTGGACACTCTTGGGGCTGAGAGGTTTGGTGAGGTTGGGTGAGCAAACGCAGACCCGTTAAAGTAATACTGCGTGGTTCCCATCCCATGGGTCCCAAATCTCCAGGTTCAAGGGCATCTTCCTACTTCGAAAACATGCATGAGAAACCCATAAGATGGTGCACCGTGTGATCGGGAAAGGTTTCTAAAACGCACCTCATTTCTCATCTCCTTGTGCTCGGGTTCGCCATTCCAGCCACTTTACTAGCAATCTCCCTCCTTGGAGAATCAGCACCTTTAACCTCCTGTTCTGTACAGGTTGCAATTTGTCCTGAGGATGAACGGGAAGAGGGGGAACCAATGAGACACTAGCTCTAGGTGTTGGGACAGGCACAGGTCACTCTATTTTCCCATCAGGAAGAAGAATTAACCACAGGCTCAGCTTGCCGCCCGGGACCAAAATAGGGCCTAAAGCAATCCTGCGCTTTTGCGGCCAGCTCCCAAGAAAGCGAGTTGAAAAATGGAGCTCAGGGGCACTGCAATTCACAAACCTGCAGAGTTATAAATCATAACTCTCGACCTCAAATATATTGAGGGAAGGCAACGAAGAGGATTTGAAAGCACGGCAGAATTGCAGGAAACAGATTTCAGGAGGTAGATTCGAATCGCCTTTAAAGCACGGGAAAAGCGGCAAAACCTCGACAATGATGCCTTTGGCCAAAAAGGGCGTATGCGTTTTTTCCTGAATATATTCAGGAAAAAACGCATACGCCCTTTTTGGCCAATCAAGCAACCTGGAAAGGCAAATCAGCGCTACAAAGAAGTCTCGCTTCCCATCGGTCAAAAGGGCCATGCTGAATAAAGTGTCAAAACCAGAAATGCAGGAGAGGCCATGGAGAAACGGAGCCTTGCTACTCTGTTGGGCGGGATGTAAATTGCCAACAGCCCCTCTGGAGAAGTGTACGGTGTGTCCTGAAACATCGAAAAAACTGAGCTTAGAGAGCATAGGGCACTTCCACTCATGGGCGTATAAATTGGGAAAAATAAGAATCAGCAAGACACAGGCACCCCAAAGTTTAGGGCTGCTCTGTTGACAAGAACCTCCACTTCGTTACACCTTAAATATCCCAGGAAAGAGAAAAATGGATAAAGAAGTTGTGGTCCTTATGTACAACGGAATATCACTCAGCCATGAAATCAACGTCATAAGGCTAGTAGCAGCATGATGAGTGGATTTAGGTACGACGATTCTAAGTGAAATAAGTCACACAGAAAAAGACACTTATCATAAGATATCACTTATAGAGGGAATGTAAAAACCGCTACCCTTGAACTGAATTACAAAACAGAACAGAGTCACACGTTTAGAAAACACACTAGGGCTGCTTAACGGGAAAGGTGAGGTGGGGTGATGCATAAAAGAAGGGTTTCAAATTAGCTCAGATACCATTCCATAAACCCAATATGTAAAAGACACGACATACTCCTTGCTCAGTGAACTGGACTCAACACCCCCTATTCACCACCCAAGAATATATCTGACTAGTAAGAATGTTAAAACCTATGTATTGATATCACTCTGTAAGTGAGTCAAGTGGGTGTAAAGCGGCATAAACACAGCAGTAAAAAGCAGGTAAACTCCTTTATAAAAATCAATCACTTTTAAAAACCCGTGAAACAAAGACAGTGAAAGAGAGAGAAATTCTTACTAAATTCGTTCAGGGGCTGTGATGCCACCTGGATTGACCATATCTAGACCCACAGCTGATTGAGACATAAGGGTGGACACTCTTGGGGCTGAGAGGTTTGGTGAGGTTGGGTGAGCAAACGCAGACCCTTTAGAGTAATACTGCGTGGTACCCATCCCATGGGTCCCAAATCTCCAGATTCAAGGGCATCTTCCTACATCGAAAACATGCATGAGAAACCCAGAAGATGGTACACCGTGTGATCGGGAAAGGTTTCTAAAACGCACCTCATTTCTCATCTCCTTGTGCTCGGGTTCCCCATTCCAGCCGCTTTACTAGCAATCTCCCTCCTTGGAGAATCAGCACCTTTAACCTCCTGTTCCGTACAGGTTGCAATTTGTCCTGAGGATGAACGGGAAGAGGGGGAACCAATGAGACACTAGCTCTAGGTGTTGGGACAGGCACAGGTCACTCTATTTTCCCATCAGGAAGAAGAATTAACCACAGGCTCAGCCTGCCGCCCGGGACCAAAATAGGGCCTAAAGCAATCCTGCGCTTTTGCGGCCAGCTCCCAAGAAAGCGAGTTGAAAAATGGAGCTCAGGGGCACTGCAATTCACAAACCTGCAGAGTTATAAATCATAACTCTCGTCCTCAAATATATTGAGGGAAGGCAACGAAGAGGATTTGAAAGCAAGGCAGAATTGCAGGAAACAGATTTCAGGAGGTAGATTCGAATCGCCTTTAAAGCACGGGAAAAGCGGCAAAACCTCGACAATGATGCCCTTGGCCAAAAAGGGCGTATGCGTTTTTTCCTGAATATATTCAGGAAAAAACGCATACGCCCTTTTTGGCCAACCAAGCAACCTGGAAAGGCAAATCAGCGCTACAAAGAAGTCTCGCTTCCCATCGGTCAAAAGGGCCATGCTGAATAAAGTGTCAAAACCAGAAATGCAGGACAGGCCATGGAGAAACGGGAGCCTTGCTACGCTGATGGGCGGGATGTAAATTGCCAACAGCCACTCTGGAGAAGTGTACGGTGTGTCCTGAAACATCGAAAAAACTCAGCTTAGAGAGCATAGGGCACTTCCACTCATGGGCGTATAAATTGGGAAAACTAAAAATCAGCAAGACACAGGCACCCCAAAGTTTAGGGCTGCTCTGTTGACAAGAACCTCCACTTCGTTACACCCTAAATATCCCAGGAAAGAGAAAAATGGATAAAGAAGTTGTGGTCCTTATGTACAATGGAATATCACTCAGCCATGAAATCAACGTCATAAGGCTAGTAGCAGCATGATGAGTGGATTTAGGTATGACGATTCTAAGTGAAATAAGTCACACAGAAAAAGACACTTATCATAAGATATCACTTATAGAGGGAATGTAAAAACCGCTACCCTTGAACTGAATTACAAAACAGAACAGAGTCACCCGTTTAGAAAACACACTATGGCTGCTTAACGGGAAAGGTGAGGTGGGGTGATGCATAAAAGAAGGGTTTCAAATTAGCTCAGAGACCGTTCCATAAACCCAATATGTAATAGACACGACCTACCCCTTGCTCAGTGAACTGGACTCAACACCCCCTATTCACCACCCAAGAATATATCTGACTAGTAAGAATGTTAAAACCTATGTATTGATATCACTTTGTAAGTGAGTCAAGCGGGTGTAAAGCGGCATAAACACAGCAGTGAAAAGCAGCTAAACCCCTTTATAAAAATCAATCACTTTTAAAAACCCGTGAAACAAAGACAGTGAAAGAGAGAGAAATTCTTACTAAATTCGTCCAGGGGCTGTGATGCCACCTGGATTGACCATATCTAGACCCACAGCTGATTGAGACATAAGGGTGGACAGACACTCTTGGGGCTGAGAGGTTTGGTGAGGTTGGGTGAGCAAACGCAGACCCTTTAGAGTAATACTGCGTGGTACCCATCCCATGGGTCCCAAATCTCCAGATTCAAGGGCATCTTCCTACATCGAAAACATGCATGAGAAACCCAGAAGATGGTACATCGTGTGATCGGGAAAGGTTTCTAAAACGCACCTCATTTCTCATCTCCTTGTGCTCGGGTTCCCCATTCCAGCCGCTTTACTAGCAATCTCCCTCCTTGGAGAATCAGCACCTTTAACCTCCTGTTCCGTACAGGTTGCAATTTGTCCTGAGGATGAACGGGAAGAGGGGGAACCAATGAGACACTAGCTCTAGGTGTTGGGACAGGCACAGGTCACTCTATTTTCCCATCAGGAAGAAGAATTAACCACAGGCTCAGCCTGCCGCCCGGGACCAAAATAGGGCCTAAAGCAATCCTGCGCTTTTGCGGCCAGCTCCCAAGAAAGCGAGTTGAAAAATGGAGCTCAGGGGCACTGCAATTCACAAACCTGCAGAGTTATAAATCATAACTCTCGTCCTCAAATATATTGAGGGAAGGCCACGAAGAGGATTTGAAAGCAAGGCAGAATTGCAGGAAACAGATTTCAGGAGGTAGATTCGAATCGCCTTTAAAGCACGGGAAAAGCGGCAAAACCTCGACAATGATGCCCTTGGCCAAAAAGGGCGTATGCGTTTTTTCCTGAATATATTCAGGAAAAAACGCATACGCCCTTTTTGGCCAACCAAGCAACCTGGAAAGGCAAATCAGCGCTACAAAGAAGTCTCGCTTCCCATCGGTCAAAAGGGCCATGCTGAATAAAGTGTCAAAACCAGAAATGCAGAACAGGCCATGGAGAAACGGGAGCCCTGCTACGCTGATGGGCGGGATGTAAATTGCCAACAGCCACTCTGGAGAAGTGTACGGTGTGTCCTGAAACATCGAAAAAACTCAGCTTAGAGAGCATAGGGCACTTCCACTCATGGGCGTATAAATTGGGAAAACTACAAATCAGCAAGACACAGGCACCCCAAAGTTTAGGGCTGCTCTGTTGACAAGAACGTCCACTTCGTTACACCTTAAATATCCCAGGAAAGAGAAAAATGGATAAAGAAGTTGTGGTCCTTATGTACAATGGAATATCACTCAGCCATGAAATCAACGTCATAAGGCTAGTAGCAGCATGATGACTGGATTTAGGTACGACGATTCTAAGTGAAATAAGTCACACAGAAAAAGACACTTATCATAAGATATCACTTATAGAGGGAATGTAAAAACCGCGACCCTTGAACTGAATTACAAAACAGAACAGAGTCACACGTTTAGAAAACACACTATGGCTGCTTAACGGGAAAGGGGAGGTGGGGTGATGCATAAAAGAAGGGTTTCAAATTAGCTCACAGACCGTTCCATAAACCCAATATGTAATAGACACGACCTACTCCTTGCTCAGTGAACTGGACTCAACACCCCCTATTCACCGCCCAAGAATATATCTGACTAGTAAGAATCTTAAAACCTATGTATTGATATCTCTCTGTAAGTGAGTCAAGTGGGTGTAAAGCGGCATAAACACAGCAGTGAAAAGCAGCTAAACCCCTTTATAAAAATCAATCACTTTTAAAAACCCGTGAAACAAAGACAGTGAAAGATAGAGAAATTCTTACTAAATTCGTTCAGGGGCTGTGATGCCATCTGGATTGACCATATCTAGACCCACAGCTGATTGAGACATAAGGGTGGACACTCTTGGGGCTGAGAGGTTTGGTGAGGTTGGGTGAGCAAACGCAGACCCGTTAAAGTAATACTGCGTGGTTCCCATCCCATGGGTCCCAAATCTCCAGGTTCAAGGGCATCTTCCTACTTCGAAAACATGCATGAGAAACCCATAAGATGGTGCACCGTGTGATCGGGAAAGGTTTCTAAAACGCACCTCATTTCTCATCTCCTTGTGCTCGGGTTCGCCATTCCAGCCACTTTACTAGCAATCTCCCTCCTTGGAGAATCAGCACCTTTAACCTCCTGTTCTGTACAGGTTGCAATTTGTCCTGAGGATGAACGGGAAGAGGGGGAACCAATGAGACACTAGCTCTAGGTGTTGGGACAGGCACAGGTCACTCTATTTTCCCATCAGGAAGAAGAATTAACCACAGGCTCAGCTTGCCGCCCGGGACCAAAATAGGGCCTAAAGCAATCCTGCGCTTTTGCGGCCAGCTCCCAAGAAAGCGAGTTGAAAAATGGAGCTCAGGGGCACTGCAATTCACAAACCTGCAGAGTTATAAATCATAACTCTCGACCTCAAATATATTGAGGGAAGGCAACGAAGAGGATTTGAAAGCACGGCAGAATTGCAGGAAACAGATTTCAGGAGGTAGATTCGAATCGCCTTTAAAGCACGGGAAAAGCGGCAAAACCTCGACAATGATGCCTTTGGCCAAAAAGGGCGTATGCGTTTTTTCCTGAATATATTCAGGAAAAAACGCATACGCCCTTTTTGGCCAATCAAGCAACCTGGAAAGGCAAATCAGCGCTACAAAGAAGTCTCGCTTCCCATCGGTCAAAAGGGCCATGCTGAATAAAGTGTCAAAACCAGAAATGCAGGAGAGGCCATGGAGAAACGGAGCCTTGCTACTCTGTTGGGCGGGATGTAAATTGCCAACAGCCCCTCTGGAGAAGTGTACGGTGTGTCCTGAAACATCGAAAAAACTGAGCTTAGAGAGCATAGGGCACTTCCACTCATGGGCGTATAAATTGGGAAAAATAAGAATCAGCAAGACACAGGCACCCCAAAGTTTAGGGCTGCTCTGTTGACAAGAACCTCCACTTCGTTAGACCTTAAATATCCCAAGAAAGAGAAAAATGGATAAAGAAGTTGTGGTCCTTATGTACAACGGAATATCACTCAGCCATGAAATCAACGTCATAAGGCTAGTAGCAGCATGATGAGTGGATTTAGGTACGACGATTCTAAGTGAAATAAGTCACACAGAAAAAGACACTTATCATAAGATATCACTTATAGAGGGAATGTAAAAACCGCTACCCTTGAACTGAATTACAAAACAGAACAGAGTCACACGTTTAGAAAACACACTAGGGCTGCTTAACGGGAAAGGTGAGGTGGGGTGATGCATAAAAGAAGGGTTTCAAATTAGCTCAGATACCATTCCATAAACCCAATATGTAAAAGACACGACATACTCCTTGCTCAGTGAACTGGACTCAACACCCCCTATTCACCACCTAAGAATATATCTGACTAGTAAGAATGTTAAAACCTATGTATTGATATCACTCTGTAAGTGAGTCAAGTGGGTGTAAAGCGGCATAAACACAGCAGTAAAAAGCAGGTAAACTCCTTTATAAAAATCAATCACTTTTAAAAACCCGTGAAACAAAGACAGTGAAAGAGAGAGAAATTCTTACTAAATTCGTTCAGGGGCTGTGATGCCACCTGGATTGACCATATCTAGACCCACAGCTGATTGAGACATAAGGGTGGACACTCTTGGGGCTGAGAGGTTTGGTGAGGTTGGGTGAGCAAACGCAGACCCTTTAGAGTAATACTGCGTGGTACCCATCCCATGGGTCCCAAATCTCCAGATTCAAGGGCATCTTCCTACATCGAAAACATGCATGAGAAACCCAGAAGATGGTACACCGTGTGATCGGGAAAGGTTTCTAAAACGCACCTCATTTCTCATCTCCTTGTGCTCGGGTTCCCCATTCCAGCCGCTTTACTAGCAATCTCCCTCCTTGGAGAATCAGCACCTTTAACCTCCTGTTCCGTACAGGTTGCAATTTGTCCTGAGGATGAACGGGAAGAGGGGGAACCAATGAGACACTAGCTCTAGGTGTTGGGACAGGCACAGGTCACTCTATTTTCCCATCAGGAAGAAGAATTAACCACAGGCTCAGCCTGCCGCCCGGGACCAAAATAGGGCCTAAAGCAATCCTGCGCTTTTGCGGCCAGCTCCCAAGAAAGCGAGTTGAAAAATGGAGCTCAGGGGCACTGCAATTCACAAACCTGCAGAGTTATAAATCATAACTCTCGTCCTCAAATATATTGAGGGAAGGCAACGAAGAGGATTTGAAAGCAAGGCAGAATTGCAGGAAACAGATTTCAGGAGGTAGATTCGAATCGCCTTTAAAGCACGGGAAAAGCGGCAAAACCTCGACAATGATGCCCTTGGCCAAAAAGGGCGTATGCGTTTTTTCCTGAATATATTCAGGAAAAAACGCATACGCCCTTTTTGGCCAACCAAGCAACCTGGAAAGGCAAATCAGCGCTACAAAGAAGTCTCGCTTCCCATCGGTCAAAAGGGCCATGCTGAATAAAGTGTCAAAACCAGAAATGCAGGACAGGCCATGGAGAAACGGGAGCCTTGCTACGCTGATGGGCGGGATGTAAATTGCCAACAGCCACTCTGGAGAAGTGTACGGTGTGTCCTGAAACATCGAAAAAACTCAGCTTAGAGAGCATAGGGCACTTCCACTCATGGGCGTATAAATTGGGAAAACTAAAAATCAGCAAGACACAGGCACCCCAAAGTTTAGGGCTGCTCTGTTGACAAGAACCTCCACTTCGTTACACCCTAAATATCCCAGGAAAGAGAAAAATGGATAAAGAAGTTGTGGTCCTTATGTACAATGGAATATCACTCAGCCATGAAATCAACGTCATAAGGCTAGTAGCAGCATGATGAGTGGATTTAGGTATGACGATTCTAAGTGAAATAAGTCACACAGAAAAAGACACTTATCATAAGATATCACTTATAGAGGGAATGTAAAAACCGCTACCCTTGAACTGAATTACAAAACAGAACAGAGTCACCCGTTTAGAAAACACACTATGGCTGCTTAACGGGAAAGGTGAGGTGGGGTGATGCATAAAAGAAGGGTTTCAAATTAGCTCAGAGACCGTTCCATAAACCCAATATGTAATAGACACGACCTACCCCTTGCTCAGTGAACTGGACTCAACACCCCCTATTCACCACCCAAGAATATATCTGACTAGTAAGAATGTTAAAACCTATGTATTGATATCACTTTGTAAGTGAGTCAAGCGGGTGTAAAGCGGCATAAACACAGCAGTGAAAAGCAGCTAAACCCCTTTATAAAAATCAATCACTTTTAAAAACCCGTGAAACAAAGACAGTGAAAGAGAGAGAAATTCTTACTAAATTCGTCCAGGGGCTGTGATGCCACCTGGATTGACCATATCTAGACCCACAGCTGATTGAGACATAAGGGTGGACAGACACTCTTGGGGCTGAGAGGTTTGGTGAGGTTGGGTGAGCAAACGCAGACCCTTTAGAGTAATACTGCGTGGTACCCATCCCATGGGTCCCAAATCTCCAGATTCAAGGGCATCTTCCTACATCGAAAACATGCATGAGAAACCCAGAAGATGGTACATCGTGTGATCGGGAAAGGTTTCTAAAACGCACCTCATTTCTCATCTCCTTGTGCTCGGGTTCCCCATTCCAGCCGCTTTACTAGCAATCTCCCTCCTTGGAGAATCAGCACCTTTAACCTCCTGTTCCGTACAGGTTGCAATTTGTCCTGAGGATGAACGGGAAGAGGGGGAACCAATGAGACACTAGCTCTAGGTGTTGGGACAGGCACAGGTCACTCTATTTTCCCATCAGGAAGAAGAATTAACCACAGGCTCAGCCTGCCGCCCGGGACCAAAATAGGGCCTAAAGCAATCCTGCGCTTTTGCGGCCAGCTCCCAAGAAAGCGAGTTGAAAAATGGAGCTCAGGGGCACTGCAATTCACAAACCTGCAGAGTTATAAATCATAACTCTCGTCCTCAAATATATTGAGGGAAGGCCACGAAGAGGATTTGAAAGCAAGGCAGAATTGCAGGAAACAGATTTCAGGAGGTAGATTCGAATCGCCTTTAAAGCACGGGAAAAGCGGCAAAACCTCGACAATGATGCCCTTGGCCAAAAAGGGCGTATGCGTTTTTTCCTGAATATATTCAGGAAAAAACGCATACGCCCTTTTTGGCCAACCAAGCAACCTGGAAAGGCAAATCAGCGCTACAAAGAAGTCTCGCTTCCCATCGGTCAAAAGGGCCATGCTGAATAAAGTGTCAAAACCAGAAATGCAGAACAGGCCATGGAGAAACGGGAGCCCTGCTACGCTGATGGGCGGGATGTAAATTGCCAACAGCCACTCTGGAGAAGTGTACGGTGTGTCCTGAAACATCGAAAAAACTCAGCTTAGAGAGCATAGGGCACTTCCACTCATGGGCGTATAAATTGGGAAAACTACAAATCAGCAAGACACAGGCACCCCAAAGTTTAGGGCTGCTCTGTTGACAAGAACGTCCACTTCGTTACACCTTAAATATCCCAGGAAAGAGAAAAATGGATAAAGAAGTTGTGGTCCTTATGTACAATGGAATATCACTCAGCCATGAAATCAACGTCATAAGGCTAGTAGCAGCATGATGACTGGATTTAGGTACGACGATTCTAAGTGAAATAAGTCACACAGAAAAAGACACTTATCATAAGATATCACTTATAGAGGGAATGTAAAAACCGCGACCCTTGAACTGAATTACAAAACAGAACAGAGTCACACGTTTAGAAAACACACTATGGCTGCTTAACGGGAAAGGGGAGGTGGGGTGATGCATAAAAGAAGGGTTTCAAATTAGCTCACAGACCGTTCCATAAACCCAATATGTAATAGACACGACCTACTCCTTGCTCAGTGAACTGGACTCAACACCCCCTATTCACCGCCCAAGAATATATCTGACTAGTAAGAATCTTAAAACCTATGTATTGATATCTCTCTGTAAGTGAGTCAAGTGGGTGTAAAGCGGCATAAACACAGCAGTGAAAAGCAGCTAAACCCCTTTATAAAAATCAATCACTTTTAAAAACCCGTGAAACAAAGACAGTGAAAGATAGAGAAATTCTTACTAAATTCGTTCAGGGGCTGTGATGCCATCTGGATTGACCATATCTAGACCCACAGCTGATTGAGACATAAGGGTGGACACTCTTGGGGCTGAGAGGTTTGGTGAGGTTGGGTGAGCAAACGCAGACCCGTTAAAGTAATACTGCGTGGTTCCCATCCCATGGGTCCCAAATCTCCAGGTTCAAGGGCATCTTCCTACTTCGAAAACATGCATGAGAAACCCATAAGATGGTGCACCGTGTGATCGGGAAAGGTTTCTAAAACGCACCTCATTTCTCATCTCCTTGTGCTCGGGTTCGCCATTCCAGCCACTTTACTAGCAATCTCCCTCCTTGGAGAATCAGCACCTTTAACCTCCTGTTCTGTACAGGTTGCAATTTGTCCTGAGGATGAACGGGAAGAGGGGGAACCAATGAGACACTAGCTCTAGGTGTTGGGACAGGCACAGGTCACTCTATTTTCCCATCAGGAAGAAGAATTAACCACAGGCTCAGCTTGCCGCCCGGGACCAAAATAGGGCCTAAAGCAATCCTGCGCTTTTGCGGCCAGCTCCCAAGAAAGCGAGTTGAAAAATGGAGCTCAGGGGCACTGCAATTCACAAACCTGCAGAGTTATAAATCATAACTCTCGACCTCAAATATATTGAGGGAAGGCAACGAAGAGGATTTGAAAGCACGGCAGAATTGCAGGAAACAGATTTCAGGAGGTAGATTCGAATCGCCTTTAAAGCACGGGAAAAGCGGCAAAACCTCGACAATGATGCCTTTGGCCAAAAAGGGCGTATGCGTTTTTTCCTGAATATATTCAGGAAAAAACGCATACGCCCTTTTTGGCCAACCAAGCAACCTGGAAAGGCAAATCAGCGCTACAAAGAAGTCTCGCTTCCCATCGGTCAAAAGGGCCATGCTGAATAAAGTGTCAAAACCAGAAATGCAGGAGAGGCCATGGAGAAACGGAGCCTTGCTACTCTGTTGGGCGGGATGTAAATTGCCAACAGCCCCTCTGGAGAAGTGTACGGTGTGTCCTGAAACATCGAAAAAACTGAGCTTAGAGAGCATAGGGCACTTCCACTCATGGGCGTATAAATTGGGAAAAATAAGAATCAGCAAGACACAGGCACCCCAAAGTTTAGGGCTGCTCTGTTGACAAGAACCTCCACTTCGTTACACCTTAAATATCCCAGGAAAGAGAAAAATGGATAAAGAAGTTGTGGTCCTTATGTACAACGGAATATCACTCAGCCATGAAATCAACGTCATAAGGCTAGTAGCAGCATGATGAGTGGATTTAGGTACGACGATTCTAAGTGAAATAAGTCACACAGAAAAAGACACTTATCATAAGATATCACTTATAGAGGGAATGTAAAAACCGCTACCCTTGAACTGAATTACAAAACAGAACAGAGTCACACGTTTAGAAAACACACTAGGGCTGCTTAACGGGAAAGGTGAGGTGGGGTGATGCATAAAAGAAGGGTTTCAAATTAGCTCAGATACCATTCCATAAACCCAATATGTAAAAGACACGACATACTCCTTGCTCAGTGAACTGGACTCAACACCCCCTATTCACCACCTAAGAATATATCTGACTAGTAAGAATGTTAAAACCTATGTATTGATATCACTCTGTAAGTGAGTCAAGTGGGTGTAAAGCGGCATAAACACAGCAGTAAAAAGCAGGTAAACTCCTTTATAAAAATCAATCACTTTTAAAAACCCGTGAAACAAAGACAGTGAAAGAGAGAGAAATTCTTACTAAATTCGTTCAGGGGCTGTGATGCCACCTGGATTGACCATATCTAGACCCACAGCTGATTGAGACATAAGGGTGGACACTCTTGGGGCTGAGAGGTTTGGTGAGGTTGGGTGAGCAAACGCAGACCCTTTAGAGTAATACTGCGTGGTACCCATCCCATGGGTCCCAAATCTCCAGATTCAAGGGCATCTTCCTACATCGAAAACATGCATGAGAAACCCAGAAGATGGTACACCGTGTGATCGGGAAAGGTTTCTAAAACGCACCTCATTTCTCATCTCCTTGTGCTCGGGTTCCCCATTCCAGCCGCTTTACTAGCAATCTCCCTCCTTGGAGAATCAGCACCTTTAACCTCCTGTTCCGTACAGGTTGCAATTTGTCCTGAGGATGAACGGGAAGAGGGGGAACCAATGAGACACTAGCTCTAGGTGTTGGGACAGGCACAGGTCACTCTATTTTCCCATCAGGAAGAAGAATTAACCACAGGCTCAGCCTGCCGCCCGGGACCAAAATAGGGCCTAAAGCAATCCTGCGCTTTTGCGGCCAGCTCCCAAGAAAGCGAGTTGAAAAATGGAGCTCAGGGGCACTGCAATTCACAAACCTGCAGAGTTATAAATCATAACTCTCGTCCTCAAATATATTGAGGGAAGGCAACGAAGAGGATTTGAAAGCAAGGCAGAATTGCAGGAAACAGATTTCAGGAGGTAGATTCGAATCGCCTTTAAAGCACGGGAAAAGCGGCAAAACCTCGACAATGATGCCCTTGGCCAAAAAGGGCGTATGCGTTTTTTCCTGAATATATTCAGGAAAAAACGCATACGCCCTTTTTGGCCAACCAAGCAACCTGGAAAGGCAAATCAGCGCTACAAAGAAGTCTCGCTTCCCATCGGTCAAAAGGGCCATGCTGAATAAAGTGTCAAAACCAGAAATGCAGGACAGGCCATGGAGAAACGGGAGCCTTGCTACGCTGATGGGCGGGATGTAAATTGCCAACAGCCACTCTGGAGAAGTGTACGGTGTGTCCTGAAACATCGAAAAAACTCAGCTTAGAGAGCATAGGGCACTTCCACTCATGGGCGTATAAATTGGGAAAACTAAAAATCAGCAAGACACAGGCACCCCAAAGTTTAGGGCTGCTCTGTTGACAAGAACCTCCACTTCGTTACACCCTAAATATCCCAGGAAAGAGAAAAATGGATAAAGAAGTTGTGGTCCTTATGTACAATGGAATATCACTCAGCCATGAAATCAACGTCATAAGGCTAGTAGCAGCATGATGAGTGGATTTAGGTATGACGATTCTAAGTGAAATAAGTCACACAGAAAAAGACACTTATCATAAGATATCACTTATAGAGGGAATGTAAAAACCGCTACCCTTGAACTGAATTACAAAACAGAACAGAGTCACCCGTTTAGAAAACACACTATGGCTGCTTAACGGGAAAGGTGAGGTGGGGTGATGCATAAAAGAAGGGTTTCAAATTAGCTCAGAGACCGTTCCATAAACCCAATATGTAATAGACACGACCTACCCCTTGCTCAGTGAACTGGACTCAACACCCCCTATTCACCACCCAAGAATATATCTGACTAGTAAGAATGTTAAAACCTATGTATTGATATCACTTTGTAAGTGAGTCAAGCGGGTGTAAAGCGGCATAAACACAGCAGTGAAAAGCAGCTAAACCCCTTTATAAAAATCAATCACTTTTAAAAACCCGTGAAACAAAGACAGTGAAAGAGAGAGAAATTCTTACTAAATTCGTCCAGGGGCTGTGATGCCACCTGGATTGACCATATCTAGACCCACAGCTGATTGAGACATAAGGGTGGACAGACACTCTTGGGGCTGAGAGGTTTGGTGAGGTTGGGTGAGCAAACGCAGACCCTTTAGAGTAATACTGCGTGGTACCCATCCCATGGGTCCCAAATCTCCAGATTCAAGGGCATCTTCCTACATCGAAAACATGCATGAGAAACCCAGAAGATGGTACATCGTGTGATCGGGAAAGGTTTCTAAAACGCACCTCATTTCTCATCTCCTTGTGCTCGGGTTCCCCATTCCAGCCGCTTTACTAGCAATCTCCCTCCTTGGAGAATCAGCACCTTTAACCTCCTGTTCCGTACAGGTTGCAATTTGTCCTGAGGATGAACGGGAAGAGGGGGAACCAATGAGACACTAGCTCTAGGTGTTGGGACAGGCACAGGTCACTCTATTTTCCCATCAGGAAGAAGAATTAACCACAGGCTCAGCCTGCCGCCCGGGACCAAAATAGGGCCTAAAGCAATCCTGCGCTTTTGCGGCCAGCTCCCAAGAAAGCGAGTTGAAAAATGGAGCTCAGGGGCACTGCAATTCACAAACCTGCAGAGTTATAAATCATAACTCTCGTCCTCAAATATATTGAGGGAAGGCCACGAAGAGGATTTGAAAGCAAGGCAGAATTGCAGGAAACAGATTTCAGGAGGTAGATTCGAATCGCCTTTAAAGCACGGGAAAAGCGGCAAAACCTCGACAATGATGCCCTTGGCCAAAAAGGGCGTATGCGTTTTTTCCTGAATATATTCAGGAAAAAACGCATACGCCCTTTTTGGCCAACCAAGCAACCTGGAAAGGCAAATCAGCGCTACAAAGAAGTCTCGCTTCCCATCGGTCAAAAGGGCCATGCTGAATAAAGTGTCAAAACCAGAAATGCAGAACAGGCCATGGAGAAACGGGAGCCCTGCTACGCTGATGGGCGGGATGTAAATTGCCAACAGCCACTCTGGAGAAGTGTACGGTGTGTCCTGAAACATCGAAAAAACTCAGCTTAGAGAGCATAGGGCACTTCCACTCATGGGCGTATAAATTGGGAAAACTACAAATCAGCAAGACACAGGCACCCCAAAGTTTAGGGCTGCTCTGTTGACAAGAACGTCCACTTCGTTACACCTTAAATATCCCAGGAAAGAGAAAAATGGATAAAGAAGTTGTGGTCCTTATGTACAATGGAATATCACTCAGCCATGAAATCAACGTCATAAGGCTAGTAGCAGCATGATGACTGGATTTAGGTACGACGATTCTAAGTGAAATAAGTCACACAGAAAAAGACACTTATCATAAGATATCACTTATAGAGGGAATGTAAAAACCGCGACCCTTGAACTGAATTACAAAACAGAACAGAGTCACACGTTTAGAAAACACACTATGGCTGCTTAACGGGAAAGGGGAGGTGGGGTGATGCATAAAAGAAGGGTTTCAAATTAGCTCACAGACCGTTCCATAAACCCAATATGTAATAGACACGACCTACTCCTTGCTCAGTGAACTGGACTCAACACCCCCTATTCACCGCCCAAGAATATATCTGACTAGTAAGAATCTTAAAACCTATGTATTGATATCTCTGTGTAAGTGAGTCAAGTGGGTGTAAAGCGGCATAAACACAGCAGTGAAAAGCAGCTAAACCCCTTTATAAAAATCAATCACTTTTAAAAACCCGTGAAACAAAGACAGTGAAAGATAGAGAAATTCTTACTAAATTCGTTCAGGGGCTGTGATGCCATCTGGATTGACCATATCTAGACCCACAGCTGATTGAGACATAAGGGTGGACACTCTTGGGGCTGAGAGGTTTGGTGAGGTTGGGTGAGCAAACGCAGACCCGTTAAAGTAATACTGCGTGGTTCCCATCCCATGGGTCCCAAATCTCCAGGTTCAAGGGCATCTTCCTACTTCGAAAACATGCATGAGAAACCCATAAGATGGTGCACCGTGTGATCGGGAAAGGTTTCTAAAACGCACCTCATTTCTCATCTCCTTGTGCTCGGGTTCGCCATTCCAGCCACTTTACTAGCAATCTCCCTCCTTGGAGAATCAGCACCTTTAACCTCCTGTTCTGTACAGGTTGCAATTTGTCCTGAGGATGAACGGGAAGAGGGGGAACCAATGAGACACTAGCTCTAGGTGTTGGGACAGGCACAGGTCACTCTATTTTCCCATCAGGAAGAAGAATTAACCACAGGCTCAGCTTGCCGCCCGGGACCAAAATAGGGCCTAAAGCAATCCTGCGCTTTTGCGGCCAGCTCCCAAGAAAGCGAGTTGAAAAATGGAGCTCAGGGGCACTGCAATTCACAAACCTGCAGAGTTATAAATCATAACTCTCGACCTCAAATATATTGAGGGAAGGCAACGAAGAGGATTTGAAAGCACGGCAGAATTGCAGGAAACAGATTTCAGGAGGTAGATTCGAATCGCCTTTAAAGCACGGGAAAAGCGGCAAAACCTCGACAATGATGCCTTTGGCCAAAAAGGGCGTATGCGTTTTTTCCTGAATATATTCAGGAAAAAACGCATACGCCCTTTTTGGCCAATCAAGCAACCTGGAAAGGCAAATCAGCGCTACAAAGAAGTCTCGCTTCCCATCGGTCAAAAGGGCCATGCTGAATAAAGTGTCAAAACCAGAAATGCAGGAGAGGCCATGGAGAAACGGAGCCTTGCTACTCTGTTGGGCGGGATGTAAATTGCCAACAGCCCCTCTGGAGAAGTGTACGGTGTGTCCTGAAACATCGAAAAAACTGAGCTTAGAGAGCATAGGGCACTTCCACTCATGGGCGTATAAATTGGGAAAAATAAGAATCAGCAAGACACAGGCACCCCAAAGTTTAGGGCTGCTCTGTTGACAAGAACCTCCACTTCGTTACACCTTAAATATCCCAGGAAAGAGAAAAATGGATAAAGAAGTTGTGGTCCTTATGTACAACGGAATATCACTCAGCCATGAAATCAACGTCATAAGGCTAGTAGCAGCATGATGAGTGGATTTAGGTACGACGATTCTAAGTGAAATAAGTCACACAGAAAAAGACACTTATCATAAGATATCACTTATAGAGGGAATGTAAAAACCGCTACCCTTGAACTGAATTACAAAACAGAACAGAGTCACACGTTTAGAAAACACACTAGGGCTGCTTAACGGGAAAGGTGAGGTGGGGTGATGCATAAAAGAAGGGTTTCAAATTAGCTCAGATACCATTCCATAAACCCAATATGTAAAAGACACGACATACTCCTTGCTCAGTGAAGTGGACTCAACACCCCCTATTCACCACCCAAGAATATATCTGACTAATAAGAATGTTAAAACCTGTGTATTGATATCACTCTGTAAGTGAGTCAAGTGGGTGTAAAGCGGCATAAACACAGCAGTAAAAAGCAGGTAAACTCCTTTATAAAAATCAATCACTTTTAAAAACCCGTGAAACAAAGACAGTGAAAGAGAGAGAAATTCTTACTAAATTCGTTCAGGGGCTGTGATGCCACCTGGATTGACCATATCTAGACCCACAGCTGATTGAGACATAAGGGTGGACACTCTTGGGGCTGAGAGGTTTGGTGAGGTTGGGTGAGCAAACGCAGACCCTTTAGAGTAATACTGCGTGGTACCCATCCCATGGGTCCCAAATCTCCAGATTCAAGGGCATCTTCCTACATCGAAAACATGCATGAGAAACCCAGAAGATGGTACACCGTGTGATCGGGAAAGGTTTCTAAAACGCACCTCATTTCTCATCTCCTTGTGCTCGGGTTCCCCATTCCAGCCGCTTTACTAGCAATCTCCCTCCTTGGAGAATCAGCACCTTTAACCTCCTGTTCCGTACAGGTTGCAATTTGTCCTGAGGATGAACGGGAAGAGGGGGAACCAATGAGACACTAGCTCTAGGTGTTGGGACAGGCACAGGTCACTCTATTTTCCCATCAGGAAGAAGAATTAACCACAGGCTCAGCCTGCCGCCCGGGACCAAAATAGGGCCTAAAGCAATCCTGCGCTTTTGCGGCCAGCTCCCAAGAAAGCGAGTTGAAAAATGGAGCTCAGGGGCACTGCAATTCACAAACCTGCAGAGTTATAAATCATAACTCTCGTCCTCAAATATATTGAGGGAAGGCCACGAAGAGGATTTGAAAGCAAGGCAGAATTGCAGGAAACAGATTTCAGGAGGTAGATTCGAATCGCCTTTAAAGCACGGGAAAAGCGGCAAAACCTCGACAATGATGCCCTTGGCCAAAAAGGGCGTATGCGTTTTTTCCTGAATATATTCAGGAAAAAACGCATACGCCCTTTTTGGCCAACCAAGCAACCTGGAAAGGCAAATCAGCGCTACAAAGAAGTCTCGCTTCCCATCGGTCAAAAGGGCCATGCTGAATAAAGTGTCAAAACCAGAAATGCAGAACAGGCCATGGAGAAACGGGAGCCCTGCTACGCTGATGGGCGGGATGTAAATTGCCAACAGCCACTCTGGAGAAGTGTACGGTGTGTCCTGAAACATCGAAAAAACTCAGCTTAGAGAGCATAGGGCACTTCCACTCATGGGCGTATAAATTGGGAAAACTACAAATCAGCAAGACACAGGCACCCCAAAGTTTAGGGCTGCTCTGTTGACAAGAACGTCCACTTCGTTACACCTTAAATATCCCAGGAAAGAGAAAAATGGATAAAGAAGTTGTGGTCCTTATGTACAATGGAATATCACTCAGCCATGAAATCAACGTCATAAGGCTAGTAGCAGCATGATGACTGGATTTAGGTACGACGATTCTAAGTGAAATAAGTCACACAGAAAAAGACACTTATCATAAGATATCACTTATAGAGGGAATGTAAAAACCGCGACCCTTGAACTGAATTACAAAACAGAACAGAGTCACACGTTTAGAAAACACACTATGGCTGCTTAACGGGAAAGGGGAGGTGGGGTGATGCATAAAAGAAGGGTTTCAAATTAGCTCACAGACCGTTCCATAAACCCAATATGTAATAGACACGACCTACTCCTTGCTCAGTGAACTGGACTCAACACCCCCTATTCACCGCCCAAGAATATATCTGACTAGTAAGAATCTTAAAACCTATGTATTGATATCTCTCTGTAAGTGAGTCAAGTGGGTGTAAAGCGGCATAAACACAGCAGTGAAAAGCAGCTAAACCCCTTTATAAAAATCAATCACTTTTAAAAACCCGTGAAACAAAGACAGTGAAAGATAGAGAAATTCTTACTAAATTCGTTCAGGGGCTGTGATGCCATCTGGATTGACCATATCTAGACCCACAGCTGATTGAGACATAAGGGTGGACACTCTTGGGGCTGAGAGGTTTGGTGAGGTTGGGTGAGCAAACGCAGACCCGTTAAAGTAATACTGCGTGGTTCCCATCCCATGGGTCCCAAATCTCCAGGTTCAAGGGCATCTTCCTACTTCGAAAACATGCATGAGAAACCCATAAGATGGTGCACCGTGTGATCGGGAAAGGTTTCTAAAACGCACCTCATTTCTCATCTCCTTGTGCTCGGGTTCGCCATTCCAGCCACTTTACTAGCAATCTCCCTCCTTGGAGAATCAGCACCTTTAACCTCCTGTTCTGTACAGGTTGCAATTTGTCCTGAGGATGAACGGGAAGAGGGGGAACCAATGAGACACTAGCTCTAGGTGTTGGGACAGGCACAGGTCACTCTATTTTCCCATCAGGAAGAAGAATTAACCACAGGCTCAGCTTGCCGCCCGGGACCAAAATAGGGCCTAAAGCAATCCTGCGCTTTTGCGGCCAGCTCCCAAGAAAGCGAGTTGAAAAATGGAGCTCAGGGGCACTGCAATTCACAAACCTGCAGAGTTATAAATCATAACTCTCGACCTCAAATATATTGAGGGAAGGCAACGAAGAGGATTTGAAAGCACGGCAGAATTGCAGGAAACAGATTTCAGGAGGTAGATTCGAATCGCCTTTAAAGCACGGGAAAAGCGGCAAAACCTCGACAATGATGCCTTTGGCCAAAAAGGGCGTATGCGTTTTTTCCTGAATATATTCAGGAAAAAACGCATACGCCCTTTTTGGCCAACCAAGCAACCTGGAAAGGCAAATCAGCGCTACAAAGAAGTCTCGCTTCCCATCGGTCAAAAGGGCCATGCTGAATAAAGTGTCAAAACCAGAAATGCAGGAGAGGCCATGGAGAAACGGAGCCTTGCTACTCTGTTGGGCGGGATGTAAATTGCCAACAGCCCCTCTGGAGAAGTGTACGGTGTGTCCTGAAACATCGAAAAAACTGAGCTTAGAGAGCATAGGGCACTTCCACTCATGGGCGTATAAATTGGGAAAAATAAGAATCAGCAAGACACAGGCACCCCAAAGTTTAGGGCTGCTCTGTTGACAAGAACCTCCACTTCGTTACACCTTAAATATCCCAGGAAAGAGAAAAATGGATAAAGAAGTTGTGGTCCTTATGTACAACGGAATATCACTCAGCCATGAAATCAACGTCATAAGGCTAGTAGCAGCATGATGAGTGGATTTAGGTACGACGATTCTAAGTGAAATAAGTCACACAGAAAAAGACACTTATCATAAGATATCACTTATAGAGGGAATGTAAAAACCGCTACCCTTGAACTGAATTACAAAACAGAACAGAGTCACACGTTTAGAAAACACACTAGGGCTGCTTAACGGGAAAGGTGAGGTGGGGTGATGCATAAAAGAAGGGTTTCAAATTAGCTCAGATACCATTCCATAAACCCAATATGTAAAAGACACGACATACTCCTTGCTCAGTGAACTGGACTCAACACCCCCTATTCACCACCTAAGAATATATCTGACTAGTAAGAATGTTAAAACCTATGTATTGATATCACTCTGTAAGTGAGTCAAGTGGGTGTAAAGCGGCATAAACACAGCAGTAAAAAGCAGGTAAACTCCTTTATAAAAATCAATCACTTTTAAAAACCCGTGAAACAAAGACAGTGAAAGAGAGAGAAATTCTTACTAAATTCGTTCAGGGGCTGTGATGCCACCTGGATTGACCATATCTAGACCCACAGCTGATTGAGACATAAGGGTGGACACTCTTGGGGCTGAGAGGTTTGGTGAGGTTGGGTGAGCAAACGCAGACCCTTTAGAGTAATACTGCGTGGTACCCATCCCATGGGTCCCAAATCTCCAGATTCAAGGGCATCTTCCTACATCGAAAACATGCATGAGAAACCCAGAAGATGGTACACCGTGTGATCGGGAAAGGTTTCTAAAACGCACCTCATTTCTCATCTCCTTGTGCTCGGGTTCCCCATTCCAGCCGCTTTACTAGCAATCTCCCTCCTTGGAGAATCAGCACCTTTAACCTCCTGTTCCGTACAGGTTGCAATTTGTCCTGAGGATGAACGGGAAGAGGGGGAACCAATGAGACACTAGCTCTAGGTGTTGGGACAGGCACAGGTCACTCTATTTTCCCATCAGGAAGAAGAATTAACCACAGGCTCAGCCTGCCGCCCGGGACCAAAATAGGGCCTAAAGCAATCCTGCGCTTTTGCGGCCAGCTCCCAAGAAAGCGAGTTGAAAAATGGAGCTCAGGGGCACTGCAATTCACAAACCTGCAGAGTTATAAATCATAACTCTCGTCCTCAAATATATTGAGGGAAGGCAACGAAGAGGATTTGAAAGCAAGGCAGAATTGCAGGAAACAGATTTCAGGAGGTAGATTCGAATCGCCTTTAAAGCACGGGAAAAGCGGCAAAACCTCGACAATGATGCCCTTGGCCAAAAAGGGCGTATGCGTTTTTTCCTGAATATATTCAGGAAAAAACGCATACGCCCTTTTTGGCCAACCAAGCAACCTGGAAAGGCAAATCAGCGCTACAAAGAAGTCTCGCTTCCCATCGGTCAAAAGGGCCATGCTGAATAAAGTGTCAAAACCAGAAATGCAGGACAGGCCATGGAGAAACGGGAGCCTTGCTACGCTGATGGGCGGGATGTAAATTGCCAACAGCCACTCTGGAGAAGTGTACGGTGTGTCCTGAAACATCGAAAAAACTCAGCTTAGAGAGCATAGGGCACTTCCACTCATGGGCGTATAAATTGGGAAAACTAAAAATCAGCAAGACACAGGCACCCCAAAGTTTAGGGCTGCTCTGTTGACAAGAACCTCCACTTCGTTACACCCTAAATATCCCAGGAAAGAGAAAAATGGATAAAGAAGTTGTGGTCCTTATGTACAATGGAATATCACTCAGCCATGAAATCAACGTCATAAGGCTAGTAGCAGCATGATGAGTGGATTTAGGTATGACGATTCTAAGTGAAATAAGTCACACAGAAAAAGACACTTATCATAAGATATCACTTATAGAGGGAATGTAAAAACCGCTACCCTTGAACTGAATTACAAAACAGAACAGAGTCACCCGTTTAGAAAACACACTATGGCTGCTTAACGGGAAAGGTGAGGTGGGGTGATGCATAAAAGAAGGGTTTCAAATTAGCTCAGAGACCGTTCCATAAACCCAATATGTAATAGACACGACCTACCCCTTGCTCAGTGAACTGGACTCAACACCCCCTATTCACCACCCAAGAATATATCTGACTAGTAAGAATGTTAAAACCTATGTATTGATATCACTTTGTAAGTGAGTCAAGCGGGTGTAAAGCGGCATAAACACAGCAGTGAAAAGCAGCTAAACCCCTTTATAAAAATCAATCACTTTTAAAAACCCGTGAAACAAAGACAGTGAAAGAGAGAGAAATTCTTACTAAATTCGTCCAGGGGCTGTGATGCCACCTGGATTGACCATATCTAGACCCACAGCTGATTGAGACATAAGGGTGGACAGACACTCTTGGGGCTGAGAGGTTTGGTGAGGTTGGGTGAGCAAACGCAGACCCTTTAGAGTAATACTGCGTGGTACCCATCCCATGGGTCCCAAATCTCCAGATTCAAGGGCATCTTCCTACATCGAAAACATGCATGAGAAACCCAGAAGATGGTACATCGTGTGATCGGGAAAGGTTTCTAAAACGCACCTCATTTCTCATCTCCTTGTGCTCGGGTTCCCCATTCCAGCCGCTTTACTAGCAATCTCCCTCCTTGGAGAATCAGCACCTTTAACCTCCTGTTCCGTACAGGTTGCAATTTGTCCTGAGGATGAACGGGAAGAGGGGGAACCAATGAGACACTAGCTCTAGGTGTTGGGACAGGCACAGGTCACTCTATTTTCCCATCAGGAAGAAGAATTAACCACAGGCTCAGCCTGCCGCCCGGGACCAAAATAGGGCCTAAAGCAATCCTGCGCTTTTGCGGCCAGCTCCCAAGAAAGCGA
The DNA here is from genome assembly GCF_965194805.1 of Balaenoptera borealis. Lineage (NCBI taxonomy): Eukaryota > Metazoa > Chordata > Mammalia > Artiodactyla > Balaenopteridae > Balaenoptera > Balaenoptera borealis. Next base: position 568,462 of record NW_028123786.1, read on the forward strand.
GTTGAAAAATGGAGCTCAGGGGCACTGCAATTCACAAACCTGCAGAGTTATAAATCATAACTCTCGTCCTCAAATATATTGAGGGAAGGCCACGAAGAGGATTTGAAAGCAAGGCAGAATTGCAGGAAACAGATTTCAGGAGGTAGATTCGAATCGCCTTTAAAGCACGGGAAAAGCGGCAAAACCTCGACAATGATGCCCTTGGCCAAAAAGGGCGTATGCGTTTTTTCCTGAATATATTCAGGAAAAAACGCATACGCCCTTTTTGGCCAACCAAGCAACCTGGAAAGGCAAATCAGCGCTACAAAGAAGTCTCGCTTCCCATCGGTCAAAAGGGCCATGCTGAATAAAGTGTCAAAACCAGAAATGCAGAACAGGCCATGGAGAAACGGGAGCCCTGCTACGCTGATGGGCGGGATGTAAATTGCCAACAGCCACTCTGGAGAAGTGTACGGTGTGTCCTGAAACATCGAAAAAACTCAGCTTAGAGAGCATAGGGCACTTCCACTCATGGGCGTATAAATTGGGAAAACTACAAATCAGCAAGACACAGGCACCCCAAAGTTTAGGGCTGCTCTGTTGACAAGAACGTCCACTTCGTTACACCTTAAATATCCCAGGAAAGAGAAAAATGGATAAAGAAGTTGTGGTCCTTATGTACAATGGAATATCACTCAGCCATGAAATCAACGTCATAAGGCTAGTAGCAGCATGATGACTGGATTTAGGTACGACGATTCTAAGTGAAATAAGTCACACAGAAAAAGACACTTATCATAAGATATCACTTATAGAGGGAATGTAAAAACCGCGACCCTTGAACTGAATTACAAAACAGAACAGAGTCACACGTTTAGAAAACACACTATGGCTGCTTAACGGGAAAGGGGAGGTGGGGTGATGCATAAAAGAAGGGTTTCAAATTAGCTCACAGACCGTTCCATAAACCCAATATGTAATAGACACGACCTACTCCTTGCTCAGTGAACTGGACTCAACACCCCCTATTCACCGCCCAAGAATATATCTGACTAGTAAGAATCTTAAAACCTATGTATTGATATCTCTGTGTAAGTGAGTCAAGTGGGTGTAAAGCGGCATAAACACAGCAGTGAAAAGCAGCTAAACCCCTTTATAAAAATCAATCACTTTTAAAAACCCGTGAAACAAAGACAGTGAAAGATAGAGAAATTCTTACTAAATTCGTTCAGGGGCTGTGATGCCATCTGGATTGACCATATCTAGACCCACAGCTGATTGAGACATAAGGGTGGACACTCTTGGGGCTGAGAGGTTTGGTGAGGTTGGGTGAGCAAACGCAGACCCGTTAAAGTAATACTGCGTGGTTCCCATCCCATGGGTCCCAAATCTCCAGGTTCAAGGGCATCTTCCTACTTCGAAAACATGCATGAGAAACCCATAAGATGGTGCACCGTGTGATCGGGAAAGGTTTCTAAAACGCACCTCATTTCTCATCTCCTTGTGCTCGGGTTCGCCATTCCAGCCACTTTACTAGCAATCTCCCTCCTTGGAGAATCAGCACCTTTAACCTCCTGTTCTGTACAGGTTGCAATTTGTCCTGAGGATGAACGGGAAGAGGGGGAACCAATGAGACACTAGCTCTAGGTGTTGGGACAGGCACAGGTCACTCTATTTTCCCATCAGGAAGAAGAATTAACCACAGGCTCAGCTTGCCGCCCGGGACCAAAATAGGGCCTAAAGCAATCCTGCGCTTTTGCGGCCAGCTCCCAAGAAAGCGAGTTGAAAAATGGAGCTCAGGGGCACTGCAATTCACAAACCTGCAGAGTTATAAATCATAACTCTCGACCTCAAATATATTGAGGGAAGGCAACGAAGAGGATTTGAAAGCACGGCAGAATTGCAGGAAACAGATTTCAGGAGGTAGATTCGAATCGCCTTTAAAGCACGGGAAAAGCGGCAAAACCTCGACAATGATGCCTTTGGCCAAAAAGGGCGTATGCGTTTTTTCCTGAATATATTCAGGAAAAAACGCATACGCCCTTTTTGGCCAATCAAGCAACCTGGAAAGGCAAATCAGCGCTACAAAGAAGTCTCGCTTCCCATCGGTCAAAAGGGCCATGCTGAATAAAGTGTCAAAACCAGAAATGCAGGAGAGGCCATGGAGAAACGGAGCCTTGCTACTCTGTTGGGCGGGATGTAAATTGCCAACAGCCCCTCTGGAGAAGTGTACGGTGTGTCCTGAAACATCGAAAAAACTGAGCTTAGAGAGCATAGGGCACTTCCACTCATGGGCGTATAAATTGGGAAAAATAAGAATCAGCAAGACACAGGCACCCCAAAGTTTAGGGCTGCTCTGTTGACAAGAACCTCCACTTCGTTACACCTTAAATATCCCAGGAAAGAGAAAAATGGATAAAGAAGTTGTGGTCCTTATGTACAACGGAATATCACTCAGCCATGAAATCAACGTCATAAGGCTAGTAGCAGCATGATGAGTGGATTTAGGTACGACGATTCTAAGTGAAATAAGTCACACAGAAAAAGACACTTATCATAAGATATCACTTATAGAGGGAATGTAAAAACCGCTACCCTTGAACTGAATTACAAAACAGAACAGAGTCACACGTTTAGAAAACACACTAGGGCTGCTTAACGGGAAAGGTGAGGTGGGGTGATGCATAAAAGAAGGGTTTCAAATTAGCTCAGATACCATTCCATAAACCCAATATGTAAAAGACACGACATACTCCTTGCTCAGTGAAGTGGACTCAACACCCCCTATTCACCACCCAAGAATATATCTGACTAATAAGAATGTTAAAACCTGTGTATTGATATCACTCTGTAAGTGAGTCAAGTGGGTGTAAAGCGGCATAAACACAGCAGTAAAAAGCAGGTAAACTCCTTTATAAAAATCAATCACTTTTAAAAACCCGTGAAACAAAGACAGTGAAAGAGAGAGAAATTCTTACTAAATTCGTTCAGGGGCTGTGATGCCACCTGGATTGACCATATCTAGACCCACAGCTGATTGAGACATAAGGGTGGACACTCTTGGGGCTGAGAGGTTTGGTGAGGTTGGGTGAGCAAACGCAGACCCTTTAGAGTAATACTGCGTGGTACCCATCCCATGGGTCCCAAATCTCCAGATTCAAGGGCATCTTCCTACATCGAAAACATGCATGAGAAACCCAGAAGATGGTACACCGTGTGATCGGGAAAGGTTTCTAAAACGCACCTCATTTCTCATCTCCTTGTGCTCGGGTTCCCCATTCCAGCCGCTTTACTAGCAATCTCCCTCCTTGGAGAATCAGCACCTTTAACCTCCTGTTCCGTACAGGTTGCAATTTGTCCTGAGGATGAACGGGAAGAGGGGGAACCAATGAGACACTAGCTCTAGGTGTTGGGACAGGCACAGGTCACTCTATTTTCCCATCAGGAAGAAGAATTAACCACAGGCTCAGCCTGCCGCCCGGGACCAAAATAGGGCCTAAAGCAATCCTGCGCTTTTGCGGCCAGCTCCCAAGAAAGCGAGTTGAAAAATGGAGCTCAGGGGCACTGCAATTCACAAACCTGCAGAGTTATAAATCATAACTCTCGTCCTCAAATATATTGAGGGAAGGCAACGAAGAGGATTTGAAAGCAAGGCAGAATTGCAGGAAACAGATTTCAGGAGGTAGATTCGAATCGCCTTTAAAGCACGGGAAAAGCGGCAAAACCTCGACAATGATGCCCTTGGCCAAAAAGGGCGTATGCGTTTTTTCCTGAATATATTCAGGAAAAAACGCATACGCCCTTTTTGGCCAACCAAGCAACCTGGAAAGGCAAATCAGCGCTACAAAGAAGTCTCGCTTCCCATCGGTCAAAAGGGCCATGCTGAATAAAGTGTCAAAACCAGAAATGCAGGACAGGCCATGGAGAAACGGGAGCCTTGCTACGCTGATGGGCGGGATGTAAATTGCCAACAGCCACTCTGGAGAAGTGTACGGTGTGTCCTGAAACATCGAAAAAACTCAGCTTAGAGAGCATAGGGCACTTCCACTCATGGGCGTATAAATTGGGAAAACTACAAATCAGCAAGACACAGGCACCCCAAAGTTTAGGGCTGCTCTGTTGACAAGAACCTCCACTTCGTTACACCCTAAATATCCCAGGAAAGAGAAAAATGGATAAAGAAGTTGTGGTCCTTATGTACAATGGAATATCACTCAGCCATGAAATCAACGTCATAAGGCTAGTAGCAGCATGATGAGTGGATTTAGGTATGACGATTCTAAGTGAAATAAGTCACACAGAAAAAGACACTTATCATAAGATATCACTTATAGAGGGAATGTAAAAACCGCTACCCTTGAACTGAATTACAAAACAGAACAGAGTCACCCGTTTAGAAAACACACTATGGCTGCTTAACGGGAAAGGTGAGGTGGGGTGATGCATAAAAGAAGGGTTTCAAATTAGCTCAGAGACCGTTCCATAAACCCAATATGTAATAGACACGACCTACCCCTTGCTCAGTGAACTGGACTCAACACCCCCTATTCACCACCCAAGAATATATCTGACTAGTAAGTATGTTAAAACCTATGTATTGATATCACTTTGTAAGTGAGTCAAGCGGGTGTAAAGCGGCATAAACACAGCAGTGAAAAGCAGCTAAACCCCTTTATAAAAATCAATCACTTTTAAAAACCCGTGAAACAAAGACAGTGAAAGAGAGAGAAATTCTTACTAAATTCGTCCAGGGGCTGTGATGCCACCTGGATTGACCATATCTAGACCCACAGCTGATTGAGACATAAGGGTGGACAGACACTCTTGGGGCTGAGAGGTTTGGTGAGGTTGGGTGAGCAAACGCAGACCCTTTAGAGTAATACTGCGTGGTACCCATCCCATGGGTCCCAAATCTCCAGATTCAAGGGCATCTTCCTACATCGAAAACATGCATGAGAAACCCAGAAGATGGTACATCGTGTGATCGGGAAAGGTTTCTAAAAGGGACCTCATTTCTCATCTCCTTGTGCTCGGGTTCCCCATTCCAGCCGCTTTACTAGCAATCTCCCTCCTTGGAGAATCAGCACCTTTAACCTCCTGTTCCGTACAGGTTGCAATTTGTCCTGAGGATGAACGGGAAGAGGGGGAACCAATGAGACACTAGCTCTAGGTGTTGGGACAGGCACAGGTCACTCTATTTTCCCATCAGGAAGAAGAATTAACCACAGGCTCAGCCTGCCGCCCGGGACCAAAATAGGGCCTAAAGCAATCCTGCGCTTTTGCGGCCAGGTCCCAAGAAAGCGAGTTGAAAAATGGAGCTCAGGGGCACTGCAATTCACAAACCTGCAGAGTTATAAATCATAACTCTCGTCCTCAAATATATTGAGGGAAGGCCACGAAGAGGATTTGAAAGCAAGGCAGAATTGCAGGAAACAGATTTCAGGAGGTAGATTCGAATCGCCTTTAAAGCACGGGAAAAGCGGCAAAACCTCGACAATGATGCCCTTGGCCAAAAAGGGCGTATGCGTTTTTTCCTGAATATATTCAGGAAAAAACGCATACGCCCTTTTTGGCCAACCAAGCAACCTGGAAAGGCAAATCAGCGCTACAAAGAAGTCTCACTTCCCATCGGTCAAAAGGGCCATGCTGAATAAAGTGTCAAAACCAGAAATGCAGAACAGGCCATGGAGAAACGGGAGCCCTGCTACGCTGATGGGCGGGATGTAAATTGCCAACAGCCACTCTGGAGAAGTGTACGGTGTGTCCTGAAACATCGAAAAAACTCAGCTTAGAGAGCATAGGGCACTTCCACTCATGGGCGTATAAATTGGGAAAACTACAAATCAGCAAGACACAGGCACCCCAAAGTTTAGGGCTGCTCTGTTGACAAGAACGTCCACTTCGTTACACCTTAAATATCCCAGGAAAGAGAAAAATGGATAAAGAAGTTGTGGTCCTTATGTACAATGGAATATCACTCAGCCATGAAATCAACGTCATAAGGCTAGTAGCAGCATGATGACTGGATTTAGGTACGACGATTCTAAGTGAAATAAGTCACACAGAAAAAGACACTTATCATAAGATATCACTTATAGAGGGAATGTAAAAACCGCGACCCTTGAACTGAATTACAAAACAGAACAGAGTCACACGTTTAGAAAACACACTATGGCTGCTTAACGGGAAAGGGGAGGTGGGGTGATGCATAAAAGAAGGGTTTCAAATTAGCTCACAGACCGTTCCATAAACCCAATATGTAATAGACACGACCTACTCCTTGCTCAGTGAACTGGACTCAACACCCCCTATTCACCGCCCAAGAATATATCTGACTAGTAAGAATCTTAAAACCTATGTATTGATATCTCTCTGTAAGTGAGTCAAGTGGGTGTAAAGCGGCATAAACACAGCAGTGAAAAGCAGCTAAACCCCTTTATAAAAATCAATCACTTTTAAAAACCCGTGAAACAAAGACAGTGAAAGATAGAGAAATTCTTACTAAATTCGTTCAGGGGCTGTGATGCCATCTGGATTGACCATATCTAGACCCACAGCTGATTGAGACATAAGGGTGGACACTCTTGGGGCTGAGAGGTTTGGTGAGGTTGGGTGAGCAAACGCAGACCCGTTAAAGTAATACTGCGTGGTTCCCATCCCATGGGTCCCAAATCTCCAGGTTCAAGGGCATCTTCCTACTTCGAAAACATGCATGAGAAACCCATAAGATGGTGCACCGTGTGATCGGGAAAGGTTTCTAAAACGCACCTCATTTCTCATCTCCTTGTGCTCGGGTTCGCCATTCCAGCCACTTTACTAGCAATCTCCCTCCTTGGAGAATCAGCACCTTTAACCTCCTGTTCTGTACAGGTTGCAATTTGTCCTGAGGATGAACGGGAAGAGGGGGAACCAATGAGACACTAGCTCTAGGTGTTGGGACAGGCACAGGTCACTCTATTTTCCCATCAGGAAGAAGAATTAACCACAGGCTCAGCTTGCCGCCCGGGACCAAAATAGGGCCTAAAGCAATCCTGCGCTTTTGCGGCCAGCTCCCAAGAAAGCGAGTTGAAAAATGGAGCTCAGGGGCACTGCAATTCACAAACCTGCAGAGTTATAAATCATAACTCTCGACCTCAAATATATTGAGGGAAGGCAACGAAGAGGATTTGAAAGCACGGCAGAATTGCAGGAAACAGATTTCAGGAGGTAGATTCGAATCGCCTTTAAAGCACGGGAAAAGCGGCAAAACCTCGACAATGATGCCTTTGGCCAAAAAGGGCGTATGCGTTTTTTCCTGAATATATTCAGGAAAAAACGCATACGCCGTTTTTGGCCAATCAAGCAACCTGGAAAGGCAAATCAGCGCTACAAAGAAGTCTCGCTTCCCATCGGTCAAAAGGGCCATGCTGAATAAAGTGTCAAAACCAGAAATGCAGGAGAGGCCATGGAGAAACGGAGCCTTGCTACTCTGTTGGGCGGGATGTAAATTGCCAACAGCCCCTCTGGAGAAGTGTACGGTGTGTCCTGAAACATCGAAAAAACTGAGCTTAGAGAGCATAGGGCACTTCCACTCATGGGCGTATAAATTGGGAAAAATAAGAATCAGCAAGACACAGGCACCCCAAAGTTTAGGGCTGCTCTGTTGACAAGAACCTCCACTTCGTTACACCTTAAATATCCCAGGAAAGAGAAAAATGGATAAAGAAGTTGTGGTCCTTATGTACAACGGAATATCACTCAGCCATGAAATCAACGTCATAAGGCTAGTAGCAGCATGATGAGTGGATTTAGGTACGACGATTCTAAGTGAAATAAGTCACACAGAAAAAGACACTTATCATAAGATATCACTTATAGAGGGAATGTAAAAACCGCTACCCTTGAACTGAATTACAAAACAGAACAGAGTCACACGTTTAGAAAACACACTAGGGCTGCTTAACGGGAAAGGTGAGGTGGGGTGATGCATAAAAGAAGGGTTTCAAATTAGCTCAGATACCATTCCATAAACCCAATATGTAAAAGACACGACATACTCCTTGCTCAGTGAACTGGACTCAACACCCCCTATTCACCACCTAAGAATATATCTGACTAGTAAGAATGTTAAAACCTATGTATTGATATCACTCTGTAAGTGAGTCAAGTGGGTGTAAAGCGGCATAAACACAGCAGTAAAAAGCAGGTAAACTCCTTTATAAAAATCAATCACTTTTAAAAACCCGTGAAACAAAGACAGTGAAAGAGAGAGAAATTCTTACTAAATTCGTTCAGGGGCTGTGATGCCACCTGGATTGACCATATCTAGACCCACAGCTGATTGAGACATAAGGGTGGACACTCTTGGGGCTGAGAGGTTTGGTGAGGTTGGGTGAGCAAACGCAGACCCTTTAGAGTAATACTGCGTGGTACCCATCCCATGGGTCCCAAATCTCCAGATTCAAGGGCATCTTCCTACATCGAAAACATGCATGAGAAACCCAGAAGATGGTACACCGTGTGATCGGGAAAGGTTTCTAAAACGCACCTCATTTCTCATCTCCTTGTGCTCGGGTTCCCCATTCCAGCCGCTTTACTAGCAATCTCCCTCCTTGGAGAATCAGCACCTTTAACCTCCTGTTCCGTACAGGTTGCAATTTGTCCTGAGGATGAACGGGAAGAGGGGGAACCAATGAGACACTAGCTCTAGGTGTTGGGACAGGCACAGGTCACTCTATTTTCCCATCAGGAAGAAGAATTAACCACAGGCTCAGCCTGCCGCCCGGGACCAAAATAGGGCCTAAAGCAATCCTGCGCTTTTGCGGCCAGCTCCCAAGAAAGCGAGTTGAAAAATGGAGCTCAGGGGCACTGCAATTCACAAACCTGCAGAGTTATAAATCATAACTCTCGTCCTCAAATATATTGAGGGAAGGCAACGAAGAGGATTTGAAAGCAAGGCAGAATTGCAGGAAACAGATTTCAGGAGGTAGATTCGAATCGCCTTTAAAGCACGGGAAAAGCGGCAAAACCTCGACAATGATGCCCTTGGCCAAAAAGGGCGTATGCGTTTTTTCCTGAATATATTCAGGAAAAAACGCATACGCCCTTTTTGGCCAACCAAGCAACCTGGAAAGGCAAATCAGCGCTACAAAGAAGTCTCGCTTCCCATCGGTCAAAAGGGCCATGCTGAATAAAGTGTCAAAACCAGAAATGCAGGACAGGCCATGGAGAAACGGGAGCCTTGCTACGCTGATGGGCGGGATGTAAATTGCCAACAGCCACTCTGGAGAAGTGTACGGTGTGTCCTGAAACATCGAAAAAACTCAGCTTAGAGAGCATAGGGCACTTCCACTCATGGGCGTATAAATTGGGAAAACTAAAAATCAGCAAGACACAGGCACCCCAAAGTTTAGGGCTGCTCTGTTGACAAGAACCTCCACTTCGTTACACCCTAAATATCCCAGGAAAGAGAAAAATGGATAAAGAAGTTGTGGTCCTTATGTACAATGGAATATCACTCAGCCATGAAATCAACGTCATAAGGCTAGTAGCAGCATGATGAGTGGATTTAGGTATGACGATTCTAAGTGAAATAAGTCACACAGAAAAAGACACTTATCATAAGATATCACTTATAGAGGGAATGTAAAAACCGCTACCCTTGAACTGAATTACAAAACAGAACAGAGTCACCCGTTTAGAAAACACACTATGGCTGCTTAACGGGAAAGGTGAGGTGGGGTGATGCATAAAAGAAGGGTTTCAAATTAGCTCAGAGACCGTTCCATAAACCCAATATGTAATAGACACGACCTACCCCTTGCTCAGTGAACTGGACTCAACACCCCCTATTCACCACCCAAGAATATATCTGACTAGTAAGTATGTTAAAACCTATGTATTGATATCACTTTGTAAGTGAGTCAAGCGGGTGTAAAGCGGCATAAACACAGCAGTGAAAAGCAGCTAAACCCCTTTATAAAAATCAATCACTTTTAAAAACCCGTGAAACAAAGACAGTGAAAGAGAGAGAAATTCTTACTAAATTCGTCCAGGGGCTGTGATGCCACCTGGATTGACCATATCTAGACCCACAGCTGATTGAGACATAAGGGTGGACAGACACTCTTGGGGCTGAGAGGTTTGGTGAGGTTGGGTGAGCAAACGCAGACCCTTTAGAGTAATACTGCGTGGTACCCATCCCATGGGTCCCAAATCTCCAGATTCAAGGGCATCTTCCTACATCGAAAACATGCATGAGAAACCCAGAAGATGGTACATCGTGTGATCGGGAAAGGTTTCTAAAAGGGACCTCATTTCTCATCTCCTTGTGCTCGGGTTCCCCATTCCAGCCGCTTTACTAGCAATCTCCCTCCTTGGAGAATCAGCACCTTTAACCTCCTGTTCCGTACAGGTTGCAATTTGTCCTGAGGATGAACGGGAAGAGGGGGAACCAATGAGACACTAGCTCTAGGTGTTGGGACAGGCACAGGTCACTCTATTTTCCCATCAGGAAGAAGAATTAACCACAGGCTCAGCCTGCCGCCCGGGACCAAAATAGGGCCTAAAGCAATCCTGCGCTTTTGCGGCCAGCTCCCAAGAAAGCGAGTTGAAAAATGGAGCTCAGGGGCACTGCAATTCACAAACCTGCAGAGTTATAAATCATAACTCTCGTCCTCAAATATATTGAGGGAAGGCCACGAAGAGGATTTGAAAGCAAGGCAGAATTGCAGGAAACAGATTTCAGGAGGTAGATTCGAATCGCCTTTAAAGCACGGGAAAAGCGGCAAAACCTCGACAATGATGCCCTTGGCCAAAAAGGGCGTATGCGTTTTTTCCTGAATATATTCAGGAAAAAACGCATACGCCCTTTTTGGCCAACCAAGCAACCTGGAAAGGCAAATCAGCACTACAAAGAAGTCTCGCTTCCCATCGGTCAAAAGGGCCATGCTGAATAAAGTGTCAAAACCAGAAATGCAGAACAGGCCATGGAGAAACGGGAGCCCTGCTACGCTGATGGGCGGGATGTAAATTGCCAACAGCCACTCTGGAGAAGTGTACGGTGTGTCCTGAAACATCGAAAAAACTCAGCTTAGAGAGCATAGGGCACTTCCACTCATGGGCGTATAAATTGGGAAAACTACAAATCAGCAAGACACAGGCACCCCAAAGTTTAGGGCTGCTCTGTTGACAAGAACGTCCACTTCGTTACACCTTAAATATCCCAGGAAAGAGAAAAATGGATAAAGAAGTTGTGGTCCTTATGTACAATGGAATATCACTCAGCCATGAAATCAACGTCATAAGGCTAGTAGCAGCATGATGACTGGATTTAGGTACGACGATTCTAAGTGAAATAAGTCACACAGAAAAAGACACTTATCATAAGATATCACTTATAGAGGGAATGTAAAAACCGCTACCCTTGAACTGAATTACAAAACAGAACAGAGTCACACGTTTAGAAAACACACTATGGCTGCTTAACGGGAAAGGGGAGGTGGGGTGATGCATAAAAGAAGGGTTTCAAATTAGCTCACAGACCGTTCCATAAACCCAATATGTAATAGACACGACCTACTCCTTGCTCAGTGAACTGGACTCAACACCCCCTATTCACCGCCCAAGAATATATCTGACTAGTAAGAATCTTAAAACCTATGTATTGATATCTCTCTGTAAGTGAGTCAAGTGGGTGTAAAGCGGCATAAACACAGCAGTGAAAAGCAGCTAAACCCCTTTATAAAAATCAATCACTTTTAAAAACCCGTGAAACAAAGACAGTGAAAGATAGAGAAATTCTTACTAAATTCGTTCAGGGGCTGTGATGCCATCTGGATTGACCATATCTAGACCCACAGCTGATTGAGACATAAGGGTGGACACTCTTGGGGCTGAGAGGTTTGGTGAGGTTGGGTGAGCAAACGCAGACCCGTTAAAGTAATACTGCGTGGTTCCCATCCCATGGGTCCCAAATCTCCAGGTTCAAGGGCATCTTCCTACTTCGAAAACATGCATGAGAAACCCATAAGATGGTGCACCGTGTGATCGGGAAAGGTTTCTAAAACGCACCTCATTTCTCATCTCCTTGTGCTCGGGTTCGCCATTCCAGCCACTTTACTAGCAATCTCCCTCCTTGGAGAATCAGCACCTTTAACCTCCTGTTCTGTACAGGTTGCAATTTGTCCTGAGGATGAACGGGAAGAGGGGGAACCAATGAGACACTAGCTCTAGGTGTTGGGACAGGCACAGGTCACTCTATTTTCCCATCAGGAAGAAGAATTAACCACAGGCTCAGCTTGCCGCCCGGGACCAAAATAGGGCCTAAAGCAATCCTGCGCTTTTGCGGCCAGCTCCCAAGAAAGCGAGTTGAAAAATGGAGCTCAGGGGCACTGCAATTCACAAACCTGCAGAGTTATAAATCATAACTCTCGACCTCAAATATATTGAGGGAAGGCAACGAAGAGGATTTGAAAGCACGGCAGAATTGCAGGAAACAGATTTCAGGAGGTAGATTCGAATCGCCTTTAAAGCACGGGAAAAGCGGCAAAACCTCGACAATGATGCCTTTGGCCAAAAAGGGCGTATGCGTTTTTTCCTGAATATATTCAGGAAAAAACGCATACGCCCTTTTTGGCCAATCAAGCAACCTGGAAAGGCAAATCAGCGCTACAAAGAAGTCTCGCTTCCCATCGGTCAAAAGGGCCATGCTGAATAAAGTGTCAAAACCAGAAATGCAGGAGAGGCCATGGAGAAACGGAGCCTTGCTACTCTGTTGGGCGGGATGTAAATTGCCAACAGCCCCTCTGGAGAAGTGTACGGTGTGTCCTGAAACATCGAAAAAACTGAGCTTAGAGAGCATAGGGCACTTCCACTCATGGGCGTATAAATTGGGAAAAATAAGAATCAGCAAGACACAGGCACCCCAAAGTTTAGGGCTGCTCTGTTGACAAGAACCTCCACTTCGTTACACCTTAAATATCCCAGGAAAGAGAAAAATGGATAAAGAAGTTGTGGTCCTTATGTACAACGGAATATCACTCAGCCATGAAATCAACGTCATAAGGCTAGTAGCAGCATGATGAGTGGATTTAGGTACGACGATTCTAAGTGAAATAAGTCACACAGAAAAAGACACTTATCATAAGATATCACTTATAGAGGGAATGTAAAAACCGCTACCCTTGAACTGAATTACAAAACAGAACAGAGTCACACGTTTAGAAAACACACTAGGGCTGCTTAACGGGAAAGGTGAGGTGGGGTGATGCATAAAAGAAGGGTTTCAAATTAGCTCAGATACCATTCCATAAACCCAATATGTAAAAGACACGACATACTCCTTGCTCAGTGAAGTGGACTCAACACCCCCTATTCACCACCCAAGAATATATCTGACTAATAAGAATGTTAAAACCTGTGTATTGATATCACTCTGTAAGTGAGTCAAGTGGGTGTAAAGCGGCATAAACACAGCAGTAAAAAGCAGCTAAACTCCTTTATAAAAATCAATCACTTTTAAAAACCCGTGAAACAAAGACAGTGAAAGAGAGAGAAATTCTTACTAAATTCGTTCAGGGGCTGTGATGCCACCTGGATTGACCATATCTAGACCCACAGCTGATTGAGACATAAGGGTGGACACTCTTGGGGCTGAGAGGTTTGGTGAGGTTGGGTGAGCAAACGCAGACCCTTTAGAGTAATACTGCGTGGTACCCATCCCATGGGTCCCAAATCTCCAGATTCAAGGGCATCTTCCTACATCGAAAACATGCATGAGAAACCCAGAAGATGGTACACCGTGTGATCGGGAAAGGTTTCTAAAACGCACCTCATTTCTCATCTCCTTGTGCTCGGGTTCCCCATTCCAGCCGCTTTACTAGCAATCTCCCTCCTTGGAGAATCAGCACCTTTAACCTCCTGTTCCGTACAGGTTGCAATTTGAATTGAGGATGAACGGGAAGAGGGGGAACCAATGAGACACTAGCTCTAGGTGTTGGGACAGGCACAGGTCACTCTATTTTCCCATCAGGAAGAAGAATTAACCACAGGCTCAGCCTGCCGCCCGGGACCAAAATAGGGCCTAAAGCAATCCTGCGCTTTTGCGGCCAGCTCCCAAGAAAGCGAGTTGAAAAATGGAGCTCAGGGGCACTGCAATTCACAAACCTGCAGAGTTATAAATCATAACTCTCGTCCTCAAATATATTGAGGGAAGGCCACGAAGAGGATTTGAAAGCAAGGCAGAATTGCAGGAAACAGATATCCGGAGATAGATTCAAATCGCCTTTAAAGCACGGGAAAAGCGGCAAAACCTCGACAATGATGCCCTTGGCCAAAAAGGTCGTATGCGTTTTTTCCTGAATATATTCAGGAAAAAACGCATACGCCCTTTTTGGCCAACCAAGCAACCTGGAAAGGCAAATCAGCGCTACAAAGAAGTCTCGCTTCCCATCGGTCAAAAGGGCCATGCTGAATAAAGTGTCAAAACCAGAAATGCAGGACAGGCCATGGAGAAACGGGAGCCTTGCTACGCTGATGGGCGGGATGTAAATTGCCAACAGCCACTCTGGAGAAGTGTACGGTGTGTCCTGAAACATCGAAAAAACTCAGCTTAGAGAGCATAGGGCACTTCCACTCATGGGCGTATAAATTGGGAAAAATAAGAATCAGCAAGACACAGGCACCCCAAAGTTTAGGGCTGCTCTGTTGACAAGAACCTCCACTTCGTTACACCTTAAATATCCCAGGAAAGAGAAAAATGGATAAAGAAGTTGTGGTCCTTATGTACAACGGAATATCACTCAGCCATGAAATCAACGTCATAAGGCTAGTAGCAGCATGATGAGTGGATTTAGGTACGACGATTCTAAGTGAAATAAGTCACACAGAAAAAGACACTTATCATAAGATATCACTTATAGAGGGAATGTAAAAACCGCGACCCTTGAACTGAATTACAAAACAGAACAGAGGCACACGTTTAGAAAACACACTATGCCTGCTTAACGGGAAAGGTGAGGTGGGGTGATGCATAAAACAAGGGTTTCAAATTAGCTCAGAGACCGTTCCATAAACCCAATATGTAATAGACACGACCTACTCCTTGCTCAGTGAACTGGACTCAACACCCCCTATTCACCGCCCAAGAATATATCTGACTATTAAGAATCTTAAAACCTATGTATTGATATCTCTCTGAAAGTTAGTCAAGTGGGTGTAAAGTGGCATAAACACAGCAGTGAAAAGCAGCTAAACCCCTTTATAAAAATCAATCACTTTTAAAAACCCGTGAAACAAAGACAGTGAAAGAGAGAGAACTTCTTACTAAATTCGTTCAGGGGCTGTGATGCCACCTGGATTGACCATATCTAGACCCACAGCTGATTGAGACATAAGGGTGGACACTCTTGGGGCTGAGAGGTTTGGTGAGGTTGGGTGAGCAAACGTAGACCCTTTAAAGTAATACTGCGTGGTTCCCATCCCATGGGTCCCAAATCTCCAGGTTCAAGGGCATCTTCCTACTTCGAAAACATGCATGAGAAACCCAGAAGATGGTACACCGTGTGATCGGGAAAGGTTTCTAAAACGCACCTCATTTCTCATCTCCCTGTGCTCGGGTTCGCCATTCCAGCCGCTTTACTAGCAATCTCCCTCCTTGGAGAATCAGCACCTTTAAGCTCCTGTTCCGTACAGGTTGCAATTTGTCCTGAGGATGAACGGGAAGAGGGGGAACCAATGAGACACTAGCTCTAGGTGTTGGGACAGGCACAGGTCACTCTATTTTCCCATCAGGAAGAAGAATTAACCACAGGCTCAGCCTGCCGCCCGGAACCAGAATAGGGCCTGAAGCAATCCTGCGCTTTTGCGGCCAGCTCCCAGGAAAGCGAGTTGAAAAATGGAGCTCAGGGGCACTGCAATTCACAAACCTGCAGAGTTATAAATCATAACTCTCGTCCTCAAATATATTGAGGGAAGGCCACGAAGAGGATTTGAAAGCAAGGCAGAATTGCAGGAAACAGATTTCAGGAGGTAGATTCGAATCGCCTTTAAAGCACGGGAAAAGCGGCAAAACCTCGACAATGATGCCCTTGGCCAAAAAGGGCGTATGCGTTTTTTCCTGAATATATTCAGGAAAAAACGCATACGCCCTTTTTGGCCAACCAAGCAACCTGGAAAGGCAAATCAGCGCTACAAAGAAGTTTCGCTTCCCATTGGTCAAAAGGGCCATGCTGAATAAAGTGTCAAAACCAGAAATGCAGGACAGGCCATGGAGAAACGGGAGCCTTGCTACGCTGATGGGCGGGATGTAAATTGCCAACAGCCACTCTGGAGAAGTGTACGGTGTGTCCTGAAACATCGAAAAAGCTCAGCTTAGAGAGCATAGGGCACTTCCACTCATGGGCGTATAAATTGGGAAAACTAAAAATCAGCAAGACACAGGCACCCCAAAGTTTAGGGCTGCTCTGTTGACAACAACCTCCACTTCGTTACACCTTAAATATCCCAGGAAAGAGAAAAATGGATAAAGAAGTTGTGGTCCTTATGTACAACGGAATATCACTCAGCCATGAAATCAACTTCATAAGGCTAGTAGCAGCATGATGAGTGGATTTAGGTACAACGATTCTAAGTGAAATAAGTCACACAGAAAAAGACACTTATCATAAGATATCAGTTATAGAGGGAATGTAAAAACCGCGACCCTTGAACTGAATTACAAAACAGAACAGAGTCACACGTTTAGAAAACACACTATGGCTGCTTAACGGGAAAGGTGAGGTGGGGTGATGCATAAAAGAAGGGTTTCAAATTAGCTCAGATACCGTTCCATAAACCCAATATGTAACAGACACGACCTACTCCTTGCTCAGTGAACTGGACTCAACACCCCCTATTCACTACCCAAGAATATATCTGACTAATAAGAATGTTAAAACGTATGTATCGATATCTCTCTGTAAGTGAGTCGAGTGGGTGTAAAGCGGCATAAACACAGCAGTAAAAAGCAGCTAAACCCCTTTATAAAAATCAATCACTTTTAAAAACCCGTGAAACAAAGACAGTGAAAGAGAGAGAAATTCTTACTAAATTCGTTCAGGGGCTGTGATGCCACCTGGATTGACCATATCTAGACCCACAGCTGACTGAGACATAAGGGTGGACACTCTTGGGGCTGAGAGGTTTGGTGAGGTTGGGTGAGCAAACACAGACCCTTTAGAGTAATACTACGTGGTACCCATCCCATGGGTCCCAAATCGCCAGGTTCAAGGGCATCTTCCTACATCGAAAACATGCATGAGAAACCCAGAAGATGGTACACCGTGTGATCGGGAAAGGTATCTAAAACGCACCTCATTTCTCATATCCTTGTGCTCGGGTTCGCCATTCAAGCCGCTTTACTAGCAATCTCCCTCCTTGGAGAATCAGCACCTTTAACCTCCTGTTCCGTACAGGTTGCAATTTGTCCTGAGGATGAACGGGAAGAGGGGGAACCAATGAGACACTAGCTCTAGGTGTTGGGACAGGCACAGGTCACTCTATTTTCCCATCAGGAAGAAGAATTAACCACAGGCTCAGCCTTCCGCCCGGAAGCAGAATAGTGCCTGAAGCAATCCTGCGCTTTTGCTGCCAGCTCCCAAGAAAACGAGTTGAAAAATGGAGCTCAGGGGCACTGCAATTCACAAACCTGCAGAGATATAAATGATAACTCTCGTCCACAAATATATTGACGGAAGGCAACGAAGAGGATTTGAAAGCAAGGCAGAATTGCAGGAAACAGATTTCAGGAGGTAGATTCGAATCGCCTTTAAAGCACGGGAAAAGCGGCAAAACCTCGACAATGATGCCCTTGGCCAAAAAGGGCGTATGCGTTTTTTCCTGAATATATTCAGGAAAAAACGCATACGCCCTTTTTGCCCAACCAAGCAACCTGGAAAGGCAAATCAGCGTTATAAAGAAGTCTCGCTTCCCATAGGTCAAAAGGGCCATGCTGAATAAAGTGTCAAAACCAGATATGCAGGACAGGCCATGGAGAAACGGGAGCCTTGCTACGCTGCTGGGCGGGATGTAAATTGCCAACAGCCACTCTGGAGAAGTGTACGGTGTGTCCTGAAACACCGAAAAAACTTAGCTTAGAGAGCATAAGACACTACCACTACTGGGCGTATAAATTGGGGAAACTAAAAATCAGCAAGACACAGGCACCCCAAAGTTTAGGGCTGCTCTGTTGACAAGAACCTCCACTTCGTTACACCCTAAATATCCCAGGAAAGAGAAAAATGGATAAAGAAGTTGTGGTCCTTATGTACAACGGAATATCACTCAGCCATGAAATCAACGTCATAAGGCTAGTAGCAGCATGATGAGTGGATTTAGGTACGACGATTCTAAGTGAAATAAGTCACACAGAAAAAGACACTTATCATAAGATATCACTTATAGAGGGAATGTAAAAACCGCGACCCTTGAACTGAATTACAAAACAGAACAGAGTCACACGTTTAGAAAACACACTATGGCTGCTTAACGGGAAAGGTGAGGTGGGGTGATGCGTAAACGAAGGGTTTCAAATTAGCTCAGAGACCGTTCCATAAACCCAATATGTAATAGACACGACCTACTCCTTGCTCAGTGAACTGGACTCAACACCCCCTATTCACCGCCCAAGAATATATCTTACTAGTAAGAATCTTAAAACCTATGTATTGATATCTCTCTGTAAGTGAGTCAAGTGGGTGTAAAGCGGCATAAACACAGCAGTGAAAAGCAGCTAAACCCCTTTATAAAAATCAATCACTTTTAAAAACCCGTGAAACAAAGACAGTGAAAGAGAGAGAAATTCTTACTAAATTCGTTCATGGGCTGTGATGCCACCTGGATTGACCATATCTAGACCCACAGCTGATTGAGACATAAGGGTGGACACTCTTGGGGCTGAGAGGTTTGGTGAGGTTGGGTGAGCAAACGCAGACCCTTTAAAGTAATACTGCGTGGTTCCCATCCCATGGGTCCCAAATCTCCAGGTTCAAGGGCATCTTCCTACTTCGAAAACATGCATGAGAAACCCAGAAGATGGTGCACCGTGTGATCGGGAAAGGTTTCTAAAACGCACCTCATTTCTCATCTCCTTGTGCTCGGGTTCGCCATTCCAGCCGCTTTACTAGCAATCTCCCTCCTTGGAGAATCAGCACCTTTAACCTCCTGTTCCATACAGGTTGCAATTTGTCCTGAGGATGAACGGGAAGAGGGGGAACCAATGAGACACTAGCTCTAGGTGTTGGGACAGGCACAGGTCACTCTATTTTCCCATCAGGAAGAAGAATTAACCACAGGCTCAGCCTGCCGCCCGGGACCAAAATAGGGCCTGAAGCAATCGTGCGCTTTTGCGGCCAGCTCCCAAGAAAGCGAGTTGAAAAATGGAGCTCAGGGGCACTGCAATTCACAAACCTGCAGAGTTATAAATGATAACTCTCGCCCTCAAATATATTGAGGGAAGGCAACGAAGAGGATTTCAAAGCAAGGCAGAATTGCAGGAAACAGATTTCAGGAGGTAGATTCAAATGGCCTTTAAAGCACGGGAAAAGCGGCAAAACCTCGACAATGATGCCCTTGGCCAAAAAGGGCGTATGCGTTTTTTCCTGAATATATTCAGGAAAAAACGCATACGCCCTTTTTGGCCAACCAAGCAACCTGGAAAGGCAAATCAGCGCTACAAAGAAGTCTCGCTTCCCATCGGTCAAAAGGGCCATGCTGAATAAAGTGTCAAAACCAGAAATGCAGGACAGGCCATGGAGAAACGGGAGCCTTGCTACGCTGATGGGCGGGATGTAAATTGCCAACAGCCACTCTGGAGAAGTGTACGGTGTGTCCTGAAACATCGAAAAAACTCAGCTTAGAGAGCATAGGGCACTTCCACTCATGGGCGTATAAATTGGGAAAACTACAAATCAGCAAGACACAGGCACCCCAAAGTTTAGGGCTGCTCTGTTGACAAGAACCTCCACTTCGTTACACCCTAAATATCCCAGGAAAGAGAAAAATGGATAAAGAAGTTGTGGTCCTTATGTACAATGGAATATCACTCAGCCATGAAATCAACGTCATAAGGCTAGTAGCAGCATGATGAGTGGATTTAGGTACGACGATTCTAAGTGAAATAAGTCACACAGAAAAAGACACTTATCATAAGATATCACTTATAGAGGGAATGTAAAAACCGCGACCCTTGAACTGAATTACAAAACAGAACAGAGTCACACGTTTAGAAAACACACTATGGCTGCTTAACGGGAAAGGTGAGGTTGGGTGATGCATAAAAGAAGGGTTTCAAATTAGCTCAGAGACCGTTCCATAAACCCAATATGTAATAGACACGACCTACTCCTTGCTCAGTGAACTGGACTCAACACCCCCTATTCACCGCCCAAGAATATATCTGACTAGTAAGAATGTTAAAACCTATGTATTGATATCTCTCTGTAAGTGAGTCAAGTGGGTGTAAAGCGGCATAAACACAGCAGTGAAAAGCAGCTAAACCCCTTTATAAAAATCAATCACTTTTAAAAACCCGTGAAACAAAGACAGTGAAAGATAGAGAAATTCTTACTAAATTCGTTCAGGGGCTGTGATGCCACCTGGATTGACCATATCTAGACCCACAGCTGATTGAGACATAAGGGTGGACACTCTTGGGGCTGAGAGGTTTGGTGAGGTTGGGTGAGCAAACGCAGACCCTTTAAAGTAATACTGCGTGGTTCCCATCCCATGGGTCCCAAATCTCCAGGTTCAAGGGCATCTTCCTACTTCGAAAACATGCATGAGAAACCCAGAAGATGGTGCACCGTGTGATCGGGAAAGGTTTCTAAAACGCACCTCATTTCTCATCTCCTTGTGCTCGGGTTCGCCATTCCAGCCGCTTTACTAGCAATCTCCCTCCTTGGAGAATCAGCACCTTTAACCTCCTGTTCCATACAGGTTGCAATTTGTCCTGAGGATGAACGGGAAGAGGGGGAACCAATGAGACACTAGCTCTAGGTGTTGGGACAGGCACAGGTCACTCTATTTTCCCATCAGGAAGAAGAATTAACCACAGGCTCAGCCTGCCGCCCGGCACCAAAATAGTGCCTAAAGCAATCCTGCGCTTTTGCGGCCAGCTCCCAAGAAAGCGAGTTGAAAAATGGAGCTCAGGGGCACTGCAATTCACAAACCTGCAGAGTTATAAATCATAACTCTCGTCCTCAAATATATTGAGGGAAGGCCACGAAGAGGATTTGAAAGCAAGGCAGAATTGCAGGAAACAGATTTCAGGAGGTAGATTCGAATCGCGTTTATAGCACGAGAAAAGCGGCAAAACCTCGACCATGATGCCCTTGGCCAAAAAGGGCGTATGCGTTTTTTCCTGAATATATTCAGGAAAAAACGCATACGCCCTTTTTGGCCAACCAAGCAACCTGGAAAGGCAAATCAGCGCTACAAAGAAGTCTCGCTTCCCATCGGTCAAAAGGGCCATGCTGAATAAAGTGTCAAAACCAGAAATGCAGGACAGGCCATGGAGAAACGGGAGCCCTGCTACGCTGATGGGCCGGATGTAAATTGCCAACAGCCACTCTGGAGAAGTGTACGGTGTGTCCTGAAACATCGAAAAAACTCAGCTTAGAGAGCATAGGGCACTTCCACTCATGGGCGTATAAATTGGGAAAACTACAAATCAGCAAGACACAGGCACCCCAAAGTTTAGGGCTGCTCTGTTGACAAGAACCTCCACTTCGTTACACCCTAAATATCCCAGGAAAGAGAAAACTGGGTAAAGAAGTTGTGGTCCTTATGTACAATGGAATATCACTCAGCCATGAAAGCAACGTCATAAGGCTAGTAGCAGCATGATGAGTGGATTTAGGTACGACGATTCTAAGTGAAATAAGTCACACAGAAAAAGACACTTATCATAAGATATCACTTATAGAGGGAATGTAAAAACCGCGACCCTTGAACTGAATTACAAAACAGAACAGAGTCACACGTTTAGAAAACACACTATGGCTGCTTAACGGGAAAGGTGAGGTGGGGTGATGCATAAAAGAAGGGTTTCAAATTAGCTCAGAGACCGTTTCATAAACCCAATATGTAATAGACACGACCTACTCCTTGCTCAGTGAACTGGACTCAACACCCCCTATTCACCGCCCAAGAATATATCTGACTAGTAAGAATCTTAAAACCTATGTATTGATATCTCTCTGTAAGTGAGTCAAGTGGGTGTAAAGCGGCATAAACACAGCAGTGAAAAGCAGCTAAACCCCTTTATAAAAATCAATCACTTTTAAAAACCCGTGAAACAAAGACAGTGAAAGAGAGAGAAATTCTTACTAAATTCGTTCAGGGGCTGTGATGCCACCTGGATTGACCATATCTAGACCCACAGCTGATTGAGACATAAGGGTGGACACTCTTGGGGCTGAGAGGTTTGGTGAGGTTGGGTGAGCAAACGCAGACCCTTTAAAGTAATACTGCGTGGTTTCCATCCCATGGGTCCCAAATCTCCAGGTTCAAGGGCATCTTCCTACTTCGAAAACATGCATGAGAAACCCAGAAGATGGTGCACCGTGTGGTCGGGAAAGGTTTCTAAAACGCACCTCCTTTCTCATCTCCTTGTGCTCGGGTTTGCCATTCCAGCCGCTTTACTAGCAATCTCCCTCCTTGGAGAATCAGCACCTTTAACCTCCTGTTCCTTACAGGTTGCAATTTGTCCTGAGGATGAACGGGAAGAGGGGGAACCAATGAGACACTAGCTCTAGGTGTTGGGACAGGCACAGGTCACTCTATTTTCCCATCAGGAAGAAGAATTAACCACAGGCTCAGCCTTCCGCCCGGAACCAGAATAGGGCCTGAAGCAATCCTGCGCTTTTGCGGCCAGCTCCCAAGAAAGCGAGTTGAAAAATGGAGCTCAGGGGCACTGCAATTCACAAACCTGCAGAGTTATAAATCATAACTCTCGTCCTCAAATATATTGAGAGAAGGCCACGAAGAGGATTTGAAAGCAAGGCAGAATTGCAGGAAACAGATTTCAGGAGGAAGATTCGAATCGCCTTTAAAGCACGGGAAAAGCAGCAAAACCTCGACAATGATGCCCTTGGCCAAAAAGGGCGTATGCGTTTTTTCCTGAATATATTCAGGAAAAAACGCATACGCCCTTTTTGGCCAATCAAGCAACCTGGAAAGGCAAATCAGCGCTACAAAGAAGTCTCGCTTCCCACCCGTCAAAAGGGCCATGCTGAATAAAGTGTCAAAACCAGAAATGCAGGACAGGCCATGGAGAAACGGGAGCCTTGCTACGCTGAAGGGCGGGATGTAAATTGCCAACAGCCACTCTGGAGAAGTGTACGGTGTGTCCTGAAACATCTAAAAAAACTCAGCTTAGAGAGCATAGTGCACTTCCACTCATGGGCGTATAAATTGGGAAAACTAAAAATCAGCAAGACACAGGCACCCCAAAGTTTAGGGCTGCTCTGTTGACAAGAACCTCCACTTCGTTACACCTTAAATATCCCAGGAAAGAGAAAAATGGATAAAGAAGTTGTGGTCCTTATGTACAATGGAATATCACTCAGCCATGAAATCAACGTCATAAGGCTAGTAGCAGCATGATGAGTGGATTTAGGTACGACGATTCTAAGTGAAATAAGTCCCACAGAAAAAGACACTTATCATAAGATATCACTTATAGAGGGAATGTAAAAACCGCTACCCTTGAACTGAATTACAAAACAGAACAGAGTCACACGTTTAGAAAACACACTATGGCTGCTTAACAGGAAAGGTGAGGTGGGGTGATGCATAAAACAAGGGTTTCAAATTAGCTCAGAGACCGTTCCATAAACGCAATATGTAATAGACACGACCTACTCCTTGCTCAGTGAACTGGACTGAACACCCCCTATTCACCGCCCAAGAATATATCTGACTAGTAAGAATCTTAAAAGCTATGTATTGATATCTCTCTGTAAGTGAGTCAAGTGGTTGTAAAGCGGCATAAACACAGCAGTGAAAAGCAGCTAAACCCCTTTATAAAAATCAATCACTTTTAAAAACCCGTGAAACAAAGACAGTGAAAGAGAGAGAAATTCTTACTAAATTCGCTCAGGGGCTGTAACGCCACCTGGATTGATCATATCTAGACCCACAGCTGATTGAGACATAAGGGTGGACACTCTTGGGGCTGAGAGGTGTGGTGAGGTTGGGTGAGCAAACGCAGACCCTTTAAAGTAATACTGCGTGGGTCCCTTCCAATGGGTCCCAAATCTCCAGGTTCAAGGGCATCTTCCCACTTCGAAAACATGCATGAGAAACCCAGAAGATGGTGCACCGTGTGATCGGGAAAGGTTTTTAAAACGCACCTCATTTCTCATCTCCTTGTGCTCGGGTTCGCCATTCCAGCCGCTTTACTAGCAATCTCCCTCCTTGGAGGATCAGCACCTTTAACCTCCTATTCCGTACAGGTTGCAATTTGTCCTGAGGATGAACGGGAAGAGGGGGAACCAATGAGAGAGTAGCTCTAGGTGTTGGGACAGGCACAGGTCACTCTATTTTCCCATCAGGAAGAAGAATTAACCACAGGCTCAGCCTGCCGCCCGTGACCAGTATAGGGCCTGAAGCAATCCTGCGCTTTTGCTGCCAGCTCCCAAGAAAGGGATTTGAAAAATGGAGCTCAGGGGCTCTGCAATTCACAAACCTGCAGAGTTATAAATGATAACTCTCGTCCACAAATATATTGACGGAAGGCAACGAAGAGGATTTGAAAGCAAGGCAGAATTGCAGGAAACAGATTTCAGGAGGTAGATACGAATCGCCTTTAAAGCACAGGAAAAGGGGCAAAACCTCGACCATGATGCCCTTGGCCAAAAAGGGCGTATGCGTTTTTTCTGAATATATTCAGGAAAAAACGCATACGCCCTTTTTGGTCAACCAAGCAACCTGGAAAGGCAAATCAGCGCTACAAAGAAGTCTCGCTTCCCATCGGTCAAAAGGGCCATGCTGAATAAAGTATCAAAATCAGAAATGCAGGACAGGCCATGGAAAAACGGGAGCCTTGCTACGCTGAAGGGCGGGATGTAAATTGCCAACAGCCACTCTGGAGAAGTGTACGGTGTGTCCTGAAACAACTAAAAAACTCAGCTTAGAGAGCATAGGGCACTTCCACCCATGGGCGTATAAATTGGGAAAACTAAAAATTAGCAAGACACAGGCAACCCAAAATTTAGGGCTGCTCTGTTGACAAGAACCTCCACTTCGTTACAACGTAAATATCGCAGGAAAGAAAAAAATGGATAAAGAAGTCGTAGTCCTTATGTACAATAGAATATCACTCAGCCATGAAATCAACGTCATAAGTCTAGTAGCAGCATGAAGAGTGGATTTAGGTACGACAATTCTAAGTGAAATAAGTCACACAGAAAAAGACACTTATCATAAGATATCACTTATGGAGGGAATGTAAAAACCGCTACCCTTGAACTGAATTACAAAACAGAACAGAGTCACACGTTTAGAAAACACACTATGGCTGCTTAACGGGAAAGGTGAGGTGGGATGATGCATAAAACAAGGGTTTCAAATTAGCTCAGAGACCGTTCCATAAACCCAATATGTAATAGACACGACCTACTCCTTGCTCAGTGAACTGGACTGAACACCCCCTATTCACCGCCCAAGAATATATCTGACTAGTAAGAATCTTAAAAGCTATGTATTGATATCTCTCTGTAAGTGAGTCAAGTGGGTGTAAATCGGCATAAACACAGCAGTGAAAAGCAGCTACACCCCTTTATAAAAATCAATCACTTTTAAAAACCCGTGAAACAAAGACAGTGAAAGAGAGAGAAATTCTTACTAAATTCGTTCAGGGGCTGTGATGCCACCTGGATTGACCATATCTAGACCCACAGCTGATTGAGACATAAGGGTGGACCCTCTTGGGGATGAGAGGTTTGGTGAGGTTGGGTGAGCAAACGCAGACCCCTTAAAGTAATACTGCGTTGTTCCCCTCCCATGGGTCCCAAATCTCCAGGTTCAAGGGCATCTTCCTACATCGAAAACATGCATTAGAAACCCACAAGATGGTACACCGTGTGATCGGGAAAGGTTTCTAAAACGCACCTCATTTCTCATCTCCTTGTGCTGGGGTTCGCCATTCCAGCCGCTTTACTAGCAATCTCCCTCCTTGGAGAATCAGCACCTTTAACCTCTTGTTCCGTACAGGTTGCAATTTGTCCTGAGGATGAACGGGAAGAGGGGGAACCAATGAGACACTAGCTCTAGGTGTTGGGACAGGCACAGGTCACTCTATTTTCCCATCAGGAAGAAGAATTAACCACAGGCTCAGCCTGCCGCCCGTGACCAGTATAGGGCCTGAAGCAATCCTGCGCTTTTGCGGCCAGCTCCCAAGAAAGCGAGTTGAAAAATGGAGCTCAGGGGCACTGCAATTCACAAACCTGCAGAGTTATAAATGATAACTCTCGTCCACAAATATATTGAGGGAAGGCAATGAAGAGGATTTGAAAGCAAGGCAGAATTGCAGGAAACAGATTTCAGGAGGTAGATTCGAATCGCCTTTAAAGCACGGGAAAAGCGGCAAAACCTCGACAATGATGCCCTTGGCCAAAAAGGGCGTATGCGTTTTTTCCTGAATATATTCAGGAAAAAACGCATACGCCCTTTTTGGCCAACCAAGCAACCTGGAAAGGCAAATCAGCGCTACAAAGAAGTCTCGCTTCCCATCGGTCAAAAGGGCTATGCTGAATAAAGTGTCAAAACCAGATATGCAGGACAGGCCATGGAGAAACGGGAGCCTTGCTACGCTGATGGGCGGGATGTAAATTGCCAACAGCCACTCTGGAGAAGTGTACGGTGTGTCCTAAAACATCGAAAAAACTCAGCTTAGAGAGCATAGGGCACTTCCACTCATGGGCGTATAAATTGGGAAAACTAAAAATCAGCAAGACACAGGCACCCCAAAGTTTAGGGCTGCTCTGTTGTCAAGAACCTCCACTTCGTTACAACGTAAATATCCCAGGAAAGAGAAAAATGGATAAAGAAGTTGTGGTCCTTATGTACAATGGAATATCACTCAGCCATGAAATCAACGTCATAAGGCTAGTAGCAGCATGATGAGTGGATTTAGGTACGACGATTTTAAGTGAAATAAGTCACACAGAAAAAGACACTTATCATAAGATATCACTTATAGAGCGAATATAAAAACCGCTACCCTTGAACTGAATTACAAAACAGAACAGACTCACACGTTTAGAAAACACACTATGGCTGCTTAACGGGAAAGGTGAGGTGGGGTGATGCATAAAACAAGGGTTTCAAATTAGCTCAGAGACCGTTCCATAAACCCAATATGTAATAGACACGACCTACTCCTTGCTCATTGAACTGGACTCAACACCCCCTATTCACCGCCCAAGAATATATCTGACTAGTAGGAATCTTAAAACCTATGTATTGATATCTCCCTGTAAGTGAGTCAAGTGGGTGTAAAGGGGCATAAACACAGCAGTGAAAAGCAGCTAAACCCCTTTATAAAAATCAATCACTTTTAAAAACCCGTGAAACAAAGACAGTGAAAGATAGAGAAATTCTTACTAAATTCGTTCAGTGGCTGTGATGCCACCTGGATTGACCATATCTAGACCCACAGCTAATTGAGACATAAGGGTGGACACTCTTGGGGCTAAGAGATTTGGTGAGGTTGGGTGAGCAAACGCACACCCTTTAGAGTAATACTGCGTGGTACCCATTCCATGGGTCCCAACTCTCCAGGTTCAAGGGCATCTTTCTACATCGAAAACATGCATGAGAAACCCAGAAGATGGTACACCGTGTGATCGGGAAAGGTTTCTAAAACGCACCTCATTTCTCATCTCCTTGGGCTCGGGTTCGCCATTCCAGCCGCTTTACTAACAATCTCCCTCCTTGGAGAATCAGCACCTTTAACCTCCTGTTCCCTACAGGTTGCAATTTGTCCTGAGGATGAATGGGAAGAGGGGGAACCAATGAGGCACTAGCTCTAGGTGTTGGGACAGGCACAGGTCACTCTATTTTCCCATCAGGAAGAAGAATTAACCACAGGCTCAGCCTGCCGCCCGGGACCAGAATAGGGCCTGAAGCAATCCTGCGCTTTTGCGGCCAGCTCCCAAGAAAGCGAGTTGAAACATGGAGCTCAGGGGCACTGCAATTCACAAACCTGCAGAGTTATAAATGATAACTCTCGTCCACAAATATATTGACGGAAGGCAACGAAGAGGATTTGAAAGCACGGCAGAATTGCAGGAAACAGATTTCAGGAGGTAGATTCGAATCGCCTTTAAAGCACAGGAAAAGGGGCAAAACCTCGACCATGATGCCCTTGGCCAAAAAGGGCGTATGCGTTTTTTCTGAATATATTCAGGAAAAAACGCATACGCCCTTTTTGGTCAACCAAGCAACCTGGAAAGGCAAATCAGCGCTACAAAGAAGTCTCGCTTCCCATCGGTCAAAAGGGCCATGCTGAATAAAGTATCAAAATCAGAAATGCAGGACAGGCCATGGAAAAACGGGAGCCTTGCTACGCTGAAGGGCGGGATGTAAATTGCCAACAGCCACTCTGGAGAAGTGTACGGTGTGTCCTGAAACAACTAAAAAACTCAGCTTAGAGAGCATAGGGAACTTCCACCCATGGGCGTATAAATTGGGAAAACTAAAAATTAGCAAGACACAGGCAACCAAAAATTTAGGGCTGCTCTGTTGACAAGAACCTCCACTTCGTTACAACGTAAATATCGCAGGAAAGAAAAAAATGGATAAAGAAGTCGTAGTCCTTATGTACAATAGAATATCACTCAGCCATGAAATCAACGTCATAAGTCTAGTAGCAGCATGAAGAGTGGATTTAGGTACGACAATTCTAAGTGAAATAAGTCACACAGAAAAAGACACTTATCATAAGATATCACTTATGGAGGGAATGTAAAAACCGCTACCCTTGAACTGAATTACAAAACAGAACAGAGTCACACGTTTAGAAAACACACTATGGCTGCTTCACGGGAAAGGTGAGGTGGGATGATGCATAAAACAAGGGTTTCAAATTAGCTCAGAGACCGTTCCATAAACCCAATATGTAATAGACACGACCTACTCCTTGCTCAGTGAACTGGACTGAACACCCCCTATTCACCGCCCAAGAATATATCTGACTAGTAAGAATCTTAAAAGCTATGTATTGATATCTCTCTGTAAGTGAGTCAAGTGGCTGTAAATCGGCATAAACACAGCAGTGAAAAGCAGCTACACCCCTTTATAAAAATCAATCACTTTTAAAAACCCGTGAAACAAAGACAGTGAAAGAGAGAGAAATTCTTACTAAATTCGTTCAGGGGCTGTGATGCCACCTGGATTGACCATATCTAGACCCACAGCTGATTGAGACATAAGGGTGGACCCTCTTGGGGATGAGAGGTTTGGTGAGGTTGGGTGAGCAAACGCAGACCCCTTAAAGTAATACTGCGTTGTTCCCCTCCCATGGGTCCCAAATCTCCAGGTTCAAGGGCATCTTCCTACATCGAAAACATGCATTAGAAACCCACAAGATGGTACACCGTGTGATCGGGAAAGGTTTCTAAAACGCACCTCATTTCTCATCTCCTTGTGCTGGGGTTCGCCATTCCAGCCGCTTTACTAGCAATCTCCCTCCTTGGAGAATCAGCACCTTTAACCTCTTGTTCCGTACAGGTTGCAATTTGTCCTGAGGATGAACGGGAAGAGGGGGAACCAATGAGAGACTAGCTCTAGGTGTTGGGACAGGCACAGGTCACTCTATTTTCCCATCAGGAAGAAGAATTAACCACAGGCTCAGCCTGCCGCCCGTGACCAGTATAGGGCCTGAAGCAATCCTGCGCTTTTGCGGCCAGCTCCCAAGAAAGCGAGTTGAAAAATGGAGCTCAGGGGCACTGCAATTCACAAACCTGCAGAGTTATAAATGATAACTCTCGTCCAAAAATATATTGAGGGAAGGCAATGAAGAGGATTTGAAAGCAAGGCAGAATTGCAGGAAACAGATTTCAGGAGGTAGATTCGAATCGCCTTTAAAGCACGGGAAAAGCGGCAAAACCTCGACAATGATGCCCTTGGCCAAAAAGGGCGTATGCGTTTTTTCCTGAATATATTCAGGAAAAAACGCATACGCCCTTTTTGGCCAACCAAGCAACCTGGAAAGGCAAATCAGCGCTACAAAGAAGTCTCGCTTCCCATCGGTCAAAAGGGCCATGCTGAATAAAGTGTCAAAACCAGATATGCAGGACAGGCCATGGAGAAACGGGAGCCTTGCTACGCTGATGGGCGGGATGTAAATTGCCAACAGCCACTCTGGAGAAGTGTACGGTGTGTCCTAAAACATCGAAAAAACTCAGCTTAGAGAGCATAGGGCACTTCCACTCATGGGCGTATAAATTGGGAAAACTAAAAATCAGCAAGACACAGGCACCCCAAAGTTTAGGGCTGCTCTGTTGACAAGAACCTCCACTTCGTTACAACGTAAATATCCAAGGAAAGAGAAAAATGGATAAAGAAGTTGTGGTCCTTATGTACAATGGAATATCACTCAGCCATGAAATCAACGTCATAAGGCTAGTAGCAGCATGATGAGTGGATTTAGGTACGACGATTTTAAGTGAAATAAGTCACACAGAAAAAGACACTTATCATAAGATATCACTTATAGAGCGAATATAAAAACCGCTACCCTTGAACTGAATTACAAAACAGAACAGACTCACACGTTTAGAAAACACACTATGGCTGCTTAACGGGAAAGGTGAGGTGGGGTGATGCATAAAACAAGGGTTTCAAATTAGCTCAGAGACCGATCCATAAACCCAATATGTAATAAACACGACCTACTCCTTGCTCATTGAACTGGACTCAACACCCCCTATTCACCGCCCAAGAATATATCTGACTAGTAGGAATCTTAAAACCTATGTATTGATATCTCCCTGTAAGTGAGTCAAGTGGGTGTAAAGGGGCATAAACACAGCAGTGAAAAGCAGCTAAACCCCTTTATAAAAATCAATCACTTTTAAAAACCCGTGAAACAAAGACAGTGAAAGATAGAGAAATTCTTACTAAATTCGTTCAGTGGCTGTGATGCCACCTGGATTGACCATATCTAGACCCACAGCTAATTGAGACATAAGGGTGGACACTCTTGGGGCTAAGAGATTTGGTGAGGTTGGGTGAGCAAACGCACACCCTTTAGAGTAATACTGCGTGGTACCCATTCCATGGGTCCCAACTCTCCAGGTTCAAGGGCATCTTTCTACATCGAAAACATGCATGAGAAACCCAGAAGATGGTACACCGTGTGATCGGGAAAGGTTTCTAAAACGCACCTCATTTCTCATCTCCTTGGGCTCGGGTTCGCCATTCCAGCCGCTTTACTAACAATCTCCCTCCTTGGAGAATCAGCACCTTTAACCTCCTGTTCCCTACAGGTTGCAATTTGTCCTGAGGATGAATGGGAAGAGGGGGAACCAATGAGGCACTAGCTCTAGGTGTTGGGACAGGCACAGGTCACTCTATTTTCCCATCAGGAAGAAGAATTAACCACAGGCTCAGCCTGCCGCCCGGGACCAGAATAGGGCCTGAAGCAATCCTGCGCTTTTGCGGCCAGCTCCCAAGAAAGCGAGTTGAAACATGGAGCTCAGGGGCACTGCAATTCACAAACCTGCAGAGTTATAAATGATAACTCTCGTCCACAAATATATTGACGGAAGGCAACGAAGAGGATTTGAAAGCAAGGCAGAATTGCAGGAAACAGATTTCAGGAGGTAGATTCGAATCGCCTTTAAAGCACGGGAAAAGCGGCAAAACCTCGACAATGATGCCCTTGGCCAAAAAGGGCGTATGCGTTTTTTCCTGAATATATTCAGGAAAAAACGCATACGCCCTTTTTGGCCAACCAAGCAACCTGGAAAGGCAAATCAGCGCTACAAAGAAGTCTCGCTTCCCACCGGTCAAAAGGGCCATGCTGAATAAAGTGTCAAAACCAGAAATGCAGGACAGGCCATGGAGAAACGGGAGCCTTGCTACGCTGAAGGGCGGGATGTAAATTGCCAACAGCCACTCTGGAGAAGTGTACGGTGTGTCCTGAAACATCTAAAAAAACTCAGCTTAGAGAGCATAGTGCACTTCCACTCATGGGCGTATAAATTGGGAAAACTAAAAATCAGCAAGACACAGGCACCCCAAAGTTTAGGGCTGCTCTGTTGACAAGAACCTCCACTTCGTTACACCTTAAATATCCCAGGAAAGAGAAAAATGGATAAAGAAGTTGTGGTCCTTATGTACAATGGAATATCACTCAGCCATGAAATCAACGTCATAAGGCTAGTAGCAGCATGATGAGTGGATTTAGGTACGACGATTCTAAGTGAAATAAGTCCCACAGAAAAAGACACTTATCATAAGATATCACTTATAGAGGGAATGTAAAAACCGCTACCCTTGAACTGAATTACAAAACAGAACAGAGTCACACGTTTAGAAAACACACTATGGCTGCTTAACGGGAAAGGTGAGGTGGGGTGATGCATAAAACAAGGGTTTCAAATTAGCTCAGAGACCGTTCCATAAACGCAATATGTAATAGACACGACCTACTCCTTGCTCAGTGAACTGGACTGAACACCCCCTATTCACCGCCCAAGAATATATCTGACTAGTAAGAATCTTAAAAGCTATGTATTGATATCTCTCTGTAAGTGAGTCAAGTGGTTGTAAAGCGGCATAAACACAGCAGTGAAAAGCAGCTAAACCCCTTTATAAAAATCAATCACTTTTAAAAACCCGTGAAACAAAGACAGTGAAAGAGAGAGAAATTCTTACTAAATTCGCTCAGGGGCTGTAACGCCACCTGGATTGATCATATCTAGACCCACAGCTGATTGAGACATAAGGGTGGACACTCTTGGGGCTGAGAGGTGTGGTGAGGTTGGGTGAGCAAACGCAGACCCTTTAAAGTAATACTGCGTGGGTCCCTTCCAATGGGTCCCAAATCTCCAGGTTCAAGGGCATCTTCCCACTTCGAAAACATGCATGAGAAACCCAGAAGATGGTGCACCGTGTGATCGGGAAAGGTTTTTAAAACGCACCTCATTTCTCATCTCCTTGTGCTCGGGTTCTCCATTCCAGCCGCTTTACTAGCAATCTCCCTCCTTGGAGGATCAGCACCTTTAACCTCCTATTCCGTACAGGTTGCAATTTGTCCTGAGGATGAACGGGAAGAGGGGGAACCAATGAGAGACTAGCTCTAGGTGTTGGGACAGGCACAGGTCACTCTATTTTCCCATCAGGAAGAAGAATTAACCACAGGCTCAGCCTGCCGCCCGTGACCAGTATAGGGCCTGAAGCAATCCTGCGCTTTTGCGGCCAGCTCCCAAGAAAGGGATTTGAAAAATGGAGCTCAGGGGCTCTGCAATTCACAAACCTGCAGAGTTATAAATGATAACTCTCGTCCACAAATATATTGACGGAAGGCAACGAAGAGGATTTGAAAGCAAGGCAGAATTGCAGGAAACAGATTTCAGGAGGTAGATACGAATCGCCTTTAAAGCACAGGAAAAGGGGCAAAACCTCGACCATGATGCCCTTGGCCAAAAAGGGCGTATGCGTTTTTTCTGAATATATTCAGGAAAAAACGCATACGCCCTTTTTGGTCAACCAAGCAACCTGGAAAGGCAAATCAGCGCTACAAAGAAGTCTCGCTTCCCATCGGTCAAAAGGGCCATGCTGAATAAAGTATCAAAATCAGAAATGCAGGACAGGCCATGGAAAAACGGGAGCCTTGCTACGCTGAAGGGCGGGATGTAAATTGCCAACAGCCACTCTGGAGAAGTGTACGGTGTGTCCTGAAACAACTAAAAAACTCAGCTTAGAGAGCATAGGGCACTTCCACCCATGGGCGTATAAATTGGGAAAACTAAAAATTAGCAAGACACAGGCAACCCAAAATTTAGGGCTGCTCTGTTGACAAGAACCTCCACTTCGTTACAACGTAAATATCGCAGGAAAGAAAAAAATGGATAAAGAAGTCGTAGTCCTTATGTACAATAGAATATCACTCAGCCATGAAATCAACGTCATAAGTCTAGTAGCAGCATGAAGAGTGGATTTAGGTACGACAATTCTAAGTGAAATAAGTCACACAGAAAAAGACACTTATCATAAGATATCACTTATGGAGGGAATGTAAAAACCGCTACCCTTGAACTGAATTACAAAACAGAACAGAGTCACACGTTTAGAAAACACACTATGGCTGCTTAACGGGAAAGGTGAGGTGGGATGATGCATAAAACAAGGGTTTCAAATTAGCTCAGAGACCGTTCCATAAACCCAATATGTAATAGACACGACCTACTCCTTGCTCAGTGAACTGGACTGAACACCCCCTATTCACCGCCCAAGAATATATCTGACTAGTAAGAATCTTAAAAGCTATGTATTGATATCTCTCTGTAAGTGAGTCAAGTGGCTGTAAATCGGCATAAACACAGCAGTGAAAAGCAGCTACACCCCTTTATAAAAATCAATCACTTTTAAAAACCCGTGAAACAAAGACAGTGAAAGAGAGAGAAATTCTTACTAAATTCGTTCAGGGGCTGTGATGCCACCTGGATTGACCATATCTAGACCCACAGCTGATTGAGACATAAGGGTGGACCCTCTTGGGGATGAGAGGTTTGGTGAGGTTGGGTGAGCAAACGCAGACCCCTTAAAGTAATACTGCGTTGTTCCCCTCCCATGGGTCCCAAATCTCCAGGTTCAAGGGCATCTTCCTACATCGAAAACATGCATTAGAAACCCACAAGATGGTACACCGTGTGATCGGGAAAGGTTTCTAAAACGCACCTCATTTCTCATCTCCTTGTGCTGGGGTTCGCCATTCCAGCCGCTTTACTAGCAATCTCCCTCCTTGGAGAATCAGCACCTTTAACCTCTTGTTCCGTACAGGTTGCAATTTGTCCTGAGGATGAACGGGAAGAGGGGGAACCAATGAGAGACTAGCTCTAGGTGTTGGGACAGGCACAGGTCACTCTATTTTCCCATCAGGAAGAAGAATTAACCACAGGCTCAGCCTGCCGCCCGTGACCAGTATAGGGCCTGAAGCAATCCTGCGCTTTTGCGGCCAGCTCCCAAGAAAGCGAGTTGAAAAATGGAGCTCAGGGGCACTGCAATTCACAAACCTGCAGAGTTATAAATGATAACTCTCGTCCACAAATATATTGAGGGAAGGCAATGAAGAGGATTTGAAAGCAAGGCAGAATTGCAGGAAACAGATTTCAGGAGGTAGATTCGAATCGCCTTTAAAGCACGGGAAAAGCGGCAAAACCTCGACAATGATGCCCTTGGCCAAAAAGGGCGTATGCGTTTTTTCCTGAATATATTCAGGAAAAAACGCATACGCCCTTTTTGGCCAACCAAGCAACCTGGAAAGGCAAATCAGCGCTACAAAGAAGTCTCGCTTCCCATCGGTCAAAAGGGCCATGCTGAATAAAGTGTCAAAACCAGATATGCAGGACAGGCCATGGAGAAACGGGAGCCTTGCTACGCTGATGGGCGGGATGTAAATTGCCAACAGCCACTCTGGAGAAGTGTACGGTGTGTCCTAAAACATCGAAAAAACTCAGCTTAGAGAGCATAGGGCACTTCCACTCATGGGCGTATAAATTGGGAAAACTAAAAATCAGCAAGACACAGGCACCCCAAAGTTTAGGGCTGCTCTGTTGACAAGAACCTCCACTTCGTTACAACGTAAATATCCAAGGAAAGAGAAAAATGGATAAAGAAGTTGTGGTCCTTATGTACAATGGAATATCACTCAGCCATGAAATCAACGTCATAAGGCTAGTAGCAGCATGATGAGTGGATTTAGGTACGACGATTTTAAGTGAAATAAGTCACACAGAAAAAGACACTTATCATAAGATATCACTTATAGAGCGAATATAAAAACCGCTACCCTTGAACTGAATTACAAAACAGAACAGACTCACACGTTTAGAAAACACACTATGGCTGCTTAACGGGAAAGGTGAGGTGGGGTGATGCATAAAACAAGGGTTTCAAATTAGCTCAGAGACCGATCCATAAACCCAATATGTAATAAACACGACCTACTCCTTGCTCATTGAACTGGACTCAACACCCCCTATTCACCGCCCAAGAATATATCTGACTAGTAGGAATCTTAAAACCTATGTATTGATATCTCCCTGTAAGTGAGTCAAGTGGGTGTAAAGGGGCATAAACACAGCAGTGAAAAGCAGCTAAACCCCTTTATAAAAATCAATCACTTTTAAAAACCCGTGAAACAAAGACAGTGAAAGATAGAGAAATTCTTACTAAATTCGTTCAGTGGCTGTGATGCCACCTGGATTGACCATATCTAGACCCACAGCTAATTGAGACATAAGGGTGGACACTCTTGGGGCTAAGAGATTTGGTGAGGTTGGGTGAGCAAACGCACACCCTTTAGAGTAATACTGCGTGGTACCCATTCCATGGGTCCCAACTCTCCAGGTTCAAGGGCATCTTTCTACATCGAAAACATGCATGAGAAACCCAGAAGATGGTACACCGTGTGATCGGGAAAGGTTTCTAAAACGCACCTCATTTCTCATCTCCTTGGGCTCGGGTTCGCCATTCCAGCCGCTTTACTAACAATCTCCCTCCTTGGAGAATCAGCACCTTTAACCTCCTGTTCCCTACAGGTTGCAATTTGTCCTGAGGATGAATGGGAAGAGGGGGAACCAATGAGGCACTAGCTCTAGGTGTTGGGACAGGCACAGTTCACTCTATTTTCCCATCAGGAAGAAGAATTAACCACAGGCTCAGCCTGCCGCCCGGGACCAGAATAGGGCCTGAAGCAATCCTGCGCTTTTGCGGCCAGCTCCCAAGAAAGCGAGTTGAAACATGGAGCTCAGGGGCACTGCAATTCACAAACCTGCAGAGTTATAAATGATAACTCTCGTCCACAAATATATTGACGGAAGGCAACGAAGAGGATTTGAAAGCAAGGCAGAATTGCAGGAAACAGATTTCAGGAGGTAGATTCGAATCGCCTTTAAAGCACGGGAAAAGCGGCAAAACCTCGACAATGATGCCCTTGGCCAAAAAGGGCGTATGCGTTTTTTCCTGAATATATTCAGGAAAAAACGCATACGCCCTTTTTGGCCAACCAAGCAACCTGGAAAGGCAAATCAGCGCTACAAAGAAGTCTCGCTTCCCACCGGTCAAAAGGGCCATGCTGAATAAAGTGTCAAAACCAGAAATGCAGGACAGGCCATGGAGAAACGGGAGCCTTGCTACGCTGAAGGGCGGGATGTAAATTGCCAACAGCCACTCTGGAGAAGTGTACGGTGTGTCCTGAAACATCTAAAAAAACTCAGCTTAGAGAGCATAGTGCACTTCCACTCATGGGCGTATAAATTGGGAAAACTAAAAATCAGCAAGACACAGGCACCCCAAAGTTTAGGGCTGCTCTGTTGACAAGAACCTCCACTTCGTTACACCTTAAATATCCCAGGAAAGAGAAAAATGGATAAAGAAGTTGTGGTCCTTATGTACAATGGAATATCACTCAGCCATGAAATCAACGTCATAAGGCTAGTAGCAGCATGATGAGTGGATTTAGGTACGACGATTCTAAGTGAAATAAGTCCCACAGAAAAAGACACTTATCATAAGATATCACTTATAGAGGGAATGTAAAAACCGCTACCCTTGAACTGAATTACAAAACAGAACAGAGTCACACGTTTAGAAAACACACTATGGCTGCTTAACGGGAAAGGTGAGGTGGGGTGATGCATAAAACAAGGGTTTCAAATTAGCTCAGAGACCGTTCCATAAACGCAATATGTAATAGACACGACCTACTCCTTGCTCAGTGAACTGGACTGAACACCCCCTATTCACCGCCCAAGAATATATCTGACTAGTAAGAATCTTAAAAGCTATGTATTGATATCTCTCTGTAAGTGAGTCAAGTGGTTGTAAAGCGGCATAAACACAGCAGTGAAAAGCAGCTAAACCCCTTTATAAAAATCAATCACTTTTAAAAACCCGTGAAACAAAGACAGTGAAAGAGAGAGAAATTCTTACTAAATTCGCTCAGGGGCTGTAACGCCACCTGGATTGATCATATCTAGACCCACAGCTGATTGAGACATAAGGGTGGACACTCTTGGGGCTGAGAGGTGTGGTGAGGTTGGGTGAGCAAACGCAGACCCTTTAAAGTAATACTGCGTGGGTCCCTTCCAATGGGTCCCAAATCTCCAGGTTCAAGGGCATCTTCCCACTTCGAAAACATGCATGAGAAACCCAGAAGATGGTGCACCGTGTGATCGGGAAAGGTTTTTAAAACGCACCTCATTTCTCATCTCCTTGTGCTCGGGTTCTCCATTCCAGCCGCTTTACTAGCAATCTCCCTCCTTGGAGGATCAGCACCTTTAACCTCCTATTCCGTACAGGTTGCAATTTGTCCTGAGGATGAACGGGAAGAGGGGGAACCAATGAGAGACTAGCTCTAGGTGTTGGGACAGGCACAGGTCACTCTATTTTCCCATCAGGAAGAAGAATTAACCACAGGCTCAGCCTGCCGCCCGTGACCAGTATAGGGCCTGAAGCAATCCTGCGCTTTTGCGGCCAGCTCCCAAGAAAGGGATTTGAAAAATGGAGCTCAGGGGCTCTGCAATTCACAAACCTGCAGAGTTATAAATGATAACTCTCGTCCACAAATATATTGACGGAAGGCAACGAAGAGAATTTGAAAGCAAGGCAGAATTGCAGGAAACAGATTTCAGGAGGTAGATACGAATCGCCTTTAAAGCACAGGAAAAGGGGCAAAACCTCGACCATGATGCCCTTGGCCAAAAAGGGCGTATGCGTTTTTTCTGAATATATTCAGGAAAAAACGCATACGCCCTTTTTGGTCAACCAAGCAACCTGGAAAGGCAAATCAGCGCTACAAAGAAGTCTCGCTTCCCATCGGTCAAAAGGGCCATGCTGAATAAAGTATCAAAATCAGAAATGCAGGACAGGCCATGGAAAAACGGGAGCCTTGCTACGCTGAAGGGCGGGATGTAAATTGCCAACAGCCACTCTGGAGAAGTGTACGGTGTGTCCTGAAACAACTAAAAAACTCAGCTTAGAGAGCATAGGGCACTTCCACCCATGGGCGTATAAATTGGGAAAACTAAAAATTAGCAAGACACAGGCAACCCAAAATTTAGGGCTGCTCTGTTGACAAGAACCTCCACTTCGTTACAACGTAAATATCGCAGGAAAGAAAAAAATGGATAAAGAAGTCGTAGTCCTTATGTACAATAGAATATCACTCAGCCATGAAATCAACGTCATAAGTCTAGTAGCAGCATGAAGAGTGGATTTAGGTACGACAATTCTAAGTGAAATAAGTCACACAGAAAAAGACACTTATCATAAGATATCACTTATGGAGGGAATGTAAAAACCGCTACCCTTGAACTGAATTACAAAACAGAACAGAGTCACACGTTTAGAAAACACACTATGGCTGCTTAACGGGAAAGGTGAGGTGGGATGATGCATAAAACAAGGGTTTCAAATTAGCTCAGAGACCGTTCCATAAACCCAATATGTAATAGACACGACCTACTCCTTGCTCAGTGAACTGGACTGAACACCCCCTATTCACCGCCCAAGAATATATCTGACTAGTAAGAATCTTAAAAGCTATGTATTGATATCTCTCTGTAAGTGAGTCAAGTGGCTGTAAATCGGCATAAACACAGCAGTGAAAAGCAGCTACACCCCTTTATAAAAATCAATCACTTTTAAAAACCCGTGAAACAAAGACAGTGAAAGAGAGAGAAATTCTTACTAAATTCGTTCAGGGGCTGTGATGCCACCTGGATTGACCATATCTAGACCCACAGCTGATTGAGACATAAGGGTGGACCCTCTTGGGGATGAGAGGTTTGGTGAGGTTGGGTGAGCAAACGCAGACCCCTTAAAGTAATACTGCGTTGTTCCCCTCCCATGGGTCCCAAATCTCCAGGTTCAAGGGCATCTTCCTACATCGAAAACATGCATTAGAAACCCACAAGATGGTACACCGTGTGATCGGGAAAGGTTTCTAAAACGCACCTCATTTCTCATCTCCTTGTGCTGGGGTTCGCCATTCCAGCCGCTTTACTAGCAATCTCCCTCCTTGGAGAATCAGCACCTTTAACCTCTTGTTCCGTACAGGTTGCAATTTGTCCTGAGGATGAACGGGAAGAGGGGGAACCAATGAGACACTAGCTCTAGGTGTTGGGACAGGCACAGGTCACTCTATTTTCCCATCAGGAAGAAGAATTAACCACAGGCTCAGCCTGCCGCCCGTGACCAGTATAGGGCCTGAAGCAATCCTGCGCTTTTGCGGCCAGCTCCCAAGAAAGCGAGTTGAAAAATGGAGCTCAGGGGCACTGCAATTCACAAACCTGCAGAGTTATAAATGATAACTCTCGTCCACAAATATATTGAGGGAAGGCAATGAAGAGGATTTGAAAGCAAGGCAGAATTGCAGGAAACAGATTTCAGGAGGTAGATTCGAATCGCCTTTAAAGCACGGGAAAAGCGGCAAAACCTCGACAATGATGCCCTTGGCCAAAAAGGGCGTATGCGTTTTTTCCTGAATATATTCAGGAAAAAACGCATACGCCCTTTTTGGCCAACCAAGCAACCTGGAAAGGCAAATCAGCGCTACAAAGAAGTCTCGCTTCCCATCGGTCAAAAGGGCTATGCTGAATAAAGTGTCAAAACCAGATATGCAGGACAGGCCATGGAGAAACGGGAGCCTTGCTACGCTGATGGGCGGGATGTAAATTGCCAACAGCCACTCTGGAGAAGTGTACGGTGTGTCCTAAAACATCGAAAAAACTCAGCTTAGAGAGCATAGGGCACTTCCACTCATGGGCGTATAAATTGGGAAAACTAAAAATCAGCAAGACACAGGCACCCCAAAGTTTAGGGCTGCTCTGTTGACAAGAACCTCCACTTCGTTACAACGTAAATATCCCAGGAAAGAGAAAAATGGATAAAGAAGTTGTGGTCCTTATGTACAATGGAATATCACTCAGCCATGAAATCAACGTCATAAGGCTAGTAGCAGCATGATGAGTGGATTTAGGTACGACGATTTTAAGTGAAATAAGTCACACAGAAAAAGACACTTATCATAAGATATCACTTATAGAGCGAATATAAAAACCGCTACCCTTGAACTGAATTACAAAACAGAACAGACTCACACGTTTAGAAAACACACTATGGCTGCTTAACGGGAAAGGTGAGGTGGGGTGATGCATAAAACAAGGGTTTCAAATTAGCTCAGAGACCGTTCCATAAACCCAATATGTAATAGACACGACCTACTCCTTGCTCATTGAACTGGACTCAACACCCCCTATTCACCGCCCAAGAATATATCTGACTAGTAGGAATCTTAAAACCTATGTATTGATATCTCCCTGTAAGTGAGTCAAGTGGGTGTAAAGGGGCATAAACACAGCAGTGAAAAGCAGCTAAACCCCTTTATAAAAATCAATCACTTTTAAAAACCCGTGAAACAAAGACAGTGAAAGATAGAGAAATTCTTACTAAATTCGTTCAGTGGCTGTGATGCCACCTGGATTGACCATATCTAGACCCACAGCTAATTGAGACATAAGGGTGGACACTCTTGGGGCTAAGAGATTTGGTGAGGTTGGGTGAGCAAACGCACACCCTTTAGAGTAATACTGCGTGGTACCCATTCCATGGGTCCCAACTCTCCAGGTTCAAGGGCATCTTTCTACATCGAAAACATGCATGAGAAACCCAGAAGATGGTACACCGTGTGATCGGGAAAGGTTTCTAAAACGCACCTCATTTCTCATCTCCTTGGGCTCGGGTTCGCCATTCCAGCCGCTTTACTAACAATCTCCCTCCTTGGAGAATCAGCACCTTTAACCTCCTGTTCCCTACAGGTTGCAATTTGTCCTGAGGATGAATGGGAAGAGGGGGAACCAATGAGGCACTAGCTCTAGGTGTTGGGACAGGCACAGGTCACTCTATTTTCCCATCAGGAAGAAGAATTAACCACAGGCTCAGCCTGCCGCCCGGGACCAGAATAGGGCCTGAAGCAATCCTGCGCTTTTGCGGCCAGCTCCCAAGAAAGCGAGTTGAAACATGGAGCTCAGGGGCACTGCAATTCACAAACCTGCAGAGTTATAAATGATAACTCTCGTCCACAAATATATTGACGGAAGGCAACGAAGAGGATTTGAAAGCACGGCAGAATTGCAGGAAACAGATTTCAGGAGGTAGATTCGAATCGCCTTTAAAGCACAGGAAAAGGGGCAAAACCTCGACCATGATGCCCTTGGCCAAAAAGGGCGTATGCGTTTTTTCTGAATATATTCAGGAAAAAACGCATACGCCCTTTTTGGTCAACCAAGCAACCTGGAAAGGCAAATCAGCGCTACAAAGAAGTCTCGCTTCCCACCGGTCAAAAGGGCCATGCTGAATAAAGTGTCAAAACCAGAAATGCAGGACAGGCCATGGAGAAACGGGAGCCTTGCTACGCTGAAGGGCGGGATGTAAATTGCCAACAGCCACTCTGGAGAAGTGTACGGTGTGTCCTGAAACATCTAAAAAAACTCAGCTTAGAGAGCATAGTGCACTTCCACTCATGGGCGTATAAATTGGGAAAACTAAAAATCAGCAAGACACAGGCACCCCAAAGTTTAGGGCTGCTCTGTTGACAAGAACCTCCACTTCGTTACACCTTAAATATCCCAGGAAAGAGAAAAATGGATAAAGAAGTTGTGGTCCTTATGTACAATGGAATATCACTCAGCCATGAAATCAACGTCATAAGGCTAGTAGCAGCATGATGAGTGGATTTAGGTACGACGATTCTAAGTGAAATAAGTCCCACAGAAAAAGACACTTATCATAAGATATCACTTATAGAGGGAATGTAAAAACCGCTACCCTTGAACTGAATTACAAAACAGAACAGAGTCACACGTTTAGAAAACACACTATGGCTGCTTAACGGGAAAGGTGAGGTGGGGTGATGCATAAAACAAGGGTTTCAAATTAGCTCAGAGACCGTTCCATAAACGCAATATGTAATAGACACGACCTACTCCTTGCTCAGTGAACTGGACTGAACACCCCCTATTCACCGCCCAAGAATATATCTGACTAGTAAGAATCTTAAAAGCTATGTATTGATATCTCTCTGTAAGTGAGTCAAGTGGTTGTAAAGCGGCATAAACACAGCAGTGAAAAGCAGCTAAACCCCTTTATAAAAATCAATCACTTTTAAAAACCCGTGAAACAAAGACAGTGAAAGAGAGAGAAATTCTTACTAAATTCGCTCAGGGGCTGTAACGCCACCTGGATTGATCATATCTAGACCCACAGCTGATTGAGACATAAGGGTGGACACTCTTGGGGCTGAGAGGTGTGGTGAGGTTGGGTGAGCAAACGCAGACCCTTTAAAGTAATACTGCGTGGGTCCCTTCCAATGGGTCCCAAATCTCCAGGTTCAAGGGCATCTTCCCACTTCGAAAACATGCATGAGAAACCCAGAAGATGGTGCACCGTGTGATCGGGAAAGGTTTTTAAAACGCACCTCATTTCTCATCTCCTTGTGCTCGGGTTCTCCATTCCAGCCGCTTTACTAGCAATCTCCCTCCTTGGAGGATCAGCACCTTTAACCTCCTATTCCGTACAGGTTGCAATTTGTCCTGAGGATGAACGGGAAGAGGGGGAACCAATGAGAGACTAGCTCTAGGTGTTGGGACAGGCACAGGTCACTCTATTTTCCCATCAGGAAGAAGAATTAACCACAGGCTCAGCCTGCCGCCCGTGACCAGTATAGGGCCTGAAGCAATCCTGCGCTTTTGCGGCCAGCTCCCAAGAAAGGGATTTGAAAAATGGAGCTCAGGGGCTCTGCAATTCACAAACCTGCAGAGTTATAAATGATAACTCTCGTCCACAAATATATTGACGGAAGGCAACGAAGAGAATTTGAAAGCAAGGCAGAATTGCAGGAAACAGATTTCAGGAGGTAGATACGAATCGCCTTTAAAGCACAGGAAAAGGGGCAAAACCTCGACCATGATGCCCTTGGCCAAAAAGGGCGTATGCGTTTTTTCTGAATATATTCAGGAAAAAACGCATACGCCCTTTTTGGTCAACCAAGCAACCTGGAAAGGCAAATCAGCGCTACAAAGAAGTCTCGCTTCCCATCGGTCAAAAGGGCCATGCTGAATAAAGTATCAAAATCAGAAATGCAGGACAGGCCATGGAAAAACGGGAGCCTTGCTACGCTGAAGGGCGGGATGTAAATTGCCAACAGCCACTCTGGAGAAGTGTACGGTGTGTCCTGAAACAACTAAAAAACTCAGCTTAGAGAGCATAGGGCACTTCCACCCATGGGCGTATAAATTGGGAAAACTAAAAATTAGCAAGACACAGGCAACCCAAAATTTAGGGCTGCTCTGTTGACAAGAACCTCCACTTCGTTACAACGTAAATATCGCAGGAAAGAAAAAAATGGATAAAGAAGTCGTAGTCCTTATGTACAATAGAATATCACTCAGCCATGAAATCAACGTCATAAGTCTAGTAGCAGCATGAAGAGTGGATTTAGGTACGACAATTCTAAGTGAAATAAGTCACACAGAAAAAGACACTTATCATAAGATATCACTTATGGAGGGAATGTAAAAACCGCTACCCTTGAACTGAATTACAAAACAGAACAGAGTCACACGTTTAGAAAACACACTATGGCTGCTTAACGGGAAAGGTGAGGTGGGATGATGCATAAAACAAGGGTTTCAAATTAGCTCAGAGACCGTTCCATAAACCCAATATGTA
The DNA here is from genome assembly GCF_965194805.1 of Balaenoptera borealis. NCBI lineage: Eukaryota > Metazoa > Chordata > Mammalia > Artiodactyla > Balaenopteridae > Balaenoptera > Balaenoptera borealis. Next base: position 613,423 of record NW_028123786.1, read on the forward strand.
ATAGACACGACCTACTCCTTGCTCAGTGAACTGGACTGAACACCCCCTATTCACCGCCCAAGAATATATCTGACTAGTAAGAATCTTAAAAGCTATGTATTGATATCTCTCTGTAAGTGAGTCAAGTGGCTGTAAATCGGCATAAACACAGCAGTGAAAAGCAGCTACACCCCTTTATAAAAATCAATCACTTTTAAAAACCCGTGAAACAAAGACAGTGAAAGAGAGAGAAATTCTTACTAAATTCGTTCAGGGGCTGTGATGCCACCTGGATTGACCATATCTAGACCCACAGCTGATTGAGACATAAGGGTGGACCCTCTTGGGGATGAGAGGTTTGGTGAGGTTGGGTGAGCAAACGCAGACCCCTTAAAGTAATACTGCGTTGTTCCCCTCCCATGGGTCCCAAATCTCCAGGTTCAAGGGCATCTTCCTACATCGAAAACATGCATTAGAAACCCACAAGATGGTACACCGTGTGATCGGGAAAGGTTTCTAAAACGCACCTCATTTCTCATCTCCTTGTGCTGGGGTTCGCCATTCCAGCCGCTTTACTAGCAATCTCCCTCCTTGGAGAATCAGCACCTTTAACCTCTTGTTCCGTACAGGTTGCAATTTGTCCTGAGGATGAACGGGAAGAGGGGGAACCAATGAGACACTAGCTCTAGGTGTTGGGACAGGCACAGGTCACTCTATTTTCCCATCAGGAAGAAGAATTAACCACAGGCTCAGCCTGCCGCCCGTGACCAGTATAGGGCCTGAAGCAATCCTGCGCTTTTGCGGCCAGCTCCCAAGAAAGCGAGTTGAAAAATGGAGCTCAGGGGCACTGCAATTCACAAACCTGCAGAGTTATAAATGATAACTCTCGTCCACAAATATATTGAGGGAAGGCAATGAAGAGGATTTGAAAGCAAGGCAGAATTGCAGGAAACAGATTTCAGGAGGTAGATTCGAATCGCCTTTAAAGCACGGGAAAAGCGGCAAAACCTCGACAATGATGCCCTTGGCCAAAAAGGGCGTATGCGTTTTTTCCTGAATATATTCAGGAAAAAACGCATACGCCCTTTTTGGCCAACCAAGCAACCTGGAAAGGCAAATCAGCGCTACAAAGAAGTCTCGCTTCCCATCGGTCAAAAGGGCTATGCTGAATAAAGTGTCAAAACCAGATATGCAGGACAGGCCATGGAGAAACGGGAGCCTTGCTACGCTGATGGGCGGGATGTAAATTGCCAACAGCCACTCTGGAGAAGTGTACGGTGTGTCCTAAAACATCGAAAAAACTCAGCTTAGAGAGCATAGGGCACTTCCACTCATGGGCGTATAAATTGGGAAAACTAAAAATCAGCAAGACACAGGCACCCCAAAGTTTAGGGCTGCTCTGTTGACAAGAACCTCCACTTCGTTACAACGTAAATATCCCAGGAAAGAGAAAAATGGATAAAGAAGTTGTGGTCCTTATGTACAATGGAATATCACTCAGCCATGAAATCAACGTCATAAGGCTAGTAGCAGCATGATGAGTGGATTTAGGTACGACGATTTTAAGTGAAATAAGTCACACAGAAAAAGACACTTATCATAAGATATCACTTATAGAGCGAATATAAAAACCGCTACCCTTGAACTGAATTACAAAACAGAACAGACTCACACGTTTAGAAAACACACTATGGCTGCTTAACGGGAAAGGTGAGGTGGGGTGATGCATAAAACAAGGGTTTCAAATTAGCTCAGAGACCGTTCCATAAACCCAATATGTAATAGACACGACCTACTCCTTGCTCATTGAACTGGACTCAACACCCCCTATTCACCGCCCAAGAATATATCTGACTAGTAGGAATCTTAAAACCTATGTATTGATATCTCCCTGTAAGTGAGTCAAGTGGGTGTAAAGGGGCATAAACACAGCAGTGAAAAGCAGCTAAACCCCTTTATAAAAATCAATCACTTTTAAAAACCCGTGAAACAAAGACAGTGAAAGATAGAGAAATTCTTACTAAATTCGTTCAGTGGCTGTGATGCCACCTGGATTGACCATATCTAGACCCACAGCTAATTGAGACATAAGGGTGGACACTCTTGGGGCTAAGAGATTTGGTGAGGTTGGGTGAGCAAACGCACACCCTTTAGAGTAATACTGCGTGGTACCCATTCCATGGGTCCCAACTCTCCAGGTTCAAGGGCATCTTTCTACATCGAAAACATGCATGAGAAACCCAGAAGATGGTACACCGTGTGATCGGGAAAGGTTTCTAAAACGCACCTCATTTCTCATCTCCTTGGGCTCGGGTTCGCCATTCCAGCCGCTTTACTAACAATCTCCCTCCTTGGAGAATCAGCACCTTTAACCTCCTGTTCCCTACAGGTTGCAATTTGTCCTGAGGATGAATGGGAAGAGGGGGAACCAATGAGGCACTAGCTCTAGGTGTTGGGACAGGCACAGGTCACTCTATTTTCCCATCAGGAAGAAGAATTAACCACAGGCTCAGCCTGCCGCCCGGGACCAGAATAGGGCCTGAAGCAATCCTGCGCTTTTGCGGCCAGCTCCCAAGAAAGCGAGTTGAAACATGGAGCTCAGGGGCACTGCAATTCACAAACCTGCAGAGTTATAAATGATAACTCTCGTCCACAAATATATTGACGGAAGGCAACGAAGAGGATTTGAAAGCACGGCAGAATTGCAGGAAACAGATTTCAGGAGGTAGATTCGAATCGCCTTTAAAGCACAGGAAAAGGGGCAAAACCTCGACCATGATGCCCTTGGCCAAAAAGGGCGTATGCGTTTTTTCTGAATATATTCAGGAAAAAACGCATACGCCCTTTTTGGTCAACCAAGCAACCTGGAAAGGCAAATCAGCGCTACAAAGAAGTCTCGCTTCCCATCGGTCAAAAGGGCCATGCTGAATAAAGTATCAAAATCAGAAATGCAGGACAGGCCATGGAAAAACGGGAGCCTTGCTACGCTGAAGGGCGGGATGTAAATTGCCAACAGCCACTCTGGAGAAGTGTACGGTGTGTCCTGAAACAACTAAAAAACTCAGCTTAGAGAGCGTAGGGCACTTCCACCCATGGGCGTATAAATTGGGAAAACTAAAAATTAGCAAGACACAGGCAACCCAAAATTTAGGGCTGCTCTGTTGACAAGAACCTCCACTTCGTTACAACGTAAATATCGCAGGAAAGAAAAAAATGGATAAAGAAGTCGTAGTCCTTATGTACAATAGAATATCACTCAGCCATGAAATCAACGTCATAAGTCTAGTAGCAGCATGAAGAGTGGATTTAGGTACGACAATTCTAAGTGAAATAAGTCACACAGAAAAAGACACTTATCATAAGATATCACTTATGGAGGGAATGTAAAAACCGCTACCCTTGAACTGAATTACAAAACAGAACAGAGTCACACGTTTAGAAAACACACTATGGCTGCTTCACGGGAAAGGTGAGGTGGGATGATGCATAAAACAAGGGTTTCAAATTAGCTCAGAGACCGTTCCATAAACGCAATATGTAATAGACACGACCTACTCCTTACTCAGTGAACTGGACTGAACACCCCCTATTCACCGCCCAAGAATATATCTGACTAGTAAGAATCTTAAAAGCTATGTATTGATATCTCTCTGTAAGTGAGTCAAGTGGGTGTAAATCGGCATAAACACAGCAGTGAAAAGCAGCTACACCCCTTTATAAAAATCAATCACTTTTAAAAACCCGTGAAACAAAGACAGTGAAAGAGAGAGAAATTCTTACTAAATTCGTTCAGGGGCTGTGATGCCACCTGGATTGACCATATCTAGACCCACAGCTGATTGAGACATAAGGGTGGACCCTCTTGGGGATGAGAGGTTTGGTGAGGTTGGGTGAGCAAACGCAGACCCCTTAAAGTAATACTGCGTTGTTCCCCTCCCATGGGTCCCAAATCTCCAGGTTCAAGGGCATCTTCCTACATCGAAAACATGCATTAGAAACCCACAAGATGGTACACCGTGTGATCGGGAAAGGTTTCTAAAACGCACCTCATTTCTCATCTCCTTGTGCTGGGGTTCGCCATTCCAGCCGCTTTACTAGCAATCTCCCTCCTTGGAGAATCAGCACCTTTAACCTCTTGTTCCGTACAGGTTGCAATTTGTCCTGAGGATGAACGGGAAGAGGGGGAACCAATGAGAGACTAGCTCTAGGTGTTGGGACAGGCACAGGTCACGCTATTTTCCCATCAGGAAGAAGAATTAACCACAGGCTCAGCCTGCCGCCCGTGACCAGTATAGGGCCTGAAGCAATCCTGCGCTTTTGCGGCCAGCTCCCAAGAAAGCGAGTTGAAAAATGGAGCTCAGGGGCACTGCAATTCACAAACCTGCAGAGTTATAAATGATAACTCTCGTCCACAAATATATTGAGGGAAGGCAATGAAGAGGATTTGAAAGCAAGGCAGAATTGCAGGAAACAGATTTCAGGAGGTAGATTCGAATCGCCTTTAAAGCACGGGAAAAGCGGCAAAACCTCGACAATGATGCCCTTGGCCAAAAAGGGCGTATGCGTTTTTTCCTGAATATATTCAGGAAAAAACGCATACGCCCTTTTTGGCCAACCAAGCAACCTGGAAAGGCAAATCAGCGCTACAAAGAAGTCTCGCTTCCCATCGGTCAAAAGGGCCATGCTGAATAAAGTGTCAAAACCAGATATGCAGGACAGGCCATGGAGAAACGGGAGCCTTGCTACGCTGATGGGCGGGATGTAAATTGCCAACAGCCACTCTGGAGAAGTGTACGGTGTGTCCTAAAACATCGAAAAAACTCAGCTTAGAGAGCATAGGGCACTTCCACTCATGGGCGTATAAATTGGGAAAACTAAAAATCAGCAAGACACAGGCACCCCAAAGTTTAGGGCTGCTCTGTTGACAAGAACCTCCACTTCGTTACAACGTAAATATCCCAGGAAAGAGAAAAATGGATAAAGAAGTTGTGGTCCTTATGTACAATGGAATATCACTCAGCCATGAAATCAACGTCATAAGGCTAGTAGCAGCATGATGAGTGGATTTAGGTACGACGATTTTAAGTGAAATAAGTCACACAGAAAAAGACACTTATCATAAGATATCACTTATAGAGCGAATATAAAAACCGCTACCCTTGAACTGAATTACAAAACAGAACAGACTCACACGTTTAGAAAACACACTATGGCTGCTTAACGGGAAAGGTGAGGTGGGGTGATGCATAAAACAAGGGTTTCAAATTAGCTCAGAGACCGTTCCATAAACCCAATATGTAATAGACACGACCTACTCCTTGCTCATTGAACTGGACTCAACACCCCCTATTCACCGCCCAAGAATATATCTGACTAGTAGGAATCTTAAAACCTATGTATTGATATCTCCCTGTAAGTGAGTCAAGTGGGTGTAAAGGGGCATAAACACAGCAGTGAAAAGCAGCTAAACCCCTTTATAAAAATCAATCACTTTTAAAAACCCGTGAAACAAAGACAGTGAAAGATAGAGAAATTCTTACTAAATTCGTTCAGTGGCTGTGATGCCACCTGGATTGACCATATCTAGACCCACAGCTAATTGAGACATAAGGGTGGACACTCTTGGGGCTAAGAGATTTGGTGAGGTTGGGTGAGCAAACGCACACCCTTTAGAGTAATACTGCGTGGTACCCATTCCATGGGTCCCAACTCTCCAGGTTCAAGGGCATCTTTCTACATCGAAAACATGCATGAGAAACCCAGAAGATGGTACACCGTGTGATCGGGAAAGGTTTCTAAAACGCACCTCATTTCTCATCTCCTTGGGCTCGGGTTCGCCATTCCAGCCGCTTTACTAACAATCTCCCTCCTTGGAGAATCAGCACCTTTAACCTCCTGTTCCCTACAGGTTGCAATTTGTCCTGAGGATGAATGGGAAGAGGGGGAACCAATGAGGCACTAGCTCTAGGTGTTGGGACAGGCACAGGTCACTCTATTTTCCCATCAGGAAGAAGAATTAACCACAGGCTCAGCCTGCCGCCCGGGACCAGAATAGGGCCTGAAGCAATCCTGCGCTTTTGCGGCCAGCTCCCAAGAAAGCGAGTTGAAACATGGAGCTCAGGGGCACTGCAATTCACAAACCTGCAGAGTTATAAATGATAACTCTCGTCCACAAATATATTGACGGAAGGCAACGAAGAGGATTTGAAAGCACGGCAGAATTGCAGGAAACAGATTTCAGGAGGTAGATTCGAATCGCCTTTAAAGCACAGGAAAAGGGGCAAAACCTCGACCATGATGCCCTTGGCCAAAAAGGGCGTATGCGTTTTTTCTGAATATATTCAGGAAAAAACGCATACGCCCTTTTTGGTCAACCAAGCAACCTGGAAAGGCAAATCAGCGCTACAAAGAAGTCTCGCTTCCCATCGGTCAAAAGGGCCATGCTGAATAAAGTATCAAAATCAGAAATGCAGGACAGGCCATGGAAAAACGGGAGCCTTGCTACGCTGAAGGGCGGGATGTAAATTGCCAACAGCCACTCTGGAGAAGTGTACGGTGTGTCCTGAAACAACTAAAAAACTCAGCTTAGAGAGCGTAGGGCACTTCCACCCATGGGCGTATAAATTGGGAAAACTAAAAATTAGCAAGACACAGGCAACCCAAAATTTAGGGCTGCTCTGTTGACAAGAACCTCCACTTCGTTACAACGTAAATATCGCAGGAAAGAAAAAAATGGATAAAGAAGTCGTAGTCCTTATGTACAATAGAATATCACTCAGCCATGAAATCAACGTCATAAGTCTAGTAGCAGCATGAAGAGTGGATTTAGGTACGACAATTCTAAGTGAAATAAGTCACACAGAAAAAGACACTTATCATAAGATATCACTTATGGAGGGAATGTAAAAACCGCTACCCTTGAACTGAATTACAAAACAGAACAGAGTCACACGTTTAGAAAACACACTATGGCTGCTTCACGGGAAAGGTGAGGTGGGATGATGCATAAAACAAGGGTTTCAAATTAGCTCAGAGACCGTTCCATAAACGCAATATGTAATAGACACGACCTACTCCTTACTCAGTGAACTGGACTGAACACCCCCTATTCACCGCCCAAGAATATATCTGACTAGTAAGAATCTTAAAAGCTATGTATTGATATCTCTCTGTAAGTGAGTCAAGTGGGTGTAAATCGGCATAAACACAGCAGTGAAAAGCAGCTACACCCCTTTATAAAAATCAATCACTTTTAAAAACCCGTGAAACAAAGACAGTGAAAGAGAGAGAAATTCTTACTAAATTCGTTCAGGGGCTGTGATGCCACCTGGATTGACCATATCTAGACCCACAGCTGATTGAGACATAAGGGTGGACCCTCTTGGGGATGAGAGGTTTGGTGAGGTTGGGTGAGCAAACGCAGACCCCTTAAAGTAATACTGCGTTGTTCCCCTCCCATGGGTCCCAAATCTCCAGGTTCAAGGGCATCTTCCTACATCGAAAACATGCATTAGAAACCCACAAGATGGTACACCGTGTGATCGGGAAAGGTTTCTAAAACGCACCTCATTTCTCATCTCCTTGTGCTGGGGTTCGCCATTCCAGCCGCTTTACTAGCAATCTCCCTCCTTGGAGAATCAGCACCTTTAACCTCTTGTTCCGTACAGGTTGCAATTTGTCCTGAGGATGAACGGGAAGAGGGGGAACCAATGAGAGACTAGCTCTAGGTGTTGGGACAGGCACAGGTCACGCTATTTTCCCATCAGGAAGAAGAATTAACCACAGGCTCAGCCTGCCGCCCGTGACCAGTATAGGGCCTGAAGCAATCCTGCGCTTTTGCGGCCAGCTCCCAAGAAAGCGAGTTGAAAAATGGAGCTCAGGGGCACTGCAATTCACAAACCTGCAGAGTTATAAATGATAACTCTCGTCCACAAATATATTGAGGGAAGGCAATGAAGAGGATTTGAAAGCAAGGCAGAATTGCAGGAAACAGATTTCAGGAGGTAGATTCGAATCGCCTTTAAAGCACGGGAAAAGCGGCAAAACCTCGACAATGATGCCCTTGGCCAAAAAGGGCGTATGCGTTTTTTCCTGAATATATTCAGGAAAAAACGCATACGCCCTTTTTGGCCAACCAAGCAACCTGGAAAGGCAAATCAGCGCTACAAAGAAGTCTCGCTTCCCATCGGTCAAAAGGGCCATGCTGAATAAAGTGTCAAAACCAGATATGCAGGACAGGCCATGGAGAAACGGGAGCCTTGCTACGCTGATGGGCGGGATGTAAATTGCCAACAGCCACTCTGGAGAAGTGTACGGTGTGTCCTAAAACATCGAAAAAACTCAGCTTAGAGAGCATAGGGCACTTCCACTCATGGGCGTATAAATTGGGAAAACTAAAAATCAGCAAGACACAGGCACCCCAAAGTTTAGGGCTGCTCTGTTGACAAGAACCTCCACTTCGTTACAACGTAAATATCCCAGGAAAGAGAAAAATGGATAAAGAAGTTGTGGTCCTTATGTACAATGGAATATCACTCAGCCATGAAATCAACGTCATAAGGCTAGTAGCAGCATGATGAGTGGATTTAGGTACGACGATTTTAAGTGAAATAAGTCACACAGAAAAAGACACTTATCATAAGATATCACTTATAGAGCGAATATAAAAACCGCTACCCTTGAACTGAATTACAAAACAGAACAGACTCACACGTTTAGAAAACACACTATGGCTGCTTAACGGGAAAGGTGAGGTGGGGTGATGCATAAAACAAGGGTTTCAAATTAGCTCAGAGACCGATCCATAAACCCAATATGTAATAAACACGACCTACTCCTTGCTCATTGAACTGGACTCAACACCCCCTATTCACCGCCCAAGAATATATCTGACTAGTAGGAATCTTAAAACCTATGTATTGATATCTCCCTGTAAGTGAGTCAAGTGGGTGTAAAGGGGCATAAACACAGCAGTGAAAAGCAGCTAAACCCCTTTATAAAAATCAATCACTTTTAAAAACCCGTGAAACAAAGACAGTGAAAGATAGAGAAATTCTTACTAAATTCGTTCAGTGGCTGTGATGCCACCTGGATTGACCATATCTAGACCCACAGCTAATTGAGACATAAGGGTGGACACTCTTGGGGCTAAGAGATTTGGTGAGGTTGGGTGAGCAAACGCACACCCTTTAGAGTAATACTGCGTGGTACCCATTCCATGGGTCCCAACTCTCCAGGTTCAAGGGCATCTTTCTACATCGAAAACATGCATGAGAAACCCAGAAGATGGTACACCGTGTGATCGGGAAAGGTTTCTAAAACGCACCTCATTTCTCATCTCCTTGGGCTCGGGTTCGCCATTCCAGCCGCTTTACTAACAATCTCCCTCCTTGGAGAATCAGCACCTTTAACCTCCTGTTCCCTACAGGTTGCAATTTGTCCTGAGGATGAATGGGAAGAGGGGGAACCAATGAGGCACTAGCTCTAGGTGTTGGGACAGGCACAGGTCACTCTATTTTCCCATCAGGAAGAAGAATTAACCACAGGCTCAGCCTGCCGCCCGGGACCAGAATAGGGCCTGAAGCAATCCTGCGCTTTTGCGGCCAGCTCCCAAGAAAGCGAGTTGAAACATGGAGCTCAGGGCCACTGCAATTCACAAACCTGCAGAGTTATAAATGATAACTCTCGTCCACAAATATATTGACGGAAGGCAACGAAGAGGATTTGAAAGCAAGGCAGAATTGCAGGAAACATATTTCAGGAGGTAGATTCGAATCGCCTTTAAAGCACGGGAAAAGCGGCAAAACCTCGACAATGATGCCCTTGGCCAAAAAGGGCGTATGCGTTTTTTGCTGAATATATTCAGGAAAAAACGCATACGCCGTTTTTGGCCAACCAAGCAACCTGGAAAGGCAAATCAGCGCTACAAAGAAGTCTCGCTTCCCATAGGTCAAAAGGGCCATGCTGAATAAAGTGTCAAAACCAGATATGCAGGACAGGCCATGGAGAAACGGGAGCCTGGCTACGCTGATGGGGGGGATGTAAATTGCCAACAGCCACTCTGGAGAAGTGTACGGTGTGTCCTGAAACATCGAAAAAACTCAGCTTAGAGAGCATAGGGCACTTCCACTCATGGGCGTATAAATTGGGAAAACTAAAAATCAGCAAGACACAGGCACCCCAAAGTTTAGGGCTGCTCTGTTGACAAGAACCTCCACTTCGTTACACCTTAAATATCCCAGGAAAGAGAGAAATGGATAAAGAAGTTGTGGTCCTTATGTACAATGGAATATCACTCAGCCGTGAAATCAACGTCATAAGGCTAGTAGCAGCATGATGAGTGGATTTAGGTACGACGATTCTAAGTGAAATAAGTCACACAGAAAAAGACACTTATCATAAGATATCACTTATAGAGGGAATGTGAAAACCGCGACCCTTGAACTGAATTACAAAACAGAACAGAGTCACACGTTTAGAAAACACACTATGGCTGCTTAACGGGAAAGGTGAGGTGGGGTGATGCATAAAAGAAGGGTTTCCAATTAGCTCAGAGACCGTTCCATAAACGCAATATGTAATAGACACGACCTACTCATTCCTCAGTGAACTGGACTCAACAACCCCTATTCACCGCCAAAGAATATATCTGAGGAGTAAGAATCTTAAAACCTATGTATTGATATCTCCCTGTAAGTGAGTCAAGTGGGTGTAAAGGGGCATAAACACAGCAGTGAAAAGCAGCTAAACCCCTTTATAAAAATCAATCGCTTTTAAAAACCCGTGAAACAAAACAGTGAAAGATAGAGAAATTCTTACTAAATTCGTTCAGTGGCTCTGATGCCACCTGGATTGACCATATCTAGACCCACAGCTGATTGAGACATAAGGGTGGACACTCTTGGGGCTGAGAGGTTTGGTGAGGTTGGGTGAGCAAACGCAGACCCTTTAAAGTAATACTGCGTTGGTCCCATCCCATGGGTCCCAAATCTCCAGGTTCAAGGGCATCTTCCCACTTCGAAAACATGCATGAGAAACCCAGAAGATGGTGCACCGTGTGATCGGGAAAGGTTTCTAAAACGCACCTCATTTCTCATCTCCTTGTGCTCGGGTTCTCCATTCCAGCCGCTTTACTAGCAATCTCCCTCCTTGGAGGATCAGCATCTTTAACCTCCTGTTCCGTACAGGTTGCAATTTGTCCTGAGGATGAACAGGAAGAGGGGGAACCAATGAGAGACTAGCTCTAGGTGTTGGGACAGGCACAGGCCACTCTATTTTCCCATCAGGAAGAAGAATTAACCACAGGCTCAGCCTGCCGCCCGGGACCAGTATAGGGCCTGAAGCAATCCTGCGCTTTTGCGGCCAGCTCCCAAGAAAGCGAGTTGAAAAATGGAGCTCAGGGGCACTGCAATTCACAAACCTGCAGAGTTATAAATGATAACTCTCGTCCACAAATATATTGAGGGAAGGCAACGAAGAGGATTTGAAAGCAAGGCAGAATTGCAGGAAACAGATTTCAGGAGGTAGATTCGAATTGCCTTTAAAGCACAGGAGAAGCGGCAAAACCTCGACCATGATGCCCTTGGCCAAAAAGGGCGTATGCGTTTTTTCCTGAATATATTCAGGAAAAAACGCATACGCCCTTTTTGGCCAACCAAGCAACCTGGAAAGGCAAATCAGCGCTACAAAGAAGTCTCGCTTCCCATCGGTCAAAAGGGCCATGCTGAATAAAGTGTCAAAACCAGAAATGCAGGACAGGCCATGGAGAAACGGGAGCCTTGCTACGCTGATGGGCGGGATGTAAATTGCTAACAGCCACTCTGGAGAAGTGTACGGTGTGTCCTGAAACATCGAAAAAACTCAGCTTAGAGAGCATAGGGCACTTCCCCTCATGGGCGTATAAATTGGGAAAACTAAAAATCAGCAAGACACAGGCACCCCAAAGTTTAGGGCTGCTCTGTTGACAAGAACCTCCACTTCGTTACACCTTAAATATCCCAGGAAAGAGAAAAATGGATAAAGAAGTTGTGGTCCTTATGTACAATGCAATATCACTCAGCCATGAAATCAATGTCATAAGGCTAGTAGCAGCATGATGAGTGGATTTAGGTACGACGATTCTAAGTGAAATAAGTCACACAGAAAAAGACACTTATCATAAGATATCGCTTATAGAGGTCATGTAAAAACCGCTACCCTTGAACTGAATTACAAAACAGAACAGAGTCACACGTTTAGAAAACACACTATGGCTGCTTAACGGGAAAGGTGAGGTGAGGTGATGCATAAAACAAAGGTTTCAAATTAGCTCACATACCGTTCCATAAACCCAATATTTAATAGACACGACCTACTCCTTGCTCAGTGAACTGGACTCAAAACCCCCTATTCACCGCCCAAGAATATATCTGACTAGTAAGAATCTTAAAACCTATGTATTGATATCTCTCTGTATGTGAGTCAAGTGGGTGTAAAGCGGCATAAACACAGCAGTAAAAAACAGCTAAACCCCTTTATAAAAATCAATTGCTTTTAAAAACCCGTGAAACAAAGACAGTGAAAGAGAGAGAAATTCTTACAAAATTCGTTCAAGGGCTTTGATGCCACCTGGATTGACCATATCTTAACCCACAGCTGATTGAGACAGAAGTGTGCACACTCTTGGGGCTGAGAGGTTTGGTGAGGTTGGGTGAGCAAACGCAGACCCTTTAGAGTAATACTGCATGGTACCCATCCCATGGGTCCCAAATCTCCAGGTTCAAGGGCATCTTCCTACATCGAAAACATGCATGAGAAACCCAGAAGATGGTACACCGTGTGATCGGGAAAGGTTTCTAAAACGCAGCTCATTTCTCATCTCCTTGTGCTCGGGTTCGCCATTCCAGCCGCTTTACTAGCAATCTCCCTCCTTGGAGAATCAGCACCTTTAACCTCCTGTTCCGTACAGGTTGCAATTTGTCCTGAGGATGAACGGGAAGAGGGGGAACCAATGAGACACTAGCTCTAGGTGTTGGGACAGGCACAGGTCACTCTATTTTCCCATCAGGAAGAAGAATTAACCACAGGCTCGGCTTGCCGCCCGGGACCAGAATAGGGCGTGAAGCAATCCTGCGCTTTTGCGGCCTGCTCCCATGAAAGAGAGTTGAAAAATGGAGCTCAGGGGCACTGCAATTCACAAACCTGCAGAGTTATAAATGATAACTCTCGTCCACAAATATATTGACGGAAGGCAACGAAGAGGATTTGAAAGCAAGGCAGAATTGCAGGAAACAGATTTCAGGAGGTAGATTCGAATCGCCTTTAAAGCACAGGAAAAGCGGCAAAACCTCGACAATGATGCCCTTGGCCAAAAAGGGCGTATGCGTTTTTTCCTGAATATATTCAGGAAAAAACGCATACGCCCTTTTTGGCCAACCAAGCAACCTGGAAAGGCAAATCAGCGCTACAAAGAAGGCTAGCTTCCCTTCGGTCAAAACGGCAATGCTAAATAAAGTGTCAAAACCAGAAATGCAGGACAGGCCATGGAGAAACGGGAGCCTTGCTACGCTGATGGGCGGGATGTAAATTGCCAACAGCCACTCTGGAGAAGTGTACGGTGTGTCCTGAAACATCGAAAAAACTCAGCTTAGAGAGCATAGGGCACTTCCACTCATGGGCGTATAAATTGGGAAAACTAAAAATCAGCAAGACACAGGCATCCCAAAGTTTAGGGCTGCTCTGTTGACAAGAACCTCCACTTCGTTACACCTTAAATATCCCAGGAAAGAGAAAAATGGATAAAGAAGTTGTGGTCCTTATGTACAATGGAATATCACTCAGCCATGAAATCAACGTCATAAGGCTAGTAGCAGCATGATGAGTGGATTTAGGTACGACGATTCTAAGTGAAATAAGTCACACAGAAAAAGACACTTATCATAAGATATCACTTATAGAGGGAATGTAAAAACTGCGACCTTGAACTGAATTACAAAACAGAACAGAGTCACACATTTAGAAAACACACTATGGCTGCTTAACGGGAAAGGTGAGGTGGGGTGATGCATAAAACAAGGGTTTCAAATTAGCTCAGATACTGTTCCATAAACCCAATATGTAATAGACACGACCTACACCTTGCTCAGTGAACTGGACTCAACACCCCTTATTCACCGCCCAAGAATATATCTGACTAGTAAGAATGTTAAAACCTATGTATTGATATCTCTCTGTAAGTGAGTCAAGTGGGTGTAAAGCGGCATAAACACAACAGTGAAAAGCAGCTAAACCCCTTTTTAAAAATCAATTACTTTTAAAAACCCGTGAAGCAAAGACAGTGAAAGAGAGAGAAATTCTTACTAAATTCGTTCAGGGGTTGTGATGCCACCTGGATTGACCATATCTAGACCCACAGCTGATTGAGACATAAGGGTGGACACTCTTGGGGCTGAGAGTTTTGGTGAGGTTGGGTGAGCAAACGCAGACCCTTTAAAGTAATACTGCGTGGTACCCATCCCATGTGTTCCAAATCTCCAGGTTTAATGGCATCTTCCTACAGAGAAAAAATTCTTCGGAAACCCGGTGGATGGTATACAGTGTGATCGAGAATGGTTTCTGAAACGCACCTTATTCCTCATCTCTTGGTGCTCGGGTTCGCCATTCCAGCCGCTTTACTAACAATCTCCCCACTTGGAGAATCAGCACCTTTAACCTCCTGTTCCGTACAGGTTGCAATTTGTCCTGCGGATGAATGGGAAGAGGGGGAACCCATGAGAGGCTAGCTCTAGGTGTTGGGACAGGCCCAGGTCACCCTAATTTCCCATCAGGAAGAAGAATTAACCACAGGCTCAGCCTCCGCCCCGGAACCTGAATAGGGCCTGAAGCAATCCTGCGGGTTTGCGTCCAGCTCCCAAAAAAGCGATTTGGAAAATGGAGCTCAGGAGCACGGCAATTCACAAATCTGCAGAGTTATAAATGATAACTCTCGTCTAAAAATGTATTGAGGTAAGGCAACGAAGAGGATTTCAAAGCAAGACAGAATTGCAGGAAACAGTTTTTCACAGGTAGTTTGGACTCGCCTTTAAAGCACATGAAATTCCGCAGAACTTCGACAATGATGCACTTGGCCAAAAAGGGCGTCTGCGTTCTTTCCTGAATAAATTTTGGAAAAAACGCAGATGCTCTTTTTGGCCAATTAAACAAGCGGGCAATGCAAAGCAGTATTACAAAAATGTCTCACTTCGCATTGGTCCAAAGGCCCATGCTGAAAAAGTGTAAAACCCAGAAATGCAGGACAGGCCATGGAGAAAAGGGAGCCTTGTTATGCTGATCGGCGGGATGTAAATTGCCACCGGCCACTCTTGAGAAGTGTATGCTGTATCTTAAAACTTCTAAAAAACAGAGCTACAGAGCATACAGCACTTCCCCTCATGGGCGTATATCTTGGGAAAACCAAAAAATCGACAAGACACAGGCACCCCAACGTTTAGGGCTGCTCTGTTTAGAAATGCCTCGATTTGGGTACAACTTACATGTCCTTGGAAGGAAAAAATGGAGAAAGAAGATGTGGTACTTATGTACAATGAAATATTACTCAGCAATTAAATCAATGCAATAAGGCCAGTGGCAGCAACTCGTGGAGACTGAGGTACGATCATTCTAAGTGACATAAGTCAGACATAAAAAGAGAATTATCATAAGGTATCACTTATAGATAGTATCTAAAATGCTTTCACATGAACGCAATTACAAAACAGAAACGGAGTCACACATTTAGAAAACACACTTATGGCTGCTAAAGGAGAAAGGTGGGGCGGGGTGATGCATAAACCAGGAGGTTGAAATTAGCACAGATACGGTTCCATAAACAAAATAGGTATTCGACAGGACCTACTCTATAGCTCAAAGAGCTGGACTCAGCACACTGTTGTCACCAGAAAAGGATATATAAGACTGGTAAGAATCTGTAAAAGAATTTATTGATGTCTCTCTTTAAGTGAATCAAGTGGATAGATGTAGAGCAGGAAGAAACCCAGTATTGAAAATCAGCTATACCCCATTATAAAATTAAATAACAAGAACAAAATAAAGACAGTGAGAGAGAGAGAAATTCTTACAAAATGTGTTCAAGGGCTGTGATGCAACCTGGACTGACCATATCTAGACACAGAGCTGGATGGGACCTAAGCCTCTACACTCGTTGGTCTGAGAGGCTTCGTGAGGATGGGACAGCAAATGCAGCACTTTTAGAGTAATACTGCCTGGCCCCCATTCCATGGGTTCCATATCTCCAGGTGCAGGGGACCCTTCCTACAGCTAAAACATGCATGGCACATCCAGAGGATGGTACACCGTCTGATCGGGAAGAGTTTGGAAAAGTCACCTCATCTCCACGTCTCCTGGTATTCGGGTTCCCCAGCTCCTTTCCTTAGAGTCTCCCCACTTTGGGAAGGCAGCACACTCAACAGCCGGTTTTGCACGGCTTGGAATTTTCCGGTGAAGAAGGGGAATGGCGGGATGGAATGAGACACAAGCCTTAGATGTTTGGACAGGCATATGCCACTCTAGTTTCCTACCTGGAAGAAGAATTTCCCTATCCTTCAGGTGCCCCAGTAACTGGAATGGGTCTGTAGAAATCCTGCCCCTTTGTATCTGCTTCCCTAAACAAGTTGAAAACCGGTGCTCAGGGGCACTGCAATTCACAAACATGCAGGGTTGTAATTGACACCTCTAATGGAGTCATTTCTTGAGCCAAGTATTCGTAAAGGCCTTGTAAGCAAGGCAGAATTGCAGGAAAGGGATTTCAAGGGGTAGTTTGCACTCGTCATTAAAGCACATGCAAAGCTGCTGAACATCGCCAATGATGCAGTTTGCCAAAAAGGCCGTATGCGTTATTCCTTAATCTATTCAGGAAAAACCCTTACTCCATTTTTGGCCAACAGAACAGGCGGGCAATGTAAATTAATACTACAAAGAGATATCACTTCGCACCAGTCAGAATGGCCAACCTCACAAACTGTAAAACCTGAAATGCAGGACAGGGCGTGGAGAAAAGGGAACCCTGACAAGCTGATGGTGGGAATGTAAATTGCTAACAGCCACTCTGGAGAAGTGGGTGGTGAGTCCTTAAAAATCTAAAAACCAGAGCTTCAGAGCATATGGCGCTTCCACTCCTGGGCCTGTATCTTGGAAAAAAACGTAAATTGACAGGACCCAGACACTCTAAAATTTATGCAGCCCTGTTTACAAGAGCCTCTACTCGGAAGCTACCTAAAAGTCCTTGGAAGGAAGAATGGATAAAGAAATTATGGTAGATATGTACAATGGAATATTACTCAGCCATGAAGTGAATGAAATAAGGCCATTTAGGGCCACTCAGAAGGACCTACATACATTCATACTAAGTGTCATAAATCAGGCAATGAAAAATATCATATGATATTACTTATCGGTGGAATCTAAAAATTGATAGAAAGGTACTATCTTACAACACAGAAACAGAGTCCCAGACTTAGAACACAAACTTATGGTTACCAAACTGGAAAGGTGTGTTGGAGGCATAAATCATGAGGTTGGAGTTAGTATATACATATTTACAGAGAGAAAACTTGTAATCAACATGGACCTGCTGTAGAGCACTTGGAACTCTTCTCAACACCCTTTAGCAACCTCAATGGGAAAATAATTCTAAAAAGAATATATAGTTATCTCTGTATAAATGAATCATGTTGGTGTATGTCAAAAATGAACACAACATGATAAATCAACTATGTACTCCATTATAAATTTAAAATTAAGTTAAAGAAAAGAAAAAGGATCACTAAATTTGTTTAGTCGCAGTGAACGTACTCGTGTCACATCCCTGGACACAGACACAATTTGGTCCCAAGGCTGGACTGTTGTGGGCCTGAGGACCTCGGGAGGATATGCCAGCTAATTCGCCCCCCTTGAACATGTAGTACCTGGTCCCCTCTGCATGGGATCACTATCTCCAGATCTAAGTGTGCCCTCACACTACTAAACCAACCCTCTGACACCCAAAGGATGGTGGACTCTCTGGGCTGGATGACATTTGGAAAATCACCTGCTCTCAACATATCCTGGTGTTTGGGTTCCGACCTCCCGACTCCTTCGTAAGGGTCATCCCACTCTACAAGACAGCACCCTCAACAGGTGATTTTGCAGGGGTTTATACTTGTTCGGGGGATGAAGGGTAAGGGGGAAGAAGGAATGGGACAGAAGCCCTTACATGTTTGGTCAGGCACATTCCACTCTAATTTAATACCCAAGAACAGGACTTGCCCTACATCTAAGGTTGTGTCAGTAACCAGAGAGGGACAGTAGAAATCCTGCCGCCTTCTGTTTACCATAACAACAATTTTAAAACTGGACCTTATACGCACTTCATATTCACAATGCCTGGGGAGCTGTAAATGACAACAGCCCTCAAAAAATGTCTTGGGGTAGGTAATCGAAGTAGACTTCAAAACAAGGCAACCTTTCAATAACCCTTTTTCTAGGGGTAAATCTTACTGACACTGTTCAAAAAAAAAGCACATATGAAGATACTCACCATTGCTTTATGTTAGACAAATGCAAATCAGATGTACAAAGAAGTATCACCTGGAACCACTCAGAATAGCCACCATCACAATGTCTACAAACAAGAAATGCTTCAGAGGGTGTGGAAAAAAGAGAAACCTACTACTTTTTTTTTTTTTAATCTGCGTTGGGTCTTCGTTGCTGCGCGCGGCTTTTCTATAGTTGCAGCAAGTGGGGGCTACTCATCATTGTGGTACGAAGCCTTCTCTTTGTGGTGGCTTCTCTTGTTGTGGAGCACAAGCTGTAGGCACACAGGCTTCAGTAGTTGTGGCTCGTGGGCTCTAGAGCGCAGACTGAGTAGTTGTGGTGCACGGGCTTACTTGTTCTGTGGCATGTGAGATCTTCCCGGGCCAGGGCTCCAACCTGTGTCCCCTGAACTGGCAGGCAGATTCTTAACCACTGCACCACCAATTCTATGCTATCGGTGGCAATGCCAATTGGTAACAGCCACTATGGAGCACAGAATGGAGGTTACCAGAGTAAGGGGAGGTGGGAGGGATAAATTGGAAATTGGGATTGACATATACACACCACTATATATAAAAGAGATAACAAATAAGGGCTTACTGTATAGCACAGGGAACTCTACTCAATACTCTGTAATGACCTGTATGGGAAAGGAATCCAAAAAGGATTGGATATATGTATAACTGCTTCACTGTGCTGTGCAGCAGAAAGTAACACAACATTGTAAATCAACTCTATTCCAAAAAAATTGAAATTGAAATGAAATGAAGTAAAATAAAATAAAATAGAGCTACCAGATGATCCAGCAAGTTCACTCCTGTGTGCATATCTGGAGGAAAGCATAAATCGAAAAGACACATCTTCCCCAATGTTCACTGCAACACTTTTTACAATAGCGAAGACATGGAAGCAACCAAAATGTCCATCAACATATGAATATAGGTAAAGAATATGTGATACATATATATAATGGAATATGACTCAGCCATAAAATAGAAGAAAATAATGTCAGTTGCAGTAACATGGATGGACCTAGAGATGATTGTACTAAGTGAAGTAAGTCAGACAGAGTAAGACAAATATTGGATGATATCACTTCTAGGTGGAAGCTAAACATTGATACAAATGAACTAACTTACAAAACAGAGGCAGACTCACAGACTTGGAAAACAAACTTATGGTTACCAAAGGGGAGAGGTGGGGGGTAGGGATAAATCAGGAGCTTGGGGTAAACATACGAATACTACTATATATAACAGATAAGCAACAAGGACCTACTGTATAGCACAGGGAGCTCTACTCAGTATTCTGGGAATACCGTTATCAGAAAAGAATCTGATAAAGAATGAATATATGCATATGTGTAACTGAATCACTTGCTGTGCAGCTGAAATGAACACAACATTGTAAATCAACTATACTCCAATAAAATTTAAATTTCAAAATAAAGAAAATCACCTATATTTCAAAAGAAAAAAAAAAGAATTCCCATCTCTTTATATGGCTTGATAGCTTACTTTTTTAGTGCTCAATATTATCCCATTCCCAGAATATATTAATACTATATCATTTCATTCACCTATTGGAGGACACCTTAGTTTCATTCACATTTTGGCAATATTGAATTAGGTGCTATAAGTATCCATATGCAGGTTTTCCTCTGGAAGTATGTTTTAAACTACTTTCAGTAAATATCCATGAGAACACTTGACGGATTGTACAGTAAGGGAATGCTCAATATTCTAGCAAGTGTCAATCAGACTACCAAAGTAGCTGTATTATTTTTCATTTCCACCAATGACAAATGACATTTCCTATTGTTCCACATCTCCTACAGAATTTGTTCTTGTCATTGTTCACATTTTAGCCATTCTAAGTGTTACATAGTGGTATGGAATTGTATTTTTAATTTGCTTTTTCATGGCAGCATGTAATCTGGATTATTCTTCTGTATACTTATATGCATAGTGTCTATTTTCTTTGGTGAGGTGTCCATAAAGTATATTGGTCCACATTTTATTTAGGTTGCTTTCATTTTTTTCTACCCAATCTGTATTTGTTTTATTTATTTTCGTGCCTTATTGCATTAGCAAGGACTTGGAGTAAAATATGGAAAAGGAGTCATGAAAGGGGACATCCTTGCTTTTACCTGAACTTAGTGGAAAAGCTTCATGGTTTTGACCATTAATCATGATGTAAGATAAAAGTTTCCTGTAAATCTTTGTTATCAACTTGAGAAAGCTCCAGTCTATTTCTTTAACTGAGAGTTTTTATGAAGAATGGGTGTTAGATTTTTTCAAAGGTCTTCTGAATCTATTGATATGCTAATGATTGTCTTTAAGGTGTTGATATGATGGATATAATTATTTGATTCTAGAATGTTGAACCAGCCTTTCATACCTGGGATTATTTCCTCTCATTCATGATATAAAATTCTCTCAAAATATTGTTGGATTCGATTTGGTAATATTTTGTTGAGGATTTTTGCATTGATGTTCCTGAGAGATATTGGTCAGTTTTCTTTACTATTCATATGTTCTTCTAAGTTTGGATGTTGTGGATTTAGTGTCAGACATTCATTTGGGGAGATTCTCAGTCATTTTTAAAAAATATTTTCTGTTCTTTATTATCTTTATTCTCCTCCTGCTATACCCATTATGTATAGGTCACAGCATTTTTCATTGTTCCACAATTATTGATTACTCTGTTCTGTTGATTTCTTTCCTGCCCATTTTCTCTTTTCTTTTGAGATTTAAAGGTTTCTCCTGATACGTCTTCAAGCTCACAGATATTTCTCCTCAGCCAGCTCTTTGACTGCTAAAACAAAATACGAGAGACTTGGTATTTTATAAACAACAGAATATTTTTGTTTTCTCATAATTGCTGAGGCTGAAAAGTTCAAGAACAAGTAACCAGGGGCTTCCCTGGAGGTGCAGTGGTTAAGAATCTGCCTACCAATAAAGGGGACAAGGGTTCGAGCCCTGGTCCAGGAAGATCCCACATACCCTGGAACAACTAAGCCCGTGCACCACAAATACTGAGCCTGTGCTCTAGAGGCCACAGGCCACAACTACTGAGCCCGTGAGCCACAACTACTGAAACCCACACGCCTAGAGCCCGTGCTCCACAACAAGAGAAGCCACTCAATGAGAAGCCCGCGCACCGCACCAAAGACCCAACACAGCCAAAAAATTAATTAATTAATTATCTAATTATTTTTTTTAAAAAAAGAACAAGTTGCCAGCTGACTTAGTGTCTGGCGAGGGACCAATTTCTGGTTCATAATGTGGGTCTTCTCGCTCGGCAATGAAATCATGGAATGGGCATAAGATCTTCTGCGTGCTACATTTATTAGGTCACTAATCCCATGTTTGAGGTCTCTGGCCTCATAACCTAATCACCTCCCAAAAGCCCCACCTCCTAATACCATCAACATGGGAGCTAGGTTTCAAAATTTTAAAATTAGAGGTACAAAATATTTACACCATAACAGGGACCACAGAGTTAACTGATTTTTCCTTTCATGTTAAAGGTTTGCACATTTATATTTATTATATAATCCCAAAACCCTTGTTTTTTTTTTTTATAAGATTCTTTTTCCGTATACGCCAGTACAGACCACTGAGTAGAGTTCCCTGTGCTATAAAGCAGGTCTTTATCTATTTTATATATAGTAGTGTGTATAAGTCAGTCCCAATCTCCCAATTTATCCCTTGCCCCACTTATTCCCTGGTAACCATAAGTTTGTTTTCTATATCCATGATTCTATTTCTGTTGTGTAAATAAGTTCATTTGTACCTTTTTTTTTCTTTTTTAGATTCCTCATATAAGCAATATCATATGATATCTGTCTTTCTGTGTCTGACTTGCTTCACTCAGTATAACAATCTCTAGGTCCATCCATGTTGCTACAAAACCCTTAATTGTTAAGGATAACTCTCAATTTTTCCCAGTATCATCAGCAATTCTTTCTGGCAGACACGTGATAACACTTTTTAAACAGGGATATTGAGACCAAGGCTCCTGACCTGCAAACAAACAAAACATCATTCATATAGTGAAAACTTTGCAAATCAAAGGATGAAAGCACTTGGTCTAAATCCCTTTGCACCCACTGCTGACAGAGGGCAGAGGAGTTTGACTCACTAATCTTCCTTACGTGCACTTCTTCCTAATGGGGTATTCCATCTAAAACTTATAAGAAGCGGGGATGTATCATGGAACACACCAATCGCTACTACAGATTCTGAAGCAGCAAAACAAAACAAAACAAAACAAAAAAACATGATGAATCCATCCAAAGGGTTCTGTCCACATTGTTACAATAGTTTCCTTCACACTGTGAACCCTTTTCAAACCCTATCACTTGAACCTATTTTTATTTTTTTCAACAAAAATAATGTTAATCTGCAGTCAGACACTCCAGTAATATTACACTATCCCTTGTGCAAGTATGTAGGGATTTGAGGAGCTATGGGAGGCCACCATGAGAGGTTGCCTAGAGTAATTCGGACATTTCATTTAATGTTGGTTCTCCTCCCTAAGATGTCTGCTATCCTCTTCTTTTTGTAGCTACTAGCATTGAGAAAGTGACCAAGATAAGGCCCTTCTCTTTTACTGCCCATGAATGCAACTGTGATTAACCCCACAGAACTTGGTGCTTCCAGAATCCCCTGAACCTACTGACCCTCCATGCATGGCATGACATAGATAAGGATGGTGACGTGTATCCTTGTATAGAGCATGTTATAAAATGTTTGACTCTTCCCTTCCTCATAATTCCAAAGAATAGATTTCTTTGGATTTCTGCTTAATGCTGCTGGAGTTGGTACAAAAGTTGAGGGAGGTATCAGGGCACACCAAAAGAGAGGGTAACTGCACAGAAAATGCAAGCAGGTACATTTCTGTGTAGTTTCAAGCAGCTTATTTGCTATATCAACCATGGTGACATGTTGACCTGACCCTTCCTCTTTCTACTAGTAGTACAACAAACATAAAGGATATTTAGGCTGCTTGTTTTATCCCCACCTCTCACAATTGCTCTGCATTAACATATAGGACAATGAAGGGCCCTTTCTACCATCTTAACCAATATTTGAGAACAAGAAAATGTCCAGATTTTTCTGGGGTTTATTTTCATATTCCCCAATCAGGCCTATGAAGGAATCTTACCTATTGTGTTTAGTGAAGTCATATCTCTGACGGCATCCCATCATCGACAAAACTGGAAAGAAATTTGAAGGGTCTTCGATTTTACCATATTTGAAATAACAATATTTTAGCCTGCCACGTTTTTGGATTTTAGAAAAAAATATTTTAAATGAGACAAAAAATCATTTTTATGACACAAAAAGACAGCAATAGTTTTATATTTTTATCTGTTCCACTTGCACACAAGTGTCTCATGGGGTTATGTAAAGCTCTCCTGTTGGGTGCTGTGCATGGTGCAAGTATGGATTAAAGCTTAGGAATCTTAAGCTTCAGTCACCTGAAACATTTAAATTAGGATGCAAGCAATCCTGTCCAACATTTGAAAAGAGCAAGACACTCTCTTTATTTTATTTGTTAGGTAATGAATCTGTCTTTTCCCCAAGGAGAGAAACAAGTGGCATCTTCCATCAATGTGTTGCACAAACATCTTTGAACAGAGAGTGCAAGCAGAGGCTGATACAGGATGTGAAAAAAAAAAAAAAAAAAAAGAGAGACCCTTCTGGCATTTTCTCCTAACTTATTGCAATCTCCCATTTAAAATGTGGGAATAGTCAATCTTCTGAGGAAAAAGGCCCAAGGAAGGTTTTTGCTTCTGTGGAATAAGGGGATTGCTAAAGATTTCAGGAGGCAAGACGAATTAGTGAGAATGACCATGAGAAATCAGAGAAAAGTCAGATCCATGGATGAAGTGATGTTTACCACTGTGGATCAATGAGAAGTAGGAGCAAATGAAAAGAAAGCTGATACAACATTTTCTGAATAAATGTAACCTTTCAGCTGTCATAGAAAAATTAATACTCACTATGATACAACATATTTAGTTTAGAAAGTTAACTTAAATTTAAAGCTTAATAATTACATTTATTGAAGAAATGAAAACATATTTGTGGTTTAGAATAAATAATGTGTTCTGCTACAGGTAAGAAGTCTACATAAATAAATAGAAATAAGACTAAATAAATAAAGAGGAAAATAACAAATTAGATGTTATTAACATTAAAAACTGACACTCATCTAAAGAAAGAGAAGGAGAGAGAGAAAGAGAGAAGAACTCATCTCAAGCATGTATTAAAAACTCCTAAATAAGAAGTCTTCAGATGTTAAAAAAAAAAGGAAGTCTTCAATAAGAAGATAATGGAATAGCAAAATGGGGGAAATATACCAAAAGATATTTCAAAAAAGAGAGTACAGAATGTTAAGTAAACATATCAAAAGATGCTTGGCTTCTTAGTAGTCAATTAAATGCAAAAGCGTGATACCTGGAATTATCACTCACCAACCAGAAAGTTCAAATGAAAATGACAGGTATTATCAAGTTTGACAAGAATGTGTATAATCCTTGAATCTCATTCACTGCTGCTGAAGATGAAAAATCATACAAATGTTTTGAAAATATTTAGAAATATCTAAAAAGATAAACACACGAAAGCTATGACTCGAAAATTTTACTACTACGTGTATACTGAACAATAATTTATACACACACCACCAAAGCTCAAGTTCTAGAATTTATATACCAGTGCTGTTCTCAATAGACACAAACTGAAAATCACTCATATTGTAATACACATTGGAATAAATTAATTAATAGTTAAATATTTACATTATGGAATCCTATGCAACAGTGGCAATGCATGATCACAACAACAGGCAACCATATAGGCATATTCACAAACAACATAAAATAAAAAAGCCCAATCCAAAAGTGATTTTACTGTGCCATAACATTTATATAAAATACAAAATACAGGTAAAGTTATCTTTTTGTTAGATACCGGAACAATATTAAACCTTAAGGGGAGTCACTAGAATGGGACCAGGGGGCCTCTGAGTATCTGGCAATTTTCTGTGTCTTTATCTAGAAGCTATGTTTAGAGTGTATTCAGATGCTGAATTTTCTGAAATTTTTCATTTCCTTACAAACCATGCATGTTTTTCGTTGTTTTTTATACATAACAAAAACTAAAAAAGATAGACCGGGAAGGTAATTGTATTAGCACTTTAATATCCATGCTTTTCAAGGTGGAAGTGAAAAGTATTAAATACTTGACATTGTGATTACTTCTTAAAAGTAAGGTGAAAATTTGAGGTTAATAAATAAGACATGCTTCTTCATATATAATCCTCAAAGAGGAGGGGTAGAAAGGAGTATTATTTTTTTTTCTTTAATACAGAATCGTTAAGATAGAAAATAATGAAAACAGACTAGGTTTAAAAAAGAGCACACTGGACTTCCCTGGTGGCACAATGGGTAAGAATTTGCCTGCCAATGCCGGGAACAGGGGTTCCATCCCTGGTCTGGGAAGATCCCACATGCCACAGAGCAACTAAGCCCGTGTGCCACAATTACTGAGCCTGTGCTCTAGAGCCTGCAAGCAACAACTATTGAGCCTGCATGACACAACTACTGAAGCCCATGCACCTAGAGCCCATACTCCACAACAAGAGAAACCACCGCAAGGAGAAGCCCGTGCACCACAACGGTGAGTAACCCCTGCTTCTCTAGTAACAACTGGAGAAACCCTGTGCAGCAACGAAGACCCAACACAACCAAACATTTAAAAAATTAAATCTTTTGACTTCTGAGATGACTCACTCACGTGGCTGTAGGTAAGAGGCCTCAGTTCCTTGCCACATGGATCTCTCCTTAGGGCTGCTTGAGTGTCCTCATGACATGGCAGCTGGCTTACCCCAGGATGAGTGATCTAGCAGAAACCAAAGCAGAAGCTGCAATGTCTTTTATAACTTTGGAAGCTGCACTTTGTCATTTCTGCAATTTCTTATTAGTTAAACAGTCAACCCTTTTCAAGTACGAGGAGCCACACTGGTACATGGAGACTGGGAGATAATTAGGGGATAATTAGGTCCATCTTGGAGGCTGGCTACCAAAGTGGCTGACTAGCCAAAGTCTGAATTTTGTTTTCTTCATTTCTGGAGAGAAAATGGTCAGTGAACCTCATTGGTGGTCTTTGAGATGTACCAAAGCTACCTCTTGCTCTCACCCCCAGCTGTGTGGCTGACAGGGTCTTGGTGCTCCAGCCGGGTGTCAAGCCTGTGCCTCTGAGGTGGGAGAGCCGAGTTCAGGACATTGGTCTACCAGAGACCTCTGGCACCTTGTAATATCAAATGGCGAAAGCTCTTCCAGAGATATCCGTCTCAACGCTAAGACCCATCTCCACTCAGAGACCAGCAAGATCCAGTGCTGGACATCCCATGCCAAACAACTAGCAAGACAGGAATGCAGGCCCACCCATTAGCAGAGAGGCTGCCGAAAATCACAATAAGGTCACAGACACGCCAAAACACACCACCAGATGCGGATCTGTCCACCAGAAAGACAAGATCCAGACACAACCACCAGAACACAGGCACCAGTCCCCTCCATCAGAAAGCCTACACAACCCACTGAACCAACCTTAGCCACTGGGGGCAGACACCAAATACAACGGGAACTACGAATCTGCAGCCTCTGAAAAGGAGACCCCAAACACAGTCCCCAAAGCCAAATGAGAAGACACAGAAACACACAGCAGATGAAGGAGCAAGGTAAAAACCCACCAGACCAAACAAATGTGGAGGAAATAGGCAGTCTACCTGAAAATGAATTCAGAGTAATGATGATAAAGATGATCCCAAATCTTGGTACTGGAATGGAGAATAGACAAGAAACGTTTAACAAGGACCTAGAAGAACTAAAGAGCAAACAAACAATGATGAACAACACAATAAACGGAATTAAAAATTCTCTAGAAGGAAACAATAGCAGAATAACTGAGGCAGAAGAATGGATAAATGACCTGGAAGATAAAATAGTGGAAATAACTACTGCAAAGCAAAATAAAGAAAAAAGAATGAAAAGAATTGAGGACAATCTGAGACATCTCTGGGAAAACATTAAACGCACCAACATTCGAATATAGGGGTCCCAGAAGTAGAAGAGAAAGAGAAAGACACTGAGAAAATATTTAAAGAGATTATAGTTGAAAACTTCCCTAATATGGGAAAGGAAATCGTTAATCAAGTCCAGGAAGC
Source organism: Balaenoptera borealis (assembly GCF_965194805.1). NCBI lineage: Eukaryota > Metazoa > Chordata > Mammalia > Artiodactyla > Balaenopteridae > Balaenoptera > Balaenoptera borealis. The sequence goes on from NW_028123786.1 coordinate 641,191, forward strand.
GCAGGGAGTCCCATACAAGATAAACCCAAGGAGAAACATGCCAAAACATCTATTAATCAAACTATCAAAAATTAAATACAAAGAAAAAATATTAAAAGCAGCAAGGGAAAAACAACAAATAACATACAAGGGAATCCCCGTAAGGTTAACAGCTGAACTTTCAGCAGAAACTCTGCAAGCCAGAAGGGACTGGCAGGACATATTTAAAGTAATGAAAGGGGAAAAGCTACAACCAAGATTACTCGACCCACCAAGGATCTCGTTCAGATTCGACAGAGAAATTAAAACCTTTACAGACAAGCAAAAGCTAAGAGAATTCAGCACCACCAAACCCGCTTTACAACAAATGCTAAAGGAACTTCTCTAGGCAGGAAACACAAGAGAAGGAAAAGACCTACAATAAGAAACCCAAAACAATTAAGAAAATGATAATAAGAACATACATATCAATAATTACCTTAAATGTAAATGGATTAAATGCTCCAACCAAAAGACATAGACTGGCTGAATGGATCCGAAAACACGACCGGTATGTATGTGGTCTACAAGAGACCCACTTCAGACATAGGGACACATACAGATGGAAAGTGAGGGGATGGAATAAGATATTCCATGCAAATGGAAATCAAAAGAAAGCTAGAGTAGCAATTCTCATATCAGACAAAAAAGACTTTAAAATAAAGACTATTACAGGAGACAAAGAAGGACACTACATAATGATCAAGGGATCAATCCAAGAAGAAGATATAACAATTGTATAATTTTATGCACCCAACATAGGAGCACCTCAATACATAAGGCAAATGCTAACAGCCATAAAAGGGGAAATCGACAGTAACACAATCATAGTAGGGGACTTTAGCACCCCTCTTTCACCAATGAACAGATCATCCACAATGAAAATAAATAAGGAAACACAAGCTTTAAATGATACATTAAACAAGATGGACTTAATTGATATTTATAGGACATTCCATCCAAAAACAACAGAATACACTTTTTCTCAAGTGCTCCTGGAACATTCTCCAGGATAGATCATATCTTGGGTCACAAATCAAGCCTTGGTAAATATAAGAAAATTGAAATCGTATCAAGTATCTTTTCCAACCACAATGCTATCAGACTAGATATCAATTACAGGGAAAAAGTCTGTAAAAAATAAAAACACATGGACGCTCAACAAGACACTACTTAATAACCAAGACATCACTGAAGAAATCAAAGAGGAAATAAAAAAATACCTAGAAACAAATGACAATGAAAACATGAAGACCCAAAACCTATGGGATGCAGCAAGAGCAGTTCTAAGAGAGAAGTTTGTAGCAATACAATCCTACCTCAAGAAACAAGAAATATCTCAAATAAACAAGTTAACCTTACACCTAAAGCAATTAGAGAAAGAAAGGAAAAAAAAAAAAAAAACAAAGTCAGCAGAGGAAAGACATCATAAAGATCAGACCAGAAATAAATGAAAAAGAAATGAAGGAAACAACAGCAAAGATCAAAAAAACTAAAAGCTGGTTCCTTGAGAGGATAAACAAAATTGATAAACCATTAGCCAGACTCATCAAGAAAAAAAGGGAGACGACTCAAATCAATAGAATTACAAATGAAAAAGAAGAAGTAACAACTGACACTGCAGACATACAAAGGATCATGAGAGATTACTGCAAGCAACTATATGCCAATAAAATGGACAACCTGGAAGAAATGGACAAATGCTTAGAAAAGCACAACCTTCCAAGACTGAACCAGGAAGAAATAGAAACTACAAACAAACCAATCCCAAGCACTGAACTTGAGACTGTGATTAAAAATCTTCCAACAAACAAAAGCCCAGGACCAGATGGCTTCACAGGCAAATTCTATCAAACATTTAGAGAAGAGTTAACACCTATCCTTCTCAAACTCTTCCAAAATATAGCAGAGGGAAGAACTCTCCCAAACTTATTCTATGAGACCACCATCTCCCTGACACCAAAACCAGACAAAGATGTCACAAAGAAAGAAAACTACAGGTCAATATCACTGATGAACATAGCTGCAAAAATCCACTGCACAATACCAGCAAACAAAATCCAACAGCGCCTTAAAAGGATCATACACCATGATCAAGTGGGGTTTATCCCAGGGATGCAAGGATTCTTCAATACATGCAAATCAATGTGATACACCATATTAAAAAACTGAAGGATAAAAACAATATGGTCATCTCAATAGATGCAGAAAATGCTTTCGACAATATTAAACACCCATTTATCATAAAAACCCTCCAGAAAGTAGGCATAGAGGGAACTTTCCTCAACATAATAAAAGCCATATATGACAAACCCACAGCCAGCATCGTTCTCAATGGTGAAAAAGTGAAACCATTTCCACCAAGATCAGGAACAAGACAAGGTTGCCCACTCTCACCACTATTATTCCACACACTTTTGGAATTTTTAGCTACAGCAATCAGAGAAGAAAAAGAAATAAAAGGAATCCAAATCGGAAAAGAAGAAGTTAAGCTCTCACTGTTTGCAGATGACATGATACTATACATAGAGAATCCTAAAGATGCTACCAGAAACCTACTAGAGTTAATCAATGAACTGGTAAGGTTGCAGGATACAAAATTAATGTACAGATATCTCTTTCATTCCTATACACTAAAGATGAAAATTCTGAAAGAGAAATTAGGGAAACACTCCCATTTACCACTGCAACACAAAGAATAAAATACCTAGGAATAAACCTACCTAAGGAGACAAAAGACGTTTACTCAACAAATTATAAGACACTGATGAAAGAAATCAAAGATGACACAAACAGATACAGAGATATACCATGTTCTTGGATTGGAAGAATCAGCATTGTGAAAATGACTCTACTACCCAAAGCAATCTACAGATTCAATGCAATCCCTATCAAACTACCAATGGAATTTTTCAGAGAACTAGAACAAAAAAATTTCACCATTTGTATGGAAACACAAAAGACCCCGAACAGCCAAAGCAATCTTGAGAAGAAAAACAGAGCTGGAGGAATCAGGCTCCCTGACTTCAGACAATACTACAAAGCTACAGTAGTCAAGACAGTATGGTACTGGCACAAAAACAGAAATATAGAGCAATGGAACAGGAGAGAAAGCCCAGACATAAACCCATACACATATGGTCACCTTATTTTTGATAAAGGAGGCAAGAATATACAATGGAGAAATCACAGCCTCTTCAATAAGTGGTGCTGGGAAAACTGGACAGCTACCAGTAAAAGAATGAAATTAGAAGACTCCCTAACACCATACACAAAAATAAACTCAAAATGGATTAAAGACCTAAATGTAAGGCCAGACACTATCAAACTCTTAGAGGAAAACATAGGCAGAACACTCTATGACATCAATCACAGCAAGATCCTTTTTGACCCACCTCCTAGAAAACGGAAATTAAAAAGAAACATAAACAAATGAGACCTAAGGAGACTTAAAAGCTTTTGCACAGCAAAGGAAAACATAAACAAGACGAAAAGGCCACCCTCAGAATGGGAGAAAATATTTGCCAACGAAGCAGCTGACAAAGGATTAATCTCCAAACTTTACAAGCAGCCCATGCAGCTCAATATCAAAAAACAAACAAACAAACAAACAACCCAATCCATAAATGGGCAGAAGACCTAAATAGACATTTCTCCAAAGAAGATATACAGATTGCCAACAAACACATGAAAGAATGCTCAACATCACTGATCATTAGAGAAATGCAAGTCGAAATTACAATGAGGTATCACCACACACAGGTAAGAATGGCCATCATCAAAAAAATCTACAAACAATAAATGCTGCAGAGGTGTGGAAAAAAGGGAACCCTCTTGCACCGTTGGTGGGAGTGTAAATTGATACAGCCACTATCGAGAACGGTATCGAGGTTCCTTAAAAAACTAAAAATAGAACTACCATATGACACAGCAATCCCACTACTGGGCATACACCTGGAGAAAACCATAATTCAAAAAGAGTCATGTTCCACAATGTTCATTGCAGCTCTATTTGCAATAGCCAGGACATGGAAGCAACCTAAGTGTCCATCAACTGATGAATGGGTAAAAAAGATGTTGCACATCTTCAATATAAAATGGAATATTACTCAGCCATAAAAAGAAATGAAATTGAGTTATTTGTAGTGAGATGGATGGACCTAGAGTCTGTCATACAGAGTGAAGTAAGTCAGAAAGAGAAAAACAAATACTGTATGCTAACACATATATGTGGAATCTAAAAAGAAAAGGAAAAGAAACGGTTGGGAAGAATCTAGGGACAGGACAGGAATAAAGACGCAGACATAGAGAATGGACTTGAGGACATGGGGAGGGGGAAGGGTAAGCTGGGACGAAGTGAGAGAGTGGCATGGACTTATATATACTACCAAATGTAAAATAGCTAGCTAGTAGGAAACAGCTGCATAGAAGAGGGAGATCAGCTCAGTGCTTTATGACCACTTAGAGGGGTGGGATAGGGAGGGCGGGAGGGAGACGCAACAGGGAGGAGATATGGGGATATATGGATATGTATAGCTGATTCACTTTGTTCTAAAGCAGAGACTAACACACCATTGTAAAGCAATTAGAGTCCAATAAAGATGTTAAAATTAAATAAATAAATAAATGAATAATTTATGCCCCCCCTCCAAATTAAATCTTTTTTAAAAATAAATAAATAAAAAAGAGCACTCCATGACATGGAACGCTAAACCTAAGTATTTTCAGTACTATAGTAAATGTAAATGGATTAATATCTCCTATTAAAGTGTAATTTTTTATATTATGTGGAACTAAGTTTTTTTCACAATATACAGGTAAAATAAAAGAATTACATTAGAAAGGAGAAAACATTCCATGTATTTAAAAACAATAAAACAATAAGCATATAATATGCATCTTAGATATAAGTAGTCTTTAAGTTCAGAACAATTTGTCATTATTGTAATTAGTATTCTTATACCAATTTCTTTAAAACATTTCAATACTTGTTGTATTTGAGAAAATATTTTAATATTTTTTCTTCTCTCTTTTGTGGTCCAATACATGGTAAGTATTTAGCTGCTAACATAACTTAAAAATATATTTTGTTTTTTTACAGCCGAACAAAACTGAATCAAGAAGAAATAGATAACTTGAACATACTGATCACTAAAAGCAAAATACAGGGCTTCCCTGGTGGCGCGGTGGTTGAGAATGTGCCTGCCAATGCAGGGGACACGGGTTCGAGCCCTGGTCTAGGAAGATCCCACATGCCGCGGAGCAACTGGGCCCGTGAGCCACAACTACTGAGCCTGAGCGTCTGGAGCCCGTGCTCCACAACAAGAGAGGTCACGATAGTGAGAGGCCCACGCACCGTGATGAAGAGTGGCCCCCGCTCGCTGCAACTAGAGAAAGCCCTCGCACAGAAATGAAGACCCAACACAGCCAAAATAAATAAATAAATAACTAGAATTTAAAAAAAAAAAATAGAATCTGTAATTTAAAAAACTCCCTACCAACAGAAGTCCAGGATCAGATGGTTTCACAGGCAAATTCTACCAAATATAAAAAGCAGAACTTACACTGATTCTTCTCAAACTCTTCGAAAAGATTGAAGAGTAAGGAATACTTCCAAAGACATTCTATGAAGCCACTATCACGCTGATATCAAAAAACAGATGGGGAGGGGGGACTTCCCTGGTGGCACAGTGGTTAAGAATCTGTCTGCCACTGCAGGGGACATAGGTTCGAGACCTGGTCTGGAAAGATCCCACATGCCATGGAGCAACTAAGCCTGTGTGCCACAACTACTGAGCCTGCGCTCTACAGCCCACGAGCCACAACCACTGAGCCTGATAGCCACAACTGCTGAAGCCCACGCACCTAGAGCCCATGATCTGCAACAAAAGAAGCCACCACAATGAACAGCCTGCACACCACAACGAAGAGTAGCCCCCGCTCACCGCAACTAGAGAGAGCCCGAGCACAGCAACGAATGCCCAATGCATCCAGAAATAAAGAAAGAAAGAAATTTACTTAAAAAAAAAAAAAACAAATAAAACTGATGGGGACTTTTCTGGTGGTCCAGCAGTTAAGATTTCGCCTTCCAGTGCAGGGGGTGCAGGTTCGATCCCTGGTTTTGGAGCTAAGATCCCACATGCCTCACAAACAAGAAACCAAAACATGAAACAGAAGCAATATTGGAACAAATTCAATAAAGACTTAAAAAAAAAACACAGAGAAAGACACTACCAAAAAAGAAAACTGCAGGCCAATATCGTTGATAAATATAGATGCAAAAATTCTCAACTGAATATTAGAAAACCGAATCCGACAACACATAAGAGGATCATACACCATGACCAAATTTGATTCACCCCAGTTTCACAAAGCTGTTTCAACATATGCAAATCAATCAACATGATACACCCCATCGACAAAGGAAATACAAGAAACAAACGATCATCTCAATAGATGGCGAAAAAGCATTTGAAAAGCTTCAACATCCATTCATGGTAAAAACACTTACCAACGTGGGTACAGAGGAAACATATCTCAACATAATAAAAGCTATTTATGACAAACCCACAGCCAATATAACACTTAACGTTCATAAGCTGAAAGCCTTCCCGCTAAAATCTGGAACAAGACAAGGATGCCCACTCTCACGTCTTCTCTTCAACATAGTATTGGAAGTCCTAGCCACAACAATCAGACAAGAAAAAGAAATAAAATCTAACCAAATTGGAAGGGAAGAGGTAAAGTTGCCATTATATGCAGATGACATGATAATATATATAAAGGAAACCCTAAAAATTCCACACAAACACTACTAGAACTGATAAACAAATTCAGCAAAGTAGCAGGATACAAGATTAACATATATAAATTGGTTGCATTTCCTGGTTTTTCTTTCTTTTTTTTTTAAATTTATTTTGGCTGCATTGGGTCTTCATTGCTGTGCACGGGCTTTCTCTAGTTGTGGCCAGTGGGGACTAGACTTTCTTGTGGTGCGCAGGCTTCTCATTGCAGTGGCTTCTCTTGTTGTGGAGCACGGGCTCTAGGCATGCAGGCTTAAGTAGTTGTGGCACATGGGCTCAGTATTTGTGGCTCACTGGCTCTAGAGTGCAGGCTAAGTAGTTGTGGCACACAGGTTTAGTTGCTCCACGGCATGTGAGATCTTCCTGCATCAGGGCTCAAACCCGTGTCCCCTGTATTGGCAGGCGGATTCTCAACCACGGAGCCACCAGGGAAGTCCCTGGTTGCATTTCTTTACACTAACAATGAAATATCAGAAAGGAAATGTAAACAAGCAATCCTTTTTTTAATGGCATCAAAAAAATAAAATGCTTAGGAATAAACCTCACCAAGGAGGTGAAAGACTTATATACTGAGAACTACAAAACATTAGTAAAGGAAGCTGAAGATGATTCAAAGAAATGGAAAGACATCCCACGCTCTTGGATGGGAGGAATTAATACTGTTAAAATGGCTATACTACCCAAAGCAATCTACAGATTTAATGTGATCCCTATCAAATTACCCATGACATCTTCCCCAGAACTAGAACAAATAATCCTAAAATGTATCTGGAACCATAAAAAGTCAGAAATGTGAACACAATCCCCAGGAAAAAGAACAAAGCAGGAGGCATAACCCTCCTAAACTTCAGAAAATACTACAAAGTTACAGTAATCAAAGCCGCATTGTATTGGCACAGAAAGAGATACATGGATCAATGGAATAGAATCGAGAGCTAAGAAATAAACCCACACACCTATGGTCAATTAACCTTTGACAAAGGAGGCAAGAATATACAATGGGGAAAAGACAGTCTCTTCAGCAAGTGGTGTTTTGAAAGTTGGACAGCCGTATGCAAATCAGTGAAGTCAGAACATACCCTCACACCATACACAAAAATAAACTCAAAACGGCTTATATGCTTAAATATAAGATAGGACACCTTATAACTCCTAGAAGAGAACATAAGCAAAACATTCTCTGACATAAGTCATACCAAAATTTTCCTAGGTAGTTCTCCCTAGGCAGTACAAATACAGTAAGTCACCTACATACGAACCTTCAAGCTGCAAACTTTCAAAGATGCAAACGTCCATTCGCGTGTCCAATCATGTAAGTTAGTTCACGTGTCTGACATACATTGTCACGTGCGTGCTTCCTCTATATGTGGTTGTGCTTTTGTGTACTTTACAGTACTGTATAGAGTACAGTAGTACAGTACCTTTATTTCAAGCCCAAGATGTCTGGAAGCAAGCGTAAAAGCAGACGTGATGTAGCTGGTACTGTGAAGAAGCGCCAAGCGATAATGACGGAAAAAAAAGTGAAAGTAATTGAGAGAGTGGAGCGAGGCAAAAAGATGTTAGACATCGCTCATTCTTATAATATGAATCATTCAATCATTGGCACGAATCTAAAGGACAAGGACAAGATCATGGAACATGTGAAGTCTGCTGTGCCGACGATGTTGACACAATATCCAAGAAGCATGGAAAAGTGATGGAGGAGATGGAGAAACTTCTCAGTGTGCGGATGCAGGATCAACATCAGCGCTGAGTCCTGCTCAACTTAACGCTGATTCAAGAGAAAGCTAAAAGCCTTTATGAAGACTTGAAGAAGAAACACGGCAAAGAATCAGAGGGCACATCTTTTAATGCCAGCCATGGCTGGTTTCATCAGTTCAAGGCTAGAGCCAGCCTTCACAATGTAAAAGTAAGTGCAGAGACAGCAAGTGCAGATAGGGTAGCTGTCCAGGAACTTCCAGAAACACTTTGAGAAATTATTGATGATGGTGTGTATTTACCCAACCAGGTTTTTAATGTGGATGAGACACAACTGTACTGGAAGAGGATGCCAGACCGAAGTTACGTCAGTAAGGAGGAAAAGTTGATGCCGGGCTGTAAAGCAGCAAAGGATAGGCTAAGTGTTGTTTGGTGGCAATGCTTCCGGTGAATTGAAGCTGAAACCTCTCTTAGTTTATCATTCACAGAACCCAAGAACCCTTAAAAACATAGCCAAGGGCTCTCTTCCTGTTGTGTGGAAGCGTAACCCCAAATCCCGGATCACACAGGCCACGTTCCAGGACTGGTTTTGCCACCACTTTATCCCAGATGTAGAGGAATATTGCTTGGAGAAGGACGTTCCAGCAAAACATTCTTTTGCTGCTCGACTATGCTCTGGGCCACCCCCCATTCATGGATGACTTTCATCCCAACGTCAAAGTCCTGCATCTGTCACCAAATACTACGTTGCTCATCCAACCTATGGACCAGGGCGTTATAGCGACTTTCAAGAAATATTATTTATGTCACACTTTTTGTCAGGCAGTAAAGGTAAGTGACAAATCAGGAACAACCTAGGGACAACTTTGGGAGGACTATAACATCTACAAGACCATAAAAAACATTGACTTTGCATGGTGTGAGGGTATGGCGGTCACGATGAATGGGGTTTGGAAGAACCTTTGCCCACAGTTTGTTCATGATTTTTGTGGATTTGAGAAGGTAGATCAGAAGTCCGAAGAGGTCTTCAGCAACGTAGTGACCCTCAGCGAGAAGCTGGAGCTAGATCTGCAAGAGGACGATTTCGCTGAACTCCTTGCTGTGCAACATGAGGAGCTTACTGATGGAATTGGAGGCCCAGAGAAAGGATGAAGAGGGACAGGAGGAAGAAAAAGTAACTGAAGAACTGAAGAGATTCACGACGCAGAAAATGGCAAGGGAATCTTCGTTATTTGAGGAAGCACTGTTAGTTTTTGAGGCACAGGACCCGAACCTAGAATGGGACCCAAAGGTGGCAGCAGCCATTCAGATTGCAATCCAGTGTTACCTTGTCATCTATGATGAGAAAAAAAGAGCTACTACCCAGACATCAATGGATCATTCTTTCAAGAGGGTAGATAGAATTAAATCCAGCAAGGAACCAGAACCTTTGCCATCAACGTCAGGTATGAGTGAAATTGCAGCTTGCCCTCTGTCTCCTACTGCTGATAATCCTTCACCCCTACCATCTCCCACCTCCCCTCCCTCCTCCAACCAGTAACTCTGCTCGCCTGTTCCCTCGATGCCAGCCCGAGTATCCCAGCTGTTGTACTGTATTACTGTACTTTTCAAGTTACTGTACTGTAAGATTAAAAATGCTTTCTTTGTTTTTGTGCTTGTTTTTTAATGTATTGTTTGCGTGAAAAGTATTATAAACCTATTACGGTACAATACCATATAGCCGACTGTGTAAGTTGGGTACCTAGGCGAACTTTGTTGGACTTACAAACAAATTGAACTTACAAACGCACTCTTGGAACAGAACTTGTTCATATGTAGGGGACTTACTGTAAAAGCAAAAAAGAAACAGGAACTAATCAAACTTATAAGCTTTTGCACAGCAAAGGAAACCATAATCAAAATGAAAATACAACCTATGGACTGGGAGAAAATATTAGCAAATGATGAGACTGACAAGGGCTTAATTTCCAAACTATACAAACAGCTCATACAACTCAATAACAAAATAACAAACAACTCAATGGAAAAATGGGTAGAAGACCTAAATAAACATTTCTCCAAAGAAGACATACAGAGAGCCAATAGGCACACGAAAAGATGCTCATCATCACTAATTATTAGATAAATGCAAATCCAAATTACAATGAGGTATCACTTCACACTGATCAGAATGGCCATCATTAAAAAAAAAAATCTACAATTAACAAATGCTGGAGGGGGTATGGAGAAAAGGGAACTCTTCTACACTGTCGGTGGCCATGTAAGTTGGTGCAGCCACTAAGGAAAACAGTATGGAGGTTCCTCAAAAAAACTATAGAGTTGCCATATGATCTAGCAATCCCACTTGTGGACATATATCTAGACAAAACTATAATTCAAAAAGATACATGAAACCCTATGTTCATAGCAGCACTATTTATAACAGCCAAGACATGGAAACAACCTAAATGTTCATTGAAAAACGAGTGTATAAAGAAGGTGTGGTATACGTATACAAAAGATATTACTCAGACATAAAAAAGAATGAAATAATGCCATTTGCAGCAACATGGATGGACCTAGAGATAATGATACTAAGTGAAGTAAGTCAGAGAGAGAAAGACAAATACCATATAATATCACTTATATGTGGAATCGAAAACAGGACACAAATGAGCATGTCAGCGAAACAGAAACAAACACACAGATATAGAAAAGAGAGTTGTGGTTGCCAAGGAGAGAGTGAAGGAAAGATTGGGAGTTTTGGAATAGCAGAAGCAAACTATTCTACATAGGATAGACAACCCACCAAGACCTACTGTATAGCACAGGAAACTATATTCAATATCCTGTGATAAACCATAATGGAAAAGAATAGATATAGACATATAGATATAGATATATAGATATAGATAGATATATAGATAGATATATATAAAACTGAATCACTTTGCTGAACAGCAGAAATTAATACAACAATGTATAAAGGCTGCAGAGGGTGTGGAGAAAAGGGAACCCTCCTGAACTGTTGGTGGGAATGTAAACTGATACAGCCACTATGGAGAACAGTATGGAGATTCCTTAAAAGCTAAAAAATAGAACTACCATACGACCCAGCAATCCCACTACTGGGCATATACCCGGAGAAAACCATAATTCAAAAAGATACAGGTACCACAATGTTCACTGTAGCACTATTTACAATAGCCAGGACATAGAAGCAACCTAAATGTCCATCGACAGATGAATATATAAAGAAGATGTGGCACATCTATACAATGGAGTATTACTCAGCCATAAAAAGGAACAAAATTGAGTTATTTGCAGTGAGGTGGTTGGACCTAGAGTCTGTCATACAGAGTGAAGTAAGTCAGAAAGAGAAAAACAAATACCGTACGCTAACACATATATATGGAATCTAGAAAAATGGTACTGACGAACCTAGTGACAGGGCAGGAATAAAGACACAGATGTAGAGAACGGACTTAAGGACACAGGGGGCAACGGGAGACAGGGACATAGTGAGAGAGTAGCACTGACATATATACACTACCAAATGTAAAATACCTAGTGGTAAGCTGCCGCATAGCACAGGGAGATCAGCTCGGTGCTTTATGTCCCCCAGAGGGGTGGGATAGGGAGTGTGGGAGGGAGGCTCAAGGGGGGGGGGGATATGGGGAATATATGTATACATATAGCTGATTCACTTTGTTGTAAAGCAGAAACTAATACAGTGTTATAAAGTAAGTATACTCCAATAAACATGTATTTAAAACACCCACAACATTGTAAATCAACTACACTTGAAAATATTTCTTAAGTGCAAACAATTTTCTGAATGTAAGTTTTACTGTGTGTGTGTGTACCACAGGTTCAATATATATGAATTATGTCAAATTGATTACATTGCTTTTCAAAATAAAGAATTTTTGATATTTTACATCAGCCTCATGTTATAAATGCAGAAAAACTATATTATTTTTTTCTAAAGT